>NC_142858.1:627500-1252500 GCF_061612785.1 Hesperophylax consimilis
AGAGTGGGTTTTCCGGCCTCGAGCCATGAAAGAAAGTCGCGTCTCGATGCTGCAAATTTGGCTGCAACCATATGATTCCATCCTGCGTGCAGTTAAATAGATCTGCCACATCTGCGTATCTATTACTAACTTCATGCAACCTAGGTACAAGCGAGTGTTTGGAATACTCAGTCCTGATATTGTTGCATTTAAACAAAATTTTAGAACGAGTAGCTCTCGTGGGTATATGAAATTCAATGAGGTTAATTAAATCAGGACTGTCTATACTACCATTTACAATTTTGAACATAAATATTAAGTCGGATATAATTCTTCGATCTGAGAGTTTTAATAAATTTAGATTTTTCATCAATTTTTCAATGAGAATACCGAGTTTAAAATTAATGTGTCTTAGGAATTTATGTTGATTTTTTTCGATTGAATCTGAATGTAATTTGTAGTGGGGGGACCAGATCGAGGAGTTATATTCGACTTGACTACGAACCAGGGATGTATACAAAATTTTTAATGTTGAAATATTCTTGAAACCTCTGGAATTTCGAAGAATGAAGCCTAGCATTTTCATTCCTTTATTATTAATATTATTTATATGCGATATTAAGTTTAATTTAGAGTCGAAAGTTATCCCCAGGTCGTTAATTTGTTCGACAGAGTTAAGGATTGAGTTATTGAGTTTATATGAATGAATAATTGGTTGATTTCATAGACATATGAATATTAGTAGACCTGCCCTAAGTGATTAAAAGCGTATTATCCCCACTCCCCATACCGGTTCCATTGGAGCCGGCTGTGCTCGCGTATGGCCTCAAGTGAAATTTGAAAACGTGACGTCATCATTCTTGTGCGAACTATGGTCGAGGCATCATCGGTTCATTTTACGAAATAACACGGCAAAATGTTGACTTGTGATATGAAAACTTGTAAAAATAGATGTGAAAAAGAGAATAAACCCAATTGTCGTATTACATTCCATATATAAGCATTATTTTACTTTATTTTAAGCATATTCACATCGTATAATATGGATCAGTTGTAGAAACATATACTATCACATCGAGAAACGTCTGGACGCGAAACACAAAGCTGGTTGGTTGCTGAGAAGTAAATTATGAACATTTATAAAAGTGTCTTAACTAAATACTTAAACGAAATATTCGACTCTGAAAATAGAAGAAATTTTTTGCCGAATTTGGACTTCGCAAATTTGTTCATAACGTGGCGAGTAATTTGCGCTCCCATGTAAAAATGTCTATTCATTCAAAAGCAGATTTTAATTTTAAGAACTAAATGGTGATATTATAATGCGAGATGCCTATTTACTGTCAGATTGATTTATTGACGAATCACAGTCAGCTTTACCCCCTTCGTTCTTCAACAGTTGATTTTACCCCTCGCCATTATCTTCTCGTCTATTAATTCCTATGTCTGTGGTTGATTTATTCTGTAAAATATTATTGAATAACACTTATTTATGTTCAGATGAAGTTTGTTAAGAGAACACCAATTAATTAACCTGTTCAAATTATTTTGTAGACAGATACAATCTTCAGCGCTTTTGATTATTTTAAATATTTTTAGATCATCTGCGAAAAGTAACGCAATAATATCTTCATCAAATATATTTACAATATCATTTATAAACAGGAACGGTATATAATAATTAGTTAAGGTTTATTTTTTTTATGCTTCCGATTTTGTTGTCCGGGTTAAATCTTCCCCATAGGAAAAACTAAACCCTTCCACTCACTTTTCCACAAATGATCATCTAGTCCAGGGGTGTCCAAACTAGATGGGACCCAGGGCCAATAAAAAAGACTAAATACATTGGTGGGCCGCAAAATATTTATAAAAATAAAATACTGGTAATAATACGTAATATCGTTATTTTATTATCTACTTTTTCATTAATTTGTCTTTTACAATTCTGTCAACATCAACCTCAATACTAGTGGTAGCTAGGCGCAGTGCATGTACCTCGTATGCCGGGACCGCATATGCGCGGCCCATACAACTTAAAAAAAAAAAAAAAAAAAAATTATATGCGATTTTAACCCTTATGTACAAAGAATTTGTATGGAAAACAAGGTCTCAATCGCTTGGGCTATTCTCGTTCTTTAAGCATCATATTCTGGAAACACTTGTAGCTCCTTCGACATCTACATTTTAAATTTTCTATGGGATGCCACTCAACAAATAATAACTGTCGCAGGCAGGGGCATTTAACTAAGCTTTGGCCTCGAAACTCATTTGAAACCGCCACGCCCACCTCAAAATTCTTATAGAAAACGAATAATATGGCTAAAAGCTCAGATCTCATTGGTGAGAACAGAAGGATTGGTTTGATCTCTCGCTCTCTACCATAATGACTCGTGTAACAGAAAGAGATGACGGAATTTTGACGTTTGACAGTTCATTCAAACAAAATGACAGTGGTTTATTTATACACGCGGGTTGTCATTTTCTGCCGAAATACTATCATTTCCGTCGAAAATATTGCGTGTTAAAGTTGTTCGTGATAAAAATACAATATAAGCCAGTATAGTGTTAGCGAGTTACAAACATATTATATTCAACCTACCTACGTAAGTTCAAGTTTAAAGTGAATTAACAGTTTTAGGTTATTCGTTCGGTTTTTTGAACAATGCTTCATACTTGACATTATGTCTTCCTCCACAACGTATAAATGTTATTTATTATATCGATAAACTTATTCATGTTATTGATTAGTGTTATCCTGTATTATCTTATTGTTTTGGTGAAATTAAAGATTTTTAAACATATGTAACCATGAGTTCATGAGGCTGAAAAATGTCGGAATTTTTCGTCGTACTGTCGGACAATCATATTTTGGAAATTTTCTTCAGTGTTTTTGCAAATTTCTTGTCATTTTGGGTTTCTTCTTCTCAGATTAACAAGTTTCATCTTAAGGAAATGCATTGTAAAAGTTTATTTTCTTAGTCAGATGAACCTTGCCCTTGGAAAACATTTCGACATTTTTCTGCTTCAAGGACATTTTTATTTTTATAATAGTTTTTTTGGGCTAGTGAATGAATAGAGTAGGCTGAGAGCAATTATGTTGTCTATGGTCGCATCTTTTTTTAAATGGCCTTGAGTTTCCTCTACCTTGTCTACTGTTTTGCTCCGCACGGTAGGTACTGCTTGTATATCTGTGGTTAAGTACTGTATAATTCTGTTGGATACAAAAAGCCGGAAGATATCGATCTAGAGAGTGGTATATTTATGGTCGCAGGTGTCGCATCGCGGTTCTATTTTAAAGTGCCAAAACGAAGTAATTGATCAATAAAACGTAAGTAATGTTTTTTTTATACATAGTTTATTGTTCACGGCATGTGTTTCGGTAAATTTAAAATACGAAAACTCAAAATAACCGACAAAATATTACGTCAAAGTATAAGCCATGTTTTCGTGATAAAAATGTTCGTTTTATTTCTAGCTATGTTGGATCATATATTGTGTGATTTGCTTTGTTTCGTATCTCATTTTGCAGATAAATCAATTGAGAACATATAACACAGCCTTCGATTTGTCCATATTTAGTAAATATTTTACTAAAAATGATATTCCGATGTCTCCGACCGCTAAAAATCTGCCAACAAATATTTTTATGTTTCTCTATCGATATTTACGTAAATATTGCATAATCTAATAAGGATTGTACATTATTATGTAACGAAAACTATTGAGATTGTGTATAAAAGCCCTAGTTTCGTCAATATTTAGTTAATATTTTTTAATTAAATAAATACGAGACATCGGAAACCTGCACAAATACACGTGAACTGTTTATATGTATGTGTGAGAGGCCATCTTGAAATGACATTTGCGCGTGCGCCTAGCTGCGCGCGCAGATATCAACGTTTTTTACAAATTCAAATTTTGTATGGGACGTACAGGGTTCTTAAAAAATACATGATTTATTAGAAATATTTATTTCGAATAATTTTTATTAGAAATATTATTTTTTATTTATAAAAATAGTGATAAATATCACAAAATTAGATCAGTTATATAGGGTGTGCAAAAAAGTACTAACAAACTTTTTTTTGTTTAGGTATAAAATATTTATAAATACAGGCGTATTGATGATTATATTATATAATGATATACATGATTGTTTCTATTGTTATAGAATGGAGATTCCAAGCGTGTCAACGGAGGAAGACACTACAGAAGAAAGATTTGCAGTCATTGCGACGGTATGTTGTGTATTAGTAGTAGTTCTATAGTGGTTGTACGCTTCATCCTTTCCAAAATTGAAAGACATTCGTGTAACAATTAATGTTTACAGTTTCAGATTCCGGGATGGCAGGCTGACCCGAGACCATCAACCTCCTCTACGCATCGGGCTCCAAATACTCAGGTAATTATAATAACACTTGGCTAACTTTTACAGCGCCATTTTTGTCTTGTATTACCTCAAGGACGCTTTACATAGCTGTATATATATTTTTTTTTCTTTTCTTTCTGTCTATAGGAAACCGACCACATCGTTGCGGAGTTCTACGGATTCACTGATAGCGAGGATGAATCCCTCGCCGGTGATGTAGAACTTCCGTCAATGGTGGATATGGATGTTCCTGAGGATGAGTTGGAGCCTTTGGAGGAGGGGGAGGAGGAGAATCCAGAGGAGCAGACCTTCACCTGGTCCGAGGATTTCTCCACCTTCACGGGTCAGCGTGAGCATTTTGCCGTCCTTCAACCTGGCCCATCACCCGACGTGTTCCCTCCGACAGTCGCTACATCTCCATATGACATCTTCTCCAAAATATGGGACTTGGAAACAATGTCCTATATCGTGGAGGAGACCAATAGGCAAGCATGGAGCGCACTGGACGAGGTGAACACTGAGGATGGACTGTTGGATTTAACAACTTATTCCAGGCTGAAGGACTGGCAAGATGTTACAGTCGCTGAACTGTATGTATTCTTCGCGATGCTTATATACATGTCCATTTGTTACAGAGCTCAGTTATCAGAATACTGGACAACAGACATTTTAGAGATGCCTAAATTTAGGACTCTAATGTCGCGTAATAGGTTTCTTCTGATAATTCGGTTCCTACACTTTGTTGACAATAACACAATTTCTAAAGTCGGTTACCAAAACAAGCTTGCAAAAGTTAAACCACTATTGGATATAATGAATGAAAAGTTTTCCAGTCTGTATACTCCCTACGAAGATATTAGCATAGACGAGTCCCTGTTGCTCTGGAAGGGTCGCCTAGGTTTCAAGCAGTGCATTCGCACTAAGGCGGCTCGGTTCGGCATTAAAACCTATGAGCTGTGCGAATCGTCAACAGGGTACTTGTACCGCTTTATTATGTATGCGGGGAAGAATACAGAAGTCGAAGAGAACCATCTTGGGTTTTCGGGTAAAACTTCAAAAGTTGTACTCAAACTCATGGAGGGGCTCTTTGACAAAGGGTACTGCCTCTACATGGACAATTTTTATAATAGCATGCCATTGACTAGGTACCTGAAACAAAGGAATACCGATCTTATCGGTACCCTCAATCGCCGCCGAAAGATGGTACCTCAAATCATTAAAAGCATGAAGAAGAGTGTGCCACGGCTTACTATCATTGGTAGACACTATGGTGACATGTCAGTCGTTGCCTGGAATGACATTAAAATTGTCACCATGGTGTCTACCTACCACAACAGCGACACGGTTGAGGGTAAAAGAGGGTTAGAGAAATACCAAATGCCTCTATCTGTGGTCCAGTACAATCGCTTCATGGGGGGAGTGGATACCAAAGATTCGCTGTTATCCACTTACCGCATGGAGAGAACGCGGGGTTACAAATGGTACATTAAGGTATTTCGTCGCCTGCTCAATGTCAGCATCCTGAATAGCATGGTGATATTTAGGCAGCTTCACCAAGAAGACCCAGGGAAGCCAATATTGCACCGCGCATTCAGGATGAAATTGGCATCTGAGCTTGTAGAGCGACACTATCCCTCTTTGATTAAACCCGCACCGAGCGCTTCCATCGTCGGAGCCACTCTTAGATTAAATCGTTCTCTTGACCATTTTCCAGATGAAACCCCAAAGATGGACAGTAAGAATCGACGCATTCGCAGAAGGTGCTTACTATGTTCACATCGTAAAATACGCAAGGATGTTTCTACGATTTGCGTAGCGTGCGATGTTTTCCTTTGCATTGGGGGGTGTTTTAAACAATACCACACTCTAGAACATTTATAATTTATTTTTTCAAATCGTTTTTTTCCATTTAGATTCTTTTTTTTATACAAAATTTTAAAAATTGCCATGAAGAGGAAATTCATCATACCTAATAGTGGCAGTCCCATAATTACAGTTCAGGAATTGTATCGCTATTTCTTGCATTAGTGTTGTTGTTTGTTATAATGTTATTGTTTGTTATAATGTTATTGTTTGTTATAATGTTATTGTTTGTCATAATGTTATTGTTTGTTATAATGTTATTGTTCTTTGAATGTTGGTTGCGGTTGTTATTTGTTGAATGTGTGTTATCATTTGTTACTTGGATTTTGTTATCTGTGATTGTAATTTGGTACTGGTTGTTGTTATTTATGGTTTTAAATATTTATTGAATGGGTGTATTTGTGCATTATTTGAATAAAAATGTTTACTGAAACAAGTGCATTGTGCATCTTTGCATTGTTTGAATTTTCGTTTCCATTCATTGTATCTTCCACTTTTGAGGAGGACAGAAACAGTGTCTAAAAATTTGAATATTATAATAATAAATTTATGTATGTGAAAAATGATTTTTTTCGCAGTCTCTCGACCAAAGATTAAAAAAACGTGTTTCATGTACCTGTTCTAAAACTGAAATAAATATGATGATTTTTTTTTCTTATTTATTTTGAACCACACAGTATCTGAATTTAAAAAAAAACGTATTTAAATAAATAAATAAATATTAATAAAAAAATATTAGCAAATTTTATTTTTATTCCTCGAGTCATGATTTTTTTGTCACCCTGTTCTTTCGAACACATCTGTACACGGATGCCGGCGGCCATTTATAGCGGGCGAATTGACAACAATGCAGAAACGTCGCGAATTTTTATAAGGTAACCTCTTACTTCTTTCATTATTTTTTATATAAATTGATTGTGGAAATAATAGATTTGAGGTATCATCAGAAAGATAGTTTTATCTACATTATTTTGATGTAATTTTTATAATATTTCACCCAAGAAAAGTGATGAAAATTTACTTCGTAAGAAATGTCAAAATTTTTACGTCCTAATGAATAATTTTATTATTAGCATTATTTATTTACAGGTTTCTTGTACAAAATAATATTATTAGTAACAACAGTTGTATAAACTACCGAAATCTGGAAGAATTGTTATCATATACTTATAAAATACGACACAAAAAATTTTTAAGTGGACACTTGACGTTTGATTTTTTTTTTGAATAAATGAAAATATTTTACATTTTCAAAGAAGTGTCAATGGCATTACTTCTTCGAAAAAACCTTTGGATTATTTTTTTTCACGAGGGGTTTATTCAGGTTTGTGTAGAAATAAAAAAATCAGTTAATTTTCTTATGAATATATTTTTTTTACATTTGTTTGCCGAATGGGAAAATTTTTACACTTTTTTTTTGTTAAAGTTAGCTATTCTGGGAAAACTTGTAACAATATTATCATGTAATATATATGAATAATAAGATACATTATCTGATAAACAGAAAACAATCGCAAAATAAACAATTTCTTTGTTTTTAAACGGATGTTTGACCAAAAGGCAGGAGAGTAATTTGCGCGCGGCTTTTTTCAAAAAAGCTTGGAATTTCCGGGCATTCAACAGGTTGTGAAGTATCTGTCAATGAAGACCTGTATTTCGATTTAATAAACTTCATTGTTGAATATGCACTTTCACAAAGGTAGGTACTGCCCATCATCGAGCCCATTTTTTGCCCGAAATTCGTCAGTTTCGGGAAACGTTCAGCGAGGAGCTTAAAAAAATCAATTCCTGTTTCTGTTCTGCCCTTGTAAAAGGGGTCTGATTGCAGATCACACAGTTCCAATTGATAATCAATCTTCACACTCGCAACTGCGATCGTTAATGGATGAGTAAAGAGAGCTATATCACTCTCAATTTTTTTAAAATCTGCAAAACGCCGCTCAAATTCGACGATTATTTCGTCCATGTATTTGAGGTGGTCCAAAAAATTACATTCTTCAAAATTTTTCATCTCTAAATAATGTTCTTTACAACTTGAAAAAAAAGAAAAATCATTTTTTTTTTTTTTTTTTTTTTTTTTTTTTTATATTTACTCCACACAGGAGGCCCTGAAGAAAATAATTTCCCTCAGGGCCTATGTCATCTTTGGGGATGCTGTGTGGAGGGTCTTTTTGTGGAGAGGAAGGAGTGAACATGGGTCTTGAAGAGTCCCATGTTGTAGGAGGGAGGAAACACAGAGGCCGGCAGTTCGTTCCACAGCCGAGCTGTTGAACTTAAGAACGAATCGTAGAAGCGACCCGTTCTCATGTGACAAGTGTCAACTGTGTACAAATGTTGGGCGCGCGTTTGGCGTGTATCCCGGCTACGCACCGGTGCCGAAGGGATCAATGACGCTAGTTCCTCAGAGCATCTTCCATTGTAATACCGATAGAACAAGGACAGCATACCTACCTGACGCCTGTGCTCTAAAGAGTCCGTTTGTTAAGATTGGGGAATCTATCAAACGGACCGCCCGTTTCTGCACAGAGTCAAGGGTTTTTTTCAGGTATTTTGGGGCTCCAGACCAGAGATGGCTGCCAAATTCGACAGTAGGGCGCACTTGCGATTTGTACAGGGTGAGCAGTTGTGTACTATTAAAGTATCTGCGGGCCCTGTACAGTACGCCCAGCTTCTGAGAGGCCAACTTTACTCTGGCTTCGATGGAGCCC
This sequence comes from Hesperophylax consimilis, assembly GCF_061612785.1. NCBI lineage: Eukaryota > Metazoa > Arthropoda > Insecta > Trichoptera > Limnephilidae > Hesperophylax > Hesperophylax consimilis. The sequence goes on from NC_142858.1 coordinate 636,420, forward strand.
CCGTACCTGAGCTGGTCACTTATAGTTACACCAAGCATATCAATGGAAGGCCTGTTCGGAAGATTGCTTCCGTTGAAGGAGACTAGATTATCATTTGGATCCCTTTTAGACGTAATCAGACAGGATTGGGTCTTTGAAACATTAAATTCGACGAGATTATTTTTACCCCAGGAGGAAATACTCTCGAGATAACCGTCCATTCTCTGCTTCAAAGCCCTCCGAGCCGTTGGAGTTTGTGTGCCCTTTGGGGGCTTGTCAAACAAAAAGCTATCATGAACTGTACTGTCATCCGCGTAACAATGAATCGGTGCACATGTCAAAAGGTCATTGATGTGCAACAAAAACAAAGTCGGAGACAGAACCGATCCCTGTGGGACGCCAGCATTTATGGAGTGCGAGGAAGAGGTGAAACCGTCAGCAACCGCCTGAATCGACCTATCCCTTAAAAAGTCAGCAATCCACGTACACAGGGATGCGGGAAGTCCGTAAGAATGCAATTTGTTGACAAGTCCTCGGTGCCAGACCCGGTCAAAGGCCTTGGATATGTCTAGTGCGACCGTTTGGGTCTCACCGTGACGTTCCAGGCACCGCCCCCAAACATGCGTCACATACGCGAGAAGATCACCGCACGAGCGGTTCCGCCGGAATCCGTATTGACGGTCGTTGATAATTTTGTTCTTCTCGAGGTATGTGAGCAGTTTGTCGTTGATCACACGTTCCATCACTTTGGACAGAACTGATGTGATCGCTATGGGGCGGTAGTTGGCCGGCTGTTGTAGAGACGTTTTGAACAATTTCAGTTTACTTCTGAATCCATTCACATTTCCGTACATGTTGGCTATATTGAGGTTTTTACCTTGCAATTTTAAATTAAATTCATTCAAGTGTTGCGTCATATCAGTTAAAAACGCAAGATCAGCCAGAAACTGAGGATCTTGCATTTTATCTTGTAGTTCAGAAGTGTCAGATGATATCTCATTTTTTAGAAATAAAGGTATTTCTTTTCTTAAGGCGAAAAAGCGTTGCAAGCACTGGCCAGCACTTAGCCATCTGATTTCCGAATGCAATAGTAAATCTCCATAGTTTGCATCGATTTCACTTAAAAAGTCTCTAAATTTTCTATGTGTCAATGCCCTGTTTCCACCTCTAATCAAATTGGTTATCCTTATAACAACTTTCATAGCATTCATTTGACGCAAAGATTTTCCACACAAGGCTTCCTGATGTATAATACAATGCAACAACGGGCAATCAATGCCATTTTGTGTTAGAAGTCCCGCGAATCCTGTCACTGTCCCGGTCATAGCTTTTGCCCCATCGGTCACAATACAAGAACACTTACGAAATCCTCCATATTCTACTATAGTTTTGTTAACCGCTTCAAATATATCACTGCCTTTAGTTGTTCCATGAAATGGTATTAAATCCAGCATTTCTTCCGTGATTGTAAAATCTTTGGAAATGCAACGTATAAAGATTATTAATTGACTGACATCGGTCTGGTCGGTACTTTCATCCAAACATATTGAATAGTATTCGCAATCTACAAAGTAATCACATATTTTTTTTGTAATATAATTACCCATGTCCTCTATTCGTCGCGCCACCGTTTGATGAGATAATGCAACAGATTCAAACTTTTCCGCTAATTTCGGCTGCATAAAGCGTTTAGCCATTTCAACTGCGCATTTTTTTATTAAAACTCCATCACTAAATGGTTTTTTTGCTCTGGCTAATTGTAATGAAACTTCATATGAGGCAGCCAAGCTTTGTTCATTCTCAGTACTTACTTTTGAAAACATACTTGTTTGCTGTATTAGTTTTTTTTTGTACTCAGCCACCATAACTTTTCTTGCTTCACCGACATGTTTTTTATACTTTTCTTCATGTAAAGAAGTATAGTGTCGCTTAACATTATATTCTTTACTTACAGATAAAACTTGCATACAAATCAAACACTGAATTTTATTGTTATTGTTGGAGATAAAGTAGTCTAACTCCCATTTCGCATTGAATGTACGATTTTCTTCACTTAACTTCCTCTTCTTTGTAGACATGATGAAAAGTTCAATATACTCAAACACAAAGCGAACAACGTAATACCAAACTTTAAAATAATGTAAAAGTCTTTAATAACCTGAGAGTAACCTTGCGCAATCAAAACTTTCATTGCGTTGAATGACAAGTGACAAACAAATGCCCAATGAACGATGCGCGGTAGGTACCTATTTTGAGTTCGGGGAATTCCCCGAATTCTCGAGTCAATAGTGATGTGAGCGACGTGATCGAACATACCCAAAACGTTTGAATTTCGTCGCGAGAAAAATAGTTTGCTCATTAATGTATTTAAAACTTCGAACAAAGAAGATAATGAACTAAAATCTGAATAATAATTGCTTTCATACAAAATGTGACAAGAAATAAAGGTAAATTTTGGATAGGGCCTGACACGCTTATTACGAATAATTTTTAGAAAAAAACTTTATATTCGCCTTAATTACTATAAAAGAACACTTTTTGCATTTCGGGCGGCGGAAAATTATGCATTTTGATTTTCAATTGCATAAAACCAAAATTCACTTCGCGAATCGATGTGGCGACAACGCGACGCCATTAGGAACGCACTGTTATGTTGGTATCACTGATGCATTCAAGAGCTAAATACGACCGTTGCTATCTTCAATATGGTTTGTGATACAAAGGAAAGTGCCCCTTAATAACGCCTGCTCGCGTCAAGGCAAGAAAAACATCCCAGTTTTCAACTAGTTTACCGGCTACGCTAGGTTTGTGTAACATGGTTTGTGATACAAATCAATGTATCAGGGATACCAACATAACAGTGACGTACCTAATGGCAGCTGATTGCCGCTGCATCGATTCGCGAAGTGAATTTTGGTTAACGCAATTGAAAATTTAAATTCATAATTTTCCGCCGCCCGAAATGCAAAAAGTGTTCTTTTATAGTAATTAAGGCGAATATAAAGTTTTTTTCTAAAAAATATTCGTAATAAGCATGTCAGGCCCTATCCAAAAATTACCGAAATAAATAAAGGACTAAGTTAAAGCAATTATTAATTAAAATAAATATAGTTTAAAAAAACTAAAAAACACGCTTTTAAATAATATCGAACTAAAAACTTCAAAATAATTTTTAAAATAAGCTTAAAGCAATAATGAATGAAAAATGATAGTATTATTGTTAAAAAGCGTGGGCGCTTTGTGCCATATTTTTCGTATATCGTGCGCCCGACGCTTTTTCACAATAATACTATCATTTTTCATTCATTATTGCTTTAAGCTTATTTTAAAAATAATTTTGAAGTTTTTAGTTCGATATTATTTAAAAGCGTGTTTTTTAGTTTTTTTAAACTATATTTATTTTTCACTTTTTAGTTTCGTATGCTACAAAAGCGTGTTTTTTTAGTTTCTTTAAACTATATTTATTTAATGGTAGTTTCTTTATTACCGACTATGGTTCTAACAGGTAACTTTTATTCCGGAGAGGGAGCCTGAGAAACGGCTACCACTAGGGCCGAGGAAGGCAGCAGGAGAGTTACATACAAGCAAGCAAACAAGCAAGCAAGCAAGCAAACAAACATACATACAAGTGAAGTTAATAAAGTATTATTATATGCAGTGGGTACACCTACAGACCTCTTTGTAGTCGGTGTAACCGAACCGGACTTTTTTTTGAAGTCGGTTAAAAAAAGGTTCAATGGGCCGCAATAATCTAAACCGCGGCCCGCGGGCCGTGGTTTGGACAGCCCTGATCTAGTCAATCAACATTATGTAAGTGCATTATATAAGCAAAATAAATACAAGAACAACACGTCAACTCACAAGAGATCAAATGGGAAAATAATTCACCGACTCCAGATATTTTCATATCAGAGGGTTCGGCTCGGTAGAAATTCTAACAGGGCCTATAAATCCTACTGATCCCTCAACATAAATATTTAAAAAATCTTTTGTTATCCTACATGTATTCAAAATGACCGACTTTTGCATCTTTATATATAATTTTTTGAAAGATCTAATACGCCTAAATTTTTAATTAGAGAGCTAGGTATAATGCCAGTAGCCGAAATAACGAATGGTAATATTTTTATAGTCTGAGAATGCCAAATTCTTTTTATTTCATTTCCTAAATCTGTGTATTTTCTTAATTTTTCGCTAACAGATTTTTGAATATTACAGGAATTTGGTATAGCGACATCAATGATATAAGTTATTTTTTTAATTTTGTCATGTAAAACTATATCGGGTCTTTTATGACTTTATTTATTATACTGTTATACTTGGTGGAATTATATATTATTAAAATAGAAAATAAAACATTTTTTAACTTATTTCCACTTGTTTATTTTACCACTACCGGTTTCATCCTATTATGGACATCTTCAGGCTGGCAATTGAAATTCTTTTGTTACAGAATTTATACAAAATTAGGTACACAATGTCAAGGTAGGTACATATGATTGGGTTATTAAATTACAATGGTTCTTTAAGGTTAATATGTCATAAATAAGAAATAATATTTCTTCATATGAAGCTGTTACTTTGTGATGTGACATTATAATTTAAAATTAAACAGTAACTTTGTAAACACAAAGTTACTGTTTAATTTTAAGAAATAATAATATAACAATGGTCACTATAGCAGAATAATCGATAATTTAGTAAATAAAATAATGAATTTTCCTGCATACCATGCAGGACAATCCGGAAGAGAAGAATCAAACTGTACAAAAGAACACCTCCTTAGTTGAGCAAATCAAAAAGTGGGGGGGGGGGATTATGATCTATTGAACATAATTTTGCATTTACCAGAAAACAAAAATTATTTCTATCAAGATAGAGATGTCAAAACTCTTAACGTTTGTAACAAAGGATCAGAAGATTACATAATTAAATTACACAACTGTTATTTAAGGTAAATAAGTCATGAATATCAAAATGTTCAATAATCATCAATACATACATCGCAAATTACTTAGAATAAAATGTTACCTCAGAGTCTAAGGTAACATTATTAAAATTAATTACAATGGATATATTAATGGTGACTGAGCACCATGTTCCAACTGTTTATTCATGACATATTTACGATCAATTTTCTTCGTTAGGCGATTAATTTCTAGTAATTCTAATCTGTCTAATTTCTGTCCCTTTTCACAAACGTGAAGAACCTTGACATCTCTATCCTTGTCAAAAGTATGTTGGTTCTCTAGCAAATGCAAGGCTACGTTCGATAAATCTCCCTTTCGATTTACCCAACATGCGAAATGCTCCTTTATACGGGTCGATACTGCTCTTCCTGTCTGTCCCACGTAACATGCAGGGCAATTCGAGCAATTCACTTGGTAAATTCCAGAGTTCTCCAATTTATCTCTCTTATCCTTATTGTTTATTAATATCTTACCCAAAGAATTCACGCTACAAAAAGATGTCTTACACTTCTTGTCACTGTCTATCAATTTCGAAACTTTATTTGATACTTTCCCAAGGTATGGTATTTTACACCATTGTTTTGTTTCAATTTCATTTTCTGGTGTAAGGCCATATGTAATTGAAGTTATAGTGAGTTTTTTATTTTTCTTTTTTATTAAATTATCTATTATTCCGCTATCGTAACCATTATTCACCGCAATAGCTTTGATAACATTCAATTCATTATTGTAATCTATATCATTCAATGGTACATGTAACAGTCTATGGATTAGACAATGGAATATCGACATTTTGTGTGAGATGTGATGTCTCGAAGAGCTGTGGATGATATTATCACTATATGTAGGCTTCCTGTATATTGAAAATTCCAACTTGTTATTAACAATCCTAATTCCTACATCTAAAAAGTTGATTCTATCTCCTCCTATCTCCATAGTGAATTGAATCGACCTATTGATTTGATTTATCTCCTTGATGAAGATATCCAGCTGCCTCTGTGTACCAGTCCATACGATCAAAATGTCATCCACGTATCTCCGATAGAAAACAACATTCTTAAAGGACACTAACCTCTCAATGGTCTCTTCTAAGTGGTCCATCATGATCTCTGCTAAAATTGGAGAGATTGGGCTACCCATTGCCAACCCTTTCGATTGTAAATAGAATTTATTATCAAATCTAAAAAAGTTTTGTTTTATGCACACATTTATTATTTGATTAATTTCTCTCTTTTTTATAATATTTATGTTGGATTTCTCCATGTAGTTATTGATTATTATTTTTAATTCATCTGTAGGTACACTTGTGAATAGACTAACAACGTCAAATGACACTAGAGAGGCGTTGTTTGGTATATTTATATCTTTTATCAGGTGTATTAGTTGTAAACAATTTTTAATACCATATTTTGGTTTGAAATTTAAAGTATTTTTAATGATTCTATTGGCGTATTTTGCTAGTTTGTAGGCTGGTGCTGAGTTATAAGCTACGACGGGTCTCACTGGTATATCTAATTTGTGAACTTTAGGTTGTCCATACAATCGTGGACATTGGGGGTTCATGACAGTGAGGTAGGATTTTTGGAATTTATCTTTAACAAGTGTTTTGCATGTACTAAGAATTGAATTTATTTCTGCGGTAAATTTTGGGGTTGGATCTTTATTCAATAAAATTACATCACTAGAGTTTAGTACATTTTGCACTTTTTCAATATAAATATTTTTTGGTAGAATTACTGTGCTATTCCCTTTATCAGCTTTTGAGATAATTAAATTATTGTCTTTAATTTTATTTTTAATTGATTTTATTGTATGAGCTTCATTTGAAAACTTATTATTAATTATAGCATTTTTTATTATTTTTGAAAGTGACCATTGTTATATTATTATTTCTTATTTATGACATATTAACCTTAAAGAACCATTGTAATTTAATAACCCAATCATATGTACCTACCTTGACATTGTGTACCTAATTTTGTATAAATTCTGTAACAAAAGAATTTCAATTGCCAGCCTGAAGATGTCCATAATAGGATGAAACCGGTACTGGTAAAATAAACAAGTGGAAATAAGTTAAAAAATGTTTTATTTTCTATTTTAATATATCGGGTCTATTATGACTAATCGCTCGGTCTGTTAGTATAGTTTTATCATAATATATTTTATAAAATTCGTTTTCTATCTACCATCTTTTGAGACTCTTCGTACGAATAAAATTACTTTCCCTGTCTCATATCCAGATCATTATAGTTTGGTAAATATTGAAATAGTTTGCTAAATCATTACAATCCGCATAGCTTCTTAACGGGAATTGCATGGAAATTAGGCCTAGAAGGAGGCGATTACTCTTACGATGAACTTGTAGTAAAATTAATTATTTCTTCTTCAGAAAAAACTTAGGACGGACTTTGATCTCATCTGCATTTTGTAAATTATTAACAGTATGATTGACTCATATCCATCAAAACCTTCACTTGACATTCTCTTTAATTATTATAAGTGTTTTGGTGCCCTATGCTGTATTGTAACATTTCTCCTTGCAATTAACTTCCCGTAAGTTAGTAAATACATAAATAAGTCATACAGCAGTCAATTCAAATCTCCCGGTAAAATGCGGACTTCAAGCTACGACTTTCTAACCAATCAGCGATCTACACCATGTATGAGCGAACCTTGTTTAATATTCTTTCGAACCTTGAGCTTACACCGTGGACCTAAAATGCCCTCAGATAAGTTTGCAAGTCGGTAAATTATAATTAACGTTAAGTAAATATAAGTACTAACCGGCTACAACCAGAAAATCCAAAATGGAAAAATCGATCAAATTTTTGGTCATCACGGCACACGCAGCAAGATATAATGGCGTGTCTCCTCTCGATGTCGTGGTATTTATATCCGCACCTAAAAATATTTAAGTGATAAACATTGCCTGCATCTAAGCACAACATTTACGTACCTATTAGAACTTATTGTGAAACTCTGCAAAATATTTTCACAAGGGAAATATTTTTAAATACCAGATAAGAAATTTTTATTCCTTTACCTTTTTTAAGCATTAACAGCACTATTTCTTTGCACCCGGAGGCGCATGCTTTCTGAAAAATAACATGTCAGTAAACAAATAAAACAAAATAATAATCAATTAGTCCTAGGATGTGGCAAATGAGTAACACAACATATCTAAATATTATTAAATTTTGTAAAATAAATATTATTTTTTTACCAGGAATGGCGTGCTGCCTCCGATTTTAAAATTAATTGTCTCTGGACGTGTTCCAATGTGGTATAAACAGTGTTCTTTTTGATCATGGTTGTGGAAAGATAGCTGAAAACAATAGTAGTAACAAAAAATTAAAACGATAACATGTATAAATAAATCGATAAACTTGTTACAAAACGATTTACTTACACCAATGGTTCTGATCATTTTTGATGCATTCTTTCTCAATATTTCAGTTTTTTTATTTTTATTTTTATTAAATTCTATAACCTTTTGAATAATTTTGAAAAGTGCTGCAATTATAAGTAATGAAATAAGAATATTCAAAAACATATTTCTTTAGGCCGGAATTTGCTGTGGAATAAAACATTAATTATTAATGTTTCTTTTTTGTCACTTTATTGAAATATTTAAAGAAAGATTATGTTTGCCAAACAATCTACCTGTGTATATGTTTATAAATTGTTTATAAAATGCTGTGTATATGTTTATAAAAGCACACACGAAGATGTGAAAAATAAAAAATAAAGCTAACTCGAAAATAAATAAATATGTAAACTGTCAGAAATATTGAAAAAACATTCTCGCTTTAGGTACATTCGATTCCAGAGAAATGTTTTGAAAATACTTCTAAATAAAATACTGACATTCAAAACAAGTACTGTTTCTGATTTTAGTATAACAATCACATATTATGCAACTGAAAATATTCTGCTTGTTTTTGCGTTTATTATGGGCCGGTATGTCAGTTGCTCTGGCTAGCTAAGATTCATATTGCCCGTCGAGGTGCTCTCCCGTAGAAGTCATTAGCCTAGTTATACTATTACCAAGTAAGTATAGTAAATAATATAGAGGCAAAAAAAATAGTGCTCGTAGATTACATTCCTGAAAAACACAACAAAAATTAATCCAACAACCCTCCCACGTGAATGCTACAGCTATACGCCCTTGACAATTGCAAAAAATACCTTTGTTCCGGGCCATCAGGTCTATAATATTCGCCATTTTTTTCTGTATTATGGGCCGGTACGTCGGATTCTCTTTATCCTCGTTAGCGAGATATTTACGTCCGTCAAGTTGCTATGTGGTAGGAGCCCTGGCAAGGTAAGCCTGGTGATACTATTACGAAATTTTAATGTAACAGACCATGGTATAAGTTCGTTAACAATACAATAGTTAATTAATATTTTTGTTTTGTATCTTAAATTGGGTATACTTTTTGTGAACAGACGAACAATTTATAACTACCTTATATAAGTTAGGAATGATTTACGAATCCCAGATATAAATAATACGATGTTTGTTTGTTAAATAGGTTGGCATTGCGCTCTGGCCATGTATGCTACTTTCTGTGCACGCTGAATTATTTCTGCACATCGTTTCTTTCTCATGAGTCGACAGTCTTGGAAGAAACCTTCGTTTCTAGGGAATCCATTGCTTCCGTCACTGAATGTGACTATGCCTGCAATCCAAAAGATTTAATGTGTTAATTTAGACCTTAACAATCATTTTTATAACAATAATTTGATACCTGGCTTTGCCGGAGTTTTAAAACCTACTTTTTCATAATACTTTCTTACTGCACAGTGAAAAAATATTGAATAATAATATAAAATATAATGTCTCATCTTATTTTTTATTTAAACGGTTATTTCTCAGCTACACAGCTTATATTGGGATTGAATGATCTTGCGGGCTGAAAGTTCCTAATGAACCTTAGAAATTATCACAGCAAAAACACTATGCAAATTTCAGACAGATAGATTATAATATCCTTTATAGATAAGTAAATTATTATCAATTTGGACATCAATGTCAGATTTAAATGTGGATTAATTTTCAAGGATTAACTATCAGATTTAAAATAAGAAAGACAATATTACCAAGACCCCAAATCCTCCCTCCTCTGAATTCCCCTTCGTACTTCATTCCATCTGCTCTCCAAAACACCCCGTGGCCGTGGAACCACCCCTGCATGAACTCGCCTTCAAATCTAATCAAACAAACACAACATGATTACAATCAGCTGGTGGTTGGGCCAATTATTAATAGTGTCACATTTCCCCTCAAACTCTATTGTCACTGACTGTTTGCCTTTATTTGGAACAACAATACGTGACCGCACCAGGACTAAATAAAGTCCTTGAGTCGTTTTCCAACATAAAGTCTTCCAAGAAAGTCTAGAATTTTAATAAAATGGCATTAAAATTTTACGTTACTGTGGCAACACTGAGTAACACCGATTTGGAAAAAATTTTAGAACATTCAGTGTGAGGTTATGCTTGACTCCAGAATTTGATAATTGACATTTACAGGAAAATTATCATAATTTTTTTTTTTTTGCTAATGCTGTGTGTTTCTTCCACTCAATTTAATTAATTTATATTGAACTTCGGAATGCCGAGCTCCTGTCAACTAATCCATATGGATACGCCAGCGCTCAAGGGATACAATTTTTTTATCCAATGGGTACTTTTGGCGCTTGAGAAGTTAAACATCTTAAAATTGCTTCATTGATAAATTCATTATGTACCTACATCAAAAAAAAACTTCCATGCAATGGCCATTCTACACGCTAATATAAAACAATGAGGTAGTTAGAATATGATGTAGGATTATTTCCTTTTAGAAAGTGGCACTAATTTCTAAACCCCGTTTTACGTTGATGTGAAAAATATTCACTTGGACCGTAGTTCTTTTTTAAAGTTACAAGTGCTGTTGGCTGTTCAACACACTTCGTTAGTATGACAGAAGTAAAAGTTCCCATAGCCGTTCCGTACAACGAGCACATAAACCAAAAAAAAGTGTGGGACGCGGACTAGCATCACCAGATCCAACTTCGGGTAGGTGGATTTATTAACCTAAACTTCCCATCTCGATAACACGAAATTTATTTACAGTCAACTCCTTTAAACTACCACTGGCAGGTTCCTGCTTTTTGACATACCTTAATACTAAGGTTTAAGAATCATAATATGAAACAGAAACATTGACATAACGAAAATATGCACACACAGTAAAACAATCTGATAACAAAAGCAGTTGTGATCTGTTAACAAGTCATCAATAACGAATAATTATTGTATGAAAAACAAATGTGAAATCTACGCAAGTTTAAGGGCAGTTTATTAGTACGAGAAACTTTAAAACTTACTTGGCACCATCGGGGAATGTCATAACACCCAAGCCGGAAGACAGTCCATTAGTAAAGGCTCCGTCGTACCTAGTACCGTCTGGCAACACCAGGTGTCCCATCCCGTGCTTCTGTCCTCGGGAGTTCCATTCCCCGATATAGCGAGTCGTATCCTCGTATTTATAGGCCCCTGTCTTTGCCACTCCTGGATCCATCACTGCCAAACAGATTTATATACATAAACACGTCACTATTCAACTATCTCAACCGTTTGGAGCCAGTGAGACTACGGCATATGCAATTGGCGTATTTTGTGAGGTGGAAGGTAGTGGGGAAGGGAAGGTGATGGGGAAGAAGAAGGTTGGGAAGTACCTACCTGGCTATTCAGACCTGGTCACCAAACAAAGCTATTTGAAGCAACATTTTAATTCTGAACGGTGGTTTTACATATTTTAAATATAGTAAAAATATATTATTTTTAATTGATAAATTGTAAAATGAAAAAAAGTAATCAAAGAAAATTTACTTGCGACCTCCGAATTCGTAGCCGAGGATTGTAACCACTCGGCCACGGAAGCCGTTAGATAAATGTAAGTATGAAGTGAACGTCTTCACTAATCAGAAGTTTACACTAACAATCAATTGAAGATTATTAGTTAATATGAGCTACTACCTAGTACCGTCTGATTTTTATCTTTTTAATAAAGTAAATTAATGTAACAACACACACCACAATAAATTTATGAAAAAATCTTCAGAATGTATTTTATTTCACCATCTGAATGCTTATAACTATTCAATTTTAAATATTTGCAAAGAAAGTTAATGAAAATTTTCCATACCTTCAACCATTTTGGATGTTTGTAGGTTAGCTGCACAAATGACAGTGGATATTCATCGATACAAACATTGAAGTGTTTTTCTAAGGTTTCCCAGCGGACAGCCTTGTAATCGAATTAAGTACACAGACTTAGCCCATGTAAACTTCATCACCCTACTTTAAATAATGCTACTAATTGGAAACATTCATATAACTATCTAGAATATTGCTTTTTATGTGGATATCATTAGTTATGTATTAGACAAGGATGGGTTGTTTCACAGAATTTGAAAAATTCATCAAATTTATAAGTTTCCTATTTACGTTCTGTTTTTATCGAAGTCAATTTTGTCAATGTTTAATTAATTATTTATCACATAAAATATTAACTGAATCGGAATTGTATAACTCACTATAATTATGAATAATATTAAAATCTTCAATCTGTAAAATTCACTCGCCATAACAGAGGCATCCATCACATGGCGGTTGAAATAATATTCAAAATGTATCATCCAATGCAAATTTTCTTTGAAATAAAAATAAATAAAAAACGGCGTAACAACCGCCCCATGACTTGTATTTTAACATTGAAATTTGATGAATTTTCCAATTCTGTGAAACAATTCGTTTTTAGTGTTATCTATGGGTTGTCTCGCAAATTTTTTTAAATAATCAACATCTAATAATTTCCAATGGTATTTACCTCTCAATCCCTGCATTATAGACAGCTTTTGGTTCTTCGTACGCAAAGATTTTTACAAGACTGTTACGCAACCTACCAATATATGCTACTCTTTAAAGCTGGTTTCTTTACACGGCACTGCCTGAATTATACTGAACTTGATCATTTTTTAAGTGCAGTCATGGAATTAATACAATGTCAAGGGACTCTAGCGACGAAGACAATAATATTGTTCGTCTTCATACATATTTACAAGCATAAAAAACGATATAAAGATGATTTAAGGTTCATCCAAACAACGAAATAAATGTTAATTGGAGGACATTTGTCGCCACCAAGGAACTACATGAGAATGATGTCAAATTGACTTTTCTTTCGAACCTCAATCCACAACATGTATTCTGGTAAATTATAGTTATATAAACATGGATATTTTCCTACCTCCAGAATGAATTTAACATTCAAATCGTGTTCGAACATCATCTCTGACAAACGAGTAGTAGATGCGAATGCAAGACGTGTAGTGTGCTACCAGTACTATCAGCAGCGTGCAAGTGACGTCAAACCAATAGTCAATGCGTAACATTGTGTGCGAACACTAGCAAAATAGTATGAAGGACACTCACGAGCAGCATGTATGCTACACGACAAACTCGAGTCGCTTGTAAGTATCTCCTTGTATGAATGGCCTTATTGTTACCAATGCCATCTATAAGTAACCTCTTAAACTACTATCTAAGATATCACACCTAGTATTTTATATTTAAGAATATTCTCAGAGGAGCAAATTCCCTTCAATAAAGCTCACCCAGGTTGTACCTGGATATAATTATGGTAAAAAAATTTAAAATAAAAACACAACAGGTTAATAAAATTAATAAAAATACTAGATAGAGATTGAGAAGTAAAAAAATATATAATTTATGTTTAGTTTTTTACACAATACATAATGCCTTTTCATATATTTTTTTAATTAAGATGCAAGTAGCCTATTCAAGTAGATTCTTCATCAACATCATCTTCTTCACTCTCCGAATCAGCAGTTCCTCTTCCACTAGATTCACTTCCCGAATGGTGCTCATCTACTTCCATTTGTTCTTCATTCTGTCGATTGCGTTTCCCGAGATCCTGAATGTATTGCATTGTATACTTGTTAAAATCGCAGCTGTAAAAAAAAAGACAAATTTGTAATTAAGATCTGGGGTTCAAATGTCAATTTCACCAGTTTCACAATTTCAGAAAAATGAACATTTGATGCCTCCATTCGACAGACAAGCATTCAATCATCGAGTCAGCAAGTAATAACAAAATATTATCTGTTTAATTGTGCGGGAAGAACTCACATTTCAGACAGCTGTTGATATTTTCTAGAAAGTGTTTTTTCTAAAGCCAGAAGTGTGGGCATAGCGAACATTCCCTGCAGACGAGAATTGTGTATTGTTGTCGCATAGCTGATCCAATGCAGGTATAACTCTATGTGGCGGCTGTCCTCAAACAAAGTGGAAATCGCTTTGAGAAGCCGGTGCAAGTATTCATCGGGAAGACTTGCAATAGTAAGCTGGACTGAAATAAATTTAAAAAACTAATAAATAAACAATAATTAATTTATTTGTATTAAAAACTAAATCGGTTGCAAGTTCGATGTTACAACAAGGTGTCTGCGGGAAAAGTTGAATTGTTTATATGGGAAAATAAATAATCTTCTACAGATAAATATTATGGGAAAAAAAGTTGGAATTTAAAAAAACTTATTTATACATTTTACTTGTACCATCATGTAAAATAATCACCTACCGAAGTCAGCGCACTTTACCCCTGGACACCCTGTATAATAATTTAGTGATATTCCATTTATAGATGGTTTTTAAGAAACAAACAGGAAAGATCTGTTCCAGAGCATGGAAAATACTAAGTAATGTGAAACAGTGTAATTTTATTTATGTAACCCTTTGCTTGTCCTTAATTACTATTGATTTATCTGCCACCAATTCATAATTAATAATTAATGAAGAATTTGACGTTTTTAGATTGTGTTACAAAGAATTCGGATATAATAAATCAGATTTAAACATTTTTAAATATTTTAAAATGTCGAGTTAGACTCGACATAAGAGTAGACGGAAGTGACAGCGACAGCACTATGTAATTCTACTATTGTTACTGATTTATTGTAATGATTCGATTTATTTTGGGATGGTTTGCAGCCATAGGTATACAAAAGTATTAACTGTTTGTGCAAACTTACTATCACTGATAGATACTCGTTCAACAGCCTCCTGAATGATTTTCATCTCATTCAGCTGCAGAGCGGCCATCAAGGCCTCCGTCCACTCCTGCTTATTGAGGGCCTCCTTCACCATCTGAGGAGTGGCATTGAGCTGAAGTTCAAACGGCTGGAACACTCCACCTGTGTTCAGGGAATACTGCATCAATCCTTCTGTTGTAGCCACTGAGAAGCTCTGACCAGTGGGAGAGAATTGTACACAGAATACTCGCACCTGAAAGGATTAAATTAAAAATAGTATAATTTACATTGCTATAAAATTAAATTTATAAGGCTGATATCGTGCAGAACAGAACTAAGAAATAAGCAGGGATTTCAATTAGGGAGGCGGGTATGGGTACCGCCGCTCCGGAACCATTTATTGGATAACCGACACATCTGTCATAGGTCACCTCAAGCAGTTCGTTTGGTGACTTAACAGGGCTTGCCGGGTTCATGGGATGAGGTTTATCCGGATCTTGGCGAGCGACGCGTCTGTCCACCAAACGCATGGTGGGCCAGATCAGGAGACTGGTTGAGGGAGAACTTTTGACCACTCCAACAGGGCTTTTTCGGAACAACGCATTCATGAATTTGTAGCAGAAGAATCCAGATTAATTCATTAATAATAAGCAGCTCGACGCTACTTAGGTACGTACTTGCTACTTAGGTACGTACTCGCAGTCGAAATCAAAACAGAGCAACCTACGTACTACAAGCACCTACTTGTCTAACGACGACAATAATATCGCAAGTCGGTCTTTCACATTATGAGAACTCGCCAGAAGGTTCAAGTCTGCCGCCTAGGCATAATTGCCACGCCGCCGAAACTTCGGGAAAGGGCCAGACCGAGCGAGTGGCCTCGATTTAGTTGCCATTTAACTACCTGCTGTTGCCACCAGCCGAACAATATAAATAAGCCCGACGCAGCGAGCATAATTATTAGTATTCAGTATTTACTATCGTCAACAGCTGCTACCTACGAGTACTACGACCTAGTTTCGCGAACATTCCATAGTATTTGTGCATAAATAAACGTGAAATATTGTGAGTGTAAATCAGCTTTCAACTTATAAATAAACACTATACCTGAGTTGGAGAGATCTTTCATTTATACACCACGATAACCACAAATTCATATGTCTGTCACTCCTGGACACACTCCTTCTCCTTCTTTTACTAAAAATACCCTCCACACAGCATCCTAAAGATGACATAGGCCCCGAGGATAATTATTTTCCTCAGGGCCTCCTATGTGGAGCTAATGTAACAAAAAAGAAAATGGCATCTAAAAGAGCCTGATTGATTCTATAATATTATTTAACAAACCTCTGGTTTAAAGTTTCTATCGGCCATGTCGCCTTGCTTCACCCCTGGTAACCTTAGTTTAACATCGCCTCCTTCTAATTCACTCCTTTTCTCCACAAGCATCAGATTTCCAAATTCCGTCAGGTTGCGCCGACTCACAAAATCCTGAAAATATTCAATATTAATTTCTAAATAAAAACATTACATGGATGTAGGTTATAACATGTTATGTTAATGTGAATTTACGGAATTTGTAAAAATAAACTGTATACTTACGCCCATTGCATCTAATGATTTGTTTAATGTGATTTGGAATTTCTTTAAAAGTACTGATTCGTTAATACTGTAAATGCAGATATTCTTGGATTGTCCTCCGGCTAAAACACATTTCCCGTCAGCCGAATAACATAGAGATGTGTCCAAATGGACAAAATTCAATTGTATCAATGTCCAAATGGACAAAGTTCAATTGTATCAATGTCCAAATGGACAAAGTTCCAATGGATGAATGTCCAAATGGACAAAGTTCAATTGTATCAATGTCCAAATGGACAAAGTTCAATTGTATCAATGTCCAAATGGACAAATTTCAATTGTATCAATGTCCAAATGGACAAAGTTCATTTGTATCAATGTCCAAATGGACAAAGTTCCAATGGATGAATGTCCAAATGGACAAAATTCAATTGTATCAATGTCCAAATGGACAAAGTTCAATTATATCAATGTCCAAATGGACAAAATTCAATTGAATCAATGTCCAAATGGACAAAGTTCAATTGTATCAATGTCCAAATGGACAAAGTTCAATTGTATCAATGTCCAAATGGACAAAGTTCAATTGTATCAATGTCCAAATGGACAAAGTTCCAATGAATGAAGGTCTAAATGGACAAAGTTCAATTGTATCAATGTCCAAATGGACAAAGTTCAATTATATCAATGTCCAAATGGACAAAATTCAATTATATCAATGTCCAAATGGACAAATTTCAATTGTATCAATGTCCAAATGGACAAAGTTCAATTGTATCAATGTCCAAATGGACAAAGTTCAAATGGATCAATAACCGAATGGATAAAGTTCAAATGGATGAATGTCCAAATGGACAAAGTTCAATTGTATCAATGTCCAAATGGACAAAGTTCAATTGTATCAATGTCCAAATGGACAAAGTTCCAATGGATGAATGTCCAAATGGACAAAGTTCAATTGTATCAATGTCCAAATCGACAAAGTTTAATTGTATCAATGTCCAAATGGACAAAGTTCAATTGTATCAATGTCCAAATGGACAAAGTTCAATTGTATCAATGTCCAAATGGACAAAGTTCAATTGTATCAATGTCCAAATGGACAAAGTTCAATTGTATCAATGTCCAAATGGACAAAGTTCCAATGGATGAATGTCCAAATGGACAAAGTTCAATTGTATCAGTGTCCAAATCGACAAAGTTTAATTGTATCAATGTCCAAATGGACAAAGTTCAATTGTATCAATGTCCAAATGGACAAAGTTCAATTGTATCAATGTCCAAATGGACAAAGTTCAATTGTATCAATGTCCAAATGGACAAAGTTCAATTGTATCAATGTCCAAATGGACAAAGTTCCAATTAATGAAGGTCTAAATGGACAAAGTTCAATTGCATCAATGTCCAAATGGACAAAGTTCAATTGTTTCAATGTCCAAATGAGCAAATTTCAATTGTATCAATGTCCAAATTGATACAATTGAATTTTGTCAAAGTTTTGTCAAATTTTGGACAAAATTCAATTGTATCAATGTCCAAAGACAAAGTTCCAATGAATGAATGTCCAAATGGACAAAATTCAATTGTATCAATGTCCAAATCGACAAAGTTCAATTGTATCAATGTCCAAATGGACAAAGTTCAATTGTATTAATGTCCAAATGGACAAAGTTCCAATGAATGAAGGTCTAAATGGACAAAGTTCAATTGTATCAATGTCCAAATGGACAAAGTTCAATTGTTTCAATGTCCAAATGGACAAAGTTCCAATGAATGAAGGTCTAAATGGACAAAGTTCAATTAAATCAATGTCCAAATGGACAAAGTTCAATTGTATCAATGTCCAAATGGACAAAGTTCAATTGTATCAATGTCCAAATGGACATATTGATACAATTGAATTTTGTCCATTTGGACATTGATACAATTGAACTTTGTCCATTTAGACCTTCATTCATTGGAACTTTGTCCATTTGGACAATGATACAATTGAACTTTGTCCATTTGGACATTGATACAATTGAACTTTGTCCATTTGGACATTCATTCATTGGAACTTTGTCCATTTGGACATTGATTCCATTTGGACATTGATTCATTGGAACATTGTCCATTTTGATACAATTTAACTTTGTCCATTTGGACATTGATACAATTGAACTTTGTCTATTTAGACCTTTATTCATTGGAATTTTGTCGATTTGGACATTGATACAATTGAACTTTGTCCATTTGGACATTGATACAATTGAATTTTGTCCATTTGGATATTCATTCATTGGAACTTTGTCCATTTGGACATTGATACAATTGAACTTTGTCCATTTGGACATTGATTCATTGGAACATTGTCCATTCGGACATTGATACAATTTTACTTTGTCCATTTGGACATTGATACAATTGAACTTTGTCTATTTAGACCTTCATTCATTGGAACTTTGTCGATTTGGACATTGATACAATTGAACTTTGTCCATTTGGACATTGATTCAATTGAATTTTGTCCATTTGGACATTCATTCATTGGAACTTTGTCCATTTGGACATTGATGCAATTGAACTTTGTCCATTTGGACATTGATACAATTGAACTTTGTCCATTTGGCAATTGATTCAATTTAATTTTGTCCATTTGGACATGATCTTTCAACTGTCAAAAAAACAAAATGGCATTTGATGACAAAGTTACATTTGAATTTCTCTGAAACAACCCGCCTTAAATCTTTTAGAAGTGAGCACTTCTTCCATGGGAACCTTATGTGCGGTTTTAATTAATACTCACTGCCAAAATGGAAAGTCTCCAATTAGCCTCCATAAAAAAGATGGTTTTTCTAAAAATACAACTTTATGGAGATTTTGTGACTGAGTTCGATTTGGATAACGATTCTTATCACTATTCCAATATTTCAGCCAGTTTGGTCCCATAGAACCTGAAAAAACTGCTTCTAAAGTTCGAACCCAAGTCTGAAATTAGCGTCCATAAAAATCATGATTTTTCTAAAAATACAACTTTATGGAGATTTTGTAACTGAGTTCGATTTGGATATCGATTCTTATCACTATTCAAAAAATTCAGCCATTTTGGTCGCATAGAACCTGAGAAAACTGCTTCTAAAGTTCGAACCCAAGTCTGAAATTAGAGTCAGTAAAAATCATGATTTTTCTAAAAATACAATTTTATGGAGATTTTGTGACTGATTTCGATTTGTACCATGCTTCTTATCACTTTTCCTAAATTTCAGCCAATTTGGTCCCATAGAACCTGAGAAAACTGCTTCCAAAGTTCGAACCCAAGTCTGAAATTAGCGTCCAAAAAAATTAAAAATTTTCTAAAAATACAACTTTATGGAGATTTTGTGACTGAATTCAATTTGGTTAGCGATTCTTATCAATATTAGAAAATTTCAGCCAGTTTGGTCCCATAGAACCTGAGAAAACTGCTTCCCAAGTTCGAAGATTTTGTGACTGAGTTCGATTTGGTTAACGATTCTTATCACTATTCCAATATTTCAGCCCGTTTGGTCCCTTAAAACCTGAGAAAACTGCTTGCAAAGTTCGAACCCAAGTCTGAAATTTGCGTCACTAAAAATCATAATTTTTCTAAAAATACATTTTTATGGAGATTTTATGACTGATTTCGATTTGTACCATGCTTCTAATAACTTTTCCTTAATTTCAGCCAATTTGGTCCCATAGAACCTGAGAAAACTGCTTACAAAGTTGGAACCCAAGGCTGGAATTAGGCTCCATAAAAAAGATGGTTTTTCTAAAAAGTTAACTTTATGAAGATTTTGTGACTGAGTTCGATTTGGATAACGATTCTTATCACTATTCCAATATTTCAGCCCGTTTGGTCCCTTAAAACCTGAGAAAACTGCTTGCAAAGTTCGAACCCAAGTCTGAAATTTGCGTCACTGAAAATCATAATTTTTCTAAAAATACAACTTTATGGAGATTTTGTGAATGATTTCGATTTGTACCATGCTTCTTATCCTTTTTCCTAAATTTCAGCCAATTTGGTCCATAGAACCTGACAAAACTGCTTCAAAAGTTCGAACCCAAGTCTGAAATTAGCGTCCATCAAAATAATAATTTTTCTTAAAATAAAATTTTATGGAGATTTTGTGACTGAATTCAATTTGGTTAGCGATTCTTATCAATATTAGAAAATTTCAGCCAGTTTGGTCCCATAGAACCTGAGAAAACTGCTTCCCAAGTTTGAACCCAAGGCTGAAATTAGGCTCCATAAAAAAGATGGTTTTTCTTAAAATTAAACTTTATGAAGATTTTGTGACTGAGTTCGATTTGGTTAGCGATTCTTATGACTATTTCGAAATTTCAGCCAGTTTGGTCACATAGAACCTGGGAAAACTGCTTCTAAAGTTCGAACCCAAGTTTGAAATTAGCGTCAGTAAAAATCATAATTTTTCTAAAAATACAACTTTATGGAGATTTGTAACTGATTTCGATTTGTACCATGCTTCTAATAACTTTTCCTTAATTTCAGCCAATTTAGTCCCATACAACCTGAGAAAACTGCTTACAAAGTTCGAACCCAAGGCTGAAATAAGGCTCCATAAAAAAGATGGTTTTTCTAAAAAGACAACTTTATGAAGATTTTGTGACTGAGTTCGATTTGGATAACGATTCTTATCACTATTCCAATATTTCAGCCCGTTTGGTCCCTTAAAACCTGAGAAAACTGCTTGCAAAGTTCGAACCCAAGTCTGAAATTTGGGTCACTAAAAATCATAATATTTCTAAAAATACAACTTTATGGAGATTTTGTGAATGATTTCGATTTGTACCATGCTTCTTATCCTTTTTCCTAAATTTCAGCCTATTTGGTCCATAGAACCTGACAAAACTGCTTCAAAAGTTCGAACCCAAGTCTGAAATTAGCGTCCATCAAAATAATAATTTTTCTTAAAATAAAATTTTATGGAGATTTTGTGACTGAATTCAATTTGGTTAGCGATTCTTATGACTATTTCGAAATTTCAGCCAGTTTGGTCGCATAGAACCTGAGAAAACTGCTTCTAAATTTCGAACCCAAGTCTGAAATTAGCGTCCATAAAAATCATAATTTTTCTAAAAATACAACTTTATGGAGATTTGTAACTGATTTCGATTTGTACCATGCTTCTTATCACTTTTCCTTAATTTCAGCCAATTTAGTCCCATACAACCTGAGAAAACTGCTTACAAAGTTCGAACCCAAGGCTGAAATAAGGCTCCATAAAAAAGATGGTTTTTCTAAAAAGACAACTTTATGAGAATTTTTTGACTGAGTTCGATTTGGATAACGATTCTTATCACTATTCCAATATTTCAGCCCGTTTGGTCCCTTAAAACCTGAGAAAACTGCTTGCAAAGTTCGAACCCAAGTCTGAAATTTGCGTCACTAAAAATCATAATTTTTCTAAAAATACATTTTTATGGAGATTTTATGACTGATTTCGATTTGTACCATGCTTCTAATAACTTTTCCTAAATTTCAGCCAATTTGGTCCATAGAACCTGACAAAACTGCTTCAAAAGTTCGAACCCAAGTCTGAAATTAGCGTCCATCAAAATAATAATTTTTCTTAAAATAAAATTTTATGGAGATTTTGTGACTGAATTGTATTTGGTTAGCGATTCTTATGACTATTTCGAAATTTCAGCCAGTTTGGTCGCATAGAACCTGAGAAAACTGCTTCTAAAGTTCGAACCCAAGTCTGAAATAAGCGTCCATAAAAATCATAATTTTTCTAAAAATACGACTTTATGGAGATTTTGTGACTGAGTTCGATTTTGATTGCGATTCTTATCACTATTACAAAATTTCAGCCAGTTTGGTCCCATAGAACCTGAGAAAACTGCTTCCAAATTTCGACCCCAAGTCTGAAATAAGCGTCCATAAAAATAATAATTTTTCTAAAAATACAATTTTATGGAGATTTTGTGACTGATTTCGATTTGTACCATGCTTCTTATCACTTTTCCTAAATTTCAGCCAATTTGGTCCCATAGAACCTGAGAAAACTGCTTCCAAAGTTCGAACCCAAGTCTGAAATTAGCTATTATTGTAGAAAGCAATCACTTTGTGGTTTGACATATTTAATAAAATAAAATACTTTTTTGTTTTAAAACCACGATATTTATTAATTTAAGAACCGACCGGTTTCGCTTTACTTAAGCATCATCAGGGTACAAATTAATACTAGTATTAATTTGTACCCTGATGATGCTTAAGTAAAGCGAAACCGGTCGGTTCTTAAATTAATAAATATCGTGGTTTTAAAACAAAAAAGTATTTTATTTTATTTTATCTGAAATTAGCGTCCAAAAAAATTAAAATTTTTCTAAAAATACAACTTTATGGAGATTTTGTGACTGAATTCATTTTGGTTAGCGATTCTTATCAATATTAGAAAATTTCAGCCAGTTTGGTCCCATAGAACCTGAGAAAACTGCTTCCCAAGTTTGAACCCAAGGCTGAAATTAGGCTCCATAAAAAAGATGGTTTTTCTTAAAATTAAACTTTATGAAGATTTTGTGACTGAGTTCGATTTGGTTAACGATTCTTATCACTATTCCAATATTTCAGCCCGTTTGGTCCCATAAAGAAAACTGCTTTCAAAGTTCGAACCCAAGTCTGAAACGTGCGTCCATAAAAATCATAATTTTTCTAAAAATACAACTTTATGGAGATTTGTAACTGATTTCGATTTGTCCCATGCTTCTTATCACTTTTCCTTAATTTCAGCCAATTTAGTCCCATACGACCTGAGAAAACTGCTTCCAAAGTCGGATCCCATGGCTGGAAAAGCTCCATAAAAATGATGGTTTTTCTAAAAAGAGAACTTTATGGAGATTTTGTGACTGAATTCGATTTGGATAGCGATTCTTATCACTATTCCAATATTTCAGCCCGTTTGGTCCCTTAAAACCTGAGAAAACTGCTTGCAAAGTTCGAACCCAAGTCTGAAATTTGCGTCACTAAAAATCATAATTTTTCTAAAAATACATTTTTATGGAGATTTTATGACTGATTTCGATTTGTACCATGCTTCTAATAACTTTTCCTAAATTTCAGCCAATTTGGTCCATAGAACCTGACAAAACTGCTTCAAAAGTTCGAACCCAAGTCTGAAATTAGCGTCCATCAAAATAATAATTTTTCTTAAAATAAAATTTTATGGAGATTTTGTGACTGAATTCAATTTGGTTAGCGATTCTTATGACTATTTCGAAATTTCAGCCAGTTTGGTCGCATAGAACCTGAGAAAACTGCTTCTAAAGTTCGAACCCAAGTCTGAAATTAGCGTCCATAAAAATCATAATTTTTCTAAAAATACGACTTTATGGAGATTTTGTGACTGAGTTCGATTTTGATTGCGATTCTTATCACTATTACAAAATTTCAGCCAGTTTGGTCCCATAGAACCTGAGAAAACTGCTTCCAAATTTCGACCCCAAGTCTGAAATAAGCGTCCATAAAAATAATAATTTTTCTAAAAATACAATTTTATGGAGATTTTGTGACTGATTTCGATTTGTACCATGCTTCTTATCACTTTTCCTAAATTTCAGCCAATTTGGTCCCATAGAACCTGAGAAAACTGCTTCCAAAGTTCGAACCCAAGTCTGAAATTAGCTATTATTGTAGAAAGCAATCACTTTGTGGTTTGACATATTTAATAAAATAAAATACTTTTTTGTTTTAAAACCACGATATTTATTAATTTAAGAACCGACCGATGATGCTTAAGTAAAGCGAAACCGGTCGGTTCTTAAATTAATAAATATCGTGGTTTTAAAACAAAAAAGTATTTTATTTTATTTTATCTGAAATTAGCGTCCAAAAAAATTAAAAATTTTCTAAAAATACAACTTTATGGAGATTTTGTGACTGAATTCAATTTGGTTAGCGATTCTTATCAATATTAGAAAATTTCAGCCAGTTTGGTCCCATAGAACCTGAGAAAACTGCTTCCCAAGTTTGAACCCAAGGCTGAAATTAGGCTCCATAAAAAAGATGGTTTTTCTTAAAATTAAACTGTATAAAGATTGTGTGACTGAGTTCGATTTGGTTAACGATTCTTATCACTATTCCAATATTTCAGCCCGTTTGGTCCCATAAAACCTGAGAAAACTGCTTTCAAAGTTCGAACCCAAGTCTGAAATGTGCGTCCATAAAAATCATAATTTTTCTAAAAATACAACTTTATGGAGATTTGTAACTGATTTCGATTTGTCCCATGCTTCTTATCACTTTTCCTTAATTTCAGCCAATTTAGTCCCATACGACCTGAGAAAACTGCTTCCAAAGTCGGATCCCATGGCTGGAAAAGCTCCATAAAAATGATGGTTTTTCTAAAAAGAGAACTTTATGGAGATTTTGTGACTGAATTCGATTTGGATAGCGATTCTTATCACTATTTCAAAATTTCAGCCAGTTTGGTTGCATAGAACCTGAGTAAACTGCTTCTAAAGTTCGTACCTAAGTCTCAAATTAGCCTCCATAAAAAAGATGGTTTTTCTAAAAATACAACTTTATGGAGATTTTGTGACTGAGTTCGATTTGGATAACGATTCTTATCTTTATTCCAATATTTCAGCCAGTTTGGTCCCATAGAACCTGAAAAAACTGCTTCTAAAGTTCGAACCCAAGTCTGAAATTAGCGTCCATAAAAATCATGATTTTTCTAAAAATACAACTTTATGGAGATTTTGTGACTGAGTTCAATTTGGATATCGATTCTTATCACTATTCCAATATTTCAGCCAGTTTGGTCCCATAGAACCTAAGAAAACTGCTTCTAAAGTTCGAACCCAAGTCTGAAATTAGCGTCCATAAAAATCATAATTTTTCTAAAAATACAACTTTATGGAGATTTGTAACTGATTTCGATTTGTACCATGCTTCTTATCACTTTTCCTTAATTTCAGCCAATTTAGTCCCATACAACCTGAGAAAACTGCTTACAAAGTTGGAACCCAAGGCTGGAATTAGGCTCCATAAAAAAGATGGTTTTTCTAAAAAGACAACTTTATGAAGATTTTGTGACTGAGTTCGATTTGGATAACGATTCTTATCACTATTCCAATATTTCAGCCCGTTTGGTCCCTTAAAACCTGAGAAAACTGCTTGCAAAGTTCGAACCCAAGTCTGAAATTTGGGTCACTAAAAATCATAATTTTTCTAAAAATACAACTTTACGGAGATTTTGTGAATGATTTCGATTTGTACCATGCTTCTTATCCTTTTTCCTAAATTTCAGCCTATTTGGTCCATAGAACCTGACAAAACTGCTTCAAAAGTTCGAACCCAAGTCTGAAATTAGCGTCCATAAAAATCATAATTTTTCTAAAAATACGACTTTATGGAGATTTTGTGACTGAGTTCGATTTTGATTGCGATTCTTATCACTATTACAAAATTTCAGCCAGTTTGGTCCCATAGAACCTGAGAAAACTGCTTCCAAATTTCGACCCCAAGTCTGAAATAAGCGTCCATAAAAATAATAATTTTTCTAAAAATACAATTTTATGGAGATTTTGTGACTGATTTCGATTTGTACCATCAAAATCATAATTTTTCTAAAAATACATTTTTATGGAGATTTTATGACTGATTTCGATTTGTACCATGCTTCTAATAACTTTTCCTAAATTTCAGCCAATTTGGTCCATAGAACCTGACAAAACTGCTTCAAAAGTTCGAACCCAAGTCTGAAATTAGCGTCCATCAAAATAATAATTTTTCTTAAAATAAAATTTTATGGAGATTTTGTGACTGAATTCAATTTGGTTAGCGATTCTTATGACTATTTCGAAATTTCAGCCAGTTTGGTCGCATAGAACCTGAGAAAACTGCTTCTAAAGTTCGAACCCAAGTCTGAAATTAGCGTCCATAAAAATCATAATTTTTCTAAAAATACGACTTTATGGAGATTTTGTGACTGAGTTCGATTTTGATTGCGATTCTTATCACTATTACAAAATTTCAGCCAGTTTGGTCCCATAGAACCTGAGAAAACTGCTTCCAAATTTCGACCCCAAGTCTGAAATAAGCGTCCATAAAAATAATAATTTTTCTAAAAATACAATTTTATGGAGATTTTGTGACTGATTTCGATTTGTACCATGCTTCTTATCACTTTTCCTAAATTTCAGCCAATTTGGTCCCATAGAACCTGAGAAAACTGCTTCCAAAGTTCGAACCCAAGTCTGAAATTAGCTATTATTGTAGAAAGCAATCACTTTGTGGTTTGACATATTTAATAAAATAAAATACTTTTTTGTTTTAAAACCACGATATTTATTAATTTAAGAACCGACCGATGATGCTTAAGTAAAGCGAAACCGGTCGGTTCTTAAATTAATAAATATCGTGGTTTTAAAACAAAAAAGTATTTTATTTTATTTTATCTGAAATTAGCGTCCAAAAAAATTAAAAATTTTCTAAAAATACAACTTTATGGAGATTTTGTGACTGAATTCAATTTGGTTAGCGATTCTTATCAATATTAGAAAATTTCAGCCAGTTTGGTCCCATAGAACCTGAGAAAACTGCTTCCCAAGTTTGAACCCAAGGCTGAAATTAGGCTCCATAAAAAAGATGGTTTTTCTTAAAATTAAACTTTATGAAGATTGTGTGACTGAGTTCGATTTGGTTAACGATTCTTATCACTATTCCAATATTTCAGCCCGTTTGGTCCCATAAAACCTGAGAAAACTGCTTTCAAAGTTCGAACCCAAGTCTGAAATGTGCGTCCATAAAAATCATAATTTTTCTAAAAATACAACTTTATGGAGATTTGTAACTGATTTCGATTTGTCCCATGCTTCTTATCACTTTTCCTTAATTTCAGCCAATTTAGTCCCATACGACCTGAGAAAACTGCTTCCAAAGTCGGATCCCATGGCTGGAAAAGCTCCATAAAAATGATGGTTTTTCTAAAAAGAGAACTTTATGGAGATTTTGTGACTGAATTCGATTTGGATAGCGATTCTTATCACTATTTCAAAATTTC
Organism: Hesperophylax consimilis; assembly: GCF_061612785.1. Classification (NCBI taxonomy): domain Eukaryota; kingdom Metazoa; phylum Arthropoda; class Insecta; order Trichoptera; family Limnephilidae; genus Hesperophylax; species Hesperophylax consimilis. Next base: position 664,083 of record NC_142858.1, read on the forward strand.
AGCCAGTTTGGTTGCATAGAACCTGAGTAAACTGCTTCTAAAGTTCGTACCTAAGTCTCAAATTAGCCTCCATAAAAAAGATGGTTTTTCTAAAAATACAACTTTATGGAGATTTTGTGACTGAGTTCGATTTGGATAACGATTCTTATCTTTATTCCAATATTTCAGCCAGTTTGGTCCCATAGAACCTGAAAAAACTGCTTCTAAAGTTCGAACCCAAGTCTGAAATTAGCGTCCATAAAAATCATGATTTTTCTAAAAATACAACTTTATGGAGATTTTGTGACTGAGTTCAATTTGGATATCGATTCTTATCACTATTCCAATATTTCAGCCAGTTTGGTCCCATAGAACCTAAGAAAACTGCTTCTAAAGTTCGAACCCAAGTCTGAAATTAGCGTCCATAAAAATCATAATTTTTCTAAAAATACAACTTTATGGAGATTTGTAACTGATTTCGATTTGTACCATGCTTCTTATCACTTTTCCTTAATTTCAGCCAATTTAGTCCCATACAACCTGAGAAAACTGCTTACAAAGTTGGAACCCAAGGCTGGAATTAGGCTCCATAAAAAAGATGGTTTTTCTAAAAAGACAACTTTATGAAGATTTTGTGACTGAGTTCGATTTGGATAACGATTCTTATCACTATTCCAATATTTCAGCCCGTTTGGTCCCTTAAAACCTGAGAAAACTGCTTGCAAAGTTCGAACCCAAGTCTGAAATTTGGGTCACTAAAAATCATAATTTTTCTAAAAATACAACTTTACGGAGATTTTGTGAATGATTTCGATTTGTACCATGCTTCTTATCCTTTTTCCTAAATTTCAGCCTATTTGGTCCATAGAACCTGACAAAACTGCTTCAAAAGTTCGAACCCAAGTCTGAAATTAGCGTCCATAAAAATCATAATTTTTCTAAAAATACGACTTTATGGAGATTTTGTGACTGAGTTCGATTTTGATTGCGATTCTTATCACTATTACAAAATTTCAGCCAGTTTGGTCCCATAGAACCTGAGAAAACTGCTTCCAAATTTCGACCCCAAGTCTGAAATAAGCGTCCATAAAAATAATAATTTTTCTAAAAATACAATTTTATGGAGATTTTGTGACTGATTTCGATTTGTACCATCAAAATCATAATTTTTCTAAAAATACATTTTTATGGAGATTTTATGACTGATTTCGATTTGTACCATGCTTCTAATAACTTTTCCTAAATTTCAGCCAATTTGGTCCATAGAACCTGACAAAACTGCTTCAAAAGTTCGAACCCAAGTCTGAAATTAGCGTCCATCAAAATAATAATTTTTCTTAAAATAAAATTTTATGGAGATTTTGTGACTGAATTCAATTTGGTTAGCGATTCTTATGACTATTTCGAAATTTCAGCCAGTTTGGTCGCATAGAACCTGAGAAAACTGCTTCTAAAGTTCGAACCCAAGTCTGAAATTAGCGTCCATAAAAATCATAATTTTTCTAAAAATACGACTTTATGGAGATTTTGTGACTGAGTTCGATTTTGATTGCGATTCTTATCACTATTACAAAATTTCAGCCAGTTTGGTCCCATAGAACCTGAGAAAACTGCTTCCAAATTTCGACCCCAAGTCTGAAATAAGCGTCCATAAAAATAATAATTTTTCTAAAAATACAATTTTATGGAGATTTTGTGACTGATTTCGATTTGTACCATGCTTCTTATCACTTTTCCTAAATTTCAGCCAATTTGGTCCCATAGAACCTGAGAAAACTGCTTCCAAAGTTCGAACCCAAGTCTGAAATTAGCTATTATTGTAGAAAGCAATCACTTTGTGGTTTGACATATTTAATAAAATAAAATACTTTTTTGTTTTAAAACCACGATATTTATTAATTTAAGAACCGACCGATGATGCTTAAGTAAAGCGAAACCGGTCGGTTCTTAAATTAATAAATATCGTGGTTTTAAAACAAAAAAGTATTTTATTTTATTTTATCTGAAATTAGCGTCCAAAAAAATTAAAAATTTTCTAAAAATACAACTTTATGGAGATTTTGTGACTGAATTCAATTTGGTTAGCGATTCTTATCAATATTAGAAAATTTCAGCCAGTTTGGTCCCATAGAACCTGAGAAAACTGCTTCCCAAGTTTGAACCCAAGGCTGAAATTAGGCTCCATAAAAAAGATGGTTTTTCTTAAAATTAAACTTTATGAAGATTGTGTGACTGAGTTCGATTTGGTTAACGATTCTTATCACTATTCCAATATTTCAGCCCGTTTGGTCCCATAAAGACACTTTTCGAAAAAATCTCTGAGATTTTCGATTGGATTTTGAATGTGGTCCTGCCATTCACTCGGCGTGTGTGTACTTAGGCCACTGCTTTGATAGACACAAGTGGGACACCATCAGCACTTATCATTTTTTGTTATGAAAACTTTTTCTAAAACTGGACACTTAAATTTTATGTCACTTAATATAATAACCAAATTGAACTAATTCTTCAATTTAATTGTGGTAAAACAAACGAATGTATGTTGGAAGACTGTAAAATGTGGTAAAACATACGAATGTATGGTGAAAGACGGTAAAATGTGGTAAAACATACGAATGTATGGTGAAAGACGGTAAAATGTGGTAAAACATACAAATATGTGGTGGAAGTCAGTGAAATGTGGCAAAACCTTGAAAATCTGATTAATTTAATTAAAATTTATAAGATGGGATAAAATAGGTTTAAACATACAAATGTAGGGTAGAAGACGGTAAAATGTGGTAAAACATTCAAATATGTGGTGAAAGACGGTAAAACGTGGTAAAACATACAAATATATGGTGAAAGACGGTAAAATGTGGTAAAACATACAAATATGTGGTGGAAGACGGTAAAATGTGGTAAAACATACAAATATGTGGTAAAAGACAGTAAAATGTGGTAAAACATACGAATGTATTGTGAAAGACGGTAAAATGTGGTAAAACATACAAATATGTGGTGGAAGACAGTAAAATGTGGTAAAACGTACGAATGTATGGTGAAAGACGGTAAAATGTGGTAAAACATACGAATGTATGGTGAAAGACCGTAAAATGTGGTACAACATACAAATATGTGGTGGAAGACAGTAAAATGTGGTAAAACATACGAATGTTTGGTGAAAGACGGTAAAATGTGGTAAAACATACGAATGTATTGTGAAAGACGGTAAAATGTGGTAAAACATACAAATATGTGGTGGAAGACAGTAAAATGTGGTAAAACATACGAATGTTTGGTGAAAGACGGTAAAATGTGGTAAAACATACGAATGTATTGTGAAAGACGGTAAAATGTGGTAAAACATACAAATATGTGGTGGAAGACAGTAAAATGTGGTAAAACATACGAATGTATGGTGAAAGACGGTAAAATGTGGTTAAACATACGAATGTATGGTGAATGACGGTAAAATGTGCAAAAACATACGAATGTATGGTGAAAGACGGTAAAATGTGGTAAAACATACAAATATGTGGTGGAAGACAGTAAAATGTGGTAAAACATACGAATTTATGGTGAAAGACGGTAAAATGTGGTAAAACATACAAATATGTGGTGGAAGTCAGTGAAATGTGGCAAAACCTTGAAAATCTGATTAATTTAATTAAAATTTATAAGATGGGATAAAATAGGTTTAAACATACAAATGTAGGGTAGAAGACGGTAAAATGTGGTAAAACATTCAAATATGTGGTGAAAGACGGCAAAATGTGGTAAAACATACAAATATATGGTGAAAGACGGTAAAATGTGGTAAAACATACAAATATGTGGTGGAAGACGGTAAAATGTGGTAAAACATACAAATATGTGGTAAAAGACAGTAAAATGTGGTAAAACATACGAATGTATGGTGAAAGACGGTAAAATGTGGTAAAACATACAAATATGTGGTGGAAGACAGTAAAATGTGGTAAAACGTACGAATGTATGGTGAAAGACGGTAAAATGTGGTAAAACATACGAATGTATGGTGAAAGACCGTAAAATGTGGTACAATATACAAATATGTGGTGGAAGACAGTAAAATGTGGTAAAACATACGAATGTATGGTGAAAGACGGTAAAATGTGCTAAAACATACGAATGTATTGTGAAAGACGGTAAAATGTGGTAAAACATACAAATATGTGGTGGAAGACAGTAAAATGTGGTAAAACATACGAATGTATGGTGAAAGACGGTAAAATGTGGTTAAACATACGAATGTATGGTGAAAGACGGTAAAATGTGCAAAAACATACGAATGTATGGTGAAAGACGGTAAAATGTGGTAAAACATACAAATATGTGGTGGAAGACAGTGAAATGTGGTAAAACCTTGAAAATCTGATTAATTTATTGTAAAAAAGGCCTCGTCCACAATCAACTCATCAAAATGATAGAATACCGTAAAAATATTCCGATTAATTAATTTATGGTCGTAAAATATGTTACAATATCATTTAAAACCGTTTAATGTAGTCAAATGTATGTCAGAAGACTCTTAAAGAGCGAACAGCATGCTAAACCTTTAAAAACATTGTCAAATAATGTAAAATATCATTAAAAACCGTGAAAACTAGTCAAATATATGACGGAAGACGTTTTACATGATGAAGGTGACCTTGAAATACAAAAAATGTGGAAAATATCACAAAAACCAGTAAAGTGTATGGTAAAACATGATTGAACCTTGAAAAGCATTGTGAAATATGGTAAACCATCATTAAAAATCGTAAAACATCGTAAAATATGATAAAACCATAAAAAACATAGAAAAATGTGGTAAAACGCCTCTTAAATCAGTAAAACGTAGTTAAAAGACTGTTTAACATCATATAACATAATTAAAACTTGAGAAACACAGTAAAATATTGTCAAATACCATTTAAAACCATAAAACGTAGTCAAGTTTATGGCGACAGACGGTAAATCATCGTACTACGTGATAAGACCTTGCAAAACATAGTAAAAACACATCGAAAGGTAGTAGGAAACATAAAGACAAATTGAAAGACATTGTAAACCGTATCGTGTAAGAAAGCCTAGACTGTATTTTAAGATTGCCAAACATTTTCTTCCCACCACGAAGTTGACTATGCCTTGCAATGTGTTTTATAATCTTAGGAGTGGGCGGAAGGTAGCTCCACGGTTAGGTAGCTCCACATCTGTGTCCCCACAATTTTAATAATATACAGTTTTTTTCCCAGTCTTTTTTCAACAATACCTTTTGCCCAAGAACATTTTTTCACTTGTCTGAAGTCTCTCGCTAAACACTTCTGACCTATCTGAAAACTTCTACAAACAACCCCACCGACATTCCTAAACTGATTTTCTTGACCTTTATTAATATTCGCATTCGCTAAATTCTCTGTCGAGGTTGCTACGTTTCCTTCAAAACTTTTAGGTAAAAGGCTACTAAAGGTTGATTTTAATCTCCTACCAAACATTAGCACTGAGGGTTCAATTCCAGTTGTGGAATGTGGAATATTTCTATAATCACTTAAAAATTCATATAATCTATCTTTATAATTTGACTTAAATACGTTATTAACAAGAATTTTCTTTAAAAAATTCTTCACTGTTTTTACCGAGTTTTCTGCCTGCCCATTGCTTTGGGGATGACGCACTGGCGTTGTTAAAAACTCAATATTATTATACTCTAAGAAATCTTTGAACTCCTGACTAGTAAAAACGGTTCCATTATCAGTTACAATACAGTCCGGGTACCCAAAATTTGAAAAAATTCTCTTCAACTCATTAATCGTATGACTTGAGTCTGCTTTCGGTATTTCCACGCAATCTACCCATTTTGAGAAAGCGTCGCAAATAACTAAAAACATTTTCCCCGAAATTGGCCCACAATAATCCAGATGCAGCCTCTTCCATGCTGATCCTGAATTAGGCCAGACTGATAAATGACTCTTAGGTGGTAACGGCCTAACTGCTGCACAATCTTTGCAACTTTGAACGATTTTCTCTAAGTCCTTGTTCATTGACGGCCACCAAAAATAACCTTTGGCTAATCCCTTCATTTTTACAATGCCCAAATGCGATCTGTGTAACAAATCTAAAACTATATTCTGAAGCGAACTTGGAATTATAATTCTATGTTGCCAAAACAAACAATCATTTTCAATAGATAATTCATTCCTTTTCATCCAGAATTTCCATAAAAAACTATCGCGATTTACCCACTTGGGCCACCCTCTACGAAGATGTCCTAAAATTCCTTGAATTTCTGGGTCTGAGCCTGTCGCTGCGACTATACGCTTTACATCTAAGTGTTCACACTTTTCTATATAGCCTATGAAATCGGAACCTAGATCGTCTACCGATTTTTCCTCTGAGTTTTCCAACGGCAAACGCGATAAATAATCCGCATGATTATTAGCTGATTTGACGTACTCAATTTTGTATGAGAACCCTGCCAAGATGATCCCATAACGTTGCAACCGATTAGCTGCTAACACCGGTATATGTTTATTTTCTCCTAAAATCCTCATTAGTGGCATATTGTCTACACATAATGTAAATTCTCTTCCATATAAATAGCGAAAAAACTTGTTTAACCCAAAAACAATAGCCAAAGCTTCCAAATCAAGGATGCTGTATTTTTTTTTCCGCACTTGTTAAACTTCTAGACGCAAATTCAATTGGTCTCAACGATCCATCCGCGAAACTATGGAACAAGGAAGCTCCGAGCCCCGAGCTACTTGCATCAGTATATAGCTTAATAGGTAAATTAGGAAAGTAATTCGTTAGTATCCTATTACTACTCATTAGGCATTTAATCTTGTCCACAGCGTCTGAACACCTCTGATCGAACTCAAACCTCGTATTTTTCTTTAAGAGATTATGTAACGGTTCGCAGATTGAAGACATATTCGGAATGAAATTCCTATAAAAATTAAAAAATCCTAATAAACTTTTTAATTGTTGAACATCTGCTGGATACGGTGCTTTTTTAATAGCTTCTAATTTGTCACTTTGAAAATTATTATCTATTGAAAATGATTGTTTGTTTTGGCAACATAGAATTATAATTCCAAGTTCGCTTCAGAATATAGTTTTAGATTTGTTACACAGATCGCATTTGGGCATTGTAAAAATGAAGGGATTAGCCAAAGGTTATTTTTGGTGGCCGTCAATGAACAAGGACTTAGAGAAAATCGTTCAAAGTTGCAAAGATTGTGCAGCAGTTAGGCCGTTACCACCTAAGAGTCATTTATCAGTCTGGCCTAATTCAGGATCAGCATGGAAGAGGCTGCATCTGGATTATTGTGGGCCAATTTCGGGGAAAATGTTTTTAGTTATTTGCGACGCTTTCTCAAAATGGGTAGATTGCGTGGAAATACCGAAAGCAGACTCAAGTCATACGATTAATGAGTTGAAGAGAATTTTTTCAAATTTTGGGTACCCGGACTGTATTGTAACTGATAATGGAACCGTTTTTACTAGTCAGGAGTTCAAAGATTTCTTAGAGTATAATAATATTGAGTTTTTAACAACGCCAGTGCGTCATCCCCAAAGCAATGGGCAGGCAGAAAACTCGGTAAAAACAGTGAAGAATTTTTTAAAGAAAATTCTTGTTAATAACGTATTTAAGTCAAATTATAAAGATAGATTATATGAATTTTTAAGTGATTATAGAAATATTCCACATTCCACAACTGGAATTGAACCCTCAGTGCTAATGTTTGGTAGGAGATTAAAATCAACCTTTAGTAGCCTTTTACCTAAAAGTTTTGAAGGAAACGTAGCAACCTCGACAGAGAATTTAGCGAATGCGAATATTAATAAAGGTCAAGAAAATCAGTTTAGGAATGTCGGTGGGGTTGTTTGTAGAAGTTTTCAGATAGGTCAGAAGTGTTTAGCGAGAGACTTCAGACAAGTGAAAAAATGTTCTTGGGCAAAAGGTATTGTTGAAAAAAGACTGGGAAAAAAACTGTATATTATTAAAATTGTGGGGACACAGATGTGGAGCTACCTAACCGTGGAGCTACCTTCCGCCCACTCCTAAGATTATAAAACACATTGCAAGGCATAGTCAACTTCGTGGTGGGAAGAAAATGTTTGGCAATCTTAAAATACAGTCTAGGCTTTCTTACACGATACGGTTTACAATGTCTTTCAATTTGTCTTTATGTTTCCTACTACCTTTCGATGTGTTTTTACTATGTTTTGCAAGGTCTTATCACGTAGTACGATGATTTACCGTCTGTCGCCATAAACTTGACTACGTTTTATGGTTTTAAATGGTATTTGACAATATTTTACTGTGTTTCTCAAGTTTTAATTATGTTATATGATGTTAAACAGTCTTTTAACTACGTTTTACTGATTTAAGAGGCGTTTTACCACATTTTTCTATGTTTTTTATGGTTTTATCATATTTTACGATGTTTTACGATTTTTAATGATGGTTTACCATATTTCACAATGCTTTTCAAGGTTCAATCATGTTTTACCATACACTTTACTGGTTTTTGTGATATTTTCCACATTTTTTGTATTTCAAGGTCACCTTCATCATGTAAAACGTCTTCCGTCATATATTTGACTAGTTTTCACGGTTTTTAATGATATTTTACATTATTTGACAATGTTTTTAAAGGTTTAGCATGCTGTTCGCTCTTTAAGAGTCTTCTGACATACATTTGACTACATTAAACGGTTTTAAATGATATTGTAACATATTTTACGACCATAAATTAATTAATCGGAATATTTTTACGGTATTCTATCATTTTGATGAGTTGATTGTGGACGAGGCCTTTTTTACAATAAATTAATCAGATTTTCAAGGTTTTACCACATTTCACTGTCTTCCACCACATATTTGTATGTTTTACCACATTTTACCGTCTTTCACCATACATTCGTATGTTTTTGCACATTTTACCGTCTTTCACCATACATTCGTATGTTTAACTACATTTTACCGTCTTTCACCATACATTCGTATGTTTTACCACATTTTACTGTCTTCCACCACATATTTGTATGTTTTACCACATTTTACCGTCTTTCACAATACATTCGTATGTTTTAGCACATTTTACCGTCTTTCACCATACATTTGTATGTTTTACCACATTTTACTGTCTTCCACCACATATTTGTATATTGTACCACATTTTACGGTCTTTCACCATACATTCGTATGTTTTACCACATTTTACCGTCTTTCACAATACATTCGTATGTTTTACCACATTTTACTGTCTTTTACCACATATTTGTATGTTTTACCACATTTTACCGTCTTCCACCACATATTTGTATGTTTTACCACATTTTACCGTCTTTCACCATATATTTGTATGTTTTACCACGTTTTACCGTCTTTCACCACATATTTGAATGTTTTACCACATTTTACCGTCTTCTACCCTACATTTGTATGTTTAAACCTATTTTATCCCATCTTATAAATTTTAATTAAATTAATCAGATTTTCAAGGTTTTGCCACATTTCACTGACTTCCACCACATATTTGTATGTTTTACCACATTTTACTGTCTTTCACCATAAATTCGTATGTTTTACCACATTTTACTGTCTTCCACCACATATTTGTATGTTTTACTACATTTTACCGTCTTTCACCATACATTCGTATGTTTTACCACATTTTACCGTCTTTCACCATACATTCGTATGTTTTACCACATTTTACAGTCTTCCAACATACATTCGTTTGTTTCACCACATTAAACCGTCTTCCACCAAACGTTTTTCTGTTTTACCCTATTTTATTCCATCTTAGATTTTTTAGCGTGTTTGACATTATTTTATCACATGATGTCATTCTTCACAGAGTTTTTCTTCGTTCGACCTGTTTTCTTTATTTTATACCTTATTTCCCAGGTTCAATAATTATTTATCACATTTTCAATTTTTTGAATGTCCTTTATGAAACTTAGTTATGTTCTTCCACGTTTTGTTGAGATATTTTGAAAAAATAAGTACAAAGTATACTAACATTGTAAAATTTCGTAAAATACGGTAAAAAATTATAAAATTTGGTAAAACTTGGTAAGACATGGTTAAAGATGACAAAAGCACGCCAATAATTGAGGAACACGTTAACCAAAAGAACTATTGTGAAAATTAAACATAGAAAACTCAAAAAGGGTTAAAAAAAGGTTATTGCGCTCAAAACATGACCAAACACGGAAAATATTGTGAAATATGGACAATGCATGGCAAAAGATGAGGCAATTTTTTTTTTTAATGAAAACTTGTGCTAAAATAATCTTATACACGGTAATAATTCTAAAATGGGATAAAATATTGTAAAACATACAAATGTATGGTGAAAGACGGTAAAAAGTGGTAAAATATACAAATATGTGGTGGAAGGCGGTAAAATATGGCAAAACATACAAATGTAGGGTGGAAGACGGTAAAATGTGGTAAAACATGAAAAATTGTCTAAAACATCGAAAATCGTCGTCAAACACTGAAAGCTCTTGAACAACCATGCAAAATGTGTAGAAACGTAATAAAACCTCAAAACTTGTTGCAAATTGTGTAAAAACGTTTAAAAAACTACAAAAATTGTAGAAAAACCGATTTTATGTGTTAAATTGTGGTAAAACATGAAAAAATGCATTATTTTTGTGGTAAAACATGAAATATTGTCTTTAACATCGTAAATCTTCGTAAAACACCGAAAATTATACAGAAAACCATGCAAAATGTTAAAAACGTTTTGAAAACTCATTAATTGTTGCAAAATGTGTTAAAACGTTATAAAACCTCAAAAATTGTAGAAAAACCGAATTTATGTGTTAAATTGCTGTAAAACATGAAAAACTGTAGAAAAACCGAATTTATGTGTTAAATTAATGAAAGATATTGATAAACATGCAACATGTGTAAATACGTCATAAAACCTCAACATTTGTTGCAAAATGTGAAAAAATGTTAGTTAACCTCAAAAATTGTTGAAAAACCGAATTTTTGTGTAAAATTGTGCTAAAACATGAAAAAATGCATTATTCTTGTTGTAAAACATAAAATATTGTCTTAAACATCTTAAATCTTCGTAAAACACCGAAAGTTATACAAAAAACCATGCAAAATGTGTAAAAACGATTTGAAACCTCAACAATTGTTGCAAAATGTGTTAAAACGTTATAAAAACCTCAAAAATTGTACAAAAACCGAATTTATTTGTTAAAATGCTGTAAAACATGAAAAAGTGTAGAAGAACCGAATTTATGTGTTAAATTATTGTTAAACATGACAAAATGCATTATTTTAAAGTTTTATTGTATGAAAACATGTAAAATTAACTAAAACATTGTAAATCGTCGTTAAACACTGAAAGTTATTGAAAAAACATGCAAAATATGTAAAAACGTCATAAAACCTAAAGATTTGTTGCAAAATGTGATAAAACGTTAGTTAACCTCAAAAATTGTAGAAAAACCGAATTTATGTGTTAAATTGTGCTAAAACATGAAAAAATGCATTATTCTTGTGGTAAAACATGAAAAATTGTCTAAAACTTCGAAAATCGTCGTCAAACACTGAAAGCTCTTGAACAACCATGCAAAATGTGTAGAAACGTCATAAAACCTCAAAACTTGTTTTAAATTGTTGTAAAACATGAAAAAAAGCATTATTTTTGTGTTAAATTGTGGTAAAACATGATATATTGTCCTTAACATCGTAAATCTTCGTAAAAAACTATGAAAGTTATACAAAAAACCATGCAAAATGTGTTAAAACGTATTAAAACCTCAAAAATTGTATAAAAACGGAATTAATATGTTAAATTGTGGTAAAACATGAAAAAATGCATTATTTTTGTGTTAAATATTTTTAAAACATGAAAAAATGCATTATTTTTGTGTTAAATTGTGGTAAAACATGATATATTGTCCTTAACATCGTAAATCTTTGTAAAAAACTATGAAAGTTATACAAAAAACCATGCAAAATGTGTAAAAACGTTTTAAAACCTCAACAATTGTTGCAAAATCTGTTAAAACGTATTAAAACCTCAAAAATTGTATAAAAACGGAATTAATATGTTAAATTGTGGTAAAACATGAAAAAATGCATTATTTTTGTGTTAAATTGTGGATAAACATGAAAAAATGCATTATTTTAGTGTTAAATTGTGGTAAAACATGAAATATTGTCTTAAACAAAAAGATCTGGGAAAGATTTTTTCAAGTTCTGTTTTTATTTCAGTTTTGTCAAGCAACTAGCCTACAATGATATAAAAACAGATCTTGAATAGGACTTTCACAGAACCCGAAAATGAACGTTGAAATTGGATGAATTGTTCAAATTCTCCGAAACAACCCGTCCTTAGTCTTCATTTTTAGGATAGCAAGTCTTAGCAGAAAAGTTTTAACAAGTTTGACATTGTATTAATTTATTATCGATGTAACGTACTTTTTTATAATTTATTTGCAATAACATGTTTTAGACTGGTTGAGATACCTATAAAATTGACGCACTTCTGTAGATAGTCTATAGATAGGGGAACAGTATCGCCACCCGGTTGGGCAACGTTGTGAAGCGGGTTAAGGTAAGAGCTCTATGAAAGGATTTATTATACGAAAGAGGAAAAATTATCATTCATAAGCCCCCATTTTTTGGAGCCAATTGGAATTTGAAAAATGCACTATTTGTAAAAGAATTTTGATTTCATTGCAAAAAGCTGTTGGAGATGCAGTGTTATGGATAGAAAGATTGGAAGAAAGTTGGGAAAAATAAACGTCGCTTACCGGCGTTATTCTTGAAATAGATCAATATCTTCTTTAGAGATAATGAATGAATCGTGTAGTCTTTATGTTTGTATAATCTAATAATTTAATCAGTATTTTAGTTCAGTGACGACGCAGATCTTGTAGATACAACTGTATACAGTCTCGGCTGTCGACAGTTCTACAAAAAATTGACAAAAAGTTGAGTGTTGACAACTTAAAATACGGTAAGCGCATGTCAGACTGTTATTTGGGTTTGCGTCAAAATAAATAATACAGAATCATTTCCAACGGTATTTTCGCTAGTGACAAGTAACAGGTATCTATATATACGCGCGTAACGCTGCTAAGTTTACATGAACGCAGTACTCACGCAGATGTATTGCTTGCATACACCATGTTTTAAATTCAACTTTTGGCGAAAAATCCAATACAATAAAACACATGTAAAACCTTGCAAAACACATTTATCCCTTTTAGCTAAAATAATAACATAAAAACAATGTTAAATTTATATTTATTTATTGTTATCATGTTTACTTTGTAGAACTCTATTTTAATTAAATTTGAACGTCTCAGCTCTGAGTAATTTAACTTCTAGTGCGCTCAATTATAATAAACTTAAATTTGTAGTAAACGCGTTTAAGACAAGGGCTGTTTCTCGATGACGTTTCTCACGGACATTACTGTCAGAAGTATATACATATGCACCAATACACACAAGTGTCTGCTGTTTGGTTAACTCTGAACTAACTATAAATAAATTGGTTTTTTTTTTTTTAAATTACATAAGCGAATTGAAATTTTTCCGAAATTTTAGGTTATTCAAATTCTGATTGGTTTGTTGTCGATAAATAAATATTTTACCAAAATCCAATGCGTGCCATCCAAATCACGATCGTTTTAAAATTCTCTACTATAAATTACCCGGGTTACGTAAACCCGTTTTATCCGTACGTTGGTTATTCCGTCCATGTATTAAAAATTCAATTCAATTTTCTCCATATTTAATGAAATATCTATTATCCTCGTTGAAGTATTTTACGTGATACACGGAAAGAAAAAAAATATTTACGTAGTTGGATGTCGGATATCAAAGTTCTATTCTAGCTCTTAAGTTAGGCAGAAGAGCATAATTATTTTTGCCGAAGAAAATATGTAAATAAATAAATATTTTACTGTTGCAACCATTGCGAAATTGTGTGCAAAAAAAAACAGATTACATCGTATACTCCTAATAAAATATGTAGTAGTAGAGTGTAAAATATTTAGTAACCTACTATAGTTACCACTTACATTTTACTGTATAATAATCGGTAATATTTTGAGGACACATAATTATTGTTGGTCCGATTGGACAAATCCCTAACGGATATGCATCCAAATGGACCAAGTCAAAATGGATAAATGTCCAAAAGGACAAATTTCCAAATGGATAAGAGCCTTACAGCCCCCACGCAGTTGGAAAGATCCATTATAACAATGAGAACACTAGTTACGTCTATGGAACGAAAACTACTGTAAGTTGTTTGTTTAATTTTGTAAGTTCTTTATTAATTAAATTCTGGATACAGTCGCCATCTATTTTTTTTTATTTATTTTTTATTATTTTTATTTTTTATTGTTGCTACATTATTTTACAATATTTATATTCTAATTCAGTAATGTTGGCCTCACTGGGTTTTTTACCCGTGCTGAGGCCCCCATTTTATAATATTAGAATTTATACATTTAAAAATAAAACAACATTAAAATAATGATAAATTTAAACTAAAAATAAAGATTACAAATTAAAATATAATTATCACACTAAAAGAAAAATATTAAAAGAGAATGGAAATCGGCATTTATAATGATTTATGTGTTTGTGTGTGTTGCGTGTTTTATATATTTTTTTGTGTTGCGTGTTATGTTATATTCTTTTATGTTATAGAATTTTGGTAATATTGTATGTATCTATGGATTGTTTGAATAGTTAATTATTAGAAATGGTGTGAATCTGTGCTAACATTTTAGAGCTCTAATTTGTCGATAAGCAGTTGCCTTTTTTTCATTGTGTATATATCAATCTGTCAATGGATTAGTATTTTTAATCTATAAAGGGCCTGTTCCCAGTAAAAAAAGTGTTCTTTCCTTCAGAAATTTATTACAGTAAACAGTGTTTATCTGTACAAGTGTCGGGGCCCGTTATCAATAAATTGTTATTGTCAACGTAGATATTAGAAAAAACATGTTTTGTGATACAAAATAAAAAAGTTAAAATACGACAAAAGTGTTTCCAGTAAAGTCCAAAACCAGAAAAATATACATGGTCCTTACGAACCGCATTATAACCAAAGGATTATAAAAAACAAGAACCAGCTGCCAGGATATACATCAGATTGGAAGCCAGACTGGAAGCAAGAAGAGGATGATCTTTGAAATCGAGACTACGCTTCAGGTCACGTAAGATAAGTGCCTCCTATATCATATTCCAGCTCCTTTCAAAATTTAGTCAAGCCTCATGTATTGAAAACATGTTATTTTATTGTTTTGAATATTAGAATCAGTGTTCAAAAAATAATTCACTACCCACACGATAGAAAGTGCATAGTGATAGTTAAATAGCAATTTCAGGTACAAATTTTGAATTTTGTCATTGTTGTATCTTTAAAACGGCTTACTCAAATTAATTTAATACAGACTCACGGAAATAAATTTTTGCGTCGCAAATAAATAATATTATTGTCGTGCGGAAACAACAGACATGGAGAAATTAATGCTGTTAGTGTCTAAAAGGGGCGTGATTAAGGGAAAATTGACGCGTTTTGCAGAGGCGATAAATACATTATCAGCAATTGAAATCAAATTACGATATGACCGGATAAAATCGCTCTGGGATGACTTCGAAACAATTCAGGAACAGATAGAATCATCACCAGAAACAAACGAATTCGACAACGACAACCAGAGGGAAGCGTTTGAGAATCAATATTTGATTGATTTTGATTTGGGCGATGGATTCAGTAGAGCAAAGCAAAGTGAAAATAAAATTGCCACATTTACGATTGCGCGAATTCAATGGCGATCAAAACGATTGGGTTAACTTCGTCGAAAACTTTAAAGCCTTGGTCCATAACAACAACTTGGTACTTTAAGTAACGTGCAGAAATTCTTTTATTTGCAATCCACGCTGAAGGGAAATGCCTTGAAGGTTATTGCCAATTTAGAAATCTCCGAATTAAATTATACTTCGGCTTGGGAATTGTTACAGGAGAGATATTCAAATTTAAGAGCTACCGTTCATAAACATATCCATATGCTGTTTCAATTAAAAGAAATGAAACAGGAGGACCCGGTCGCGTTGAGGTATTTAATAGACCAAACGAATGTTAATCTGAAAGCGTTACAAAACATTGGAGTCAAGGTAGACTAGTGTGACGCATTGATCATCTATTTAATTTCATCCAAATTAGACACGGTCTCTCGTAAAACATGGGAACAATGTACGTTGGAAGGTGAGCTACCTACGTTAAAAGAATTCTTGAAGTTTTTGACCACTAGAGCCCAGGTGTTAGAATTAATGAATACTTCCGAGAAAAAAAATGCCAACCTAGGCAAATAGGCAACAACTACAATAAAAAAGATTCATCGGTATTTTTAGCTGTAAAACCGAATGGCTGCGTTTTTTGTAAGGAAAAAGGGCACCAAATATATTACTGCAAGAAATTCCACAAATTAAAAATTCAGGATAGGATCGAAGCGGTCAAATCAATCCAAGCATAATTTAAATGTTTAAAATTAGGTCATCTTGCACAGAGTTGTAAGGTAACATTTACTTGCAGGCATTGTGACAAAGCAAGTCACAACACTTTGCTACACAAAGAAGATCATCCGAGGGATACTTCAAATTTAGATTCTGATGCCGAGGTGTCAGTCTCGAATCATTCTGCAGCCAGAATAGCAGAAAATTTGATATTATTGTCAACCGCCATGATAGGAGTGGTAGGTCGTGACAATAACATTTTTAAAGCACGAGTCCTGATTGATTCGGGGGCGCAATCTAACTTCATGACAAAAGATTTCGCAAATAAATTAAAATTAAAATGTGAATTGATAAACAAACCCATATCTGGAATTCATAACAATATAACACACATTAAGGAAAGAGTTTCAGTGAACATGAATTCTCTTAATACTGAATATAAACGTAAAATATCTTGTCTAATATTGCAGGAAATTACGACAAACCTTCCACAAGTGACCCTGGCTAAAAAGGAATTCAAGCTGCCGTCGGGATTGGAGCTAGCGGACCCGAAGTTTCATATAGCTGCCCCTATCGACATACTTTTGGGCGCAGAGAGTTTCTGGGAAATCTTGACCCACGACAGACTAAAACTTGAATCCGGGCCTACGTTTCAACGCACACAACTAGGATGGATTGTATCAAGGCCAATCAGCATGAACCCTAAGCAAAGGCCTGTATCAGATTTTTGTAGTTTATCTATAAACAAGATAAGTAATCAAATAGAAAAATTTTGGAGACTAGAGGAAATTAATCCTATTAAGATTCAAAATCATGAGGAAAAGGCTTGCGAAGCCAGCTTCGCTAACATTCATACTAGAGATGCGGACGGTAGATACATGGTACAATTACCGCGCCGAGCATGCATTGATCAGCTGGGGAGCTCACTGGCCACTGCCGAAAAAAGATTATCCGACAAAGCAGCGGATATACTGTCAAGAGGAACTACCGCTGATAAATTAATAGATTCTTCAATATGGTGGGATGGACCAAGTTGGTTGACCAAGGAGGTCAACGCTTGGCCTAAATCAAATTTTTCTTGCCTAAACCCTCCTGAACTCAATAGCAAAAATGTTCTATTATCCACTGAAACTCAGGAATGGGATGTATTCAAAAAATTTTCTTCATTTACGAAATTGAAATAATAATAATAATTGTAAATAATTGCCGAAAGCTCAAAGGAATAAGTTCGGGCAATTTGAGTGTGGCTGAACTGGAATCAGCTTTAAAATGCCTATTGCGTGCAGCTCAAGAACTAGTCTTTCAAAAGGAGTTGAAAGAATTGAAAAATTACGGCACAGTAAATAAAAATAGTAATTTAAAGGCGCTTCACCCCTTCTTATGTGAAGGTCTGATACATGTGGGAGTAAATTTAGCTACGCACCTATCGTACCAGCAAAACATCCTATTATCTTACCTGCAAAACATGAGCTGCCGGAATTAATTATACGCCACTTCCATTGTGTAAATTTAGGACCTCAAGCCCTATTAGCAGAAATACGGTTAAAATTTTGGCCCATATTTGGGAAAAATACTGTCAAAAGGATACTACATAAATGTATTGTGTGTTTTAGATGCCGTCCTCGAACCGGTCATCAAATTATGGGTGATCTGCCAATCGAGAGGATCACTCCGAGCCGACCATTTGCAACCACAGGAATCGACTATGCAGGGCCGATAGCTATTAAAAGCGGGACACTAAGAAAGGCTTCTATCGTGAAATCGTATTTATGTATCTTTGTTTGCCTTTCCACAGAGGCGGTTCATTTGGAGTTAGTTTCAGATTTGACTAGCGATGCTTTTTTAAATTGTTTAAAAAGATTTATTTCCCGTAGAGGGCAGCCTAAAAGGATATTGTCCGACAATGCCTCAACATTCAAAGGTGCTTGCAGCAAGCTCAAGGAGCTTTACGCCAGTTTAAGGGAAAACAATGACAAGATTCATAATTACTTAGCAAATAGAAGTATCGAGTGGAAATTGTGGGTTGTGGGAAGCTGCGGTAAAGTCCGCAAAGTTTCATTTGTATAGAGTCACTAACAATTCTACATTAACTTTTGAACTTTTGTACACTCTAATTTGTCAAATTGAGGCTTGTCTGAACTCCCGTCCCCTAACATCATTGTCCGATGACATCCATGACTACCAACCACTCACACCTAACCATTTCCTTATAGACACTGCATCTTCCGTCATACCCGAGAGCGACGTCCAGACGATACCGGCCAACAGGCTAACCCAATATCAAAAGATCAATTCTCTAATTCAATTCTTTTGGTCCAGATGGAAACGGGACTACCTGATGGAGTTACAAAAAAGGACTAAATGGCAGACCAGCAGTCAACGGGCGCTGAAAAAAGACGACCTGGTTATACTGAAGGAAGACGATTTGGCTCCTACTATGTGGAAAATGGCTCGGATCCTGGCTACTCATCCTGGCGCTGATGGTGTAGTTAGAGTGGTCACTCTAAAAACCTCTCAAGGAACTTTCATGAGGCCGATCACCAAAATATGCTTGATGCCCATGGACATCAAGCAAGAACCTGAAACTGCCCGGCCCAACCTCACGGATCGCTTGGAAATTCCGGATTCTGCCGAAGTGTAAAAAAAAATCTCTCACTCATTAGATGACTTCAGGAACAACTGATACGCTGATGAGTAAAATAATGATGACTCATTTAACTCTATAATCAACCTCCAGATGTCCAGGAATTTTTATGATTTTTACTATGCAACTTCCTGAGAAGCCCTTAAAAACATCAACTTGGACGGATCAAGCAGAGGCCAGAGAAAATGAAGAAAATGAACAATTGTGTTGTTTAGTGAAAATAACAATGAGTGTCTAATTGTGAATAATTCATAAATGTTTTTTTTTTTTTGATAAGTGCGAGTAGATTAATGGAATTAGATTGTATTGCCTTTTGAGTAAAGACTCAGATTCAGAGGTAGAAATTCATTAATTTGATATTTTTTGTGATTTATTATTTTCTTGTGCTTGGTCTGTGGATTAAGTATTATTTTGTTATTATTATTAGTTACTGTCTTTGGGAATTTCATAAATCATTTTTTTAATTGATTTCCTCATCCCCGGCCCGTCTGCATGTTTAATTTTGTAAGTTCTTTATTAATTAAATTCTGGATACAGTCGCCATCTATGGATAGTTTGAATAGTTAATTATTAGAAATGGTGTGAATCTGTGCTAACATTTTAGAGCTCTAATTTGTCGATAAGCAGTTGCCTTTTTTTCATTGTGTATATCAATCTGTCAATGGATTAGTATTTTTAATCTATAAAGGGCCTGTTCCCAGTAAAAAAAGTGTTCTTTCCTTCAGAAATTTATTACAGTAAGCAGTGTGTACAAGTGTCGGAGCCCGTTATCAATAAATTGTTATTGTCAACGTAGATATTAGAAAAAGCATGTTTTGTGATGCAAAATAAAAAAAGTTAAAATACGACAAAAGTGTTTCCAGTAAAGTCCAAAACCAGAATTGGTAATGTTTTGTAAAAAAAAAATTGCCGTTAGTCCAATTAGACAACTCCCAAATGGATAAACATCCAAATGGACAAATTTCCAAATGGATAAGAGCCTTACAGCCCCCACATAGTCGGAAAGATCCATTATGACAATGAGATACGAATTAAGTCTATGTAACTAAAAATACTGTAAAATGTTAAAATGGAAATGTTCTGTGAAAACAAAATGACCGTTTGTCGAAATGGACAAATCCCAAATGGATAAACATTGAAATGGATAATTGTCCAAATGGACAAATTCCAAATAAATAAAAGCCGTACAGCCCCCACGCAGTTGGAAAGATCCGTTATAACAATGAGATACGAATAAGGTCTATGTTATTAAAACTACTGTAAGTTGTTAAATTGGAAATGTTTTGTGAAAAAAAATTTACCGTTTGTTGAAATGGACAAATCCCAAATAGATAAACATTCCCCAATCTTCACAAACGGACTGCAATCTTTAGAGCACAGGCGTCAGGTAGGTATGCTGTCCTTGTTCTATCTGTATTACAATGGAAGATGCTCTGAGGAACTAGCGTCATTGATCCCTTCGGCACCGGTGCGTAGTCGGGATACACGCCAAACGCGCGCCCAACATTTGTACACGGTTGACATTTGTCACATGAGAACGGGTCGCTTCTACGATTCGTTCTTAAGCTCAACAGCTCGGCTGTGGAACGAACTGCCGTCCTCTGTGTTTCCTCCCTCCTACAACATGGGACTCTTCAAGACCCATGTTCACTTCTTCCTCTCCACAAAAAGACCCTCCACACAGCATCCCCAAAGATGACATAGGCCCTGAGGGAAATTATTTTCTTCAGGGCCTCCTGTGTGGAAAATATAAAAAAAAAATGAAATGGATAAATGTCCAAATGGACAAATTTCATCAGCCCCCACACAGTTGGAAAGATCCGTTATAACTAAGAGAAAAATACCCCTCCACACATGGAAGGAAATCAATTTATATTTTTAGCTAAAACAATAAATTGTGGGCGATAATTGACATTAAGAATGAATTTGGTGTTCATTAGTATTACTTCTCAATATCGTATGACTAAAACTATGTGTCCGCTTGACAGCGTTTTTGCATATCGCCGCACCCGCGGGACAGGATAATTATATAAACAGTGGTTTATCATGAAATTTGTTAAGTATTACTTTCCAACCACTTTTGCTCGTTGATTACGCATGGCTTTATAGCCTGTTGACTCGATTATTCCGCGTCCGCCCGGTATGCAGGAAGAATAATTTTATTGATAAACGCTTCACACTTGGCAATAGCTTGGTGTAGACATTATACATAACACACTTGGCTGTACGCCGTATTCCGTAGTAGAAAACTACTACGTTGATTTCAGATGTCCAAATTGGAGATTTTTCATGTTGTTGATTTTAGATACTTAAATGTGGGGTTATCCTTCCAGATGATTTGTTTTGGATTTTTTTAAACCCTTCCGTTTTTCGGAAGAAGTTCAAAGAAAAATACCGCGATAAGATGGTTTGAATGGGATTTTGGTAAATATGCATGATAAAGGGAGCGCGTCAAATATATAATAAGAAGTTAACTGAAGATGATTTGAAAGAGAGATATGTAAATACGGAAAAAATAGAGGGGTCGCGCTAATATCACTAAAAGCACCGATTATGATTAATAAAATATTTAATAAAACATCTGAGATAAGTTGCATTTAAATAATCACTGTGAACTTTTCATACCAGTAGTATGTTAAAAAAAAGAACTTGGAGTATTTTTTGTAATTTTCGGAGAATGCTTTGCGATTTGTTTTCTATGGGGGAAATTTCATATACCTAATTACTTTTTCTACTGGCATCTGAATAGAGATTATTCTCAAAAAATATATTTTGTTACAGGTATGTCAATATAAATTCGGAATGCGGTTCTTAAGATAAAGTGGAACGATAGTCGAAAAACGTTATTCAATTTAGATCTCCCGAGGCTAACAGGAAGGCTTTATTTTGAAAATTTCGCAAGCGTAAGTGGTGTTAAGGAGTGTGGGTTCTGATGTTTTTTTACTTACAAACGAAAATGTATTATTAAGGGCTTTTTTTCAGGGAGTAACAGGTTGAGAGGAAATTGGATGCTTAATTTATCACACAAATATAATGTTTTTCAACGGTTTTGCAGTTTGATTAATGTCATTGAAAAACTAACATTCCCGGATTATCAATAACCACACAGTATTTCAAAATATCCTACTACCACCACAGTACGCGGAAAATGCAGCTTGTGTTTTAATGGAGGACTTAGCTAGCTGAGGTATTGAACACACTCCGCCTGGGTGGGACCAAACGCAATGTCAACTCAGCCACCGACCTGTATGTATGCATTACGCCACAAATGGCTATATGTTATATCGAACGTATGCATTTTATAATATATACACTTTTGCGCATACATAGTAATGTTATAGTATGTACTCTGCGCTATGTGGTTTGAAGTGGTATTCCAAACTCCACCTTCACTCCCGCCGACCCATCGTTCGCTCAATAATGATAGCATCACATGCAAAACGGACTAACGTACCTCGTAACAAACTCATACAATACGGGCAAATACAATCATTACCAGCCAAACAAACAATTACAAACATTACAAGTATTACCAGCCGCCCGGTCTAAAGTGGCATTCAATGCTTGATAATTACGTATTGCAAATTTAGTTATCCAATTAAAGCAAACATTTATACAACGAAAGCTTTGATTAACCTTTTAACAGTGTCGTTATTAAAATCTCGTAGCAAAATGGTTAGAGTTCAGAATAAATATAACCGTATAAAAATATTGCAATCATCAAATTAAACTCTTCTATTGTTGGTGATGTGCATCAGTCCTCCGTGAAATAATTTACGCTCAATTACCTGAAATTTGTTTCGAATTTGAGTGTCATTTTAAAAATTGTAAATGATTGCTTGAAGAATAATTGCACACATAAGAACTACTGGAATAAAACATGTGCCTACCTATAATGTCAATTCGGAGGTTTCAAAACGTCTTTACACATTTTGGAGGTTTTTTCTAAGACTTTCAAAGTTTTTTATGATGATTTACGATGTTTAAGACAAAATTTCATGTTTTACCACAATTCAACACAAAAATAATGCATTTTATCATTTTTTACCACAATTTAACACTAAAATAATGCATTTTTTCATGTGTTACCACAATTTAACACAAAAATAATGCATCTTTTCATGTTTTACAACAATTTAACACAAAAATAATGCATTTTTCATGTTTTACCACAATTTAACATATTAATTCCGTTTTTATACAATTTTTGAGGTTATAATACGTTTTAACACATTTTGCAACAATTGTTGAGGTTTTAAAACGTTTTTACACATTTTGCATGGTTTTTTGTATAATTTTCATAGTTTTTTACGAAGATTTACGATGTTAAGGACAATATATCATGTTTTACAACAATTTAACACAAAAATAATGCATTTTTTCATGTTTTACAACAATTTAACACAAAAATAAAGCATTTTTTCATGTTTTACCACAATTTAACATATTAATTCCATTTTTATACAATTTTTGAGGTTTTAATACGATTTAACACATTTTGCATGGTTTTTTGTATAACTTTCATAGTTTTTTACGAAGATTTACGATGTTAAGGACAATATATCATGTTTTACCACAATTTAACACAAAAATAATGCATTTTTTCATATTTTATAACAATTTAACACAAAAATAATGCATTTTTTCATGTTTTACCACAATTTAACATATTAATTCCATTTTTATACAATTTTTGAGGTTTTAATAAGTTTTAACACATTTTGCATGGTTTTTTGTATAACTTGCATAGTTTTTTACGAAGATTTACGATGTTAAGGACAATATATCATGTTTTACCACAATTTAACACAAAAATAATACTTTTTTTCATGTTTGACAACAATTTAAAACAAGTTTTGAGGTTTTATGACGTTTCTACACATTTTGCATGGTTGTTCAAGAGCTTTCAGTGTTTGACGACGATTTTCGAAGTTTTAGACAATTTTTCATGGTTTTGTGTATAACTTTCGGTGTTTTACGAAGATTTACGATTTTTTAGACAATATTTCATGTTTTACCACAAGAATAATGCATTTTTTCATTTTTTACCACAATTCAACACATAAAATCGGTTTTTCTTCAATTTTTGAGGTTTAATAACGTTTTATCACATTTTGCCATAATTGTTGAGATTTTATGACCTCTTTACACATTTTGCATGGTTTTTTTCTTTAATTTTCACTCCTTCCTCTCCACAAAAAGTCCCTCCACACAACATCCCCAAAGATGACATAGGCCCTGAGTAAAATACTGTAAAGAATGATAAAATGTAGTAAAATAGTGTAAAACACGGTAAAAATGATATAATGGGATAAAAAACGGCAAAACAGAGAAAATGTACGGTGGAAGACGGAATAAATAGTAAAAAACGTCCAGCATGGCTCAACACTTTATAAAATGATAAACACATTTTACCATCTTCCACCCTACATTTGTATGTCTTACCACATTTTACCGTCTTCCACCATACATTTGTATGTCTTACCACATTTTACCGTCTTCCACCATACATTTGTATGTCTTACCACATTTTACCATCTTCTACCATATATTTGTATGTTTTATCAAATGTCACCGTCTTCCACCATATATTTGTATGTTTTACCACATTTCACCATCCCCCACCACATATTTGTATGTTTTACCACTTTTTACCGTCTTTCACCATACATTTGTATGTTTTACCATATTTTATCCCATTTTAGAATTTTGACCGTGTTTAAGATTATTTTAGCAAAAGTTTTCATTCTTCACAGTGTTTTTCTACGTTGGACCTGTTTCATTTTTTTATACCGTATTTTCCATTTTAAATAATGATTTATCACATTTTCAATTGATTCAATGTCATTTATGAACCTTGGCTATGTTTTTCCACGATTTACTATTTGTTAAAATATTTATTAGTATCTTACCATGTTAAACCATATTTACATGTGTTTTACAACGTTTTTTGGTAAGATATAGAGAAACATCGTTAACAACGTATAACATTGTAAAACTGAGTAAAATACTGTAAAAAATGATAAAATGTAGTAAACAGTAGTAAAACATGGTTTAAGATGACAAAAAAACACCGCAAAAAATGAGAAACGCGATAACCATTAGAACTTTAATAAAGAAAACCAAAAAAAATTGTAGAAAAAGAGTAAATACGCTCAAAAATGATAAAACACGAGAAACATTGTAAAAAAATGTCAAATATGGTTACAGATGACAAAGCATGGCAAAAAATGAGGAATTTGTTAATAAACGGTAGACTGTCTAAAAGACTGCCAAACATAGTATATATGGTAAAATGTGTTAAAACCTAGAACACTCACAATACAAGTTAAAAAAAAGTTAAGCATGTGAAAAAATGGTAAAATCGTTGAAACCTAGCTAAAACATTGTTAAATACATTTAAAAATGGTAAGATTAGCAAAAATTGACGAAATTCAGTAGGAAAAGTTGAAAAATGTTAAAATTTGTAAAACTTGGTGATATTTTCTTAAGCATAGTTAAATTAACATATTCAAAGCGACAAAAATAGGTTTTCATGCAAGAGAAACGCAATATCGGCGAAATCACAATGTTTTTCAAGGTTTAACCATGTCTTACCATATACTTTACTGGTTTTTAGTGATATTTTCCAAATTTTATTTTTCAAGGTCATTTTCATCATGTTAAACGTCTTCCGTCATATATTTGACTAGTTTTTACGGTTATTAATGATTTTTTACAATATTTGACTATGTTTTCGAGTCTTCTGCCATACATTTGACTACATTAAACGGTTTTAAATGATATTGTACCATATTTTACGACCATAAATTAATTAATCGGAATCTTTGTACGGTATTCTATCATTTTGATGAGTTGATTGCGGACGAGGCCTTTTTTACCATAATTTAATCAGATTTTCAAGGTTTTACCATATTTCACCGACTTCCACCATATATTTGTATGTTTTACCACATTTTACCGTCTTCCACCCAACATTTGTATGTCTTACCACATTTTACTGTCTTCCACCATACACTTGTATGTTTGACCACATTTTACCATCCTCCACCACATATTTGTATGTTTTACCACATTTTACCATCTTCCACCCTACATTTGTATGTCTTACCACATTTACCGTCTTCCACCATACATTTGTATGTTTTAGCAAATTTCACCGTCTTCCACCATATATTTGTATGTTTTACCACATTTTACCGTCTTCCACCCAACATTTGTATGTTTTACCACATTTTACCATCTTCTACCATATATTTGTATGTTTTATCAAATTTCACCGTCTTCCACCATATATTTGTATGTTTTACCACATTTTGGTGGTCTAAAATCATGTCTTCTGTGCATCGCATTTGTTGCTGTTTTTTGCAAGCGTTGACTTCTTCTTGGAGGTCCAAATTAGTTTGTGTAGCACAGGTATTTGTTGAAGGACACTCTCACATTCAGGACACAAGAATTTCATTCTGCGGTTTTCGAGCTCTAGGCGTGAAAAAATATAAGTCTAGTGAATTTCCACTCAAGACGCCTGCAGATGTAAGTTTATCGACTTTTGTCATACCTACAGCAGTAAACCCTCTCTCCTTCCCTTTCGGGGACACATGGTTACATAATATGTAAATGTATGTAGCGTATATCTCTCAACATCGTGAATCAATCGTCAAGCTATTTCCCGATTGCGCCCATGCTACCTAACCGTGGAGCTACCTTCCGCCTACTCCTAACATTATAAAACACATTGCAAGGCATAGTCAACTTCGTGGTGGGAAGAAAATGTTTGGCAATCTTAAAAGACAGTCTAGGCTATCTTACACGTTACGTTTTACAATGTCTTTCAATGTGTCTTTATGTTTCCTACTACTTTTCGTTGTATTTTACAATGTTTTGCAAGGTCTTATCACCTAGTAAGATGATTTACCGTCTGTCGTCATATATTTGACAACGTTTTATGGTTTTAAATGGTATTTGAAAATATTTTACTGTGTTTCTCAAGTTTTATAATTGAAAGATGATTATATGATGTTTTACCGTCTTTTTACTACGTTTTACTGATTTAAGAGATGTTTTACCATATTTTTCTATGTTTTTCATGGTTTTATCATATTTAACGGATTTTAATGATGGTTTACCATATTTCACAATGCTTTTCAAGGTTCTATCATGTTTTACCATATTCTTTACTGGTTTTTAGTGATATTTTCCAAATTTTATTTTGTCTAGGTCATTTTCATCATGTTAAACGTCTTCCGTCATATATTTGACTAGTTTTTAAGGTTTTTAATGATTTTTTACAATATTTTTAAAGGTTTAGCATGCTCTTCGCTGTTTTAGAGTCTTCTGCCATACATTTGAATACATTAAACGGTTTTAAATGATATTGTACCATATTTTACGACCATAAATTAATAAATCGAAATATTTTTACGGCATTCTATCATTTTGATGACTTGATTTCGGACGAGGCCTTTTTTACCATAATTTAATCAGATTTTCAAGATTTTACCACATTTAACCGTCTTCCACGATACATTTGTATGTTTTACCACATTTTACCGTCTTCCACCACATATTTGTATCTTTTACCACATTTTACCGTCTTCCACCACATATTTGTATCTTTTACCACATTTTACCGTCTTCCACCACATATTTGTATGTTTCACCACATTTTACCGTCTTCCATGATACATTTGTATGTTTTACCACATTTTACCGTCTTCCACCACATATTTGTATGTTTTACCACATTTTAACGTCTTCCACCACATATTTGTATCTTTTACCACATTTTACCGTCTTCCACCACATATTTGTATGTTTTACCACATTTTACCGTCTTCCACCACATATTTGTATGTTTTACCACATTTTACCGTCTTCCACGATACATTTGTATGTTTTACCACATTTTACCATCTTCTACCATAAATTTGTATATTTTACCGAATTTCACCATCTTCGACCATATATTGGTATGTTTTTGTCACCTTTTACCGTCTTTCACCCTACATTTGTATGTCTTACCACATTTTACCGTCTTCCACCATACATTTGTATATTTTACCACATTTTACCATCTTCTACCATAAATTTGTATATTTTACCAAATTTCACCATCTTCTGCCATATATTGGTATGTTTTTGTCACCTTTTACCGTCTTTCACCCTACATTTGTATGTCTTACCACATTTTACCGTCTTCCACCATACATTTGTATGTTTTACCACATTTTACCATCTTCTACCATAAATTTGTATATTTTACCAAATTTTACTGTCTTCCACCCTACATTTCTATGTATTACCACATTTTACCGTCTTCCACCACATATTTGTATGTTTAACCATATTTTAACCCATTTTAGAATTTTCACCGTGCTTAAGATTATTTTAGCACAAGTTTTCATTCTTCACAGTGTTTTTCTAAGTTGGACCTGTTTCATTTTTTTATACCGTATTTCCCATGTTAAATAATGATTTCAATTGATTCAATGTCATTTGTGAACCTTGGCTATGTTTTCCACGATTTACTATTTGTTAAGATATTTATTAGTATCTTACCATGTTTAACCATATTAACATTTGTTTTGCAACGTTTTTTGGTAAGATATGGAGAAACATCGTTAACAAAGTATAACATTTTAAAACTAAGTAAAATACGGTAAAAAATGATAAAATGTAGTAAAGCTTGGTAAAACATGGTTAAAAATGACAAAAACACGGCAAAAAATGAGTAACACGTTAACCATTAGAACTTTTGTGAAAATAAAATAACGAAAACTAAGAAAAATGGTTGAAAAGGAGTTAATACGCTCAAACATGACAAAACACGAGAAATATTGTGAAAAATCGTCAATTATGGTTAGAGATGACAAAGCATGGCAAAAAATGAGGAATTTGTTAGTAAACGGTACACTGTCTAAATGACTGCCAAACATACTATAATGGTAAAATGTGTTAAAACCTAGAACACTCACAATACAAGTTAAAACAAGTAAAGCATGTGAAAAAAAATGGTAAAATCGTTGAAACCTAGCTAAAACATTGTTAAATACATTTCAAAATGGTAATTTAGCAAAAAATGACAAAATTTAGTAGGAAAAATGTTACAATCTGTAAAACTTGGTGATATTTTCTTAAGCATAGTTAAATTAACATATTCAAAGCGACGAAAATAGGTTTTCATGCAAGAGAAACGCAATATCGACGAGATGTTCACAATAATGAAAGTTCGAGAACAGACTAAATCAAAGTACACAGTGAAATAAAAAATTCAGTAAAAGTGTTGAAAAACACGTAAAAATGGTAAATGTTTAGTTTGAATTGGTAAAAAATTGCAAAGAACAATCCAGAAAATTGGCAAAAAACGGTTAATAGTGTCAAAAATGTCAAAGATGATATTTTTCAAAAAATTAAGGAATAGATATAGTAATAGGAAGAAGAACGGACAAACTTACAAACTATATAAAATGAAGAATAAAAAAGTGGCTAATAGACTTCTCTGTTTCAATCGCATACTTTGAGCCGGCCGCTTTATGCA
The DNA here is from genome assembly GCF_061612785.1 of Hesperophylax consimilis. Taxonomy (NCBI): domain Eukaryota; kingdom Metazoa; phylum Arthropoda; class Insecta; order Trichoptera; family Limnephilidae; genus Hesperophylax; species Hesperophylax consimilis. Next base: position 693,750 of record NC_142858.1, read on the forward strand.
TTAAACTATATTTCAAGATGTTTTACCACAAATCAAGAATTATTCACTGTTCTGAACATCTGTAACTGAAACTGTGTTTTACACAATTTACACCATTTTAAACTATATTTTATTAATTATAGGCCATTAAGAATGTTTTTTTCACTTTTTTACTATATTTTGTGGCCACATCGGATATTTCTTTTACAAGATTTATGTTCATTTGGAAAATTATTTGTAGTATTTCTTTTCGGACAATCTGACGATCGGACACAGACTTGTCCGATCGGACACAGACTTGTCCGATCGGACACAGACTTGTCCGATCGGACACAAACTTGTCCGATCGGACACAGATTTGTCCGATCGGACACAGACTTGTCCGATCGGACACAAACTTGTCCGATCGGACACAGATTTGTCCGATCGGACACAAACTTGTCCGATCGGACACAGACTTGTCCGATCGGACACAGACTTGTCCGTTCGGACAAAGGATTGTCCGATTGGACAAAGAATTGTCCGATCGGACACAGAATTGTCTGATCGGACAAAGTATTGTCCGATGGGAATAACTTTATCCGAACTTTAGACAACTGCTTCATCGGATGTTTCTATTAGGACATTTCTGTCCATTTGTCAATACAATAATTTGTAGAATTTCTTTAATTTGATAAATTAAAATTTTCCCAACACTTTTTCAAAGGGATTAGTCAATGCACACGTTCAACAACTAACATACTAACGCGTAATAATGAGAAATTACGCTTACAAAGTTGAAATGACATTCAAAATAGCAACGGCGAAGGGTTACTAAATCAATAAAATAAAATGCAATAATAATTACCAACGTTAAATAACGCTAACTTTACTGTAAAAATGTGGTTTAAAGTAAAGAATTTAATAAAACACACTTAAATTTGCAAAACAAAAATAAAAATTGATTATTTAAAACATTCAGAATACGGGATAAAACGCTTAAACGCATAAAAATGGCATTAAATGGTTAAAATGATAAAATACTTTAAAATACAGCAACACAAATATTATAGAGTAAGGAAAATGCATTTAAATACGCTTTTAAGCATTGAGATGGTTAAAGGAATAAAATAATGTAAAAATTCAAAAACAAAAATATGAAGATATTAATTAAGAACGCTTAAAAGCATAAGAATGCTTAAAATCTTTAAAAGAATAAAATACTGTAAAAATGCAGAAACTCAAATATGGTAGAGAAACGCAACTAGCATTAAATACGCTTAAAAGCATAAAAATGGTTAATAATGGTTAAAAGGATAAAATACTGTAAAAATTCATAAACACAAATATGGTAGAGAAACGCAACTAGCATTAAATGCGCTTAAAAGCATAAAAATTGTAATAAATGGTTAAAAAGATGAAGTTCTATGAAAATGCAGAAACATTAATTTGATGGAGAACCGCAACTACCGTAAAATATCATAAAACATGGTAAAAAATACAGGCTTTTAGTTAGTATACCATGTTTTCTCAATTTTGCTGTGCTTTCTCCTGTTTAAGCATATTAAACACAATTCATCCCTTGTTTTACTGTGTTTGATCATTTTTTCAATTTTAACAGTTTTACATTCACAATGAATTCCAATGTTTTACGATTTTACCACTTTTCGTTTTGTTTTACCATATTAAATCACTATTTACTTTGTATTAGCGTGTTTTACCAATTTTTACATTGATTTACATTATTTTATGATTTTTTTCCATGTTTTACGGTGTTTCATACAAAACTCATAAAAACATGGTTTAATATTATGAATATATATTGTCTTTAATTGTATGACAAGTGTTTTAGCGAGTATTAACGTGTATTGAAGTGTTCGCGTCTCAACTTACTTATTGAATTTTTACTGCATTTTAAACAGGCATTTTACGTCTTTGCCCACACAACTGCATTGTACTACTTTTACGCTTACATAATTCACGGTTTTTACGTGTTAACCTAGTTTTAAGGTATGATTTTCTGAATCTTACGTTATTTGCCATATGCTGCCATTTATTAAATTATTGACAGCATTTAGGTTTTTATTAAATCTTTAAACGAGGTAAGCCTGGTCTATAAGGGCATGCAGGTATATTTAACTGATTTGTAACATGATTTAAATTTTTCCGATTTTTTTCATTGCTTTACATATCTTATTGATTTTTTCAATGTTTTACCAAGTTTCACCCAATAAGGAGGTAAAACACATAAAAACATGGTTGAATATGACGATACGTGGTAAAATACTATCAAACGTAACAACACGTGGCAAAATGTCATAAAAAGAGGTGATGTTTCGAAAATTTAACCATATTTCACCAAATAACGTGGTAAAATCATAAAAACATGGGTCAATATAAAGAAACGTGGTAAGATACTAAAAAACGTCACAACACGTGGAAAACGTGGCAAACCATGGAAAATGATATAAAAGAAGTTAAAAAATCGTAAAATAAAATAAATGATGTAAAACGTAGTTAAATTTGTGGTTGAAGTCGGTGAAACAATTCGAACGTCAATAAAAGCTTAAATCATTATAAGTCTCGGTAAAAATAGTAAAAAAGGGTACAACATGTGTTTTTAAAGCCTCCCGCCGTACTATTGACTAAGTTCAGCCGTTTTTATTTATATTTTACCATATTTCACAATGTTTTTCAAGGATTAACCATGTTTTACCATCTACCGCCATATATTTTACTGGTTTTACTGTTTTTTATGATATTTTACTATGTTTTTCAAGGTTTTATCATGTTGTACGATGTTTTACGTCTTCCGTCATATATTTGTCTAGTTTTTACGGTTTTTGAAATATTTTACTATGTTTTTCAAGTTTTATCACTTTTTTACATCTACCGCCATGTATTTGACTGGTTTTCAATGATGTTTTCCAAATTTGACTATGTTTTTTAAGGTTTTATCATGTTTTACGTCTTCCGTCATATATTTGACAAGTTTTTACGGTTTTTAATAATCTTTTGCAATATTTTACTATGTTTTTCAAGGTTTGGTATGTTTTTCGCTGTTTTACCGTCTTCCGCCATACATCTGACTACATTAAATAGTTTAAACTGATGTTGTATCATATTTTACGACGATTACCAAGGATAAACCAATTTATCGGCATATTTTTCAATAATTTTTATAAATTATTTTATCAGACTTTTAAGGTCCGGCCATATTTTTCTGTCCTTCAACCACCAAGAATTTCTACGTTTTACCACAATTTACCAATAGTTTCTCGGTTTTACCATCGTTTATCCCATTTTTACCGTCTTTTACCTGATTTTAGTAAGTTTAGTATTTTAGAATGGAAGGTGGGGAAACGATAGTTGTGGATAAAAGCTTGAAATTTCGACAATTCATTGAAAATCATTATAAGACGTGGTAAATATGGTAAACCACAGTAAAAAAGGTACAAAATGTGTTTTTAGAGTCTTCCGCCATACTTTTGACTAAGTTCGACTGTATTTAGAGTTTTTCTACCATATTTTTCTATGTTTTTCATGGTTTACGATGTTTTACTTTTTTTAATGATGGTTTACCATATTTCTCAATGTTTTTAAGGTTGAATCATGTTTTACCATATACTTTACTGGTTTTTAGCGATGATTTCAAAATTTTAGTTTTTCAAGGTCATATTCATCATGTTAAACGTCTTCCGTCATATATTTGACTAGTTTTTACGGTTTTTAATGATTTTTTACAATATTTGACAGTATTTTTAAAGGATTTGCATGCTCTTCGCTGTTTTAGAGTCTTTTGCCATACATTTAAATACATTAAACGGTTTTAAATGATATTGTACCATATTTTACGACCATCAACCAATTAATCGGAGTATTTTTACGGTAATCTATCATTTTTATGAGTTAATTTGGGACGGAGCCTTTTTTACGATAATTTAATCCGATTTTCAAGGTTTTACCACATTTTATCGTCTTTTACCATCAGTTTTTTTGATTTTCCAAATTTGATCCCATTTTTACAGCGTTTTACTTTATTTGAGCACGTTTTATCATTTTTTAAAGTGTTGAGCCATGCTGGACGTTTTTTACTATTTATTCCGTCTTCCACCATACATTTTCTCTGTTTTGCCGTTTTTTATTCCACTATATCATTTTTACCGTGTTTGACATTATTTTACCACATTTTATAATTTTTACCGTGTTTTACATTATTTAAGCACATTTTATAATTTTTACCGTGTTTTACATTATTTTACCACATTTTTTTAATTTTTACCGTGTTTTACATTATTTTAGCACATTTTATCATTCTTTACAGTAGTTTACGATTTTCGACGTTTTTTCTCAAGTTTAATAATGATTTATCACATTTTCAAGCTCTCATCAACGATTATGGACCTAGAAAATGTCCGATCGGACCTTGTTACTATCCCATCGGACAGGGGAAATGTCCCATCGGACAGGGGAAATGTCCCAGCGGACAGGGGAAATGTCCCATCGGACAGGGGAAATGTCCCATCGGACAGGGTAAATGTCTAGTCGGACACTGATAATGTCCTACTGGACAGGGGAAATGTCTAGTCGGACACTGATAATGTCCTACTGGACAGGGTAAATGTCCTTCTGGACATAGAAAATGTCTAGTCGGACACTAGTGTCTAGTCCTTTCGGGCAGTATTTTCCATCTTCGAGAATTTTAACTGTGCTATGCCAAATTTTACAATTCATTAAATTTTTAACCGCATTTTTGACTAAACAGCCGTATTTAACCTTTTTTAAATTGGTGTCGTGGTTAGCCTGGTTTTTAGGGCTTTTAGGTATATTTTACTGATTTTTGGCGTTTTTTCCAATTTTTCTGATGTTTTAAATATATTTTTGATTGTTTTCCATATTTCACCATGTTTCAGCATATTTCACCAAATAATGATGAAAAATACATAAAAACATGGTAAAATATTATCAAACGCGGTAAGATACTAAAACACATGATATTACGCCGTAAGCGTTTCAAAACGTGGAAAAATGTGATAAACCGAGGTGATGTTTTGAATTTGTCACCAAATTTCACTAAATAACGTGTTAAATATCATAAAAACATGGTTCGATATGATGAAACGTGGTGAGATACTATAAAGGGTCACAATACGTGATAAACGTGGCAAAACGAGAGTAAATGTGATAAATCGAGGTAAAACATCATAAAATATGATTTAAAACGTAGTTAAATTTATGGTGGTAGATGGTGAAACAATTATAATATGGATAAAAGCTTGAAAATTTGAAAATACGTTGAAAATCATTAAAATATGTAGGAAGTACGGTAAAACATAATACAAAAGGTACACAACATGCTAAAACACTATAAATTAAGGTAAAATATGCTAAAATATTCTAAAACACGGTAAATGAACTTGAAAATTTCAAAAATAAATTGGTTAACATGCTAAATGGGACAGAAGATGGTATAAACCTTGAAAATATTAAAACATTATGTTAAGAGATGACAAGTTGCTTAAATATATAGAGTGGGAGACGAAAAAAAACAGTAAAACATTGAAAAACATGATAAAACACTATAAAATTGAGTAAACATGGTCAAACGTAGATTATGAACATAAAAGATTGAATTTTTAATGTATTAAATACCGGAAACTGAATAGATATCTTTGACATGCGTTGTCCCATAAAAAAACGTCGTAGTTAAACTTAGTAAAACGTGGATATGTATGGTGAAGAACTGTAAAAAATGTATAAATACTTAATTTTATCGTCTATAGGTTCCCCCAAGCGGTTCAAAATTAGGACTCTTTGCACGCGGCCGTATCAACTGTTGTTACGGCAAAAAGTCCATACTCACACGCGGCTGTATCAACAGTTGATACGGAAACTTTGAATGCCGATATTCCAGCGGTCTTTTGGCATAAATTTATTTTCCGCTCGCTTAAACATTCGTAGAACTATCACGATGCTGACATCTACAAGAATTTCTCGAAAATAAAATTGTATTTCATTAAAAAACATCGATAATCAAGTGAGCCTCTTTGCGCCTTCGAGTGCTATTGTTTACAGTTTTGCCAACGGATGGCGTTAGTTCAATTTGGTTATTATATTAAGTGACATAAAATTTAAGTGTCCAGTTTTAGAAAAAGTTTTCATAACAAAAAATGATAAGTGCTGATGGTGTCCCACTTGTGTCTATCAAAGCAGTGGCCTAAGTACACACACGCCGAGTGAATGGCAGGACCACATTCAAAATCCAATCGAAAATCTCAGAGATTTTTTCGAAAAGTGTCAAACAACATATAATAATTTATCATCAGAGGATGTAACAATAATAATGGGCGATTTTAATGTACCATCTATTCAATGCCCACTAAATGTCAATGAAATTCACACCAGTGGAAAAAATACAAAAATCAATGTGACTATGACAGTTTTTCCATCTTGAGGGCTAGAGTAAAATTATCCATACGTTCCTGCCTTAAAGCCTATGTAGATTCCATAGAAAATTCTCTCCCTAACAGTATCAAAAATCTGTCAACCCTCATTAAATCGAAAAGAGTTTCTAATTCTCTCCCAAAAATCATGCATCTCCACGACAAATCAGCAACAAATGGCAAAGAAACATGCGAACTCTTTTCTACTTACTTCTCTTCTGTATTTAGCTCTTCATCTAATTCTAAAAGTGACTCTAAACATTCTTTCCCACTCTATAATTATCCACTATCTCATATCAAAATAACCCTAGACGAGGTCAAGGTGAAGTTGAACACTCTCGATATCAATAAAGGTTCCGGTCCAGATGGTATTCCTCCACTATTCATTCGAAATTGTGCAGATCAACTTGCAGCACCTTTACACAAATTATTTGTCAAAAGTCTGAACGAAGGGGTATTTCCAGATCTGTGGAAAGTTTCCCACGTCATTCCGATCCATAAGTCTGGCAGTAAAAACGATGTAAAGAACTACCGTCCTATCAGCCTTTTATCTTGTTTTGGCAAAATATTTGAGTCCATTGTATATAAAGAAATATTTAATCATGTAACACACATACTTAGCCCTTTTCAACATGGCTTTGTAGCTAAACGATCCACAAACACTAATTTAATCGAGTATATGGAATTTCTGTGTAAATCAATGAATAAAAAAACACAAGTAGATGCCGTATACACCGATTTCAGTAAGGCTTTCGACAAAGTTAGTCACCCTATCTTAATGAATAAACTGGATAAAATCGGCATACACGGAAATCTGCTTCGTTGGTTAGAATCATATTTATCAAATAGAAGTCAATTGGTTACTGTTAACGGTTTTAACTCTTCCCCAATATTAGTCACGTCGGGCGTTCCACAAGGATCACAGTTGGACCCTTGCTTTTCTTAATCTTCATCAACGACCTTACATGTAAACTCCACTGTAATTTTTCTCTATACGCTGACGACCTCAAGATATATAAAGAAATTAAATCTATGGAAGATTGTGAACTCTTACAACAAGACCTTAACACATTATCTGCCTGGTGTATTGACAATGAAATGGAATTGAATATAGCTAAGTGCAAAGTTATAAATTTCACCAAGAACACCAACAAAACTCTATACTCATATAGCATATGTGGTCACAATCTGGAAACAGTTGAATCGATCAAAGATTTAGGAATTATATTCGACAACAAACTAACGTTCAACCAACACATAGAATACATTGTAAATAAATCAAATAAAGTACTAGGTTTTATTGTAAGATCAACTAAACTGTTCAAGAACTCTAATAGCCTAATAATTCTATTCAATTCGTTAATCCGCAGTGTTCTTGAGTACGGGTCAACAGTCTGGAATCCACATTACATTACACAAGTATCCAGACTTGAATCTGTCCAAAGAAAATTTACACGGATTTTGTCTTATCGATCAGGTGTCTACCATCTTCTAAATGGGTATGAACAAAGACTTACATATTTCAAATTAGAGAGTTTAGTTAAAAGACGAAATATAAATGACCTCTTAATGCTTTACAAAATTGTGAATAATCGTGTTAATAGTAACTTAGTCAATCAAATCAATTTTTACGCCAGGCCCAAATACACTAGAAATATGAACATATTTTGGACCGAAATTTTTGCCAATAACACTGGATATTTTAATCCTATGTCTAGAATGTCTCGATCATACAATGATCTTGCTAAAATACACACTGTCATAGATATTTTTGCAAATAATATAACGTGTTTCAAGAAATATCTCCACGATTTCTGTACTTAAAAAAAAAAAGAAAAATAAATAAATAAATAAAATGTTTAGTGGTTTAGAATTTTTTTTAATATGTACTCTTTAAATTTTTCTACTTATTATGTGCTTCAATCTTTGTAATTAAGTTTTAAGTTTTGTATTTAAATACTGTCATTATTTTACATGTTTGCTTATGTGAATGTGCAAATGTGATTGCTGCAGACACATTAGTCTAGGGATATTTTTAATTGTACTTTTTTATTTTGTAATCCATTATTAATGTTTTTATAAATATCCTGTTTGTGTCTCGAATAAATAAATAAAATAAAAAAAAGATACGGTACGTCTTTGTTTGAATTTTTATGTTTTTTTTTTTACAAACATCTAAGAGTGTTGACACACGAGGATTTGATATCATATTGTGGAGAATAATCTGTTCTGTCTATATAGTCCAATAAATCATGCCAGAATGCTATAATTTGACATTTAATTGCGTGCATAGGTATTTGAAAATATAAAGGGAGCAAATTAACGCGTTCAAAAGGTTTATGATAATAAAACTTATTTTCATTCCAGGATGTCGGGAGGATAGTGCAATTCCACACGTCCCATAAAGATATACGTATTTTTGTAGAAAAATTAGATAAAAAAAATTGCAATTAAGGACAACTATGTAGGGCGTGGTTTTGAGTATCTTGAGGATTGGTCTTGAGTATCGGCTGGGAGAATGTACTTGAAAAACCGTACAACATTTTCCTGATGGGATTTCCATCGGGATAGTTTGTTTATATATATGGTAGGTATATTTATAGCTTTCAATTTCTCCCATAATGTTTTATGACAGACCCTGTCGAAGGCTTCACTTAGGTCTGAGAAGTACTCGCATAGGAAGTTGTATTGTGTGCATCGCTAATAAATGTATATGCGTCATTCGGTAGTCTTTCAATATCGGTACAACTGTACTTATTTCCAGTGTCGAAATGAGAAAGTACTTTCCCAAATATGGGTTGAGCGTTGAAATCTCCCATTATAATGATTTCAGAGTGTTTGTTATCTTGAAGGATCGTATGTATTTTGAAAAGTTAGTTGGTGAAGTCGGTAAGGTTGTCCGCATGACATACCGGCATGTAGACAGTCAGTATGCTTATCGTCCCTCCGTTGGTAGTTGACTGAATACCAGCGATATTCTTACTTCTGCAGCTCGTATCAAAGTACTGCGACTCCTCCGTAGGGTCGGACCTGTAGTGGTCCGTTCGCTCAATCTACAGCAGAGGTACCCAACCCCTGGATGTTCGGATAATTGGATAGATTCGATGTTTCGTTTTGTAATAACCACGTTTCTTGCAAAAGTATTACGTCGTAGATATCGCACATATCTATAATGAAGTTGACGTTTCTTTTATAACTTAAAACATTACCAGTCGGCAAAATTCTTTGTTATTGTAGGTTTTGAAATCCTTCTTTGGTATAGTTAACTTGAAATATCCAAATTGGGTGGGATTTCGTTGTATTATTTTTTCGACTTGGATTTTACTTCCTTTTATTTTACTATTGATAAAGTTTGGAATATTATCCTCTGTTACGCAATTGTCGAACCTCGACACAAAGAGCGATGTTTTTAATTCTCATAAATATTTTGACAAGTAAAATATAATATTTTCGCCTTGATTATGTCAATGGCAGTGCTTAAACATAACCTACTTTGCTAAACAGACTGCACAAATATGTCTTATTTTGTTATTCGGCTGTAAATCATCACTGCATATTCCTACGGGGAAAGAGAATTTTTGTTTATTATTATTATTATGTAGCAGGCAGCATTCTGCTGATTTCACAACAAGTTTGACAGTAATTGAGTTGTTTTAAGTTTGAACTAAGTCCTTTCTTCTCTCCAAATGTGAATCCAATAGAGCTTTGAATTGATTTATATTTGTTGCATCGATGACATGTTGTGGGAGTTTGTTCCAAGGATCCACTACTCTATTTGCAAAGAAGTGTTTTCAAGGATTAGATGCAAAAGGCGTTTTGGTAAATTTTTTTGAGTGTCCACGGAGATTTATATTTTTATTAGTAGTGAAGATTTCTTGGATGCTAGGGCGACTGTAATGTCCAGATAAAATTTTGAAAGTCTCGATCAAGTCACCCCTTTCTCTTCTTTCTTTTTAGGTTGGTAATCTTAGTTCCTTGAGTCTATCTTCGTATTGTAGATCTTTCAGAGCTCTTGGTATTTTAGTAAAACGTCTCTGTACTCTCTTTAACAGATTTATATCCTTTGCGAAGTAAGGACTCCATATTTGGAAAGCATATTCCAGGAGAGGTCGCACATATGTTTTATATATTTTTAACATCATGTCTAGGTCAATGAAAGTTTTCTTGATTAGATATGTTAGTGAATTTGCTCTTTTCACAATTCCAGCGATGTGTGGTTCCCATTTCAAGTCCTGTGATATGGTAACTCCTTCGTCTTGGTGTAATGTCACTGCTTTTAGAGGTGTTCCATAAAGCTTGTAGGCAAGTGTAGGGTTAGTTTTTCCAACATGTAGGACAGTGCATTTTTCGACATTGAATTTTCGAAGCCAATGATTTGTCCATTGATATATTTCGTTTAAATCGTTTTGCAGTTGGTTGTGATGAGTGTGTGGTTTAGCAAAGAATTTTATATCATCTGCAAAGCAGCTGGAGTCTGATTTTATTATAGTATGCAGGTCCGCGATGTACAAAAAAAACAAAACTGGACCGAAAACTGATCCTTGAGGGACACCACTGGTCACATTTCGCTCACATGACAGTTGGTTGCCAATTCGAACTTGCTATTTTCTCTCAGTGAGGAAGGATTTGATCCATTCGAGAAGTCGTCCTCTTATGCTTAGGAATATAAGTTTAGCTAACAGTCTGTTGGTTGGAACAGTATCTAAAGATTTCTCGAAGTCGAGATAAATTACGTCAGTGGGAATCCGTTTGTCCCACTCGTTTGTTTAGTAATCTATGTTAAGAATGAGATTGGTAATCGTGGATCTTTTTGGCTCAAATCCATGTTGTTTATTTGAGATTATGTCAAGTTTGATATTATTATTCTTTCCATGGTTTTGCAGATAATACTAGTCAAGCTTATAGGTCTGTAATTTGCTGGTTTGAGTTTTCACCTTTTTTGTAGATGGATGTATTTATAGCTCTCTTCCAATCTTTAGGGGGTTTCCCATCTTAAAAGGATTGTTGCATAACCAGAGCTATGGGGTGACTGAGAGTTTCTGCACACTTTTCGAGAACAGTAGCAGGAATATTACCAGAGCCAGTAGCGCTATCTTCTCGCAACCCCTTCAAAATATTCTCAACTGCTGATGGAGTGAATTCTATTTCGCATAGTGAACTATCTACATACACATCTTGACTAATAGTTGGTATACTGGTGTCTGGTTCATTGAAATAGGATTTTTCAAATTGTGTTGCAAGGATGTTCGCTATGTCTATCTCGCTGGTAACTGTTTCGTTAGAGACCTCGGGGCTGTTTGAATTACGCACTTCTGTAATGGGCCATACCAATTTGGAATAATTGAAGTCTCCAAGGATTATTACGTTTGACGCGTCAGCTATTCTTTTTAATTGGTGTAATAGTTTTTGGTGGTTTTCATACGATGCATTTGGTGGGCAGTAGACACCAGCTAGGATAGTTTTGAGATGGTCTATTTGCATGTCAATGAATAATGCGTCAATTTGTGGGTAATTACTAGAACTGTTTTTCACCTGGGCTGAGATTGTCAGGCCTATGGTCCTTTTCTTCACATATATTGCTACACCACCTCCTCGTTTTTTAATTCGACGGTCTTTGCGGAAGAGTGTGTAATCCGGAAGATCCACTAACGTATCTGGCATTTCTACCTTTAGCCACGGTTTTGTCACTATTAGTACTGTTGGTTTTATAAGGTTTATTTGTTCAAGAACAAGATCAAATTTCCGTGTGAGAGAGCATAGGTTCGTATACAGTATTGAGATATTGACTATGTAATTATAAACATGTTTTTTGGAATTTTTATAATTTTAGGGCATCCTTTGATGTATTTGATTGTCAATTCCTTCTCCCCCTTTTCTGTTCTTTGATGCAGCTCATTCCTTAAATCAATTAAATGCTGCCGTTGCATCGGAGTTTGATCCGATTTGATTGAGTTTGGTTTTTTTAGTTTATTTTTATGTTTAGAAATGGCTAAAGCTTCATCCCGTGTTTGGAAGATTATTCTTATCGGGCGAGGGAATTTTTTTTCTGCTGAAGGTTTTCCAAGCCGGAGCACTTTTATGTTATTTTGACTTGTGCTGGTGATGCTTCCTATAACTTTCCAGCACTCTTCGGTGTCTCGTAATTTGCGTTCTTCGGGATCTGGCAAGTCACACTCAGAGATATCAAACATAATTATGTTTTTTGCTCGGGATTGCCGATCGCTAAGTTCACTAATCATGTCTTCTGTGCATCGCATTTGTTGCTGTTTTTTGCAAGCGTTGACTTCTTCTTGGAGGTCCAAATTAGTTTGTGTAGCACAGGTATTTGTTGAAGGACACTCTCACATTCAGGACACAAGAATTTCATTCTGCGGTTTTCGAGCTCTAGGCGTGAAAAAATATAAGTCTAGTGAATTTCCACTCAAGACGCCTGCAGATGTAAGTTTATCGACTTTTGTCATACCTACAGCAGTAAACCCTCTCTCCTTCCCTTTCGGGGACACATGGTTACATAATATGTAAATGTATGTAGCGTATATCTCTCAACATCGTGAATCAATCGTCAAGCTATTTCCCGATTGCGCCCATGCTACCTAACCGTGGAGCTACCTTCCGCCTACTCCTAACATTATAAAACACATTGCAAGGCATAGTCAACTTCGTGGTGGGAAGAAAATGTTTGGCAATCTTAAAAGACAGTCTAGGCTATCTTACACGTTACGTTTTACAATGTCTTTCAATGTGTCTTTATGTTTCCTACTACTTTTCGTTGTATTTTACAATGTTTTGCAAGGTCTTATCACCTAGTAAGATGATTTACCGTCTGTCGTCATATATTTGACAACGTTTTATGGTTTTAAATGGTATTTGAAAATATTTTACTGTGTTTCTCAAGTTTTATAATTGAAAGATGATTATATGATGTTTTACCGTCTTTTTACTACGTTTTACTGATTTAAGAGATGTTTTACCATATTTTTCTATGTTTTTCATGGTTTTATCATATTTAACGGATTTTAATGATGGTTTACCATATTTCACAATGCTTTTCAAGGTTCTATCATGTTTTACCATATTCTTTACTGGTTTTTAGTGATATTTTCCAAATTTTATTTTGTCTAGGTCATTTTCATCATGTTAAACGTCTTCCGTCATATATTTGACTAGTTTTTAAGGTTTTTAATGATTTTTTACAATATTTTTAAAGGTTTAGCATGCTCTTTGCTGTTTTAGAGTCTTCTGCCATACATTTGAATACATTAAACGGTTTTAAATGATATTGTACCATATTTTACGACCATAAATTAATAAATCGAAATATTTTTACGGCATTCTATCATTTTGATGACTTGATTTCGGACGAGGCCTTTTTTACCATAATTTAATCAGATTTTCAAGATTTTACCACATTTAACCGTCTTCCACGATACATTTGTATGTTTTACCACATTTTACCGTCTTCCACCACATATTTGTATCTTTTACCACATTTTACCGTCTTCCACCACATATTTGTATCTTTTACCACATTTTACCGTCTTCCACCACATATTTGTATGTTTCACCACATTTTACCGTCTTCCATGATACATTTGTATGTTTTACCACATTTTACCGTCTTCCACCACATATTTGTATGTTTTACCACATTTTAACGTCTTCCACCACATATTTGTATCTTTTACCACATTTTACCGTCTTCCACCACATATTTGTATGTTTTACCACATTTTACCGTCTTCCACCACATATTTGTATGTTTTACCACATTTTACCGTCTTCCACGATACATTTGTATGTTTTACCACATTTTACCATCTTCTACCATAAATTTGTATATTTTACCGAATTTCACCATCTTCGACCATATATTGGTATGTTTTTGTCACCTTTTACCGTCTTTCACCCTACATTTGTATGTCTTACCACATTTTACCGTCTTCCACCATACATTTGTATGTTTTACCACATTTTACCATCTTCTACCATAAATTTGTATATTTTACCAAATTTCACTGTCTTCCACCCTACATTTCTATGTATTACCACATTTTACCGTCTTCCACCACATATTTGTATGTTTAACCATATTTTAACCCATTTTAGAATTTTCACCGTGCTTAAGATTATTTTAGCACAAGTTTTCATTCTTCACAGTGTTTTTCTAAGTTGGACCTGTTTCATTTTTTTATACCGTATTTCCCATGTTAAATAATGATTTCAATTGATTCAATGTCATTTGTGAACCTTGGCTATGTTTTCCACGATTTACTATTTGTTAAGATATTTATTAGTATCTTACCATGTTTAACCATATTAACATGTGTTTTGCAACGTTTTTTGGTAAGATATGGAGAAACATCGTTAACAAAGTATAACATTTTAAAACTAAGTAAAATACGGTAAAAAATGATAAAATGTAGTAAAGCTTGGTAAAACATGGTTAAAAATGACAAAAACACGGCAAAAAATGAGTAACACGTTAACCATTAGAACTTTTGTGAAAATAAAATAACGAAAACTAAGAAAAATGGTTGAAAAGGAGTTAATACGCTCAAACATGACAAAACACGAGAAATATTGTGAAAAATCGTCAAATATGGTTAGAGATGACAAAGCATGGCAAAAAATGAGGAATTTGTTAGTAAACGGTACACTGTCTAAATGACTGCCAAACATACTATAATGGTAAAATGTGTTAAAACCTAGAACACTCACAATACAAGTTAAAACAAGTAAAGCATGTGAAAAAAATGGTAAAATCGTTGAAACCTAGCTAAAACATTGTTTAAATACATTTCAAAATGGTAATTTAGCAAAAAATGACAAAATTTAGTAGGAAAAATGTTACAATCTGTAAAACTTGGTGATATTTTCTTAAGCATAGTTAAATTAACATATTCAAAGCGACGAAAATAGGTTTTCATGCAAGAGAAACGCAATATCGGCGAGATGTTCACAATAATGAAAGTTCGAGAACAGACTAAATCAAAGTACACAGTGAAATAAAAAATTCAGTAAAAGTGTTGAAAAACACGTAAAAATGGTAAATGTTTAGTTTGAATTGGTAAAAAATTGCAAAGAACAATCCAGAAAATTGGCAAAAAACGGTTAATAGTGTCAAAAATGTCAAAGATGATATTTTTCAAAAAATTAAGGAATAGATATAGTAATAGGAAGAAGAACGGACAAACTTACAAACTATATAAAATGAAGAATAAAAAAGTGGCTAATAGACTTCTCTGTTTCAATCGCATACTTTGAGCCGGCCGCTTTATGCATTAAACTATATTTCAAGATGTTTTACCACAAATCAAGAATTATTCACTGTTCTGAACATCTGTAACTGAAACTGTGTTTTACACAATTTACACCATTTTAAACTATATTTTATTAATTATAGGCCATTAAGAATGTTTTTTTCACTTTTTTACTATATTTTGTGGCCACATCGGATATTTCTTTTACAAGATTTATGTTCATTTGGAAAATTATTTGTAGTATTTCTTTTCGGACAATCTGACGATCGGACACAGACTTGTCCGATCGGACACAGACTTGTCCGATCGGACACAGACTTGTCCGATCGGACACAAACTTGTCCGATCGGACACAGATTTGTCCGATCGGACACAGACTTGTCCGATCGGACACAAACTTGTCCGATCGGACACAGATTTGTCCGATCGGACACAAACTTGTCCGATCGGACACAGACTTGTCCGATCGGACACAGACTTGTCCGTTCGGACAAAGGATTGTCCGATTGGACAAAGAATTGTCCGATCGGACACAGAATTGTCTGATCGGACAAAGTATTGTCCGATGGGAATAACTTTATCCGAACTTTAGACAACTGCTTCATCGGATGTTTCTATTAGGACATTTCTGTCCATTTGTCAATACAATAATTTGTAGAATTTCTTTAATTTGATAAATTAAAATTTTCCCAACACTTTTTCAAAGGGATTAGTCAATGCACACGTTCAACAACTAACATACTAACGCGTAATAATGAGAAATTACGCTTACAAAGTTGAAATGACATTCAAAATAGCAACGGCGAAGGGTTACTAAATCAATAAAATAAAATGCAATAATAATTACCAACGTTAAATAACGCTAACTTTACTGTAAAAATGTGGTTTAAAGTAAAGAATTTAATAAAACACACTTAAATTTGCAAAACAAAAATAAAAATTGATTATTTAAAACATTCAGAATACGGGATAAAACGCTTAAACGCATAAAAATGGCATTAAATGGTTAAAATGATAAAATACTTTAAAATACAGCAACACAAATATTATAGAGTAAGGAAAATGCATTTAAATACGCTTTTAAGCATTGAGATGGTTAAAGGAATAAAATAATGTAAAAATTCAAAAACAAAAATATGAAGATATTAATTAAGAACGCTTAAAAGCATAAGAATGCTTAAAATCTTTAAAAGAATAAAATACTGTAAAAATGCAGAAACTCAAATATGGTAGAGAAACGCAACTAGCATTAAATACGCTTAAAAGCATAAAAATGGTTAATAATGGTTAAAAGGATAAAATACTGTAAAAATTCATAAACACAAATATGGTAGAGAAACGCAACTAGCATTAAATGCGCTTAAAAGCATAAAAATTGTAATAAATGGTTAAAAAGATGAAGTTCTATGAAAATGCAGAAACATTAATTTGATGGAGAACCGCAACTACCGTAAAATATCATAAAACATGGTAAAAAATACAGGCTTTTAGTTAGTATACCATGTTTTCTCAATTTTGCTGTGCTTTCTCCTGTTTAAGCATATTAAACACAATTCATCCCTTGTTTTACTGTGTTTGATCATTTTTTCAATTTTAACAGTTTTACATTCACAATGAATTCCAATGTTTTACGATTTTACCACTTTTCGTTTTGTTTTACCATATTAAATCACTATTTACTTTGTATTAGCGTGTTTTACCAATTTTTACATTGATTTACATTATTTTATGATTTTTTTCCATGTTTTACGGTGTTTCATACAAAACTCATAAAAACATGGTTTAATATTATGAATATATATTGTCTTTAATTGTATGACAAGTGTTTTAGCGAGTATTAACGTGTATTGAAGTGTTCGCGTCTCAACTTACTTATTGAATTTTTACTGCATTTTAAACAGGCATTTTACGTCTTTGCCCACACAACTGCATTGTACTACTTTTACGCTTACATAATTCACGGTTTTTACGTGTTAACCTAGTTTTAAGGTATGATTTTCTGAATCTTACGTTATTTGCCATATGCTGCCATTTATTAAATTATTGACAGCATTTAGGTTTTTATTAAATCTTTAAACGAGGTAAGCCTGGTCTATAAGGGCATGCAGGTATATTTAACTGATTTGTAACATGATTTAAATTTTTCCGATTTTTTTCATTGCTTTACATATCTTATTGATTTTTTCAATGTTTTACCAAGTTTCACCCAATAAGGAGGTAAAACACATAAAAACATGGTTGAATATGACGATACGTGGTAAAATACTATCAAACGTAACAACACGTGGCAAAATGTCATAAAAAGAGGTGATGTTTCGAAAATTTAACCATATTTCACCAAATAACGTGGTAAAATCATAAAAACATGGGTCAATATAAAGAAACGTGGTAAGATACTAAAAAACGTCACAACACGTGGAAAACGTGGCAAACCATGGAAAATGATATAAAAGAAGTTAAAAAATCGTAAAATAAAATAAATGATGTAAAACGTAGTTAAATTTGTGGTTGAAGTCGGTGAAACAATTCGAACGTCAATAAAAGCTTAAATCATTATAAGTCTCGGTAAAAATAGTAAAAAAGGGTACAACATGTGTTTTTAAAGCCTCCCGCCGTACTATTGACTAAGTTCAGCCGTTTTTATTTATATTTTACCATATTTCACAATGTTTTTCAAGGATTAACCATGTTTTACCATCTACCGCCATATATTTTACTGGTTTTACTGTTTTTTATGATATTTTACTATGTTTTTCAAGGTTTTATCATGTTGTACGATGTTTTACGTCTTCCGTCATATATTTGTCTAGTTTTTACGGTTTTTGAAATATTTTACTATGTTTTTCAAGTTTTATCACTTTTTTACATCTACCGCCATGTATTTGACTGGTTTTCAATGATGTTTTCCAAATTTGACTATGTTTTTTAAGGTTTTATCATGTTTTACGTCTTCCGTCATATATTTGACAAGTTTTTACGGTTTTTAATAATCTTTTGCAATATTTTACTATGTTTTTCAAGGTTTGGTATGTTTTTCGCTGTTTTACCGTCTTCCGCCATACATCTGACTACATTAAATAGTTTAAACTGATGTTGTATCATATTTTACGACGATTACCAAGGATAAACCAATTTATCGGCATATTTTTCAATAATTTTTATAAATTATTTTATCAGACTTTTAAGGTCCGGCCATATTTTTCTGTCCTTCAACCACCAAGAATTTCTACGTTTTACCACAATTTACCAATAGTTTCTCGGTTTTACCATCGTTTATCCCATTTTTACCGTCTTTTACCTGATTTTAGTAAGTTTAGTATTTTAGAATGGAAGGTGGGGAAACGATAGTGGTGGATAAAAGCTTGAAATTTCGACAATTCATTGAAAATCATTATAAGACGTGGTAAATATGGTAAACCACAGTAAAAAAGGTACAAAATGTGTTTTTAGAGTCTTCCGCCATACTTTTGACTAAGTTCGACTGTATTTAGAGTTTTTCTACCATATTTTTCTATGTTTTTCATGGTTTACGATGTTTTACTTTTTTTAATGATGGTTTACCATATTTCTCAATGTTTTTAAGGTTGAATCATGTTTTACCATATACTTTACTGGTTTTTAGCGATGATTTCAAAATTTTAGTTTTTCAAGGTCATATTCATCATGTTAAACGTCTTCCGTCATATATTTGACTAGTTTTTACGGTTTTTAATGATTTTTTACAATATTTGACAGTATTTTTAAAGGATTTGCATGCTCTTCGCTGTTTTAGAGTCTTTTGCCATACATTTAAATACATTAAACGGTTTTAAATGATATTGTACCATATTTTACGACCATCAACCAATTAATCGGAGTATTTTTACGGTAATCTATCATTTTTATGAGTTAATTTGGGACGGAGCCTTTTTTACGATAATTTAATCCGATTTTCAAGGTTTTACCACATTTTATCGTCTTTTACCATCAGTTTTTTTGATTTTCCAAATTTGATCCCATTTTTACAGCGTTTTACTTTATTTGAGCACGTTTTATCATTTTTTAAAGTGTTGAGCCATGCTGGACGTTTTTTACTATTTATTCCGTCTTCCACCATACATTTTCTCTGTTTTGCCGTTTTTTATTCCACTATATCATTTTTACCGTGTTTGACATTATTTTACCACATTTTATAATTTTTACCGTGTTTTACATTATTTAAGCACATTTTATAATTTTTACCGTGTTTTACATTATTTTACCACATTTTTTTAATTTTTACCGTGTTTTACATTATTTTAGCACATTTTATCATTCTTTACAGTAGTTTACGATTTTCGACGTTTTTTCTCAAGTTTAATAATGATTTATCACATTTTCAAGCTCTCATCAACGATTATGGACCTAGAAAATGTCCGATCGGACCTTGTTACTATCCCATCGGACAGGGGAAATGTCCCATCGGACAGGGGAAATGTCCCAGCGGACAGGGGAAATGTCCCATCGGACAGGGGAAATGTCCCATCGGACAGGGTAAATGTCTAGTCGGACACTGATAATGTCCTACTGGACAGGGGAAATGTCTAGTCGGACACTGATAATGTCCTACTGGACAGGGTAAATGTCCTTCTGGACATAGAAAATGTCTAGTCGGACACTAGTGTCTAGTCCTTTCGGGCAGTATTTTCCATCTTCGAGAATTTTAACTGTGCTATGCCAAATTTTACAATTCATTAAATTTTTAACCGCATTTTTGACTAAACAGCCGTATTTAACCTTTTTTAAATTGGTGTCGTGGTTAGCCTGGTTTTTAGGGCTTTTAGGTATATTTTACTGATTTTTGGCGTTTTTTCCAATTTTTCTGATGTTTTAAATATATTTTTGATTGTTTTCCATATTTCACCATGTTTCAGCATATTTCACCAAATAATGATGAAAAATACATAAAAACATGGTAAAATATTATCAAACGCGGTAAGATACTAAAACACATGATATTACGCCGTAAGCGTTTCAAAACGTGGAAAAATGTGATAAACCGAGGTGATGTTTTGAATTTGTCACCAAATTTCACTAAATAACGTGTTAAATATCATAAAAACATGGTTCGATATGATGAAACGTGGTGAGATACTATAAAGGGTCACAATACGTGATAAACGTGGCAAAACGAGAGTAAATGTGATAAATCGAGGTAAAACATCATAAAATATGATTTAAAACGTAGTTAAATTTATGGTGGTAGATGGTGAAACAATTATAATATGGATAAAAGCTTGAAAATTTGAAAATACGTTGAAAATCATTAAAATATGTAGGAAGTACGGTAAAACATAATACAAAAGGTACACAACATGCTAAAACACTATAAATTAAGGTAAAATATGCTAAAATATTCTAAAACACGGTAAATGAACTTGAAAATTTCAAAAATAAATTGGTTAACATGCTAAATGGGACAGAAGATGGTATAAACCTTGAAAATATTAAAACATTATGTTAAGAGATGACAAGTTGCTTAAATATATAGAGTGGGAGACGAAAAAAAACAGTAAAACATTGAAAAACATGATAAAACACTATAAAATTGAGTAAACATGGTCAAACGTAGATTATGAACATAAAAGATTGAATTTTTAATGTATTAAATACCGGAAACTGAATAGATATCTTTGACATGCGTTGTCCCATAAAAAAACGTCGTAGTTAAACTTAGTAAAACGTGGATATGTATGGTGAAGAACTGTAAAAAATGTATAAATACTTAATTTTATCGTCTATAGGTTCCCCCAAGCGGTTCAAAATTAGGACTCTTTGCACGCGGCCGTATCAACTGTTGTTACGGCAAAAAGTCCATACTCACACGCGGCTGTATCAACAGTTGATACGGAAACTTTGAATGCCGATATTCCAGCGGTCTTTTGGCATAAATTTATTTTCCGCTCGCTTAAACATTCGTAGAACTATCACGATGCTGACATCTACAAGAATTTCTCGAAAATAAAATTGTATTTCATTAAAAAACATCGATAATCAAGTGAGCCTCTTTGCGCCTTCGAGTGCTATTGTTTACAGTTTTGTATACATCAGTTTAAACTATTTAATGTAGTCAGATGTATGGCGGAAGACGGTAAAACAGCGAAAAACATACCAAACCTTGAAAAACATAGTAAAATATTGCAAAAGATTATTAAAAACCGTAAAAACTTGTCAAATATATGACGGAAGACGTAAAACATGATAAAACCTTAAAAAACATAGTCAAATTTGGAAAACATCATTGAAAACCAGTCAAATACATGGCGGTAGATGTAAAAAAGTGATAAAACTTGAAAAACATAGTAAAATATTTCAAAAACCGTAAAAACTAGACAAATATATGACGGAAGACGTAAAACATCGTACAACATGATAAAACCTTGAAAAACATAGTAAAATATCATAAAAAACAGTAAAACCAGTAAAATATATGGCGGTAGATGGTAAAACATGGTTAATCCTTGAAAAACATTGTGAAATATGGTAAAATATAAATAAAAACGGCTGAACTTAGTCAATAGTACGGCGGGAGGCTTTAAAAACACATGTTGTACCCTTTTTTACTATTTTTACCGAGACTTATAATGATTTAAGCTTTTATTGACGTTCGAATTGTTTCACCGACTTCAACCACAAATTTAACTACGTTTTACATCATTTATTTTATTTTACGATTTTTTAACTTCTTTTATATCATTTTCCATGGTTTGCCACGTTTTCCACGTGTTGTGACGTTTTTTAGTATCTTACCACGTTTCTTTATATTGACCCATGTTTTTATGATTTTACCACGTTATTTGGTGAAATATGGTTAAATTTTCGAAACATCACCTCTTTTTATGACATTTTGCCACGTGTTGTTACGTTTGATAGTATTTTACCACGTATCGTCATATTCAACCATGTTTTTATGTGTTTTACCTCCTTATTGGGTGAAACTTGGTAAAACATTGAAAAAATCAATAAGATATGTAAAGCAATGAAAAAAATCGGAAAAATTTAAATCATGTTACAAATCAGTTAAATATACCTGCATGCCCTTATAGACCAGGCTTACCTCGTTTAAAGATTTAATAAAAACCTAAATGCTGTCAATAATTTAATAAATGGCAGCATATGGCAAATAACGTAAGATTCAGAAAATCATACCTTAAAACTAGGTTAACACGTAAAAACCGTGAATTATGTAAGCGTAAAAGTAGTACAATGCAGTTGTGTGGGCAAAGACGTAAAATGCCTGTTTAAAATGCAGTAAAAATTCAATAAGTAAGTTGAGACGCGAACACTTCAATACACGTTAATACTCGCTAAAACACTTGTCATACAATTAAAGACAATATATATTCATAATATTAAACCATGTTTTTATGAGTTTTGTATGAAACACCGTAAAACATGGAAAAAAATCATAAAATAATGTAAATCAATGTAAAAATTGGTAAAACACGCTAATACAAAGTAAATAGTGATTTAATATGGTAAAACAAAACGAAAAGTGGTAAAATCGTAAAACATTGGAATTCATTGTGAATGTAAAACTGTTAAAATTGAAAAAATGATCAAACACAGTAAAACAAGGGATGAATTGTGTTTAATATGCTTAAACAGGAGAAAGCACAGCAAAATTGAGAAAACATGGTATACTAACTAAAAGCCTGTATTTTTTACCATGTTTTATGATATTTTACGGTAGTTGCGGTTCTCCATCAAATTAATGTTTCTGCATTTTCATAGAACTTCATCTTTTTAACCATTTATTACAATTTTTATGCTTTTAAGCGCATTTAATGCTAGTTGCGTTTCTCTACCATATTTGTGTTTATGAATTTTTACAGTATTTTATCCTTTTAACCATTATTAACCATTTTTATGCTTTTAAGCGTAGGGGCAACTGCTGTACCTGTGGACAAAATCCCGATTTTTCAATAAAACAATATTTTGAATTTTTTGGGTATAACATTTTGATTAGATATTTTTTTTATTTGGGAAAGAAATAGTTAAGACACAATAATTACTATTAATAATTTATTTTAATCACTTCAGTGTCGAGTTATTAACATTTATAAAAAAACGGCATATTTGTCCATAGGTACAACTACCCAATGTACCTATGGACATACATCATTGTACCTGTGGACGCGTTTGTACTTGTGGACAGTAATAATATAAACAAACAAAAATAAAGAAATATAAGAAAGAAACCATCTTAACTTAACAAGTAATAATTATAACATTTTAATGGTGTGCAGTCCGTTAAATAGTCTTATTTATTAGCATCACATGTAGCTCTTTATAACTCTTCCAAATCAATACTATGCTGATCTCCATCAGTATCTTCAGACAGTATTTAGCATCTCTGGCATATGAAAGAATTCTCGTCATCTGAATCTAAATAATTCTCTTTGTGTGCTCTAGAAACAGAGTGATAATAACCTTGACACAAGTTTGTGTCCGATCGGACAAGTCTGTGTCCGATCGGACAAATCTGTGTCCGATCGGACAAGTTTGTGTCCGATCGGACAAGTCTGTGTCCGATCGGACAAGTCTGTGTCCGATCGGACAAGTCTGTGTCCGATCGTCAGATTGTCCGAAAAGAAATACTACAAATAATTTTCCAAATGAACATAAATCTTGTAAAAGAAATATCCGATGTGGCCACAAAATATAGTAAAAAAGTGAAAAAAACATTCTTAATGGCCTATAATTAATAAAATATAGTTTAAAATGGTGTAAATTGTGTAAAACACAGTTTCAGTTACAGATGTTCAGAACAGTGAATAATTCTTGATTTGTGGTAAAACATCTTGAAATATAGTTTAATGCATAAAGCGGCCGGCTCAAAGTATGCGATTGAAACAGAGAAGTCTATTAGCCACTTTTTTATTCTTCATTTTATATAGTTTGTAAGTTTGTCCGTTCTTCTTCCTATTACTATATCTATTCCTTAATTTTTTGAAAAATATCATCTTTGACATTTTTGACACTATTAACCGTTTTTTGCCAATTTTCTGGATTGTTCTTTGCAATTTTTTACCAATTCAAACTAAACATTTACCATTTTTACGTGTTTTTCAACACTTTTACTGAATTTTTTATTTCACTGTGTACTTTGATTTAGTCTGTTCTCGAACTTTCATTATTGTGAACATCTCGCCGATATTGCGTTTCTCTTGCATGAAAACCTATTTTCGTCGCTTTGAATATGTTAATTTAACTATGCTTAAGAAAATATCACCAAGTTTTACAGATTGTAACATTTTTCCTACTAAATTTTGTCATTTTTTGCTAAATTACCATTTTGAAATGTATTTAACAATGTTTTAGCTAGGTTTCAACGATTTTACCATTTTTTTCACATGCTTTACTTGTTTTAACTTGTATTGTGAGTGTTCTAGGTTTTAACACATTTTACCATTATAGTATGTTTGGCAGTCATTTAGACAGTGTACCGTTTACTAACAAATTCCTCATTTTTTGCCATGCTTTGTCATCTCTAACCATATTTGACGATTTTTCACAATATTTCTCGTGTTTTGTCATGTTTGAGCGTATTAACTCCTTTTCAACCATTTTTCTTAGTTTTCGTTATTTTATTTTCACAAAAGTTCTAATGGTTAACGTGTTACTCATTTTTTGCCGTGTTTTTGTCATTTTTAACCATGTTTTACCAAGCTTTACTACATTTTATCATTTTTTACCGTATTTTACTTAGTTTTAAAATGTTATACTTTGTTAACGATGTTTCTCCATATCTTACCAAAAAACGTTGCAAAACACATGTTAATATGGTTAAACATGGTAAGATACTAATAAATATCTTAACAAATAGTAAATCGTGGAAAACATAGCCAAGGTTCACAAATGACATTGAATCAATTGAAATCATTATTTAACATGGGAAATACGGTATAAAAAAATGAAACAGGTCCAACTTAGAAAAACACTGTGAAGAATGAAAACTTGTGCTAAAATAATCTTAAGCACGGTGAAAATTCTAAAATGGGTTAAAATATGGTTAAACATACAAATATGTGGTGGAAGACGGTAAAATGTGGTAATACATAGAAATGTAGGGTGGAAGACAGTGAAATTTGGTAAAATATACAAATTTATGGTAGAAGATGGTAAAATGTGGTAAAACATACAAATGTATGGTGGAAGACGGTAAAATGTGGTAAGACATACAAATGTAGGGTGAAAGACGGTAAAAGGTGACAAAAACATACCAATATATGGTCGAAGATGGTGAAATTCGGTAAAATATACAAATTTATGGTAGAAGATGGTAAAATGTGGTAAAACATACAAATGTATCGTGGAAGACGGTAAAATGTGGTAAAACATACAAATATGTGGTGGAAGACGGTAAAATGTGGTAAAACATACAAATATGTGGTGGAAGACGGTAAAATGTGGTAAAAGATACAAATATGTGGTGGAAGACGTTAAAATGTGGTAAAACATACAAATATGTGGTGGAAGACGGTAAAATGTGGTAAAACATACAAATGTATCATGGAAGACGGTAAAATGTGGTGAAACATACAAATATGTGGTGGAAGACGGTAAAATGTGGTAAAAGATACAAATATGTGGTGGAAGACGGTAAAATGTGGTAAAAGATACAAATATGTGGTGGAAGACGGTAAAATGTGGTAAAACATACAAATGTATCGTGGAAGACGGTTAAATGTGGTAAAATCTTGAAAATCTGATTAAATTATGGTAAAAAAGGCCTCGTCCGAAATCAAGTCATCAAAATGATAGAATGCCGTAAAAATATTTCGATTTATTAATTTATGGTCGTAAAATATGGTACAATATCATTTAAAACCGTTTAATGTATTCAAATGTATGGCAGAAGACTCTAAAACAGCAAAGAGCATGCTAAACCTTTAAAAATATTGTAAAAAATCATTAAAAACCTTAAAAACTAGTCAAATATATGACGGAAGACGTTTAACATGATGAAAATGACCTAGACAAAATAAAATTTGGAAAATATCACTAAAAACCAGTAAAGAATATGGTAAAACATGATAGAACCTTGAAAAGCATTGTGAAATATGGTAAACCATCATTAAAATCCGTTAAATATGATAAAACCATGAAAAACATAGAAAAATATGGTAAAACATCTCTTAAATCAGTAAAACGTAGTAAAAAGACGGTAAAACATCATATAATCATCTTTCAATTATAAAACTTGAGAAACACAGTAAAATATTTTCAAATACCATTTAAAACCATAAAACGTTGTCAAATATATGACGACAGACGGTAAATCATCTTACTAGGTGATAAGACCTTGCAAAACATTGTAAAATACAACGAAAAGTAGTAGGAAACATAAAGACACATTGAAAGACATTGTAAAACGTAACGTGTAAGATAGCCTAGACTGTCTTTTAAGATTGCCAAACATTTTCTTCCCACCACGAAGTTGACTATGCCTTGCAATGTGTTTTATAATGTTAGGAGTAGGCGGAAGGTAGCTCCACGGTTAGGTAGCATGGGCGCAATCGGGAAATAGCTTGACGATTGATTCACGATGTTGAGAGATATACGCTACATACATTTACATATTATGTAACCATGTGTCCCCGAAAGGGAAGGAGAGAGGGTTTACTGCTGTAGGTATGACAAAAGTCGATAAACTTACATCTGCAGGCGTCTTGAGTGGAAATTCACTAGACTTATATTTTTTCACGCCTAGAGCTCGAAAACCGCAGAATGAAATTCTTGTGTCCTGAATGTGAGAGTGTCCTTCAACAAATACCTGTGCTACACAAACTAATTTGGACCTCCAAGAAGAAGTCAACGCTTGCAAAAAACAGCAACAAATGCGATGCACAGAAGACATGATTAGTGAACTTAGCGATCGGCAATCCCGAGCAAAAAACATAATTATGTTTGATATCTCTGAGTGTGACTTGCCAGATCCCGAAGAACGCAAATTACGAGACACCGAAGAGTGCTGGAAAGTTATAGGAAGCATCACCAGCACAAGTCAAAATAACATAAAAGTGCTCCGGCTTGGAAAACCTTCAGCAGAAAAAAAATTCCCTCGCCCGATAAGAATAATCTTCCAAACACGGGATGAAGCTTTAGCCATTTCTAAACATAAAAATAAACTAAAAAAACCAAACTCAATCAAATCGGATCAAACTCCGATGCAACGGCAGCATTTAATTGATTTAAGGAATGAGCTGCATCAAAGAACAGAAAAGGGGGAGAAGGAATTGACAATCAAATACATCAAAGGATGCCCTAAAATTATAAAAATTCCAAAAAACATGTTTATAATTACATAGTCAATATCTCAATACTGTATACGAACCTATGCTCTCTCACACGGAAATTTGATCTTGTTCTTGAACAAATAAACCTTATAAAACCAACAGTACTAATAGTGACAAAACCGTGGCTAAAGGTAGAAATGCCAGATACGTTAGTGGATCTTCCGGATTACACACTCTTCCGCAAAGACCGTCGAATTAAAAAACGAGGAGGTGGTGTAGCAATATATGTGAAGAAAAGGACCATAGGCCTGACAATCTCAGCCCAGGTGAAAAACAGTTCTAGTAATTACCCACAAATTGACGCATTATTCATTGACATGCAAATAGACCATCTCAAAACTATCCTAGCTGGTGTCTACTGCCCACCAAATGCATCGTATGAAAACCACCAAAAACTATTACACCAATTAAAAAGAATAGCTGACGCGTCAAACGTAATAATCCTTGGAGACTTCAATTATTCCAAATTGGTATGGCCCATTACAGAAGTGCGTAATTCAAACAGCCCCGAGGTCTCTAACGAAACAGTTACCAGCGAGATAGACATAGCGAACATCCTTGCAACACAATTTGAAAAATCCTATTTCAATGAACCAGACACCAGTATACCAACTATTAGTCAAGATGTGTATGTAGATAGTTCACTATGCGAAATAGAATTCACTCCATCAGCAGTTGAGAATATTTTGAAGGGGTTGCGAGAAGATAGCGCTACTGGCTCTGGTAATATTCCTGCTACTGTTCTCGAAAAGTGTGCAGAAACTCTCAGTCACCCCATAGCTCTGGTTATGCAACAATCCTTTTAAGATGGGAAACCCCCTAAAGATTGGAAGAGAGCTATAAATACATCCATCTACAAAAAAGGTGAAAACTCAAACCAGCAAATTACAGACCTATAAGCTTGACTAGTATTATCTGCAAAACCATGGAAAGAATAATAATATCAAACTTGACATAATCTCAAATAAACAACATGGATTTGAGCCAAAAAGATCCACGATTACCAATCTCACTCTTAACATAGATTACTAAACAAACGAGTGGGACAAACGGATTCCCACTGACGTAATTTATCTCGACTTCGAGAAATCTTTAGATACTGTTCCAACCAACAGACTGTTAGCTAAACTTATATTCCTAAGCATAAGAGGACGACTTCTCGAATGGATCAAATCCTTCCTCACTGAGAGAAAATAGCAAGTTCGAATTGGCAACCAACTGTCATGTGAGCGAAATGTGACCAGTGGTGTCCCTCAAGGATCAGTTTTCGGTCCAGTTTTGTTTTTTTTGTACATCGCGGACCTGCATACTATAATAAAATCAGACTCCAGCTGCTTTGCAGATGATATAAAATTCTTTGCTAAACCACACACTCATCACAACCAACTGCAAAACGATTTAAACGAAATATATCAATGGACAAATCATTGGCTTCGAAAATTCAATGTCGAAAAATGCACTGTCCTACATGTTGGAAAAACTAACCCTACACTTGCCTACAAGCTTTATGGAACACCTCTAAAAGCAGTGACATTACACCAAGACGAAGGAGTTACCATATCACAGGACTTGAAATGGGAACCACACATCGCTGGAATTGTGAAAAGAGCAAATTCACTAACATATCTAATCAAGAAAACTTTCATTGACCTAGACATGATGTTAAAAATATATAAAACATATGTGCGACCTCTCCTGGAATATGCTTTCCAAATATGGAGTCCTTACTTCGCAAAGGATATAAATCTGTTAAAGAGAGTACAGAGACGTTTTACTAAAATACCAAGAGCTCTGAAAGATCTACAATACGAAGATAGACTCAAGGAACTAAGATTACCAACCTAAAAAGAAAGAAGAGAAAGGGGTGACTTGATCGAGACTTTCAAAATTTTATCTGGACATTACAGTCGCCCTAGCATCCAAGAAATCTTCACTACTAATAAAAATATAAATCTCCGTGGACACTCAAAAAAATTTACCAAAACGCCTTTTGCATCTAATCCTTGAAAACACTTCTTTGCAAATAGAGTAGTGGATCCTTGGAACAAACTCCCACAACATGTCATCGATGCAACAAATATAAATCAATTCAAAGCTCTATTGGATTCACATTTGGAGAGAAGAAAGGACTTAGTTCAAACTTAAAACAACTCAATTACTGTCAAACTTGTTGTGAAATCAGCAGAATGCTGCCTGCTACATAATAATAATAATAAACAAAAATTCTCTTTCCCCGTAGGAATATGCAGTGATGATTTACAGCCGAATAACAAAATAAGACATATTTGTGCAGTCTGTTTAGCAAAGTAGGTTATGTTTAAGCACTGCCATTGACATAATCAAGGCGAAAATATTATATTTTACTTGTCAAAATATTTATGAGAATTAAAAACATCGCTCTTTGTGTCGAGGTTCGACAATTGCGTAACAGAGGATAATATTCCAAACTTTATCAATAGTAAAATAAAAGGAAGTAAAATCCAAGTCGAAAAAATAATACAACGAAATCCCACCCAATTTGGATATTTCAAGTTAACTATACCAAAGAAGGATTTCAAAACCTACAATAACAAAGAATTTTGCCGACTGGTAATGTTTTAAGTTATAAAAGAAACGTCAACTTCATTATAGATATGTGCGATATCTACGACGTAATACTTTTGCAAGAAACGTGGTTATTACAAAACGAAACATCGAATCTATCCAATTATCCGAACATCCAGGGGTTGGGTACCTCTGCTGTAGATTGAGCGAACGGACCACTACAGGTCCGACCCTACGGAGGAGTCGCAGTACTTTGATACGAGCTGCAGAAGTAAGAATATCGCTGGTATTCAGTCAACTACCAACGGAGGGACGATAAGCATACTGACTGTCTACATGCCGGTATGTCATGCGGACAACCTTACCGACTTCACCAACTAACTTTTCAAAATACATACGATCCTTCAAGATAACAAACACTCTGAAATCATTATAATGGGAGATTTCAACGCTCAACCCATATTTGGGAAAGTACTTTCTCATTTCGACACTGGAAATAAGTACAGTTGTACCGATATTGAAAGACTACCGAATGACGCATATACATTTATTAGCGATGCACACAATACAACTTCCTATGCGAGTACTTCTCAGACCTAAGTGAAGCCTTCGACAGGGTCTGTCATAAAACATTATGGGAGAAATTGAAAGCTATAAATATACCTACCATATATATAAACAAACTATCCCGATGGAAATCCCATCAGGAAAATGTTGTACGGTTTTTCAAGTACATTCTCCCAGCCGATACTCAAGACCAATCCTCAAGATACTCAAAACCACGCCCTACATAGTTGTCCTTAATTGCAATTTTTTTTATCTAATTTTTCTACAAAAATACGTATATCTTTATGGGACGTGTGGAATTGCACTATCCTCCCGACATCCTGGAATGAAAATAAGTTTTATTATCATAAACCTTTTGAACGCGTTAATTTGCTCCCTTTATATTTTCAAATACCTATGCACGCAATTAAATGTCAAATTATAGCATTCTGGCATGATTTATTGGACTATATAGACAGAACAGATTATTCTCCACAATATGATATCAAATCCTCGTGTGTCAACACTCTTAGATGTTTGTAAAAAAAAAAACATAAAAATTCAAACAAAGACGTACCGTATCTTTTTTTTTATTTTATTTATTTATTCGAGACACAAACAGGATATTTATAAAAACATTAATAATGGATTACAAAATAAAAAAGTACAATTAAAAATATCCCTAGACTAATGTGTCTGCAGCAATCACATTTGCACATTCACATAAGCAAACATGTAAAATAATGACAGTATTTAAATACAAAACTTAAAACTTAATTACAAAGATTGAAGCACATAATAAGTAGAAAAATTTAAAGAGTACATATTAAAAAAAATTCTAAACCACTAAACATTTTATTTATTTATTTATTTTTCTTTTTTTTTTTAAGTACAGAAATCGTGGAGATATTTCTTGAAACACGTTATATTATTTGCAAAAATATCTATGACAGTGTGTATTTTAGCAAGATCATTGTATGATCGAGACATTCTAGACATAGGATTAAAATATCCAGTGTTATTGGCAAAAATTTCGGTCCAAAATATGTTCATATTTCTAGTGTATTTGGGCCTGGCGTAAAAATTGATTTGATTGACTAAGTTACTATTAACACGATTATTCACAATTTTGTAAAGCATTAAGAGGTCATTTATATTTCGTCTTTTAACTAAACTCTCTAATTTGAAATATGTAAGTCTTTGTTCATACCCATTTAGAAGATGGTAGACACCTGATCGATAAGACAAAATCCGTGTAAATTTTCTTTGGACAGATTCAAGTCTGGATACTTGTGTAATGTAATGTGGATTCCAGACTGTTGACCCGTACTCAAGAACACTGCGGATTAACGAATTGAATAGAATTATTAGGCTATTAGAGTTCTTGAACAGTTTAGTTGATCTTACAATAAAACCTAGTACTTTATTTGATTTATTTACAATGTATTCTATGTGTTGGTTGAACGTTAGTTTGTTGTCGAATATAATTCCTAAATCTTTGATCGATTCAACTGTTTCCAGATTGTGACCACATATGCTATATGAGTATAGAGTTTTGTTGGTGTTCTTGGTGAAATTTATAACTTTGCACTTAGCTATATTCAATTCCATTTCATTGTCAATACACCAGGCAGATAATGTGTTAAGGTCTTGTTGTAAGAGTTCACAATCTTCCATAGATTTAATTGCTTTATATATCTTGAGGTCGTCAGCGTATAGAGAAAAATTACAGTGGAGTTTACATGTAAGGTCGTTGATGAAGATTAAGAAAAGCAAGGGTCCAACTGTGATCCTTGTGGAACGCCCGACGTGACTAATATTGGGGAAGAGTTAAAACCGTTAACAGTAACCAATTGACTTCTATTTGATAAATATGATTCTAACCAACGAAGCAGATTTCCGTGTATGCCGATTTTATCCAGTTTATTCATTAAGATAGGGTGACTAACTTTGTCGAAAGCCTTACTGAAATCGGTGTATACGGCATCTACTTGTGTTTTTTTATTCATTGATTTACACAGAAATTCCATATACTCGATTAAATTAGTGTTTGTGGATCGTTTAGCTACAAAGCCATGTTGAAAAGGGCTAAGTATGTGTGTTACATGATTAAATATTTCTTTATATACAATGGACTCAAATATTTTGCCAAAACAAGATAAAAGGCTGATAGGACGGTAGTTCTTTACATCGTTTTTACTGCCAGACTTATGGATCGGAATGACGTGGGAAACTTTCCACAGATCTGGAAATACCCCTTCGTTCAGACTTTTGACAAATAATTTGTGTAAAGGTGCTGCAAGTTGATCTGCACAATTTCGAATGAATAGTGGAGGAATACCATCTGGACCGGAACCTTTATTGATATCGAGAGTGTTCAACTTCACCTTGACCTCGTCTAGGGTTATTTTGATATGAGATAGTGGATAATTATAGAGTGGGAAAGAATGTTTAGAGTCACTTTTAGAATTAGATGAAGAGCTAAATACAGAAGAGAAGTAAGTAGAAAAGAGTTCGCATGTTTCTTTGCCATTTGTTGCTGATTTGTCGTGGAGATGCATGATTTTTGGGAGAGAATTAGAAACTCTTTTCGATTTAATGAGGGTTGACAGATTTTTGATACTGTTAGGGAGAGAATTTTCTATGGAATCTACATAGGCTTTAAGGCAGGAACGTATGGATAATTTTACTCTAGCCCTCAAGATGGAAAAACTGTCATAGTCACATTGATTTTTGTATTTTTTCCACTGGTGTGAATTTCATTGACATTTAGTGGGCATTGAATAGATGGTACATTAAAATCGCCCATTATTATTGTTACATCCTCTGATGATAAATTATTATATGTTGTTTGACACTTTTCGAAAAAATCTCTGAGATTTTCGATTGGATTTTGAATGTGGTCCTGCCATTCACTCGGCGTGTGTGTACTTAGGCCACTGCTTTGATAGACACAAGTGGGACACCATCAGCACTTATCATTTTTTGTTATGAAAACTTTTTCTAAAACTGGACACTTAAATTTTATGTCACTTAATATAATAACCAAATTGAACTAACGCCATCCGTTGGCAAAACTGTAAACAATAGCACTCGAAGGCGCAAAGAGGCTCACTTGATTATCGATGTTTTTTAATGAAATACAATTTTATTTTCGAGAAATTCTTGTAGATGTCAGCATCGTGATAGTTCTACGAATGTTTAAGCGAGCGGAAAATAAATTTATGCCAAAAGACCGCTGGAATATCGGCATTCAAAGTTTCCGTATCAACTGTTGATACAGCCGCGTGTGAGTATGGACTTTTTGCCGTAACAACAGTTGATACGGCCGCGTGCAAAGAGTCCTAATTTTGAACCGCTTGGGGGAACCTATAGACGATAAAATTAAGTATTTATACATTTTTTACAGTTCTTCACCATACATATCCACGTTTTACTAAGTTTAACTACGACGTTTTTTTATGGGACAACGCATGTCAAAGATATCTATTCAGTTTCCGGTATTTAATACATTAAAAATTCAATCTTTTATGTTCATAATCTACGTTTGACCATGTTTACTCAATTTTATAGTGTTTTATCATGTTTTTCAATGTTTTACTGTTTTTTTTCGTCTCCCACTCTATATATTTAAGCAACTTGTCATCTCTTAACATAATGTTTTAATATTTTCAAGGTTTATACCATCTTCTGTCCCATTTAGCATGTTAACCAATTTATTTTTGAAATTTTCAAGTTCATTTACCGTGTTTTAGAATATTTTAGCATATTTTACCTTAATTTATAGTGTTTTAGCATGTTGTGTACCTTTTGTATTATGTTTTACCGTACTTCCTACATATTTTAATGATTTTCAACGTATTTTCAAATTTTCAAGCTTTTATCCATATTATAATTGTTTCACCATCTACCACCATAAATTTAACTACGTTTTAAATCATATTTTATGATGTTTTACCTCGATTTATCACATTTACTCTCGTTTTGCCACGTTTATCACGTATTGTGACCCTTTATAGTATCTCACCACGTTTCATCATATCGAACCATGTTTTTATGATATTTAACACGTTATTTAGTGAAATTTGGTGACAAATTCAAAACATCACCTCGGTTTATCACATTTTTCCACGTTTTGAAACGCTTACGGCGTAATATCATGTGTTTTAGTATCTTACCGCGTTTGATAATATTTTACCATGTTTTTATGTATTTTTCATCATTATTTGGTGAAATATGCTGAAACATGGTGAAATATGGAAAACAATCAAAAATATATTTAAAACATCAGAAAAATTGGAAAAAACGCCAAAAATCAGTAAAATATACCTAAAAGCCCTAAAAACCAGGCTAACCACGACACCAATTTAAAAAAGGTTAAATACGGCTGTTTAGTCAAAAATGCGGTTAAAAATTTAATGAATTGTAAAATTTGGCATAGCACAGTTAAAATTCTCGAAGATGGAAAATACTGCCCGAAAGGACTAGACACTAGTGTCCGACTAGACATTTTCTATGTCCAGAAGGACATTTACCCTGTCCAGTAGGACATTATCAGTGTCCGACTAGACATTTCCCCTGTCCAGTAGGACATTATCAGTGTCCGACTAGACATTTACCCTGTCCGATGGGACATTTCCCCTGTCCGATGGGACATTTCCCCTGTCCGCTGGGACATTTCCCCTGTCCGATGGGACATTTCCCCTGTCCGATGGGATAGTAACAAGGTCCGATCGGACATTTTCTAGGTCCATAATCGTTGATGAGAGCTTGAAAATGTGATAAATCATTATTAAACTTGAGAAAAAACGTCGAAAATCGTAAACTACTGTAAAGAATGATAAAATGTGCTAAAATAATGTAAAACACGGTAAAAATTAAAAAAATGTGGTAAAATAATGTAAAACACGGTAAAAATTATAAAATGTGCTTAAATAATGTAAAACACGGTAAAAATTATAAAATGTGGTAAAATAATGTCAAACACGGTAAAAATGATATAGTGGAATAAAAAACGGCAAAACAGAGAAAATGTATGGTGGAAGACGGAATAAATAGTAAAAAACGTCCAGCATGGCTCAACACTTTAAAAAATGATAAAACGTGCTCAAATAAAGTAAAACGCTGTAAAAATGGGATCAAATTTGGAAAATCAAAAAAACTGATGGTAAAAGACGATAAAATGTGGTAAAACCTTGAAAATCGGATTAAATTATCGTAAAAAAGGCTCCGTCCCAAATTAACTCATAAAAATGATAGATTACCGTAAAAATACTCCGATTAATTGGTTGATGGTCGTAAAATATGGTACAATATCATTTAAAACCGTTTAATGTATTTAAATGTATGGCAAAAGACTCTAAAACAGCGAAGAGCATGCAAATCCTTTAAAAATACTGTCAAATATTGTAAAAAATCATTAAAAACCGTAAAAACTAGTCAAATATATGACGGAAGACGTTTAACATGATGAATATGACCTTGAAAAACTAAAATTTTGAAATCATCGCTAAAAACCAGTAAAGTATATGGTAAAACATGATTCAACCTTAAAAACATTGAGAAATATGGTAAACCATCATTAAAAAAAGTAAAACATCGTAAACCATGAAAAACATAGAAAAATATGGTAGAAAAACTCTAAATACAGTCGAACTTAGTCAAAAGTATGGCGGAAGACTCTAAAAACACATTTTGTACCTTTTTTACTGTGGTTTACCATATTTACCACGTCTTATAATGATTTTCAATGAATTGTCGAAATTTCAAGCTTTTATCCACCACTATCGTTTCCCCACCTTCCATTCTAAAATACTAAACTTACTAAAATCAGGTAAAAGACGGTAAAAATGGGATAAACGATGGTAAAACCGAGAAACTATTGGTAAATTGTGGTAAAACGTAGAAATTCTTGGTGGTTGAAGGACAGAAAAATATGGCCGGACCTTAAAAGTCTGATAAAATAATTTATAAAAATTATTGAAAAATATGCCGATAAATTGGTTTATCCTTGGTAATCGTCGTAAAATATGATACAACATCAGTTTAAACTATTTAATGTAGTCAGATGTATGGCGGAAGACGGTAAAACAGCGAAAAACATACCAAACCTTGAAAAACATAGTAAAATATTGCAAAAGATTATTAAAAACCGTAAAAACTTGTCAAATATATGACGGAAGACGTAAAACATGATAAAACCTTAAAAAACATAGTCAAATTTGGAAAACATCATTGAAAACCAGTCAAATACATGGCGGTAGATGTAAAAAAGTGATAAAACTTGAAAAACATAGTAAAATATTTCAAAAACCGTAAAAACTAGACAAATATATGACGGAAGACGTAAAACATCGTACAACATGATAAAACCTTGAAAAACATAGTAAAATATCATAAAAAACAGTAAAACCAGTAAAATATATGGCGGTAGATGGTAAAACATGGTTAATCCTTGAAAAACATTGTGAAATATGGTAAAATATAAATAAAAACGGCTGAACTTAGTCAATAGTACGGCGGGAGGCTTTAAAAACACATGTTGTACCCTTTTTTACTATTTTTACCGAGACTTATAATGATTTAAGCTTTTATTGACGTTCGAATTGTTTCACCGACTTCAACCACAAATTTAACTACGTTTTACATCATTTATTTTATTTTACGATTTTTTAACTTCTTTTATATCATTTTCCATGGTTTGCCACGTTTTCCACGTGTTGTGACGTTTTTTAGTATCTTACCACGTTTCTTTATATTGACCCATGTTTTTATGATTTTACCACGTTATTTGGTGAAATATGGTTAAATTTTCGAAACATCACCTCTTTTTATGACATTTTGCCACGTGTTGTTACGTTTGATAGTATTTTACCACGTATCGTCATATTCAACCATGTTTTTATGTGTTTTACCTCCTTATTGGGTGAAACTTGGTAAAACATTGAAAAAATCAATAAGATATGTAAAGCAATGAAAAAAATCGGAAAAATTTAAATCATGTTACAAATCAGTTAAATATACCTGCATGCCCTTATAGACCAGGCTTACCTCGTTTAAAGATTTAATAAAAACCTAAATGCTGTCAATAATTTAATAAATGGCAGCATATGGCAAATAACGTAAGATTCAGAAAATCATACCTTAAAACTAGGTTAACACGTAAAAACCGTGAATTATGTAAGCGTAAAAGTAGTACAATGCAGTTGTGTGGGCAAAGACGTAAAATGCCTGTTTAAAATGCAGTAAAAATTCAATAAGTAAGTTGAGACGCGAACACTTCAATACACGTTAATACTCGCTAAAACACTTGTCATACAATTAAAGACAATATATATTCATAATATTAAACCATGTTTTTATGAGTTTTGTATGAAACACCGTAAAACATGGAAAAAAATCATAAAATAATGTAAATCAATGTAAAAATTGGTAAAACACGCTAATACAAAGTAAATAGTGATTTAATATGGTAAAACAAAACGAAAAGTGGTAAAATCGTAAAACATTGGAATTCATTGTGAATGTAAAACTGTTAAAATTGAAAAAATGATCAAACACAGTAAAACAAGGGATGAATTGTGTTTAATATGCTTAAACAGGAGAAAGCACAGCAAAATTGAGAAAACATGGTATACTAACTAAAAGCCTGTATTTTTTACCATGTTTTATGATATTTTACGGTAGTTGCGGTTCTCCATCAAATTAATGTTTCTGCATTTTCATAGAACTTCATCTTTTTAACCATTTATTACAATTTTTATGCTTTTAAGCGCATTTAATGCTAGTTGCGTTTCTCTACCATATTTGTGTTTATGAATTTTTACAGTATTTTATCCTTTTAACCATTATTAACCATTTTTATGCTTTTAAGCGTAGGGGCAACTGCTGTACCTGTGGACAAAATCCCGATTTTTCAATAAAACAATATTTTGAATTTTTTGGGTATAACATTTTGATTAGATATTTTTTTTATTTGGGAAAGAAATAGTTAAGACACAATAATTACTATTAATAATTTATTTTAATCACTTCAGTGTCGAGTTATTAACATTTATAAAAAAACGGCATATTTGTCCATAGGTACAACTACCCAATGTACCTATGGACATACATCATTGTACCTGTGGACGCGTTTGTACTTGTGGACAGTAATAATATAAACAAACAAAAATAAAGAAATATAAGAAAGAAACCATCTTAACTTAACAAGTAATAATTATAACATTTTAATGGTGTGCAGTCCGTTAAATAGTCTTATTTATTAGCATCACATGTAGCTCTTTATAACTCTTCCAAATCAATACTATGCTGATCTCCATCAGTATCTTCAGACAGTATTTAGCATCTCTGGCATATGAAAGAATTCTCGTCATCTGAATCTAAATAATTCTCTTTGTGTGCTCTAGAAACAGAGTGATAATAACCTTGACACAAGTTTGTGTCCGATCGGACAAGTCTGTGTCCGATCGGACAAATCTGTGTCCAATCGGACAAGTTTGTGTCCGATCGGACAAGTCTGTGTCCGATCGGACAAATCTGTGTCCGATCGGACAAGTTTGTGTCCGATCGGACAAGTCTGTGTCCGATCGGACAAGTCTGTGTCCGATCGGACAAGTCTGTGTCCGATCGTCAGATTGTCCGAAAAGAAATACTACAAATAATTTTCCAAATGAACATAAATCTTGTAAAAGAAATATCCGATGTGGCCACAAAATATAGTAAAAAAGTGAAAAAAACATTCTTAATGGCCTATAATTAATAAAATATAGTTTAAAATGGTGTAAATTGTGTAAAACACAGTTTCAGTTACAGATGTTCAGAACAGTGAATAATTCTTGATTTGTGGTAAAACATCTTGAAATATAGTTTAATGCATAAAGCGGCCGGCTCAAAGTATGCGATTGAAACAGAGAAGTCTATTAGCCACTTTTTTATTCTTCATTTTATATAGTTTGTAAGTTTGTCCGTTCTTCTTCCTATTACTATATCTATTCCTTAATTTTTTGAAAAATATCATCTTTGACATTTTTGACACTATTAACCGTTTTTTGCCAATTTTCTGGATTGTTCTTTGCAATTTTTTACCAATTCAAACTAAACATTTACCATTTTTACGTGTTTTTCAACACTTTTACTGAATTTTTTATTTCACTGTGTACTTTGATTTAGTCTGTTCTCGAACTTTCATTATTGTGAACATCTCGCCGATATTGCGTTTCTCTTGCATGAAAACCTATTTTCGTCGCTTTGAATATGTTAATTTAACTATGCTTAAGAAAATATCACCAAGTTTTACAGATTGTAACATTTTTCCTACTAAATTTTGTCATTTTTTGCTAAATTACCATTTTGAAATGTATTTAAACAATGTTTTAGCTAGGTTTCAACGATTTTACCATTTTTTTCACATGCTTTACTTGTTTTAACTTGTATTGTGAGTGTTCTAGGTTTTAACACATTTTACCATTATAGTATGTTTGGCAGTCATTTAGACAGTGTACCGTTTACTAACAAATTCCTCATTTTTTGCCATGCTTTGTCATCTCTAACCATATTTGACGATTTTTCACAATATTTCTCGTGTTTTGTCATGTTTGAGCGTATTAACTCCTTTTCAACCATTTTTCTTAGTTTTCGTTATTTTATTTTCACAAAAGTTCTAATGGTTAACGTGTTACTCATTTTTTGCCGTGTTTTTGTCATTTTTAACCATGTTTTACCAAGCTTTACTACATTTTATCATTTTTTACCGTATTTTACTTAGTTTTAAAATGTTATACTTTGTTAACGATGTTTCTCC
Organism: Hesperophylax consimilis; assembly: GCF_061612785.1. Lineage (NCBI taxonomy): Eukaryota > Metazoa > Arthropoda > Insecta > Trichoptera > Limnephilidae > Hesperophylax > Hesperophylax consimilis. Next base: position 734,623 of record NC_142858.1, read on the forward strand.
ATATCTTACCAAAAAACGTTGCAAAACACATGTTAATATGGTTAAACATGGTAAGATACTAATAAATATCTTAACAAATAGTAAATCGTGGAAAACATAGCCAAGGTTCACAAATGACATTGAATCAATTGAAATCATTATTTAACATGGGAAATACGGTATAAAAAAATGAAACAGGTCCAACTTAGAAAAACACTGTGAAGAATGAAAACTTGTGCTAAAATAATCTTAAGCACGGTGAAAATTCTAAAATGGGTTAAAATATGGTTAAACATACAAATATGTGGTGGAAGACGGTAAAATGTGGTAATACATAGAAATGTAGGGTGGAAGACAGTGAAATTTGGTAAAATATACAAATTTATGGTAGAAGATGGTAAAATGTGGTAAAACATACAAATGTATGGTGGAAGACGGTAAAATGTGGTAAGACATACAAATGTAGGGTGAAAGACGGTAAAAGGTGACAAAAACATACCAATATATGGTCGAAGATGGTGAAATTCGGTAAAATATACAAATTTATGGTAGAAGATGGTAAAATGTGGTAAAACATACAAATGTATCGTGGAAGACGGTAAAATGTGGTAAAACATACAAATATGTGGTGGAAGACGGTAAAATGTGGTAAAACATACAAATATGTGGTGGAAGACGGTAAAATGTGGTAAAAGATACAAATATGTGGTGGAAGACGTTAAAATGTGGTAAAACATACAAATATGTGGTGGAAGACGGTAAAATGTGGTAAAACATACAAATGTATCATGGAAGACGGTAAAATGTGGTGAAACATACAAATATGTGGTGGAAGACGGTAAAATGTGGTAAAAGATACAAATATGTGGTGGAAGACGGTAAAATGTGGTAAAAGATACAAATATGTGGTGGAAGACGGTAAAATGTGGTAAAACATACAAATGTATCGTGGAAGACGGTTAAATGTGGTAAAATCTTGAAAATCTGATTAAATTATGGTAAAAAAGGCCTCGTCCGAAATCAAGTCATCAAAATGATAGAATGCCGTAAAAATATTTCGATTTATTAATTTATGGTCGTAAAATATGGTACAATATCATTTAAAACCGTTTAATGTATTCAAATGTATGGCAGAAGACTCTAAAACAGCAAAGAGCATGCTAAACCTTTAAAAATATTGTAAAAAATCATTAAAAACCTTAAAAACTAGTCAAATATATGACGGAAGACGTTTAACATGATGAAAATGACCTAGACAAAATAAAATTTGGAAAATATCACTAAAAACCAGTAAAGAATATGGTAAAACATGATAGAACCTTGAAAAGCATTGTGAAATATGGTAAACCATCATTAAAATCCGTTAAATATGATAAAACCATGAAAAACATAGAAAAATATGGTAAAACATCTCTTAAATCAGTAAAACGTAGTAAAAAGACGGTAAAACATCATATAATCATCTTTCAATTATAAAACTTGAGAAACACAGTAAAATATTTTCAAATACCATTTAAAACCATAAAACGTTGTCAAATATATGACGACAGACGGTAAATCATCTTACTAGGTGATAAGACCTTGCAAAACATTGTAAAATACAACGAAAAGTAGTAGGAAACATAAAGACACATTGAAAGACATTGTAAAACGTAACGTGTAAGATAGCCTCCTAGACTGTCTTTTAAGATTGCCAAACATTTTCTTCCCACCACGAAGTTGACTATGCCTTGCAATGTGTTTTATAATGTTAGGAGTAGGCGGAAGGTAGCTCCACGGTTAGGTAGCATGGGCGCAATCGGGAAATAGCTTGACGATTGATTCACGATGTTGAGAGATATACGCTACATACATTTACATATTATGTAACCATGTGTCCCCGAAAGGGAAGGAGAGAGGGTTTACTGCTGTAGGTATGACAAAAGTCGATAAACTTACATCTGCAGGCGTCTTGAGTGGAAATTCACTAGACTTATATTTTTTCACGCCTAGAGCTCGAAAACCGCAGAATGAAATTCTTGTGTCCTGAATGTGAGAGTGTCCTTCAACAAATACCTGTGCTACACAAACTAATTTGGACCTCCAAGAAGAAGTCAACGCTTGCAAAAAACAGCAACAAATGCGATGCACAGAAGACATGATTAGTGAACTTAGCGATCGGCAATCCCGAGCAAAAAACATAATTATGTTTGATATCTCTGAGTGTGACTTGCCAGATCCCGAAGAACGCAAATTACGAGACACCGAAGAGTGCTGGAAAGTTATAGGAAGCATCACCAGCACAAGTCAAAATAACATAAAAGTGCTCCGGCTTGGAAAACCTTCAGCAGAAAAAAAATTCCCTCGCCCGATAAGAATAATCTTCCAAACACGGGATGAAGCTTTAGCCATTTCTAAACATAAAAATAAACTAAAAAAACCAAACTCAATCAAATCGGATCAAACTCCGATGCAACGGCAGCATTTAATTGATTTAAGGAATGAGCTGCATCAAAGAACAGAAAAGGGGGAGAAGGAATTGACAATCAAATACATCAAAGGATGCCCTAAAATTATAAAAATTCCAAAAAACATGTTTATAATTACATAGTCAATATCTCAATACTGTATACGAACCTATGCTCTCTCACACGGAAATTTGATCTTGTTCTTGAACAAATAAACCTTATAAAACCAACAGTACTAATAGTGACAAAACCGTGGCTAAAGGTAGAAATGCCAGATACGTTAGTGGATCTTCCGGATTACACACTCTTCCGCAAAGACCGTCGAATTAAAAAACGAGGAGGTGGTGTAGCAATATATGTGAAGAAAAGGACCATAGGCCTGACAATCTCAGCCCAGGTGAAAAACAGTTCTAGTAATTACCCACAAATTGACGCATTATTCATTGACATGCAAATAGACCATCTCAAAACTATCCTAGCTGGTGTCTACTGCCCACCAAATGCATCGTATGAAAACCACCAAAAACTATTACACCAATTAAAAAGAATAGCTGACGCGTCAAACGTAATAATCCTTGGAGACTTCAATTATTCCAAATTGGTATGGCCCATTACAGAAGTGCGTAATTCAAACAGCCCCGAGGTCTCTAACGAAACAGTTACCAGCGAGATAGACATAGCGAACATCCTTGCAACACAATTTGAAAAATCCTATTTCAATGAACCAGACACCAGTATACCAACTATTAGTCAAGATGTGTATGTAGATAGTTCACTATGCGAAATAGAATTCACTCCATCAGCAGTTGAGAATATTTTGAAGGGGTTGCGAGAAGATAGCGCTACTGGCTCTGGTAATATTCCTGCTACTGTTCTCGAAAAGTGTGCAGAAACTCTCAGTCACCCCATAGCTCTGGTTATGCAACAATCCTTTTAAGATGGGAAACCCCCTAAAGATTGGAAGAGAGCTATAAATACATCCATCTACAAAAAAGGTGAAAACTCAAACCAGCAAATTATAGACCTATAAGCTTGACTAGTATTATCTGCAAAACCATGGAAAGAATAATAATATCAAACTTGACATAATCTCAAATAAACAACATGGATTTGAGCCAAAAAGATCCACGATTACCAATCTCATTCTTAACATAGATTACTAAACAAACGAGTGGGACAAACGGATTCCCACTGACGTAATTTATCTCGACTTCGAGAAATCTTTAGATACTGTTCCAACCAACAGACTGTTAGCTAAACTTATATTCCTAAGCATAAGAGGACGACTTCTCGAATGGATCAAATCCTTCCTCACTGAGAGAAAATAGCAAGTTCGAATTGGCAACCAACTGTCATGTGAGCGAAATGTGACCAGTGGTGTCCCTCAAGGATCAGTTTTCGGTCCAGTTTTGTTTTTTTTGTACATCGCGGACCTGCATACTATAATAAAATCAGACTCCAGCTGCTTTGCAGATGATATAAAATTCTTTGCTAAACCACACACTCATCACAACCAACTGCAAAACGATTTAAACGAAATATATCAATGGACAAATCATTGGCTTCGAAAATTCAATGTCGAAAAATGCACTGTCCTACATGTTGGAAAAACTAACCCTACACTTGCCTACAAGCTTTATGGAACACCTCTAAAAGCAGTGACATTACACCAAGACGAAGGAGTTACCATATCACAGGACTTGAAATGGGAACCACACATCGCTGGAATTGTGAAAAGAGCAAATTCACTAACATATCTAATCAAGAAAACTTTCATTGACCTAGACATGATGTTAAAAATATATAAACATATGTGCGACCTCTCCTGGAATATGCTTTCCAAATATGGAGTCCTTACTTCGCAAAGGATATAAATCTGTTAAAGAGAGTACAGAGACGTTTTACTAAAATACCAAGAGCTCTGAAAGATCTACAATACGAAGATAGACTCAAGGAACTAAGATTACCAACCTAAAAAGAAAGAAGAGAAAGGGGTGACTTGATCGAGACTTTCAAAATTTTATCTGGACATTACAGTCGCCCTAGCATCCAAGAAATCTTCACTACTAATAAAAATATAAATCTCCGTGGACACTCAAAAAAATTTACCAAAACGCCTTTTGCATCTAATCCTTGAAAACACTTCTTTGCAAATAGAGTAGTGGATCCTTGGAACAAACTCCCACAACATGTCATCGATGCAACAAATATAAATCAATTCAAAGCTCTATTGGATTCACATTTGGAGAGAAGAAAGGACTTAGTTCAAACTTAAAACAACTCAATTACTGTCAAACTTGTTGTGAAATCAGCAGAATGCTGCCTGCTACATAATAATAATAATAAACAAAAATTCTCTTTCCCCGTAGGAATATGCAGTGATGATTTACAGCCGAATAACAAAATAAGACATATTTGTGCAGTCTGTTTAGCAAAGTAGGTTATGTTTAAGCACTGCCATTGACATAATCAAGGCGAAAATATTATATTTTACTTGTCAAAATATTTATGAGAATTAAAAACATCGCTCTTTGTGTCGAGGTTCGACAATTGCGTAACAGAGGATAATATTCCAAACTTTATCAATAGTAAAATAAAAGGAAGTAAAATCCAAGTCGAAAAAATAATACAACGAAATCCCACCCAATTTGGATATTTCAAGTTAACTATACCAAAGAAGGATTTCAAAACCTACAATAACAAAGAATTTTGCCGACTGGTAATGTTTTAAGTTATAAAAGAAACGTCAACTTCATTATAGATATGTGCGATATCTACGACGTAATACTTTTGCAAGAAACGTGGTTATTACAAAACGAAACATCGAATCTATCCAATTATCCGAACATCCAGGGGTTGGGTACCTCTGCTGTAGATTGAGCGAACGGACCACTACAGGTCCGACCCTACGGAGGAGTCGCAGTACTTTGATACGAGCTGCAGAAGTAAGAATATCGCTGGTATTCAGTCAACTACCAACGGAGGGACGATAAGCATACTGACTGTCTACATGCCGGTATGTCATGCGGACAACCTTACCGACTTCACCAACTAACTTTTCAAAATACATACGATCCTTCAAGATAACAAACACTCTGAAATCATTATAATGGGAGATTTCAACGCTCAACCCATATTTGGGAAAGTACTTTCTCATTTCGACACTGGAAATAAGTACAGTTGTACCGATATTGAAAGACTACCGAATGACGCATATACATTTATTAGCGATGCACACAATACAACTTCCTATGCGAGTACTTCTCAGACCTAAGTGAAGCCTTCGACAGGGTCTGTCATAAAACATTATGGGAGAAATTGAAAGCTATAAATATACCTACCATATATATAAACAAACTATCCCGATGGAAATCCCATCAGGAAAATGTTGTACGGTTTTTCAAGTACATTCTCCCAGCCGATACTCAAGACCAATCCTCAAGATACTCAAAACCACGCCCTACATAGTTGTCCTTAATTGCAATTTTTTTTATCTAATTTTTCTACAAAAATACGTATATCTTTATGGGACGTGTGGAATTGCACTATCCTCCCGACATCCTGGAATGAAAATAAGTTTTATTATCATAAACCTTTTGAACGCGTTAATTTGCTCCCTTTATATTTTCAAATACCTATGCACGCAATTAAATGTCAAATTATAGCATTCTGGCATGATTTATTGGACTATATAGACAGAACAGATTATTCTCCACAATATGATATCAAATCCTCGTGTGTCAACACTCTTAGATGTTTGTAAAAAAAAAAACATAAAAATTCAAACAAAGACGTACCGTATCTTTTTTTTTATTTTATTTATTTATTCGAGACCCAAACAGGATATTTATAAAAACATTAATAATGGATTACAAAATAAAAAAGTACAATTAAAAATATCCCTAGACTAATGTGTCTGCAGCAATCACATTTGCACATTCACATAAGCAAACATGTAAAATAATGACAGTATTTAAATACAAAACTTAAAACTTAATTACAAAGATTGAAGCACATAATAAGTAGAAAAATTTAAAGAGTACATATTAAAAAAAATTCTAAACCACTAAACATTTTATTTATTTATTTATTTTTCTTTTTTTTTTTAAGTACAGAAATCGTGGAGATATTTCTTGAAACACGTTATATTATTTGCAAAAATATCTATGACAGTGTGTATTTTAGCAAGATCATTGTATGATCGAGACATTCTAGACATAGGATTAAAATATCCAGTGTTATTGGCAAAAATTTCGGTCCAAAATATGTTCATATTTCTAGTGTATTTGGGCCTGGCGTAAAAATTGATTTGATTGACTAAGTTACTATTAACACGATTATTCACAATTTTGTAAAGCATTAAGAGGTCATTTATATTTCGTCTTTTAACTAAACTCTCTAATTTGAAATATGTAAGTCTTTGTTCATACCCATTTAGAAGATGGTAGACACCTGATCGATAAGACAAAATCCGTGTAAATTTTCTTTGGACAGATTCAAGTCTGGATACTTGTGTAATGTAATGTGGATTCCAGACTGTTGACCCGTACTCAAGAACACTGCGGATTAACGAATTGAATAGAATTATTAGGCTATTAGAGTTCTTGAACAGTTTAGTTGATCTTACAATAAAACCTAGTACTTTATTTGATTTATTTACAATGTATTCTATGTGTTGGTTGAACGTTAGTTTGTTGTCGAATATAATTCCTAAATCTTTGATCGATTCAACTGTTTCCAGATTGTGACCACATATGCTATATGAGTATAGAGTTTTGTTGGTGTTCTTGGTGAAATTTATAACTTTGCACTTAGCTATATTCAATTCCATTTCATTGTCAATACACCAGGCAGATAATGTGTTAAGGTCTTGTTGTAAGAGTTCACAATCTTCCATAGATTTAATTGCTTTATATATCTTGAGGTCGTCAGCGTATAGAGAAAAATTACAGTGGAGTTTACATGTAAGGTCGTTGATGAAGATTAAGAAAAGCAAGGGTCCAACTGTGATCCTTGTGGAACGCCCGACGTGACTAATATTGGGGAAGAGTTAAAACCGTTAACAGTAACCAATTGACTTCTATTTGATAAATATGATTCTAACCAACGAAGCAGATTTCCGTGTATGCCGATTTTATCCAGTTTATTCATTAAGATAGGGTGACTAACTTTGTCGAAAGCCTTACTGAAATCGGTGTATACGGCATCTACTTGTGTTTTTTTATTCATTGATTTACACAGAAATTCCATATACTCGATTAAATTAGTGTTTGTGGATCGTTTAGCTACAAAGCCATGTTGAAAAGGGCTAAGTATGTGTGTTACATGATTAAATATTTCTTTATATACAATGGACTCAAATATTTTGCCAAAACAAGATAAAAGGCTGATAGGACGGTAGTTCTTTACATCGTTTTTACTGCCAGACTTATGGATCGGAATGACGTGGGAAACTTTCCACAGATCTGGAAATACCCCTTCGTTCAGACTTTTGACAAATAATTTGTGTAAAGGTGCTGCAAGTTGATCTGCACAATTTCGAATGAATAGTGGAGGAATACCATCTGGACCGGAACCTTTATTGATATCGAGAGTGTTCAACTTCACCTTGACCTCGTCTAGGGTTATTTTGATATGAGATAGTGGATAATTATAGAGTGGGAAAGAATGTTTAGAGTCACTTTTAGAATTAGATGAAGAGCTAAATACAGAAGAGAAGTAAGTAGAAAAGAGTTCGCATGTTTCTTTGCCATTTGTTGCTGATTTGTCGTGGAGATGCATGATTTTTGGGAGAGAATTAGAAACTCTTTTCGATTTAATGAGGGTTGACAGATTTTTGATACTGTTAGGGAGAGAATTTTCTATGGAATCTACATAGGCTTTAAGGCAGGAACGTATGGATAATTTTACTCTAGCCCTCAAGATGGAAAAACTGTCATAGTCACATTGATTTTTGTATTTTTTCCACTGGTGTGAATTTCATTGACATTTAGTGGGCATTGAATAGATGGTACATTAAAATCGCCCATTATTATTGTTACATCCTCTGATGATAAATTATTATATGTTGTTTGACACTTTTCGAAAAAATCTCTGAGATTTTCGATTGGATTTTGAATGTGGTCCTGCCATTCACTCGGCGTGTGTGTACTTAGGCCACTGCTTTGATAGACACAAGTGGGACACCATCAGCACTTATCATTTTTTGTTATGAAAACTTTTTCTAAAACTGGACACTTAAATTTTATGTCACTTAATATAATAACCAAATTGAACTAACGCCATCCGTTGGCAAAACTGTAAACAATAGCACTCGAAGGCGCAAAGAGGCTCACTTGATTATCGATGTTTTTTAATGAAATACAATTTTATTTTCGAGAAATTCTTGTAGATGTCAGCATCGTGATAGTTCTACGAATGTTTAAGCGAGCGGAAAATAAATTTATGCCAAAAGACCGCTGGAATATCGGCATTCAAAGTTTCCGTATCAACTGTTGATACAGCCGCGTGTGAGTATGGACTTTTTGCCGTAACAACAGTTGATACGGCCGCGTGCAAAGAGTCCTAATTTTGAACCGCTTGGGGGAACCTATAGACGATAAAATTAAGTATTTATACATTTTTTACAGTTCTTCACCATACATATCCACGTTTTACTAAGTTTAACTACGACGTTTTTTTATGGGACAACGCATGTCAAAGATATCTATTCAGTTTCCGGTATTTAATACATTAAAAATTCAATCTTTTATGTTCATAATCTACGTTTGACCATGTTTACTCAATTTTATAGTGTTTTATCATGTTTTTCAATGTTTTACTGTTTTTTTTCGTCTCCCACTCTATATATTTAAGCAACTTGTCATCTCTTAACATAATGTTTTAATATTTTCAAGGTTTATACCATCTTCTGTCCCATTTAGCATGTTAACCAATTTATTTTTGAAATTTTCAAGTTCATTTACCGTGTTTTAGAATATTTTAGCATATTTTACCTTAATTTATAGTGTTTTAGCATGTTGTGTACCTTTTGTATTATGTTTTACCGTACTTCCTACATATTTTAATGATTTTCAACGTATTTTCAAATTTTCAAGCTTTTATCCATATTATAATTGTTTCACCATCTACCACCATAAATTTAACTACGTTTTAAATCATATTTTATGATGTTTTACCTCGATTTATCACATTTACTCTCGTTTTGCCACGTTTATCACGTATTGTGACCCTTTATAGTATCTCACCACGTTTCATCATATCGAACCATGTTTTTATGATATTTAACACGTTATTTAGTGAAATTTGGTGACAAATTCAAAACATCACCTCGGTTTATCACATTTTTCCACGTTTTGAAACGCTTACGGCGTAATATCATGTGTTTTAGTATCTTACCGCGTTTGATAATATTTTACCATGTTTTTATGTATTTTTCATCATTATTTGGTGAAATATGCTGAAACATGGTGAAATATGGAAAACAATCAAAAATATATTTAAAACATCAGAAAAATTGGAAAAAACGCCAAAAATCAGTAAAATATACCTAAAAGCCCTAAAAACCAGGCTAACCACGACACCAATTTAAAAAAGGTTAAATACGGCTGTTTAGTCAAAAATGCGGTTAAAAATTTAATGAATTGTAAAATTTGGCATAGCACAGTTAAAATTCTCGAAGATGGAAAATACTGCCCGAAAGGACTAGACACTAGTGTCCGACTAGACATTTTCTATGTCCAGAAGGACATTTACCCTGTCCAGTAGGACATTATCAGTGTCCGACTAGACATTTCCCCTGTCCAGTAGGACATTATCAGTGTCCGACTAGACATTTACCCTGTCCGATGGGACATTTCCCCTGTCCGATGGGACATTTCCCCTGTCCGCTGGGACATTTCCCCTGTCCGATGGGACATTTCCCCTGTCCGATGGGATAGTAACAAGGTCCGATCGGACATTTTCTAGGTCCATAATCGTTGATGAGAGCTTGAAAATGTGATAAATCATTATTAAACTTGAGAAAAAACGTCGAAAATCGTAAACTACTGTAAAGAATGATAAAATGTGCTAAAATAATGTAAAACACGGTAAAAATTAAAAAAATGTGGTAAAATAATGTAAAACACGGTAAAAATTATAAAATGTGCTTAAATAATGTAAAACACGGTAAAAATTATAAAATGTGGTAAAATAATGTCAAACACGGTAAAAATGATATAGTGGAATAAAAAACGGCAAAACAGAGAAAATGTATGGTGGAAGACGGAATAAATAGTAAAAAACGTCCAGCATGGCTCAACACTTTAAAAAATGATAAAACGTGCTCAAATAAAGTAAAACGCTGTAAAAATGGGATCAAATTTGGAAAATCAAAAAAACTGATGGTAAAAGACGATAAAATGTGGTAAAACCTTGAAAATCGGATTAAATTATCGTAAAAAAGGCTCCGTCCCAAATTAACTCATAAAAATGATAGATTACCGTAAAAATACTCCGATTAATTGGTTGATGGTCGTAAAATATGGTACAATATCATTTAAAACCGTTTAATGTATTTAAATGTATGGCAAAAGACTCTAAAACAGCGAAGAGCATGCAAATCCTTTAAAAATACTGTCAAATATTGTAAAAAATCATTAAAAACCGTAAAAACTAGTCAAATATATGACGGAAGACGTTTAACATGATGAATATGACCTTGAAAAACTAAAATTTTGAAATCATCGCTAAAAACCAGTAAAGTATATGGTAAAACATGATTCAACCTTAAAAACATTGAGAAATATGGTAAACCATCATTAAAAAAAGTAAAACATCGTAAACCATGAAAAACATAGAAAAATATGGTAGAAAAACTCTAAATACAGTCGAACTTAGTCAAAAGTATGGCGGAAGACTCTAAAAACACATTTTGTACCTTTTTTACTGTGGTTTACCATATTTACCACGTCTTATAATGATTTTCAATGAATTGTCGAAATTTCAAGCTTTTATCCACAACTATCGTTTCCCCACCTTCCATTCTAAAATACTAAACTTACTAAAATCAGGTAAAAGACGGTAAAAATGGGATAAACGATGGTAAAACCGAGAAACTATTGGTAAATTGTGGTAAAACGTAGAAATTCTTGGTGGTTGAAGGACAGAAAAATATGGCCGGACCTTAAAAGTCTGATAAAATAATTTATAAAAATTATTGAAAAATATGCCGATAAATTGGTTTATCCTTGGTAATCGTCGTAAAATATGATACAACATCAGTTTAAACTATTTAATGTAGTCAGATGTATGGCGGAAGACGGTAAAACAGCGAAAAACATACCAAACCTTGAAAAACATAGTAAAATATTGCAAAAGATTATTAAAAACCGTAAAAACTTGTCAAATATATGACGGAAGACGTAAAACATGATAAAACCTTAAAAAACATAGTCAAATTTGGAAAACATCATTGAAAACCAGTCAAATACATGGCGGTAGATGTAAAAAAGTGATAAAACTTGAAAAACATAGTAAAATATTTCAAAAACCGTAAAAACTAGACAAATATATGACGGAAGACGTAAAACATCGTACAACATGATAAAACCTTGAAAAACATAGTAAAATATCATAAAAAACAGTAAAACCAGTAAAATATATGGCGGTAGATGGTAAAACATGGTTAATCCTTGAAAAACATTGTGAAATATGGTAAAATATAAATAAAAACGGCTGAACTTAGTCAATAGTACGGCGGGAGGCTTTAAAAACACATGTTGTACCCTTTTTTACTATTTTTACCGAGACTTATAATGATTTAAGCTTTTATTGACGTTCGAATTGTTTCACCGACTTCAACCACAAATTTAACTACGTTTTACATCATTTATTTTATTTTACGATTTTTTAACTTCTTTTATATCATTTTCCATGGTTTGCCACGTTTTCCACGTGTTGTGACGTTTTTTAGTATCTTACCACGTTTCTTTATATTGACCCATGTTTTTATGATTTTACCACGTTATTTGGTGAAATATGGTTAAATTTTCGAAACATCACCTCTTTTTATGACATTTTGCCACGTGTTGTTACGTTTGATAGTATTTTACCACGTATCGTCATATTCAACCATGTTTTTATGTGTTTTACCTCCTTATTGGGTGAAACTTGGTAAAACATTGAAAAAATCAATAAGATATGTAAAGCAATGAAAAAAATCGGAAAAATTTAAATCATGTTACAAATCAGTTAAATATACCTGCATGCCCTTATAGACCAGGCTTACCTCGTTTAAAGATTTAATAAAAACCTAAATGCTGTCAATAATTTAATAAATGGCAGCATATGGCAAATAACGTAAGATTCAGAAAATCATACCTTAAAACTAGGTTAACACGTAAAAACCGTGAATTATGTAAGCGTAAAAGTAGTACAATGCAGTTGTGTGGGCAAAGACGTAAAATGCCTGTTTAAAATGCAGTAAAAATTCAATAAGTAAGTTGAGACGCGAACACTTCAATACACGTTAATACTCGCTAAAACACTTGTCATACAATTAAAGACAATATATATTCATAATATTAAACCATGTTTTTATGAGTTTTGTATGAAACACCGTAAAACATGGAAAAAAATCATAAAATAATGTAAATCAATGTAAAAATTGGTAAAACACGCTAATACAAAGTAAATAGTGATTTAATATGGTAAAACAAAACGAAAAGTGGTAAAATCGTAAAACATTGGAATTCATTGTGAATGTAAAACTGTTAAAATTGAAAAAATGATCAAACACAGTAAAACAAGGGATGAATTGTGTTTAATATGCTTAAACAGGAGAAAGCACAGCAAAATTGAGAAAACATGGTATACTAACTAAAAGCCTGTATTTTTTACCATGTTTTATGATATTTTACGGTAGTTGCGGTTCTCCATCAAATTAATGTTTCTGCATTTTCATAGAACTTCATCTTTTTAACCATTTATTACAATTTTTATGCTTTTAAGCGCATTTAATGCTAGTTGCGTTTCTCTACCATATTTGTGTTTATGAATTTTTACAGTATTTTATCCTTTTAACCATTATTAACCATTTTTATGCTTTTAAGCGTATTTAATGCTAGTTGCGTTTCTCTACCATATTTGAGTTTCTGCATTTTTACAGTATTTTATTCTTTTAAAGATTTTAAGCATTCTTATGCTTTTAAGCGTTCTTAATTAATATCTTCATATTTTTGTTTTTGAATTTTTACATTATTTTATTCCTTTAACCATCTCAATGCTTAAAAGCGTATTTAAATGCATTTTCCTTACTCTATAATATTTGTGTTGCTGTATTTTAAAGTATTTTATCATTTTAACCATTTAATGCCATTTTTATGCGTTTAAGCGTTTTATCCCGTATTCTGAATGTTTTAAATAATCAATTTTTATTTTTGTTTTGCAAATTTAAGTGTGTTTTATTAAATTCTTTACTTTAAACCACATTTTTACAGTAAAGTTAGCGTTATTTAACGTTGGTAATTATTATTGCATTTTATTTTATTGATTTAGTAACCCTTCGCCGTTGCTATTTTGAATGTCATTTCAACTTTGTAAGCGTAATTTCTCATTATTACGCGTTAGTATGTTAGTTGTTGAACGTGTGCATTGACTAATCCCTTTGAAAAAGTGTTGGGAAAATTTTAATTTATCAAATTAAAGAAATTCTACAAATTATTGTATTGACAAATGGACAGAAATGTCCTAATAGAAACATCCGATGAAGCAGTTGTCTAAAGTTCGGATAAAGTTATTCCCATCGGACAATACTTTGTCCGATCAGACAATTCTGTGTCCGATCGGACAATTCTTTGTCCAATCGGACAATCCTTTGTCCGAACGGACAAGTCTGTGTCCGATCGGACAAGTCTGTGTCCGATCGGACAAGTTTGTGTCCGATCGGACAAATCTGTGTCCGATCGGACAAGTTTGTGTCCGATCGGACAAGTCTGTGTCCGATCGGACAAATCTGTGTCCGATCGGACAAGTTTGTGTCCGATCGGACAAGTCTGTGTCCGATCGGACAAGTCTGTGTCCGATCGGACAAGTTTGTGTCCGATCGGACAAATCTGTGTCCGATCGGACAAGTTTGTGTCCGATCGGACAAGTCTGTGTCCGATCGGACAAATCTGTGTCCGATCGGACAAGTTTGTGTCCGATCGGACAAGTCTGTGTCCGATCGGACAAGTCTGTGTCCGATCGGACAAGTCTGTGTCCGATCGTCAGATTGTCCGAAAAGAAATACTACAAATAATTTTCCAAATGAACATAAATCTTGTAAAAGAAATATCCGATGTGGCCACAAAATATAGTAAAAAAGTGAAAAAAACATTCTTAATGGCCTATAATTAATAAAATATAGTTTAAAATGGTGTAAATTGTGTAAAACACAGTTTCAGTTACAGATGTTCAGAACAGTGAATAATTCTTGATTTGTGGTAAAACATCTTGAAATATAGTTTAATGCATAAAGCGGCCGGCTCAAAGTATGCGATTGAAACAGAGAAGTCTATTAGCCACTTTTTTATTCTTCATTTTATATAGTTTGTAAGTTTGTCCGTTCTTCTTCCTATTACTATATCTATTCCTTAATTTTTTGAAAAATATCATCTTTGACATTTTTGACACTATTAACCGTTTTTTGCCAATTTTCTGGATTGTTCTTTGCAATTTTTTACCAATTCAAACTAAACATTTACCATTTTTACGTGTTTTTCAACACTTTTACTGAATTTTTTATTTCACTGTGTACTTTGATTTAGTCTGTTCTCGAACTTTCATTATTGTGAACATCTCGTCGATATTGCGTTTCTCTTGCATGAAAACCTATTTTCGTCGCTTTGAATATGTTAATTTAACTATGCTTAAGAAAATATCACCAAGTTTTACAGATTGTAACATTTTTCCTACTAAATTTTGTCATTTTTTGCTAAATTACCATTTTGAAATGTATTTAACAATGTTTTAGCTAGGTTTCAACGATTTTACCATTTTTTTTCACATGCTTTACTTGTTTTAACTTGTATTGTGAGTGTTCTAGGTTTTAACACATTTTACCATTATAGTATGTTTGGCAGTCATTTAGACAGTGTACCGTTTACTAACAAATTCCTCATTTTTTGCCATGCTTTGTCATCTCTAACCATAATTGACGATTTTTCACAATATTTCTCGTGTTTTGTCATGTTTGAGCGTATTAACTCCTTTTCAACCATTTTTCTTAGTTTTCGTTATTTTATTTTCACAAAAGTTCTAATGGTTAACGTGTTACTCATTTTTTGCCGTGTTTTTGTCATTTTTAACCATGTTTTACCAAGCTTTACTACATTTTATCATTTTTTACCGTATTTTACTTAGTTTTAAAATGTTATACTTTGTTAACGATGTTTCTCCATATCTTACCAAAAAACGTTGCAAAACAAATGTTAATATGGTTAAACATGGTAAGATACTAATAAATATCTTAACAAATAGTAAATCGTGGAAAACATAGCCAAGGTTCACAAATGACATTGAATCAATTGAAATCATTATTTAACATGGGAAATACGGTATAAAAAAATGAAACAGGTCCAACTTAGAAAAACACTGTGAAGAATGAAAACTTGTGCTAAAATAATCTTAAGCACGGTGAAAATTCTAAAATGGGTTAAAATATGGTTAAACATACAAATATGTGGTGGAAGACGGTAAAATGTGGTAATACATAGAAATGTAGGGTGGAAGACAGTAAAATTTGGTAAAATATACAAATTTATGGTAGAAGATGGTAAAATGTGGTAAAACATACAAATGTATGGTGGAAGACGGTAAAATGTGGTAAGACATACAAATGTAGGGTGAAAGACGGTAAAAGGTGACAAAAACATACCAATATATGGCAGAAGATGGTGAAATTTGGTAAAATATACAAATTTATGGTAGAAGATGGTAAAATGTGGTAAAATATACAAATGTATGGTGGAAGACGGTAAAATGTGGTAAGACATACAAATGTAGGGTGAAAGACGGTAAAAGGTGACAAAAACATACCAATATATGGTCGAAGATGGTGAAATTCGGTAAAATATACAAATTTATGGTAGAAGATGGTAAAATGTGGTAAAACATACAAATGTATCGTGGAAGACGGTAAAATGTGGTAAAACATACAAATATGTGGTGGAAGACGGTAAAATGTGGTAAAACATACAAATATGTGGTGGAAGACGGTAAAATGTGGTAAAAGATACAAATATGTGGTGGAAGACGTTAAAATGTGGTAAAACATACAAATATGTGGTGGAAGACGGTAAAATGTGGTAAAACATACAAATGTATCATGGAAGACGGTAAAATGTGGTGAAACATACAAATATGTGGTGGAAGACGGTAAAATGTGGTAAAAGATACAAATATGTGGTGGAAGACGGTAAAATGTGGTAAAAGATACAAATATGTGGTGGAAGACGGTAAAATGTGGTAAAACATACAAATGTATCGTGGAAGACGGTTAAATGTGGTAAAATCTTGAAAATCTGATTAAATTATGGTAAAAAAGGCCTCGTCCGAAATCAAGTCATCAAAATGATAGAATGCCGTAAAAATATTTCGATTTATTAATTTATGGTCGTAAAATATGGTACAATATCATTTAAAACCGTTTAATGTATTCAAATGTATGGCAGAAGACTCTAAAACAGCGAAGAGCATGCTAAACCTTTAAAAATATTGTAAAAAATCATTAAAAACCTTAAAAACTAGTCAAATATATGACGGAAGACGTTTAACATGATGAAAATGACCTAGACAAAATAAAATTTGGAAAATATCACTAAAAACCAGTAAAGAATATGGTAAAACATGATAGAACCTTGAAAAGCATTGTGAAATATGGTAAACCATCATTAAAATCCGTTAAATATGATAAAACCATGAAAAACATAGAAAAATATGGTAAAACATCTCTTAAATCAGTAAAACGTAGTAAAAAGACGGTAAAACATCATATAATCATCTTTCAATTATAAAACTTGAGAAACACAGTAAAATATTTTCAAATACCATTTAAAACCATAAAACGTTGTCAAATATATGACGACAGACGGTAAATCATCTTACTAGGTGATAAGACCTTGCAAAACATTGTAAAATACAACGAAAAGTAGTAGGAAACATAAAGACACATTGAAAGACATTGTAAAACGTAACGTGTAAGATAGCCTAGACTGTCTTTTAAGATTGCCAAACATTTTCTTCCCACCACGAAGTTGACTATGCCTTGCAATGTGTTTTATAATGTTAGGAGTAGGCGGAAGGTAGCTCCACGGTTAGGTAGCATGGGCGCAATCGGGAAATAGCTTGACGATTGATTCACGATGTTGAGAGATATACGCTACATACATTTACATATTATGTAACCATGTGTCCCCGAAAGGGAAGGAGAGAGGGTTTACTGCTGTAGGTATGACAAAAGTCGATAAACTTACATCTGCAGGCGTCTTGAGTGGAAATTCACTAGACTTATATTTTTTCACGCCTAGAGCTCGAAAACCGCAGAATGAAATTCTTGTGTCCTGAATGTGAGAGTGTCCTTCAACAAATACCTGTGCTACACAAACTAATTTGGACCTCCAAGAAGAAGTCAACGCTTGCAAAAAACAGCAACAAATGCGATGCACAGAAGACATGATTTTAGACCACCAAAATGTGGTAAAACATACAAATATATGGTGGAAGACGGTGAAATTTGATAAAACATACAAATATATGGTAGAAGATGGTAAAATGTGGTAAAACATACAAATGTTGGGTGGAAGACGGTAAAATGTGGTAAAACATACAAATATATGGTGGAAGACGGTGAAATTTGCTAAAACATACAAATGTATGGTGGAAGACGGTAAATGTGGTAAGACATACAAATGTAGGGTGGAAGATGGTAAAATGTGGTAAAACATACAAATATGTGGTGGAGGATGGTAAAATGTGGTCAAACATACAAGTGTATGGTGGAAGACAGTAAAATGTGGTAAGACATACAAATGTTGGGTGGAAGACGGTAAAATGTGGTAAAACATACAAATATATGGTGGAAGTCGGTGAAATATGGTAAAACCTTGAAAATCTGATTAAATTATGGTAAAAAAGGCCTCGTCCGCAATCAACTCATCAAAATGATAGAATACCGTACAAAGATTCCGATTAATTAATTTATGGTCGTAAAATATGGTACAATATCATTTAAAACCGTTTAATGTAGTCAAATGTATGGCAGAAGACTCGAAAACATAGTCAAATATTGTAAAAAATCATTAATAACCGTAAAAACTAGTCAAATATATGACGGAAGACGTTTAACATGATGAAAATGACCTTGAAAAATAAAATTTGGAAAATATCACTAAAAACCAGTAAAGTATATGGTAAGACATGGTTAAACCTTGAAAAACATTGTGATTTCGCCGATATTGCGTTTCTCTTGCATGAAAACCTATTTTTGTCGCTTTGAATATGTTAATTTAACTATGCTTAAGAAAATATCACCAAGTTTTACAAATTTTAACATTTTTCAACTTTTCCTACTGAATTTCGTCAATTTTTGCTAATCTTACCATTTTTAAATGTATTTAACAATGTTTTAGCTAGGTTTCAACGATTTTACCATTTTTTCACATGCTTAACTTTTTTTTAACTTGTATTGTGAGTGTTCTAGGTTTTAACACATTTTACCATATATACTATGTTTGGCAGTCTTTTAGACAGTCTACCGTTTATTAACAAATTCCTCATTTTTTGCCATGCTTTGTCATCTGTAACCATATTTGACATTTTTTTACAATGTTTCTCGTGTTTTATCATTTTTGAGCGTATTTACTCTTTTTCTACAATTTTTTTTGGTTTTCTTTATTAAAGTTCTAATGGTTATCGCGTTTCTCATTTTTTGCGGTGTTTTTTTGTCATCTTAAACCATGTTTTACTACTGTTTACTACATTTTATCATTTTTTACAGTATTTTACTCAGTTTTACAATGTTATACGTTGTTAACGATGTTTCTCTATATCTTACCAAAAAACGTTGTAAAACACATGTAAATATGGTTTAACATGGTAAGATACTAATAAATATTTTAACAAATAGTAAATCGTGGAAAAACATAGCCAAGGTTCATAAATGACATTGAATCAATTGAAAATGTGATAAATCATTATTTAAAATGGAAAATACGGTATAAAAAAATGAAACAGGTCCAACGTAGAAAAACACTGTGAAGAATGAAAACTTTTGCTAAAATAATCTTAAACACGGTCAAAATTCTAAAATGGGATAAAATATGGTAAACCATACAAATGTATGGTGAAAGACGGTAAAAAGTGGTAAAACATACAAATATGTGGTGGGGGATGGTGAAATGTGGTAAAACATACAAATATATGGTGGAAGACGGTGACATTTGATAAAACATACAAATATATGGTAGAAGATGGTAAAATGTGGTAAGACATACAAATGTATGGTGGAAGACGGTAAAATGTGGTAAGACATACAAATGTATGGTGGAAGACGGTAAAATGTGGTAAGACATACAAATGTAGGGTGGAAGATGGTAAAATGTGTTTATCATTTTATAAAGTGTTGAGCCATGCTGGACGTTTTTTACTATTTATTCCGTCTTCCACCGTACATTTTCTCTGTTTTGCCGTTTTTTATCCCATTATATCATTTTTACCGTGTTTTACACTATTTTACTACATTTTATCATTCTTTACAGTATTTTACTCAGGGCCTATGTCATCTTTGGGGATGTTGTGTGGAGGGACTTTTTGTGGAGAGGAAGGAGTGAAAATTAAAGAAAAAAACCATGCAAAATGTGTAAAGAGGTCATAAAATCTCAACAATTATGGCAAAATGTGATAAAACGTTATTAAACCTCAAAAATTGAAGAAAAACCGATTTTATGTGTTGAATTGTGGTAAAAAAATGAAAAAATGCATTATTCTTGTGGTAAAACATGAAATATTGTCTAAAAAATCGTAAATCTTCGTAAAACACCGAAAGTTATACACAAAACCATGAAAAATTGTCTAAAACTTCGAAAATCGTCGTCAAACACTGAAAGCTCTTGAACAACCATGCAAAATGTGTAGAAACGTCATAAAACCTCAAAACTTGTTTTAAATTGTTGTCAAACATGAAAAAAAGTATTATTTTTGTGTTAAATTGTGGTAAAACATGATATATTGTCCTTAACATCGTAAATCTTCGTAAAAAACTATGCAAGTTATACAAAAAACCATGCAAAATGTGTTAAAACTTATTAAAACCTCAAAAATTGTATAAAAATGGAATTAATATGTTAAATTGTGGTAAAACATGAAAAAATGCATTATTTTTGTGTTAAATTGTTATAAAATATGAAAAAATGCATTATTTTTGTGTTAAATTGTGGTAAAACATGATATATTGTCCTTAACATCGTAAATCTTCGTAAAAAACTATGAAAGTTATACAAAAAACCATGCAAAATGTGTTAAATCGTATTAAAACCTCAAAAATTGTATAAAAATGGAATTAATATGTTAAATTGTGGTAAAACATGAAAAAATGCATTATTTTTGTGTTAAATTGTTGTAAAACATGAAAAAATGCATTATTTTTGTGTTAAATTGTTGTAAAACATGATATATTGTCCTTAACATCGTAAATCTTCGTAAAAAACTATGAAAATTATACAAAAAACCATGCAAAATGTGTAAAAACGTTTTAAAACCTCAACAATTGTTGCAAAATGTGTTAAAACGTATTATAACCTCAAAAATTGTATAAAAACGGAATTAATATGTTAAATTGTGGTAAAACATGAAAAATGCATTATTTTTGTGTTAAATTGTTGTAAAACATGAAAAGATGCATTATTTTTGTGTTAAATTGTGGTAACACATGAAAAAATGCATTATTTTAGTGTTAAATTGTGGTAAAAAATGATAAAATGCATTATTTTTGTGTTGAATTGTGGTAAAACATGAAATTTTGTCTTAAACATCGTAAATCATCATAAAAAACTTTGAAAGTCTTAGAAAAAACCTCCAAAATGTGTAAAGACGTTTTGAAACCTCCGAATTGACATTATAGGTAGGCACATGTTTTATTCCAGTAGTTCTTATGTGTGCAATTATTCTTCAAGCAATCATTTACAATTTTTAAAATGACACTCAAATTCGAAACAAATTTCAGGTAATTGAGCGTAAATTATTTCACGGAGGACTGATGCACATCACCAACAATAGAAGAGTTTAATTTGATGATTGCAATATTTTTATACGGTTATATTTATTCTGAACTCTAACCATTTTGCTACGAGATTTTAATAACGACACTGTTAAAAGGTTAATCAAAGCTTTCGTTGTATAAATGTTTGCTTTAATTGGATAACTAAATTTGCAATACGTAATTATCAAGCATTGAATGCCACTTTAGACCGGGCGGCTGGTAATACTTGTAATGTTTGTAATTGTTTGTTTGGCTGGTAATGATTGTATTTGCCCGTATTGTATGAGTTTGTTACGAGGTACGTTAGTCCGTTTTGCATGTGATGCTATCATTATTGAGCGAACGATGGGTCGGCGGGAGTGAAGGTGGAGTTTGGAATACCACTTCAAACCACATAGCGCAGAGTACATACTATAACATTACTATGTATGCGCAAAAGTGTATATATTATAAAATGCATACGTTCGATATAACATATAGCCATTTGTGGCGTAATGCATACATACAGGTCGGTGGCTGAGTTGACATTGCGTTTGGTCCCACCCAGGCGGAGTGTGTTCAATACCTCAGCTAGCTAAGTCCTCCATTAAAACACAAGCTGCATTTTCCGCGTACTGTGGTGGTAGTAGGATATTTTGAAATACTGTGTGGTTATTGATAATCCGGGAATGTTAGTTTTTCAATGACATTAATCAAACTGCAAAACCGTTGAAAAACATTATATTTGTGTGATAAATTAAGCATCCAATTTCCTCTCAACCTGTTACTCCCTGAAAAAAAGCCCTTAATAATACATTTTCGTTTGTAAGTAAAAAAACATCAGAACCCACACTCCTTAACACCACTTACGCTTGCGAAATTTTCAAAATAAAGCCTTCCTGTTAGCCTCGGGAGATCTAAATTGAATAACGTTTTTCGACTATCGTTCCACTTTATCTTAAGAACCGCATTCCGAATTTATATTGACATACCTGTAACAAAATATATTTTTTGAGAATAATCTCTATTCAGATGCCAGTAGAAAAAGTAATTAGGTATATGAAATTTCCCCCATAGAAAACAAATCGCAAAGCATTCTCCGAAAATTACAAAAAATACTCCAAGTTCTTTTTTTTAACATACTACTGGTATGAAAAGTTCACAGTGATTATTTAAATGCAACTTATCTCAGATGTTTTATTAAATATTTTATTAATCATAATCGGTGCTTTTAGTGATATTAGCGCGACCCCTCTATTTTTTCCGTATTTACATATCTCTCTTTCAAATCATCTTCAGTTAACTTCTTATTATATATTTGACGCGCTCCCTTTATCATGCATATTTACCAAAATCCCATTCAAACCATCTTATCGCGGTATTTTTCTTTGAACTTCTTCCGAAAAACGGAAGGGTTTAAAAAAATCCAAAACAAATCATCTGGAAGGATAACCCCACATTTAAGTATCTAAAATCAACAACATGAAAAATCTCCAATTTGGACATCTGAAATCAACGTAGTAGTTTTCTACTACGGAATACGGCGTACAGCCAAGTGTGTTATGTATAATGTCTACACCAAGCTATTGCCAAGTGTGAAGCGTTTATCAATAAAATTATTCTTCCTGCATACCGGGCGGACGCGGAATAATCGAGTCAACAGGCTATAAAGCCATGCGTAATCAACGAGCAAAAGTGGTTGGAAAGTAATACTTAACAAATTTCATGATAAACCACTGTTTATATAATTATCCTGTCCCGCGGGTGCGGCGATATGCAAAAACGCTGTCAAGCGGACACATAGTTTTAGTCATACGATATTGAGAAGTAATACTAATGAACACCAAATTCATTCTTAATGTCAATTATCGCCCACAATTTATTGTTTTAGCTAAAAATATAAATTGATTTCCTTCCATGTGTGGAGGGGTATTTTTCTCTTAGTTATAACGGATCTTTCCAACTGTGTGGGGGCTGATGAAATTTGTCCATTTGGACATTTATCCATTTCATTTTTTTTTTATATTTTCCACACAGGAGGCCCTGAAGAAAATAATTTCCCTCAGGGCCTATGTCATCTTTGGGGATGCTGTGTGGAGGGTCTTTTTGTGGAGAGGAAGAAGTG
The DNA here is from genome assembly GCF_061612785.1 of Hesperophylax consimilis. Taxonomy (NCBI): domain Eukaryota; kingdom Metazoa; phylum Arthropoda; class Insecta; order Trichoptera; family Limnephilidae; genus Hesperophylax; species Hesperophylax consimilis. The sequence goes on from NC_142858.1 coordinate 758,429, forward strand.
AACATGGGTCTTGAAGAGTCCCATGTTGTAGGAGGGAGGAAACACAGAGGACGGCAGTTCGTTCCACAGCCGAGCTGTTGAGCTTAAGAACGAATCGTAGAAGCGACCCGTTCTCATGTGACAAATGTCAACCGTGTACAAATGTTGGGCGCGCGTTTGGCGTGTATCCCGACTACGCACCGGTGCCGAAGGGATCAATGACGCTAGTTCCTCAGAGCATCTTCCATTGTAATACAGATAGAACAAGGACAGCATACCTACCTGACGCCTGTGCTCTAAAGATTGCAGTCCGTTTGTGAAGATTGGGGAATGTTTATCTATTTGGGATTTGTCCATTTCAACAAACGGTAAATTTTTTTTCACAAAACATTTCCAATTTAACAACTTACAGTAGTTTTAATAACATAGACCTTATTCGTATCTCATTGTTATAACGGATCTTTCCAACTGCGTGGGGGCTGTACGGCTTTTATTTATTTGGAATTTGTCCATTTGGACAATTATCCATTTCAATGTTTATCCATTTGGGATTTGTCCATTTCGACAAACGGTCATTTTGTTTTCACAGAACATTTCCATTTTAAAATTTTACAGTATTTTTAGTTACATAGACTTAATTCGTATCTCATTGTCATAATGGATCTTTCCGACTATGTGGGGGCTGTAAGGCTCTTATCCATTTGGAAATTTGTCCATTTGGATGTTTATCCATTTGGGAGTTGTCTAATTGGACTAACGGCAATTTTTTTTTTACAAAACATTACCAATTCTGGTTTTGGACTTTACTGGAAACACTTTTGTCGTATTTTAACTTTTTTTATTTTGCATCACAAAACATGCTTTTTCTAATATCTACGTTGACAATAACAATTTATTGATAACGGGCCCCGACACTTGTACACACTGCTTACTGTAATAAATTTCTGAAGGAAAGAACACTTTTTTTACTGGGAACAGGCCCTTTATAGATTAAAAATACTAATCCATTGACAGATTGATATACACAATGAAAAAAAGGCAACTGCTTATCGACAAATTAGAGCTCTAAAATGTTAGCACAGATTCACACCATTTCTAATAATTAACTATTCAAACTATCCATAGATGGCGACTGTATCCAGAATTTAATTAATAAAGAACTTACAAAATTAAACATGCAGACGGGCCGGGGATGAGGAAATCAATTAAAAAAATGATTTATGAAATTCCCAAAGACAGTAACTAATAATAATAACAAAATAATACTTAATCCACAGACCAAGCACAAGAAAATAATAAATCACAAAAAATATCAAATTAATGAATTTCTACCTCTGAATCTGAGTCTTTACTCAAAAGGCAATACAATCTAATTCCATTAATCTACTCGCACTTATCAAAAAAAAAAAAACATTTATGAATTATTCACAATTAGACACTCATTGTTATTTTCACTAAACAACACAATTGTTCATTTTCTTCATTTTCTCTGGCCTCTGCTTGATCCGTCCAAGTTGATGTTTTTAAGGGCTTCTCAGGAAGTTGCATAGTAAAAATCATAAAAATTCCTGGACATCTGGAGGTTGATTATAGAGTTAAATGAGTCATCATTATTTTACTCATCAGCGTATCAGTTGTTCCTGAAGTCATCTAATGAGTGAGAGATTTTTTTTTACACTTCGGCAGAATCCGGAATTTCCAAGCGATCCGTGAGGTTGGGCCGGGCAGTTTCAGGTTCTTGCTTGATGTCCATGGGCATCAAGCATATTTTGGTGATCGGCCTCATGAAAGTTCCTTGAGAGGTTTTTAGAGTGACCACTCTAACTACACCATCAGCGCCAGGATGAGTAGCCAGGATCCGAGCCATTTTCCACATAGTAGGAGCCAAATCGTCTTCCTTCAGTATAACCAGGTCGTCTTTTTTCAGCGCCCGTTGACTGCTGGTCTGCCATTTAGTCCTTTTTTGTAACTCCATCAGGTAGTCCCGTTTCCATCTGGACCAAAAGAATTGAATTAGAGAATTGATCTTTTGATATTGGGTTAGCCTGTTGGCCGGTATCGTCTGGACGTCGCTCTCGGGTATGACGGAAGATGCAGTGTCTATAAGGAAATGGTTAGGTGTGAGTGGTTGGTAGTCATGGATGTCATCGGACAATGATGTTAGGGGACGGGAGTTCAGACAAGCCTCAATTTGACAAATTAGAGTGTACAAAAGTTCAAAAGTTAATGTAGAATTGTTAGTGACTCTATACAAATGAAACTTTGCGGACTTTACCGCAGCTTCCCACAACCCACAATTTCCACTCGATACTTCTATTTGCTAAGTAATTATGAATCTTGTCATTGTTTTCCCTTAAACTGGCGTAAAGCTCCTTGAGCTTGCTGCAAGCACCTTTGAATGTTGAGGCATTGTCGGACAATATCCTTTTAGGCTGCCCTCTACGGGAAATAAATCTTTTTAAACAATTTAAAAAAGCATCGCTAGTCAAATCTGAAACTAACTCCAAATGAACCGCCTCTGTGGAAAGGCAAACAAAGATACATAAATACGATTTCACGATAGAAGCCTTTCTTAGTGTCCCGCTTTTAATAGCTATCGGCCCTGCATAGTCGATTCCTGTGGTTGCAAATGGTCGGCTCGGAGTGATCCTCTCGATTGGCAGATCACCCATAATTTGATGACCGGTTCGAGGACGGCATCTAAAACACACAATACATTTATGTAGTATCCTTTTGACAGTATTTTTCCCAAATATGGGCCAAAATTTTAACCGTATTTCTGCTAATAGGGCTTGAGGTCCTAAATTTACACAATGGAAGTGGCGTATAATTAATTCCGGCAGCTCATGTTTTGCAGGTAAGATAATAGGATGTTTTGCTGGTACGATAGGTGCGTAGCTAAATTTACTCCCACATGTATCAGACCTTCACATAAGAAGGGGTGAAGCGCCTTTAAATTACTATTTTTATTTACTGTGCCGTAATTTTTCAATTCTTTCAACTCCTTTTGAAAGACTAGTTCTTGAGCTGCACGCAATAGGCATTTTAAAGCTGATTCCAGTTCAGCCACACTCAAATTGCCCGAACTTATTCCTTTGAGCTTTCGGCAATTATTTACAATTATTATTATTATTTCAATTTCGTAAATGAAGAAAATTTTTTGAATACATCCCATTCCTGAGTTTCAGTGGATAATAGAACATTTTTGCTATTGAGTTCAGGAGGGTTTAGGCAAGAAAAATTTGATTTAGGCCAAGCGTTGACCTCCTTGGTCAACCAACTTGGTCCATCCCACCATATTGAAGAATCTATTAATTTATCAGCGGTAGTTCCTCTTGACAGTATATCCGCTGCTTTGTCGGATAATCTTTTTTCGGCAGTGGCCAGTGAGCTCCCCAGCTGATCAATGCATGCTCGGCGCGGTAATTGTACCATGTATCTACCGTCCGCATCTCTAGTATGAATGTTAGCGAAGCTGGCTTCGCAAGCCTTTTCCTCATGATTTTGAATCTTAATAGGATTAATTTCCTCTAGTCTCCAAAATTTTTCTATTTGATTACTTATCTTGTTTATAGATAAACTACAAAAATCTGATACAGGCCTTTGCTTAGGGTTCATGCTGATTGGCCTTGATACAATCCATCCTAGTTGTGTGCGTTGAAACGTAGGCCCGGATTCAAGTTTTAGTCTGTCGTGGGTCAAGATTTCCCAGAAACTCTCTGCGCCCAAAAGTATGTCGATAGGGGCAGCTATATGAAACTTCGGGTCCGCTAGCTCCAATCCCGACGGCAGCTTGAATTCCTTTTTAGCCAGGGTCACTTGTGGAAGGTTTGTCGTAATTTCCTGCAATATTAGACAAGATATTTTACGTTTATATTCAGTATTAAGAGAATTCATGTTCACTGAAACTCTTTCCTTAATGTGTGTTATATTGTTATGAATTCCAGATATGGGTTTGTTTATCAATTCACATTTTAATTTTAATTTATTTGCGAAATCTTTTGTCATGAAGTTAGATTGCGCCCCCGAATCAATCAGGACTCGTGCTTTAAAAATGTTATTGTCACGACCTACCACTCCTATCATGGCGGTTGACAATAATATCAAATTTTCTGCTATTCTGGCTGCAGAATGATTCGAGACTGACACCTCGGCATCAGAATCTAAATTTGAAGTATCCCTCGGATGATCTTCTTTGTGTAGCAAAGTGTTGTGACTTGCTTTGTCACAATGCCTGCAAGTAAATGTTACCTTACAACTCTGTGCAAGATGACCTAATTTTAAACATTTAAATTATGCTTGGATTGATTTGACCGCTTCGATCCTATCCTGAATTTTTAATTTGTGGAATTTCTTGCAGTAATATATTTGGTGCCCTTTTTCCTTACAAAAAACGCAGCCATTCGGTTTTACAGCTAAAAATACCGATGAATCTTTTTTATTGTAGTTGTTGCCTATTTGCCTAGGTTGGCATTTTTTTTCTCGGAAGTATTCATTAATTCTAACACCTGGGCTCTAGTGGTCAAAAACTTCAAGAATTCTTTTAACGTAGGTAGCTCACCTTCCAACGTACATTGTTCCCATGTTTTACGAGAGACCGTGTCTAATTTGGATGAAATTAAATAGATGATCAATGCGTCACACTAGTCTACCTTGACTCCAATGTTTTGTAACGCTTTCAGATTAACATTCGTTTGGTCTATTAAATACCTCAACGCGACCGGGTCCTCCTGTTTCATTTCTTTTAATTGAAACAGCATATGGATATGTTTATGAACGGTAGCTCTTAAATTTGAATATCTCTCCTGTAACAATTCCCAAGCCGAAGTATAATTTAATTCGGAGATTTCTAAATTGGCAATAACCTTCAAGGCATTTCCCTTCAGCGTGGATTGCAAATAAAAGAATTTCTGCACGTTACTTAAAGTACCAAGTTGTTGTTATGGACCAAGGCTTTAAAGTTTTCGACGAAGTTAACCCAATCGTTTTGATCGCCATTGAATTCGCGCAATCGTAAATGTGGCAATTTTATTTTCACTTTGCTTTGCTCTACTGAATCCATCGCCCAAATCAAAATCAATCAAATATTGATTCTCAAACGCTTCCCTCTGGTTGTCGTTGTCGAATTCGTTTGTTTCTGGTGATGATTCTATCTGTTCCTGAATTGTTTCGAAGTCATCCCAGAGCGATTTTATCCGGTCATATCGTAATTTGATTTCAATTGCTGATAATGTATTTATCGCCTCTGCAAAACGCGTCAATTTTCCCTTAATCACGCCCCTTTTAGACACTAACAGCATTAATTTCTCCATGTCTGTTGTTTCCGCACGACAATAATATTATTTATTTGCGACGCAAAAATTTATTTCCGTGAGTCTGTATTAAATTAATTTGAGTAAGCCGTTTTAAAGATACAACAATGACAAAATTCAAAATTTGTACCTGAAATTGCTATTTAACTATCACTATGCACTTTCTATCGTGTGGGTAGTGAATTATTTTTTGAACACTGATTCTAATATTCAAAACAATAAAATAACATGTTTTCAATACATGAGGCTTGACTAAATTTTGAAAGGAGCTGGAATATGATATAGGAGGCACTTATCTTACGTGACCTGAAGCGTAGTCTCGATTTCAAAGATCATCCTCTTCTTGCTTCCAGTCTGGCTTCCAATCTGATGTATATCCTGGCAGCTGGTTCTTGTTTTTTATAATCCTTTGGTTATAATGCGGTTCGTAAGGACCATGTATATTTTTCTGGTTTTGGACTTTACTGGAAACACTTTTGTCGTATTTTAACTTTTTTATTTTGTATCACAAAACATGTTTTTTCTAATATCTACGTTGACAATAACAATTTATTGATAACGGGCCCCGACACTTGTACAGATAAACACTGTTTACTGTAATAAATTTCTGAAGGAAAGAACACTTTTTTTACTGGGAACAGGCCCTTTATAGATTAAAAATACTAATCCATTGACAGATTGATATATACACAATGAAAAAAAGGCAACTGCTTATCGACAAATTAGAGCTCTAAAATGTTAGCACAGATTCACACCATTTCTAATAATTAACTATTCAAACAATCCATAGATACATACAATATTACCAAAATTCTATAACATAAAAGAATATAACATAACACGCAACACAAAAAAATATATAAAACACGCAACACACACAAACACATAAATCATTATAAATGCCGATTTCCATTCTCTTTTAATATTTTTCTTTTAGTGTGATAATTATATTTTAATTTGTAATCTTTATTTTTAGTTTAAATTTATCATTATTTTAATGTTGTTTTATTTTTAAATGTATAAATTCTAATATTATAAAATGGGGGCCTCAGCACGGGTAAAAAACCCAGTGAGGCCAACATTACTGAATTAGAATATAAATATTGTAAAATAATGTAGCAACAATAAAAAATAAAAATAATAAAAAATAAATAAAAAAAAATAGATGGCGACTGTATCCAGAATTTAATTAATAAAGAACTTACAAAATTAAACAAACAACTTACAGTAGTTTTCGTTCCATAGACGTAACTAGTGTTCTCATTGTTATAATGGATCTTTCCAACTGCGTGGGGGCTGTAAGGCTCTTATCCATTTGGAAATTTGTCCTTTTGGACATTTATCCATTTTGACTTGGTCCATTTGGATGCATATCCGTTAGGGATTTGTCCAATCGGACCAACAATAATTATGTGTCCTCAAAATATTACCGATTATTATACAGTAAAATGTAAGTGGTAACTATAGTAGGTTACTAAATATTTTACACTCTACTACTACATATTTTATTAGGAGTATACGATGTAATCTGTTTTTTTTTGCACACAATTTCGCAATGGTTGCAACAGTAAAATATTTATTTATTTACATATTTTCTTCGGCAAAAATAATTATGCTCTTCTGCCTAACTTAAGAGCTAGAATAGAACTTTGATATCCGACATCCAACTACGTAAATATTTTTTTTCTTTCCGTGTATCACGTAAAATACTTCAACGAGGATAATAGATATTTCATTAAATATGGAGAAAATTGAATTGAATTTTTAATACATGGACGGAATAACCAACGTACGGATAAAACGGGTTTACGTAACCCGGGTAATTTATAGTAGAGAATTTTAAAACGATCGTGATTTGGATGGCACGCATTGGATTTTGGTAAAATATTTATTTATCGACAACAAACCAATCAGAATTTGAATAACCTAAAATTTCGGAAAAATTTCAATTCGCTTATGTAATTTAAAAAAAAAAAAACCAATTTATTTATAGTTAGTTCAGAGTTAACCAAACAGCAGACACTTGTGTGTATTGGTGCATATGTATATACTTCTGACAGTAATGTCCGTGAGAAACGTCATCGAGAAACAGCCCTTGTCTTAAACGCGTTTACTACAAATTTAAGTTTATTATAATTGAGCGCACTAGAAGTTAAATTACTCAGAGCTGAGACGTTCAAATTTAATTAAAATAGAGTTCTACAAAGTAAACATGATAACAATAAATAAATATAAATTTAACATTGTTTTTATGTTATTATTTTAGCTAAAAGGGATAAATGTGTTTTGCAAGGTTTTACATGTGTTTTATTGTATTGGATTTTTCGCCAAAAGTTGAATTTAAAACATGGTGTATGCAAGCAATACATCTGCGTGAGTACTGCGTTCATGTAAACTTAGCAGCGTTACGCGCGTATATATAGATACCTGTTACTTGTCACTAGCGAAAATACCGTTGGAAATGATTCTGTATTATTTATTTTGACGCAAACCCAAATAACAGTCTGACATGCGCTTACCGTATTTTAAGTTGTCAACACTCAACTTTTTGTCAATTTTTTGTAGAACTGTCGACAGCCGAGACTGTATACAGTTGTATCTACAAGATCTGCGTCGTCACTGAACTAAAATACTGATTAAATTATTAGATTATACAAACATAAAGACTACACGATTCATTCATTATCTCTAAAGAAGATATTGATCTATTTCAAGAATAACGCCGGTAAGCGACGTTTATTTTTCCCAACTTTCTTCCAATCTTTCTATCCATAACACTGCATCTCCAACAGCTTTTTGCAATGAAATCAAAATTCTTTTACAAATAGTGCATTTTTCAAATTCCAATTGGCTCCAAAAAATGGGGGCTTATGAATGATAATTTTTCCTCTTTCGTATAATAAATCCTTTCATAGAGCTCTTACCTTAACCCGCTTCACAACGTTGCCCAACCGGGTGGCGATACTGTTCCCCTATCTATAGACTATCTACAGAAGTGCGTCAATTTTATAGGTATCTCAACCAGTCTAAAACATGTTATTGCAAATAAATTATAAAAAAGTACGTTACATCGATAATAAATTAATACAATGTCAAACTTGTTAAAACTTTTCTGCTAAGACTTGCTATCCTAAAAATGAAGACTAAGGACGGGTTGTTTCGGAGAATTTGAACAATTCATCCAATTTCAACGTTCATTTTCGGGTTCTGTGAAAGTCCTATTCAAGATCTGTTTTTATATCATTGTAGGCTAGTTGCTTGACAAAACTGAAATAAAAACAGAACTTGAAAAAATCTTTCCCAGATCTTTTTGTTTAAGACAATATTTCATGTTTTACCACAATTTAACACTAAAATAATGCATTTTTTCATGTTTATCCACAATTTAACACAAAAATAATGCATTTTTTCATGTTTTACCACAATTTAACATATTAATTCCGTTTTTATACAATTTTTGAGGTTTTAATACGTTTTAACAGATTTTGCAACAATTGTTGAGGTTTTAAAACGTTTTTACACATTTTGCATGGTTTTTTGTATAACTTTCATAGTTTTTTACAAAGATTTACGATGTTAAGGACAATATATCATGTTTTACCACAATTTAACACAAAAATAATGCATTTTTTCATGTTTTAAAAATATTTAACACAAAAATAATGCATTTTTTCATGTTTTACCACAATTTAACATATTAATTCCGTTTTTATACAATTTTTGAGGTTTTAATACGTTTTAACACATTTTGCATGGTTTTTTGTATAACTTTCATAGTTTTTTACGAAGATTTACGATGTTAAGGACAATATATCATGTTTTACCACAATTTAACACAAAAATAATGCTTTTTTTCATGTTTTACAACAATTTAAAACAAGTTTTGAGGTTTTATGACGTTTCTACACATTTTGCATGGTTGTTCAAGAGCTTTCAGTGTTTGACGACGATTTTCGAAGTTTTAGACAATTTTTCATGTTTTACCACAAGAATAATGCATTTTTTCATGTTTTAGCACAATTTAACACATAAATTCGGTTTTTCTACAATTTTTGAGGTTAACTAACGTTTTATCACATTTTGCAACAAATCTTTAGGTTTTATGACGTTTTTACATATTTTGCATGTTTTTTCAATAACTTTCAGTGTTTAACGACGATTTACAATGTTTTAGTTAATTTTACATGTTTTCATACAATAAAACTTTAAAATAATGCATTTTGTCATGTTTAACAATAATTTAACACATAAATTCGGTTCTTCTACACTTTTTCATGTTTTACAGCATTTTAACAAATAAATTCGGTTTTTGTACAATTTTTGAGGTTTTTATAACGTTTTAACACATTTTGCAACAATTGTTGAGGTTTCAAATCGTTTTTACACATTTTGCATGGTTTTTTGTATAACTTTCGGTGTTTTACGAAGATTTAAGATGTTTAAGACAATATTTTATGTTTTACAACAAGAATAATGCATTTTTTCATGTTTTAGCACAATTTTACACAAAAATTCGGTTTTTCAACAATTTTTGAGGTTAACTAACATTTTTTCACATTTTGCAACAAATGTTGAGGTTTTATGACGTATTTACACATGTTGCATGTTTATCAATATCTTTCATTAATTTAACACATAAATTCGGTTTTTCTACAGTTTTTCATGTTTTACAGCAATTTAACACATAAATTCGGTTTTTCTACAATTTTTGAGGTTTTATAACGTTTTAACACATTTTGCAACAATTAATGAGTTTTCAAAACGTTTTTAACATTTTGCATGGTTTTCTGTATAATTTTCGGTGTTTTACGAAGATTTACGATGTTAAAGACAATATTTCATGTTTTACCACAAAAATAATGCATTTTTTCATGTTTTACCACAATTTAACACATAAAATCGGTTTTTCTACAATTTTTGTAGTTTTTTAAACGTTTTTACACAATTTGCAACAAGTTTTGAGGTTTTATTACGTTTCTACACATTTTGCATGGTTGTTCAAGAGCTTTCAGTGTTTGACGACGATTTTCGATGTTTTAGACAATTTTTCATGTTTTACCACATTTTACCGTCTTCCACCCTACATTTGTATGTTTTGCCATATTTTACCGCCTTCCACCACATATTTGTATATTTTACCACTTTTTACCGTCTTTCACCATACATTTGTATGTTTTACAATATTTTATCCCATTTTAGAATTATTACCGTGTATAAGATTATTTTAGCACAAGTTTTCATTAAAAAAAAAAATTGCCTCATCTTTTGCCATGCATTGTCATCTTTAACCATATTTCACAATATTTTCCGTGTTTGGTCATGTTTTGAGCGCAATAACCTTTTTTTAACCCTTTTTGAGTTTTCTATGTTTAATTTTCACAATAGTTCTTTTGGTTAACGTGTTCCTCAATTATTGGCGTGCTTTTGTCATCTTTAACCATGTCTTACCAAGTTTTACCAAATTTTATAATTTTTTACCGTATTTTACGAAATTTTACAATGTTAGTATACTTTGTACTTATTTTTTCAAAATATCTCAACAAAACGTGGAAGAACATAACTAAGTTTCATAAAGGACATTCAAAAAATTGAAAATGTGATAAATAATTATTGAACCTGGGAAATAAGGTATAAAATAAAGAAAACAGGTCGAACGAAGAAAAACTCTGTGAAGAATGACATCATGTGATAAAATAATGTCAAACACGCTAAAAAATCTAAGATGGAATAAAATAGGGTAAAACAGAAAAACGTTTGGTGGAAGACGGTTTAATGTGGTAAAACAAACGAATGTATGTTGGAAGACTGTAAAATGTGGTAAAACATACGAATGTATGGTGAAAGACGGTAAAATGTGGTAAAACATACGAATGTATGGTGAAAGACGGTAAAATGTGGTAAAACATACAAATATGTGGTGGAAGACAGTAAAATGTGGTAAAACATACGAATTTATGGTGAAAGACAGTAAAATGTGGTAAAACATACAAATATGTGGTGGAAGTCAGTGAAATGTGGCAAAACCTTGAAAATCTGATTAATTTAATTAAAATTTATAAGATGGGATAAAATAGGTTTAAACATACAAATGTAGGGTAGAAGACGGTAAAATGTGGTAAAACATTCAAATATGTGGTGAAAGACGGTAAAACGTGGTAAAACATACAAATATATGGTGAAAGACGGTAAAATGTGGTAAAACATACAAATATGTGGTGGAAGACGGTAAAATGTGGTAAAACATACAAATATGTGGTAAAAGACAGTAAAATGTGGTAAAACATACGAATGTATTGTGAAAGACGGTAAAATGTGGTAAAACATACAAATATGTGGTGGAAGACAGTAAAATGTGGTAAAACGTACGAATGTATGGTGAAAGACGGTAAAATGTGGTAAAACATACGAATGTATGGTGAAAGACCGTAAAATGTGGTACAACATACAAATATGTGGTGGAAGACAGTAAAATGTGGTAAAACATACGAATGTTTGGTGAAAGACGGTAAAATGTGGTAAAACATACGAATGTATTGTGAAAGACGGTAAAATGTGGTAAAACATACAAATATGTGGTGGAAGACAGTAAAATGTGGTAAAACATACGAATGTTTGGTGAAAGACGGTAAAATGTGGTAAAACATACGAATGTATTGTGAAAGACGGTAAAATGTGGTAAAACATACAAATATGTGGTGGAAGACAGTAAAATGTGGTAAAACATACGAATGTATGGTGAAAGACGGTAAAATGTGGTTAAACATACGAATGTATGGTGAATGACGGTAAAATGTGCAAAAACATACGAATGTATGGTGAAAGACGGTAAAATGTGGTAAAACATACAAATATGTGGTGGAAGACAGTAAAATGTGGTAAAACATACGAATTTATGGTGAAAGACGGTAAAATGTGGTAAAACATACAAATATGTGGTGGAAGTCAGTGAAATGTGGCAAAACCTTGAAAATCTGATTAATTTAATTAAAATTTATAAGATGGGATAAAATAGGTTTAAACATACAAATGTAGGGTAGAAGACGGTAAAATGTGGTAAAGCATTCAAATATGTGGTGAAAGACGGTAAAATGTGGTAAAACATACAAATATATGGTGAAAGACGGTAAAATGTGGTAAAACATACAAATATGTGGTGGAAGACGGTAAAATGTGGTAAAACATACAAATATGTGGTAAAAGACAGTAAAATGTGGTAAAACATACGAATGTATGGTGAAAGACGGTAAAATGTGGTAAAACATACAAATATGTGGTGGAAGACAGTAAAATGTGGTAAAACGTACGAATGTATGGTGAAAGACGGTAAAATGTGGTAAAACATACGAATGTATGGTGAAAGACCATAAAATGTGGTACAATATACAAATATGTGGTGGAAGACAGTAAAATGTGGTAAAACATACGAATGTATGGTGAAAGACGGTAAAATGTGCTAAAACATACGAATGTATTGTGAAAGACGGTAAAATGTGGTAAAACATACAAATATGTGGTGGAAGACAGTAAAATGTGGTAAAACATACGAATGTATGGTGAAAGACGGTAAAATGTGGTTAAACATACGAATGTATGGTGAAAGACGGTAAAATGTACAAAAACATACGAATGTATGGTGAAAGACGGTAAAATGTGGTAAAACATACAAATATGTGGTGGAAGACAGTAAAATGTGGTAAAAAATACGAATTTATGGTGAAAGACGGTAAAATGTGGTAAAATATACAAATATGTGGTGGAAGACAGTGAAATGTGGTAAAACCTTGAAAATCTGATTAATTTATTGTAAAAAAGGCCTCGTCCACAATCAACTCATCAAAATGATAGAATACCGTAAAAATATTCCGATTAATTAATTTATGGTCGTAAAATATGTTACAATATCATTTAAAACCGTTTAATGTAGTCAAATGTATGTCAGAAGACTCTTAAAGAGCGAACAGCATGCTAAACCTTTAAAAACATTGTCAAATAATGTAAAATATCATTAAAAACCGTGAAAACTAGTCAAATATATGACGGAAGACGTTTTACATGATGAAGGTGACCTTGAAATACAAAAAATGTGGAAAATATCACAAAAACCAGTAAAGTGTATGGTAAAACATGATTGAACCTTGAAAAGCATTGTGAAATATGGTAAACCATCATTAAAAATCGTAAAACATCGTAAAATATGATAAAACCATAAAAAACATAGAAAAATGTGGTAAAACGCCTCTTAAATCAGTAAAACGTAGTTAAAAGACTGTTTAACATCATATAACATAATTAAAACTTGAGAAACACAGTAAAATATTGTCAAATACCATTTAAAACCATAAAACGTAGTCAAGTTTATGGCGACAGACGGTAAATCATCGTACTACGTGATAAGACCTTGCAAAACATAGTAAAAACACATCGAAAGGTAGTAGGAAACATAAAGACAAATTGAAAGACATTGTAAACCGTATCGTGTAAGAAAGCCTAGACTGTATTTTAAGATTGCCAAACATTTTCTTCCCACCACGAAGTTGACTATGCCTTGCAATGTGTTTTATAATCTTAGGAGTGGGCGGAAGGTAGCTCCACGGTTAGGTAGCTCCACATCTGTGTCCCCACAATTTTTTATAATATACAGTTTTTTCCCAGTCTTTTTTCAACAATACCTTTTGCCCAAGAACATTTTTTCACTTGTCTGAAGTCTCTCGCTAAACACTTCTGACCTATCTGAAAACTTCTACAAACAACCCCACCGACATTCCTAAACTGATTTTCTTGACCTTTATTAATATTCGCATTCGCTAAATTCTCTGTCGAGGTTGCTACGTTTCCTTCAAAACTTTTAGGTAAAAGGCTACTAAAGGTTGATTTTAATCTCCTACCAAACATTAGCACTGAGGGTTCAATTCCAGTTGTGGAATGTGGAATATTTCTATAATCACTTAAAAATTCATATAATCTATCTTTATAATTTGACTTAAATACGTTATTAACAAGAATTTTCTTTAAAAAATTCTTCACTGTTTTTACCGAGTTTTCTGCCTGCCCATTGCTTTGGGGATGACGCACTGGCGTTGTTAAAAACTCAATATTATTATACTCTAAGAAATCTTTGAACTCCTGACTAGTAAAAACGGTTCCATTATCAATTACAATACAGTCCGGGTACCCAAAATTTGAAAAAATTCTCTTCAACTCATTAATCGTATGACTTGAGTCTGCTTTCGGTATTTCCACGCAATCTACCCATTTTGAGAAAGCGTCGCAAATAACTAAAAACATTTTCCCCGAAATTGGCCCACAATAATCCAGATGCAGCCTCTTCCATGCTGATCCTGAATTAGGCCAGACTGATAAATGACTCTTAGGTGGTAACGGCCTAACTGCTGCACAATCTTTGCAACTTTGAACGATTTTCTCTAAGTCCTTGTTCATTGACGGCCACCAAAAATAACCTTTGGCTAATCCCTTCATTTTTACAATGCCCAAATGCGATCTGTGTAACAAATCTAAAACTATATTCTGAAGCGAACTTGGAATTATAATTCTATGTTGCCAAAACAAACAATCATTTTCAATAGATAATTCATTCCTTTTCATCCAGAATTTCCATAAAAAACTATCGCGATTTACCCACTTGGGCCACCCTCTACGAAGATGTCCTAAAATTCCTTGAATTTCTGGGTCTGAGCCTGTCGCTGCGACTATACGCTTTACATCTAAGTGTTCACACTTTTCTATATAGCCTATGAAATCGGAACCTAGATCGTCTACCGATTTTTCCTCTGAGTTTTCCAACGGCAAACGCGATAAATAATCCGCATGATTATTAGCTGATTTGACGTACTCAATTTTGTATGAGAACCCTGCCAAGATGATCCCATAACGTTGCAACCGATTAGCTGCTAACACCGGTATATGTTTATTTTCTCCTAAAATCCTCATTAGTGGCATATTGTCTACACATAATGTAAATTCTCTTCCATATAAATAGCGAAAAAACTTGTTTAACCCAAAAACAATAGCCAAAGCTTCCAAATCAAGGATGCTGTATTTTTTTTTCCGCACTTGTTAAACTTCTAGACGCAAATTCAATTGGTCTCAACGATCCATCCGCGAAACTATGGAACAAGGAAGCTCCGAGCCCCGAGCTACTTGCATCAGTATATAGCTTAATAGGTAAATTAGGAAAGTAATTCGTTAGTATCCTATTACTACTCATTAGGCATTTAATCTTGTCCACAGCGTCTGAACACCTCTGATCGAACTCAAACCTCGTATTTTTCTTTAAGAGATTATGTAACGGTTCGCAGATTGAAGACATATTCGGAATGAAATTCCTATAAAAATTAAAAAATCCTAATAAACTTTTTAATTGTTGAACATCTGCTGGATACGGTGCTTTTTTAATAGCTTCTAATTTGTCACTTTGAGGTTGAATACCCTTTTCCGAAATTACTTATCCTAAAAAATCAATTGTTTTAACAAAAAATTCACATTTCTCCGTATTGACGCATAAACCACATTCTCTTAAGCGATTACACACCGCGCGAATATTATTCTCGAGATCCCGCTCATTGATCCCTGAAATTATAATGTCATCTAAATAAAATGCCACGCCTTTTAAATCTTGCAAACAACTTGCTATAGTTCTCGCAAAAATTGCCGGTGCCGATTTAAAACCGAAGACCAGCCTATTAAACTGGAATAATCCCAAATGCGTACTAATGCATGTAAATCTTTTACAATGTTCCTCCAATTCTAACTGACAGTATGCTTGTTTTAGATCCAGTTTCGCAAATAATTTACCTGAACTTATCTTATGAATAACCTCTTCTATCTTGGGTAATGGATATTTTTCCAAATTCGTAATCAGATTAAGACTTCTTTTGAAGTCAGCGCAAACCCTAATGTTACCGTTCTTCTTTACGACAGGTACTATCGGTGATGCGAAATTGCTACTCGTTACCGGTGATATTATCCCGTCTTTTACCATAGACTTTAATTACGCCTCAATTTTTTCTTTAATTGAAAAGGGAACCGGCCTAGCATTAAAAAAAATTGTACTCGCATCTTTATTAACCTTAAAAGACACCTTAAATTTATTAAATTTACCCAGCTTTTCAGTAAAAACATCCGGAAATTCACGAATAAAATTATCCTTATATTCCTCTTCAGGGTCCACCGAATTAATTGTATTTTGTACTGAAGCGATTTCTAACCCAAAAATATCCATGAAATCTCTACCTACAATTAGATCTGAACCTCCCGCAACAATTATAAATGTAACATTATTGTTTTTATTTTTGAACTTCACGTCAAAAATAACTTTGCCAATAACTTTCAAAGGATTCCCTGCGTACCCAGTAATGATACGGTTATCCGCCAATAATTTTAATGAACCAAAATGACGCTTAAAGATTTCTTCCTGCATTACACTTAACGAAGATCCCGAATCGACCATCGCTCTAAAATGCTTGTCGTTAATTATAATGTCTGCTGTGAACGGTTTTATTGAAGCTATCATATGATTATTACAACAAAAATCCTCAACAATTGGATTTACACTATTTGAAAAGTTATTATTCACACAAAATTTTTGCAGATGACCTACTTCATTGCATTTGTAGCATCTCGCATTGCGAAATTGGCATGAATTAGTACAATGACCCGTTTTCTTGCAAATTCGGCACTGGGTTTTCGCACCCGATGGTACTGTATACGTCGGTTTGTTTACAGATGAACTCGCGGCAAACTTTTGTTTATTGCCCTTAGAAAAATGCCTATTGCTAGAATTCTTACTGATGATGTTAACCTCTGATTTAACTGAATTATTTGGAACGTCTAAAACTGACATACTATTAGCTATTTCCTCTAGTTCGCTAAGTGACAATTTCAGCCCTTCCAAGTAAATCTTGTCTTTAATGCGACCCGGTAATAATCCAATGGCAAACATATCTACTAAATTTTTCTCCAACCTAGCTTCAAACTCACAATAAGTTGACAAAGACCGTAATCTAACCCCAAAATCTTTAATGGATTCGCCCGCCTCTTGTCTTGCTGAAAAAAATACTTCGCGTTCTTTGAATACTGAACGCTTTTTACTACAATGTTTTTCAAGAAGTGCCCATAATTTTTCAAATGAAACGTCCGTAACTCTAAGTGGAAAACACAAATTTATCAACAAAGAGAGTGTATCCGGCTCCAAAAGATTTAACAGAAACGCCCTTTTTTTATCCGCGTTAATCTCATCATTTATAACGAAAAACTGTTCTAGACGAAGCTTAAACACGAACCAATCTCCCTCGAGATGATTAAAACTCGGAATTCTTCCCAATTCCATATCTACACGAAGCACAGACCACAATAAAAATACACAAGAAAAAAACAAAACCCGGAACAATAACCTCCAACAAAAAAAACAACTACTTAACTCAGGAACTCTTCTCTGCGCCGCCAATCTTCCAGAAATTCCTTCAAAAGTTGTTATTATCCACCGCTCGCCTTGGCAATAGATAGATGCTGCAAACACCGCACGTCCTGGCAATGTTTTATTGTTCCAAATTAGCTCCACCGCTCGCCTTGGCAATGGATTATTTTCCTTTGTTAAAATGGTCCTCTGGTAAATTGCCTCTTAATTCCTAGAACAGAAAACGTCGATCCTAGGCCTCCACGGCCCTGGATAACCAATCTTGTCTCCCTTCTCCACGAAGGAAAACACAATTGGAAGTCACCCCGTGACTTAGCCCTCACGTTCCCGGTTGACTAAATTTTGCTGCCGTGTGACAACAAAAAAAAATTCTCCAGTTATCCTTCGACTGCGCCAGCTGTGATGTTCTACCCTTCAGGGTAGTCAGCCGTGGACTTCTTGCCACAGACTTCCAACACTCCTTGTATGGAAGATATAATAAGATAGGTTACTTGTTATTAACTGGTTTATTCAGGATATCGCGTGTACAATACAACCGCGTTGGTCAACCTTTATCGGAACTAGCTAGATTCGGTCTGCCAGAGGGATTCCAAATGAAACCTAACCTGAAGCTGAGACGCCCTCTGTCGTCGGAGGCTAAAACTAAGAGCACTACCATCTGTGTCTAAAAGCCCGAAGCTTTATACACAACAGTTAGGTAGCTCCACGGTTAGGTAGCATTGACGATTGATTCACGATTTTGAGAGATATACGCTACATACATGTACATATTATGTAACCATGTGTCCCCGAAAGGGAAGGAGAGAGGGTTAACTGCTGTAGGTATGACAAAAGTCGATAAACTTACATCTGCAGGCGTCTTGAGTGGAAATTCACTAGACGAATATTTTTTAAATCAAAAATTCTCTTTCCCCGTAGAAATATGCAGTGAGGATGTACCGCCGAATAACAAAATTTAGTTTAGCAAAGTAGGTTATGTTTAAGCACTGCCATTGACATAATCAAGGCGAAATATTATATTTTGCTTGTCAAAATATTTCTAAGAATTAAAAACATCGCTCTTTGTGTCGAGGTTCGACAATTGCGTAACTGAGGATAATATTCCAAACTTTATCAATAGTAAAATAAAAGGAAGTAAAATCCAAGTAGAAAAAATAATACAACGAAATCTCACCCAATTTGGATCTTTCAAGTTAACTATACCAAAGAAGGATTTCAAAACCTACACGAACAAAGAATTTTGCCGACTGGTAATGTTTTAAGTTATAAAAGAAACATCAACTTCATTATAGATATGTGCGATATCTACAATGTAATACTTTTGCAAGAAACGTGGTTATTACAAAACGAAACATCGATTCTATCCAATTATCCGAACATCCAGGGGTGGGGTACCTCTGCTGTAGATTGAGCAAACGGACCACTACGGGTTCGACCCTACGGAGGAGTCGCAGTACTTTAATACGAGCTTCAGAAGTAAGAATATCGCTGGTATTCAGTCAACTACCAACGGAGGGACGATAAGCATACTGACTGTCTACATGCCGGTATGTCATGCGGACAACCTTACCGACTTCACCAACTACCTTTTCAAAATAAACACGATCATTCAAGATAACACACAATCTGAAATCATTGTAATGTGAGATTTCAACGCTCAACCCATATTTGGGAAAGAACTTTCTCATTTCGACACCGAAAATAAGTACAGTTGTATCGATATTGAAAGACTGACGAATGACGCATATACATTTATTAGCGGTGCAAACAATACAACTTCCTATGCGAGTAATTCTTATAACTAAGTGATGCCTTCGACAGGGTCTGTCATAAAACATTATGGGAGAAATTGAATGCTAGGAACCTACCATATATATAAACAAACTATCCCGATAACAATCCCATCAGGAAAATGTTGTACGGTTTGTCAAGTACCTACTCCCAGCGGATACTCAAGACCACGCCCTACATAGTTGTCCTTAATTGCTAATTTTTTTTATCTAATTTTTCTACAAAAAAATGTATATCTCTATGGGACGTGTGGATTTGCACTAACCTCCCGACATCCTGGAATTAAAATAAGTTTTATTATCATTAACTAATTTTGAACCGCTTGGGGGAACCTATAGACGATAAAATTAAGTAATTATACATTTTTTACAGTTCTTCACCATACATTATCCACGTTTTACTAAGTTTAACTACGTCAACTTCTACGACGTTTTTTTATGGGACAACGCATGTCAAGGATATCTTTTCAGTTTCCGGTATTTAATACATTAAAAAAAAATGCAATCTTTAATGTTCATAGTTTACGGTGTGTAACTACGTTTGACCATTTTTAGTCAATTTTATAGTGTTTTATCATGTTTTTCAACGTTTTACTGTGTTTTGTCGTCTCCCACTCTATATATTAAGCAACTTGTCATCTCTTAACATAATGTTATCATATTTTCTAGGTTATACCATCTTTTGTCTCATTAAGCATGTTTACCAATGTATTTTTTTGAATTTTCAAGTTCACTTTCCGTGTTTTAGAATATTTAACATTAATTTATAGTGTTTTAGCATGTTGTGTACCTTTTGTATTATGTTTTACCAAACTTCCTACATCTTTTAATGATTTTCAACGAATTATCAAATTTTAAAGCTTTTATCCATGTTAGAATTGTTTCACCATCTACGACCATAAATTTAACTCCGTTTTAAATCATATTTTATGATGTTTTTCCTCGTTTTATCACATTTACTCTCGTTTAGCCACGTTTATCACGTGTTGTGACGTTTTTTAGTATCTCACCACGTTTCATCATATTGAACCATGTTTTTATGATTTTTACCACGTTATTTGGTGAAATGTGGTGATAAATTCAAAACATCACCTCGGTTTATCACATTTTTCCACGTTTTGAAACGTTTACGGCGTAATATATCGTGTTTTTCAGTATCTTACCGCGTTTGATCATATTTTACCATGTTTTTCATGAAATATGCTGAAACATGGTGAAATATGGCAAACAATCAAAAATATATTTAAAACATCAGAAAAATTGGAGAATCACGCCAAAAATCAGTAAAATATACCTAAAGGCCCTAAAAACCAGGCTAACCATGATAAGAATTTAAAAAAGGTAAAATACGGCTGTTTAGTCGAAAATGCGGTTAAAAGTTAAATAAATGGCAAAAGTTGGTATATGGACCGGACATTTTTTTTCGCCTGTCCAGTAGGACATTATCAGTGTCCGACTAGACATTTCCCCTGTCCGATGGGACAGTAACAAGATCCGTTGGACATCTTCTATGTCCAGTAGTACATTTTCAGTGTCCGACTAGACATTTCCCCTGTCCGATGGGACATTTACAAGGTCCGATCGGACATTTTCTATATCCAGTAGGACATTTCGCCTGTCCAGTAGGACATTATCAGTGTCCGACTAGACATTTCCCCTGTCAGATGGGACATTTCCCCTGTCCGATGGGACCGATGGGACAGTAACAAGGTCCGATCGGACATTTTCTTTGTCCAGAAGGACATATTCAGTGTCCGACTAGACATTTTCTATGTCCATAATCGTTGATGAGAGCTTAAAAATGTGATAAATCATTATTAAACTTAATAAAAAAGTCGAAATTCGCAAACTACTGTAAAGAATGATAAAATGTGCTAAAATAATTTAAAATACGGTAAAAATGATAAAATGTGGTAAAATAATGTAAAACACGGTAAAAATGATACAATGGGAAAAAAAACGGCAAAACAGAGAAAATTTATGGTGGAAGACGGAATAAACAGTAAAAAAACGTCCAGCTTGGCTCAACACTGTAAAAAATGATAAAACGTGCAAAAATAAGGTGAAACACGGTAAAAATGGGATAAAAGTTGGAAAATCAAAAAAACGGATGGTAAAAGACGATAAAATGTGAATTAATTATTGTAAAAAATGCTCCGTCCCCAATTAACTCATAAAAACGATAGATTACCGTAAAAAAACCCCGATTAATTGATTGATGGTCAAAAAATATGGTACAATATCATTTAAAACCGTTTAATGTAGTCAAATGTATGGCAGAAGACTCTAAAACAGCGAACAGCATGCTAAACCTTTAAAAAAATAGCCAAATTTGCAAAAAATCATTAAAAACCGTAAAAACTAGTCAAATATATGACAGAAGACGTCAAAAATGAAGAAAATGACCTTGAAAAACTAAAATTTGGTAATCATCACTTTAGTGAACAGTTAAATATATGGTAAAACATGATTAAACCTTAAAAACATTGTGAAATATGGTAAACCATCATTAAAAACCGTAAAACATCGGAAACCATGGAAAACATAGAAAAATATGGTAAAAAACTCTAAATACAATCGAATTTTGTCAAAAGTATGGCGGAAGACTAGAAAAACACATTTTGTACCTTTTTTACTGTGTTTTACCACATTTACCAAGTGAATTGTCGAAATTTCAAGCTTTCATCCACCACTATCGTTTTCCCACCTTCCATTATAAAATACTAAACATACTAAAATCAGGTAAAAATGGGATAAACGATGGTAAAACAGAGAAACGATTGGTAAAACGTAGAAATTCTTGGTGGTTGGAGGACAGAAAAATATGGCAGGACCTTGAAAGTCTGATAAAATCAACTTATAAAAATTATAGAATACCGTAACACTAGAAAGACCGAAGCGGTCACTTTTACCTTTTCTCGATGTAATATGACGACATTTTGCTTAAAAGTATGGTAATGATCTAATTTTTTTACTTTTCATGATTCATGATTAAACGACTATGGTGAAAAAAACAGGTATGTTACCTTATTTATTTATCGAAATATAATGATTTATATCTACAAAGACCGCCGTGGTCATTGTGACCGTTAGGGCCATAAGCTGGGTTTGTTTATGATCTTCTTTATCCAAGTTTAAATATACCCAACAACCTTACACATGTTAGTACTAATTTATCTTTCTCTTTCTTTCGGTATCATTCTTACTCGATCTGTACTGTGGTTGTCGGTTGTTAGTATTCTATCGCATGTTGGTCTGTGCGTACGTATTTCAAGTCACCGGAAATTTCGTTTTAGTTTTGTAGATTGTGATCTAATTATTTTTGCAATAGTTTTATTGAAACTTTGGAACATAATATCATATCGATATGAGTGCTCGTAGAAATATTACCGAGTTGGATATAATGGAAGAACTAGCAAGACTTCAAAACATTGCAGAGGATCAGTCAGATGAAAAATGTTGTGACAGTGAAATTGATGACACCGTTTTTGTTTTGGAGCCCAATATTTCTTCATCGGACGCTACAGAATCAGATGAAGATCTTCAGATGACCCCGACATCTTTTCCTAGAAATCCGATTTCAAATCGTCGTGGTCGAGGGGTTAGAATAAGAGGCAGCCGTGGAGGGACATCTACACAACTTGGAGGACGTTTTTCTGCAAGAGTAACAGAACTTCTGGAAATTGGAGATATTCCGGTTGCAGTTGACGATACAGAATGGACGTGTACAATGTACACCACATACTCAGAGTACTTCCAGCCAGCAAGGACGACGTAATCGAGAAATTATACTCAGAGAAGTTGCAGGCCTAACACCTTATGCGAAACGATATGTTGAAAACAACAAAGTTCTAACTGCTTGGCGATTATTCATCGATGAACCGACCCTCCGTCGTCAGACAATCAATGATAATTGGAGCATATCTTTGGATGAGTTCGATGCATTTATTGCTGTTGTTTATGTTCGCGGGGCTTATAATGCTAGCCACCTGGATATTGACTTATTATGGTCGACATTATGAGCACCCCCTATATTCAAAGAAACTATGAGTAAGAACAGGTTCAAAGAAATTATGAAATATTTGCGTTTATGTATATATATATTATGTTTTTCAAGGTTTTATCGTGTTTTACGTCTTCCGTCATATATTTGTCTAGTTTTTACGGTTTTTGAAATATTTTACTATGTTTTTCAAGTTTTTATCACTTTTTTACATCTACCGCCATATATTTGGCTGGTTTTCAATTATGTTTTCCAAATTTGACTATATTTTTCAAGGTTTTATCATGTTGTACGATATTTTACGTCTTCCGTCATATATTTGACTAGTTTTTACGGCTTTTAATAATCTTTTGCAATATTTTACTATGTTTTTCAAGGTTTGGCATGTTTTTCGCTGTTTTACAGTAGTCCGCCATACACCTGACTACATAAAAAAGTTTTAACTGATGTTGTATCATATATTTTACGACGATTACCAAGGATAAATCAATTCATCGGCATATTTTAACACTAGAAAGACCGGGTACCGCTCCATACCTATAATGACCACAACGGTCATTTTGACCGCTGATAACATACGAGTTTATTATCATTGTAATTGTGTAATATTTGGCATAATATTCAATAAAAAAATAATAATTATGTAATGAAATAATTTACTTTAATAAATTAGGTGCACATTTAGTACAAACTGTTGTTTTTATATAATATCCTAGGCACTTTCCGCAAACAGATTTCTTACAATTATCACATGAGTCAGTTGTTTTATTTTGCTTACATTTTTTATTGATTTGACACTGTCGTCTTTTAGAAGTTTTATTTTCCGATTCCCTTTCTGTCAATTCTTCAGGAGCAAACACAACTGGACCAGCTCTGGTATTTGTATATGCTGACCTTAGTTCTTCAAAAAGCTCTAGAATAAAAATGTGACGAGATATATTTATTTTTGTTATCTTTTTATAAATTATTCATGCATTTATAGCGGCTAGATCAAGTATGTTGTAGAAAACGTGCACAGGCCACCTTCTACTTCCAGCTCTTACGGAATATTTACGAGCCGTTCGGTCAATTATATCGACACCATATTTTGTAAAGTTGTAAAATTCAATCGTTTTGGGAATTTTCTTTGTTCCGACGCTAAATCGAACATCTGGATGTACTGTACTTAATATCATTACATTTTTCTTCGGTTTTCCTTGAAAAACAGTTAGTATAGTACCATTGTTAGCCTTCAAAATAAATGATTCATAACGTGGAGTACAAATGGTTTTGCAAACTGCTGGCATTTCTCTCCTGGCCCTTTTCATCGTTCCGACAATACTTGTTTGTTCAGCTCGTAATTTTTCTGCCAGCTTCATCGATGTAAAAAAATTGTCAGTTGTGATGTTTCATCCCCTTTTGAGAAACGGTTGTAATAGTTTCATTAATACATATTCTGGTAATGATTAATTTGAACGTTCTTCAGTTTTAGCCAAATATGGAAATCCATTATATAAGTATTTAGTATCTACGTCCAC
This sequence comes from Hesperophylax consimilis, assembly GCF_061612785.1. Lineage (NCBI taxonomy): Eukaryota > Metazoa > Arthropoda > Insecta > Trichoptera > Limnephilidae > Hesperophylax > Hesperophylax consimilis. Next base: position 783,463 of record NC_142858.1, read on the forward strand.
AAGAATCCAATACTTTATTCCAAATTTGTCAGGCTTATTTGCTATATACTGAGTAAATGGACATCGAGTTTTGCTAGGAAATAGCTGTTCATCGCCCGTCAAATTTTCACCAGGAACGTAACACAGATTACAGTTTTCAATGAACTTGTTCCAAATTGCCGATGCTAGTGCAAATTTATCAGTTGCCAGTCGTGAAGATCTCGTAGTTTGCAAATCAAAACGCAAATATTTCATAATTTCTTTGAACCAATTGGGCTCCAAAACAAAAACGGTGTCATCAATTTCACTGTCACAACATTTTTCATCTGACTGATCCTTTGCAATGTTTTGAAGTCTTGCTAGTTCTTCCATTATATCCAACTCGGTAATATTTCTACGAGCACTCATATCGATATGATATTATGTTCCAAAGTTTCAATAAAACTATAGCAAAAATAATTAGATCGCAATCTACAAAAATAAAACGAAATTTTCGGTGACTTGAAATACGTACGCACAGACCAACATGCGATAGAATACTAACGATCGAGTTAGAATGATACCGAAAGAAAGAGAAAGATAAATTAGTACTAACATGTGTAAGGTTGTTGGGTATATTAAAACTTGGATAAAGAAGATCATAAACAAACCCAGCTTAAAATGATCACAATGACCACGGCGGTCTTAGTAGGTATAAATCATTATATTTCGATAAATAAATAAGGTACATACCTGTTTTTTTCACCATAGTCGTTTAATCATGAATCATGAAAAGTAAAAAAATCAGATCATTACCATAATTTTAAGCAAAATGTCGTCATATTACATCGAGAAACGGTAAAAATGACCGCTTCGGTCTTTCTAGTATTACGGTATTCTATAATTTTTATAAGTTGATTTTATCAGACTTTCAAGGTCTTGCCATATTTTTCTGTCCTCCAACCACCAAGAATTTCTACGTTTTACCAATCGTTTCTCTGTTTTACCATCGTTTATCCCATTTTTACCTGATTTTAGTATGTTAAGTATTTTATAATGGAAGGTGGAGAAACGATAGTTGTGGATAAAAGCTTGAAATTTCGACAATTCATTGAAAATCATTATCACACTTGGTAAATATGGTAAAACACAGTAAAAAAGGTACAAAATGTGTTTTTCAAGTTTCCCGCCATATTTTTGACTGAATTCGATTGTATTTAGAGTTTTTTTACCATATTTTTCTATGTTTTCCATGGTTTACGATGTTTTAAGATTTTTAATGATGGTTTACCATATTTCACAAAGTTTTAAAGGTTTAATCATGTTTTACCATATATTTTACTGTTTTTTAATGATGATTTCCAAATTTAAGTTTTTCAAGGTCATTTTCATCATTTTTGACCTCTTCCGTAATATATTTGACTAGTTTTTACGGTTTTTAATGATTTTTTGCAAATTTGGCTATTTTTTTAAAGGATTAGCATGCTGTTCGCTGTTTTAGAGTCTTCTGCCATACATTTGACTACATTAAACGGTTTGAAATGATATTGTACCGTATTTTACGACTATCAATCAATTAATCGTATAGTATAGTATTTTTACGGTAATCTATCATTTTTATGAGTTAATTGGGGACGAAGCCTTTTTTACAATAATTTAATCAGATTTTCTAAGAGAGAGTCTAAGTCTTTGCGTAGCTGTTTTCCATATTCTTCACAAATGTTTAGGAGTAATCTTAATCCCTTGATCGACGGAGCTAGGAGTATCATGTCGTCCGCGTAGCTTATATGATTCATACATATACTGTTAACACGACAGCCCGCTCTGATATCCAGGCGACTTGATAACTCGTCCATGTATACATTAAATAGAATGGGGGACATGCACCCTCCTTGCCTTACTCCTGACCGCAAATATATCGGCTGGGAGTATGTACTTGCCCACCGTACAACATTTTCCTGCTGGGAGTGCCATCGGGATAGTATGTTTATAAATAAGGTAGGTATATTCCTAGCTTTCAATTTATCCCATAATGTCTTATGACAGACCCTGTCGAAGGCTTTACTTAGGTCTAAGAAGCACCCGTATACGGTAGTTTTTCGTTTCTTGTAGAATTCTATTATTTGCTTTGCAGTATATATTGCCATATTAGTGGATAATCTACATTTAAATCCCATCTGGTTATCTTTAGACATAAGTTTATCATGTATCTCATTTAGTATTACCCTTTCAAATAATCTTGCAGTTATAGTTGCTAAAGATATTGGCCGGTAATTGCTGGAGTTAGTCATGTCAGGCTGTCCCGATTTCAGGATTGGAGTTATAATCGTTTTCGTCATTGCACCCGGTATATGGTTGTGTTTAAGTATTGCGTTGAACAGTATGTTTAGTAGTTTGGGTATGTATCTACCTCCGTATTTAATGTGTTCAATACTTAGATTATCATGTCCCGGAGACTTACCAGCCTTGGTGCCTGTTATGGCCTTCATTATACTTATTTTAGATAAGTAAACGTTTTGTCCATCATATTCCACAATATCAGGGACAGACAGTACTTCATTTCCGGAAATATCTGCAAAGGTTCTTCTAAAAGTATTAGCAATTTCCTCCGTGTTTGTGGACCCATCAATTTGGCTGGCGATTCGATTTTTTGGTTTGATCAGGTTGTTGCTTTTCTTCCAGAATTGGGCAAACTGCTTTGTGTCAAGTGATTTTACGATATCATCCATTTTTGTTTGTTCAGAAGAGCTTTGGCATTGTTTAAGAGCTATTTTGAACTCCTTCCTTTTTCGTTTTCTTTCATCCGCAATGGGACCATGTAATGGTCTCCCATTCTTAATCCACTCCATCAACGCCGATCTGGAATTTTTGTAGTGTTCCTTAACTTGTTGATTCCACCCAGCAATGTCACGATGTGTTTTTGGATTGCTTTGATCGTTTTCCCGATGAAATACGGTATTGGCAGCCCTACTTAAGGCTTCAACGATGTCTGTGTATATATTTTCGATGTTTTGTATATGGTCGCATCTGTCACATATAGAATCCGAATTACAAATGGATTCGGAGTGTCTTTGATAGATCACACTAAGTAATGCTTCTGCTACAGACGTATATTCACTGATTTTCTTATTATTATTCCTTCTCCATATTATGTTATTAGGCTGTTGTGGAATATTAAAAATAGTTGCAGGTAATTTTTCAGCAGCGATTACGCAAGATGTCGGCCTGTGATCGGACCAGTCGGTATCATAGTGTATTTTTATATTATCTATTTTGTTCTTAAGACTATTAGTGCATATACAGTGATCGAGCCAGGAAGTGGTATTGTGTGCATCGCTAATATATGTATATGTATCATTCGGTAGTCTTTCAATATCGATACAATTGTAGTTATTTTTGGTGTTGAAATGAGAGAGTTCTTTCCCGAATATGGAGGATGGGTGAGCGTTGAAATCTCCCATCACAATGGTTTCAGAGTGTTCGTTATCTTGAATGATCGTATGTATTTTGGAAAGGTAGTTGGTGAAGTCGGTAAGGTTGTCCGCGTGACATACCGGCATGTAGACAGTCAGTATGCTTATCGTCCCTCCGTTGGTGGTTATCTGAATACCAGCGATGCGGTCATCTCCACACGGTATTATTGAAGCTTGCAGCTCGTTCCTCCAAAGTACTGCGACTCCTCTGTAGGGTCGGCCTCGTAGCGGTCCGTTTGATAAATCTACAGCAGAAGTACCCCATCCCTGGAAGTTTGGATGAATTTTAGATAGATTCGATGTTTCGTTTTGTAATAGCCACGTTTCTTGCAAAAGTATTACATCGTAGATATCGCACATATCTATAACGAAGTTGACGTTTCGTTTAAAACTTTTGCAGTTTATTGAAAATATCTTAATTTTGTTCTTTTCCATTGTATTTTTTTTCAATAAATTTTCGGAAAACAGTACCAGTCGGCCAAAATTCTTTGTTCATGTAGGTTTTGAAATCAGTATTCGGTATAGTCAACTTGAAAGATCCAAACTGCGTGGGATTTCGTTGTATTATTTTTTCTATTTGGATATTACTTCCTTTTATTTTACAATTGATAAAGTTTCGAATGTTGTCCTCAGTTACACTATTGTCGAACCTCGACACATAGAGCGTTGTTTTTAACTCAGCTATCTTGAGGGAGTTCTCAATCGCTGTTCCAGTTGCAATAATATTTCTCGATCTTCTTAGTTTTCTTGTAACGGTTTTATAACCATCCGTATTAAAATTAGTTGTCTCTGGTTTAAATGTATTTTTGTGAGATTGTGTGCGTGACTTAATTTGACGGACTAAATTTTAACCCATTTATAATGCAAATGCTATGACTTTGGTACAAATAATGATTATAGATTGCAATTGCGAACGAACGTAATACAATATAATCCGGTTCGAAATTGGACCAATTTGATGGTGGTGCGCAAATCTTTCATTCGCAATTGTGCGGGGGGTTGCGGATGCAGTGGTGCGATATAGACTAAGACGAACAAAAAAACGAATTGAATTGCCTTAGTGTTTGCAAGAGGAAATGATTGGGAAAGGCCAAAGATTTACCCTGGTTTCGTCCTCCATAAGCCGCTGGTTCTTTTCACTTATCAGTTTGCATACAATTAACATTCGCTCACTTAACACAAAACAAAAAAACAGTGAAATTCACTGCGGCGGGTAAAACGTTTCACTGGACGATGTGTGCTCCAAACAGTCACAGCCGAGTTCAAACATATGCGGGTTTTTCAAGATGACACGAATGTTCGCGGTAAGAATGCAACGATAACAATGCTCCTTGTCTTTGGGCCCGGGTCAAGGAAAGGGGACAAGGGACAAAAGGGGGGTGAAGGGTACACATTTTAAGGCTATTTAATTTAAAAACCTCACGCGCAACTAATATATATTACCAAATTGTATACACAAGAAATGAAAACCCACTAAGGCACTGCCTGAGTGTGGGTAATATAAAACCATTACTATATTTCAAGTACCTAAGTATAATATATATAAGTAGAAAAAGTTTTTTTTATTGATAGTTATTATAAAAATAAAGAGAAAACATTATGTACAATAGTTTACAAAGTTTCAGCAAGTGAGTTGTAGAAAGGATCAATAAATTTATATAAAAAGCGTTTCAATATCTGCGTCATTCAGCCATAATTTTACCGCCTTAACATATTCTATTGTTTTATTTATCATTTGAGTTTGTAGTGGTAGAAGCTTAAATGTATGAGGACCAATGAAACTGCTATGCGTCTGCATTAATTTAGTATTTGTTTGGGGGGTGTAAAATATATTATTTGTTCTTTTGCTCATTCTGTTTTCATTTAATTTGAAATTATTTTTGTTTTTAAATAAATATTTCATAGTTTGTAATATAAATAATTTACGAATGCTAAATAATTTAGATTCTTTGTATAATAGGTCGGTCGAGAATGTTTTATTTTTGTTATATATGACTTTAATTATGTGTTTTTGAATTATTTGTAGGGGCTTAATAAAAGTATCAGGTGCACCACCCCATCCTATTATGCCATAAGTGATTGCAGATTGCACCAGGGAGAAGTAGATCATTTTCAATTTTTCAGCGTTTAAAATTTCCTTGAGTCTATAAAATATGTAGGTAAGATATCTTAGTTTAGAAGTGGTTTGATTAATATGTGATTTCCAATTTAGATTATTTATTTATTTATTTTATTTATTTTCACATATACGGCACAACATGTGCCATTCACATACTAAATTACAGAGAATAGTACAGCAACATAAGGAATGCAACAATATAAATGTAAGTATAACGGTATAATCAGTAAATAGTAGTAAGGTTAAAAGTATGAAAAAAAGAGACATAAATAAAATATAAGTAGCAATCTGTAGTATAGTATTAAGTCAAAGTAAGACATTATATGTAATAATCTACAATAAAGTAGTATAAGCAAGAATGAAGTGCTTATAAAATGTCTGAAAGGCAATAAGAGTTTGTAAAAAATAAAATAAAAATTTTTAGAAAGGTATAAACTATTAGAAAATGAAAAGAATAAAATATATACTATTATAATATGAAAAGGAAACAAAAGTAATAAATGGGAGAATCGCGTGTATAATAATAATGTGCGACACTGCTTGACAGTCCGATAAAGTTTTACATAGTACCTATGATGACTATGATAATATATAATGCACTGATATCAGCTTCTACCTATCAAGTACTAGTAGTTTTTAATCTGAAGTACATAAACATTATGATGGTATGGTATTATTCGACAATTGTTGTTTTATGCATCTTTTATATGATAATAGACAATCAGCGTGATCGATGTTGGAATATTCATTGCCTAATCTGTGCAAGCGATGTATTATTGAATTTTGTTCTGCGTTAGTTCCAGTATTGTTGCAATAATAAGGTGACTTGAGTCTAGTTTGTCTACAGGGAACATGGTAGTTTATCAACGAAGTTAATTCAGGGGAGTCAAACCAGTGATTGATTATTTTAAATAAAAAAATTAGATCATTAAGTATTCTTCTATGTTTTAACGATAAGAGATTCATTTATTGTAATAATGAATCGTAATCAATGTCGTCAGAGGGAATTCCTAATTTGAAGTTAATTGTTCTGAGAAATTTATGTTGGATTCTTTCAATGGAGTTTGCATAGTTTTTGTAGGAAGGGTTCCATATAGACGAATTATATTCTAATTGACTTCTGACTTGAGTTGTATAAATTAATTTTAATGTATGGATATTTTCGAAATCTTTAGATATTCTAGTAATGAAGCCCAACATTTTCATTGCTTTACTAGTAATGACATTTATGTGATTATTAAATGATAATTTAATATCAAAGATTATACCGAGGTCCCTAATTTCAGGTACAGATAATAAAATGTGGTTGTTCAGTGTATAACTATATTTGATGGGGTTTTTTATTCTGAAAAAACTCATAATTTGACATTTTTTAATATTGAGTGTAAGTTTGTTAATGAAACACCACTCTGCAAATTTTTTGAAATTGGATTGTAGGGACAAACAGTCATTGATATTTTTAATGATTTTAAATATTTTCATATCATCAGCAAATAATAATATGTGAACATCAGAGAACATAGAAGTGACATCGTTTATAAACAGTATAAATAATATTGGTCCTAAGTGTGAACCCTGAGGCACACCGCTAGTGGCTTCGAATTCGTAAGACAAGTGTTCTTTGATACATACAGTCAGTATACGTTTTGATAAGTAATCCTTAATCCAGTGTAATAGTTTACCACTTATTCCAAGTTTTGACAATTTATTTATAAGGATTTTATGACAAACCTTGTCGAATGCTTTACTAAAATCCGTATAAATTGAGTCGACTTGTTGCCTGTTAGCGAGAGCACATGAGATAAAGTTTTCGTATAGTGTAAGATTAGTTAGAGTAGATCGGCCAGAGACAAAACCGTTTTGAAAAGAAGAAATATTAAATTTTACACAAGAACATATTTTATGAAGAATTAACTTTTCAAAAACTTTCGGTATCGACGATTGTATGCATATCGGTCTGTAATTTTCAACAAAAGACTTGTCTCCGCTTTTAAATATTGGAGTAAGAAAGCTGTTTTTCCATATTTGCGGGAACTTACCCGATGAAAGTCATTGTTTAAAGAGTAGGTATAGTGGGTAAGAGACGCTACCTGCACAGTTTTTAAGGAATATGGGGGGAATTTTATCTGGTCCTGAGCAACATTTAGGTTCCAGTAGTTTAATACAAGCCGCTATGTCTTTAATTTCAATATTAATCTGGGATAATTCTAAATTTATATCTGATTCGAAGTTTGGAATTGGTTCATTAGATATATCTGCTTCATACACATCTTTAAAAAAATCTGCAAATAAAGTGACAATTTCATTAATTTTACAGGAAGTTTTCTGTTTAAAATCTATTGATACTCCTAAATATTTTATATTTTTGACATTAGCGAGTTCGTTGCACAGGAAGCACATTTCTCGATTCCAAGTTGTATTATGGATTCTAATTTTAAGGTTGTCTTTTGGTTTGTTTTTTATGTTTTTGTAAAAAGGTAGGTAAAATGTTTTGCTGTAGTTAAAGACAAGTTTGTTGTATTTTAACCATTTTGAAACAAGTGAAATACATACAGTTGCTTTCGAAAAAGTTTCTGTCCAATTATTACCATCCACTATTATTGACGTGTCATCGGCGTAAGAAACAATTTTACCAGGTATTACAAAATTACATAAATCATTTATATAAATTAAGAATCAAATCGGGCCAAGCACAGTTCCCTGCGGAACTCCGTTTTTTATCTGTGTCTCTGAACTATAATTATTCCCAATTTTTGTTTTTTTGTGTTCTGTCTTTGAGATAGTTTGATAGTAGTTTTAGTGTGTCTTTTTTGAAGCCCAGTCGAGTTATTTTTTTAATGAGTAAATTATGATTAACGGTGTCGAAAGCTTTTCTTAAATCTAGGAATATGGCAAGACATTTTTTTTTGTTATCGATAGATGTGTAAATATTTTTTGTCAATTCATATATGGCATCCTCAGTGCTTAGATCTTTACGAAAGCCGTATTGGTTTTTCGATAGAATTTTATATTTTTCTAAGTGTTCAATGACTCTAGATTTGATGCATTTTTCGAATATTTTTGATAGGTTTGAAACAAGGGATATTGGTCTGTAATTGTCTAATTTATACGTATCCCCAGATTTATGAATAGGTATTATAGTGGAGATTTTAAATTGTTCTGGAAAATGACCATCTTTGAGGCATATATTAAAAATATGTTGTAATAGAGTTAAGACATGTTGTTTTATTTTTTTTAATGTATCACATGATAGTCTATCATTTCCCTTAGAGTTGGATGGTTTTAGGCTATCAATATATATATTTATTTCATTAAATGTAATAGGAGAAAAGTATTCTATAGAGTTAATTGAATCGTTATTAGAATCTAATTGAGGAGATGTCTCCATATAATCATCATTAACATTAATGCCGGAAGATTCAAGTACCTCGTCTACTATATTTGTAAAGAAGTTATTAAAACATTCTGCAATGGTCGATTTATTGGTTATTTTTTCATTATTTATTTTAACCTCATTTACAATATTTGAAGACATAATTTTTTTGTTGGCAATTTCATTTATAATATTCCAAGCTTTTTTGTATTATTTTTAGCATTTTCAATTTGTTCACAATAGTATTTCTTTTTGCAGTTTCGTATCAGTCTATTTAGTAAGTTTCGGTACATTAGATATTTAGTTTTCAGATAAGGCATTGTTCTGAGATAATTATTTTGGCATTCCATTTGGTATTTTAACATTTCTCTATACAATTTATCCCTTTGTTTAATTGATATAATTAATCCAACTGTAATCCAATGTTTAATTTTTTTATATTTTTTGTTAGTGACAACTATTTTACTTTCACTTTTTAGAATATAATCTCTAAGAGTATTATAGAAATTCTCTAATGCTAAATGTGGATTTTCTATTGATATTACATTTTCACAGTTTTCTGACTGAAGTAAAGAGTTAAGAGTTTTATAATCAATGTCTACTTTTTCTAGAGTTACGGAATTTCGGTTTAAGGGTGTATTTTTGAAATGGTGTCCATAAAAGGTCGGGTAATGATGTGTGATATTAGTTTCGAGAATTGAAGAGATAATATTGGCCGCCTTCTGCGACTTGAGAAATATGTGGTCTAAACATGCAGAGTTACTTAAGGTTACTCTTGTTGGTGAGCTAATATATGACATATACCCAGAGCTTGATAAACAATTTTGGTACTCATTTTGACAATTTACATTTATATTGTTATCATTAATATTTATATTAATATCACCTGTCAAAATGGAAAAAGTAAAATTGTTTCTGTCAAGATTTCTAATAAAAGATTTTAGTTCTTTTACAAATAAAAAATCATTTAATGATGGGGATCTGTAAATGGCTAGTACATGATATTTATAGTTGTTTTGAAAAAAGGTTAATTTTATTGCATTGGCTGACTTAAATTCAATAAATTCAGTGGCAACATTTTTCAGAGTATTATGAAAGAAGACAGTGACTCCATCATGACCAGTATGCTTACAGGCAAAGGAAATTGTGGTATATTCTGATAAGTTATATGGAATAACATCTTTCATTTGTGTTTCAGTCAAAACAATTACGCTTGGAGAAAAATCTAGGTTATTAATAAGGATACAGAGCTCATCGAAGTGTTTCCTTAAACTTCTAATATTCATGTTTAATATCGAGAAATTAACATTTTTAAAAAGTTGATTTAGTTCATATGGGTTTGTACATTTATGATTTTCATGTATATGGTTTTCTTCAGCCATGTTAAAGGTTGATTGGTGTTTGCTATGTGGTGTTATTATTATTTATTTGGAGGGGATGTCTTCTGAGCTTCTTATTTGTATAATTGGAGATTTTTCATTTTTTCTCATCCAAATTTTTCCGTTCTTTGCCCAAATAAATTTGTACCCAAGCCTTGACGATTTAGCAAGGTAAAGTAGGTGTTTATTGTATTGGGTCAGTTGTTCGTTAATATATATTGTGTTGTTTTCTTCAAAATTTATGATTTTTGCATATAAAATACCATATTTCTTTTTATGTGTTATGATAACGTCTTTACTATCTTTGTTTTGTAGACAAACTACTATGGGAGGATTTTTGTTCAGGTTTTTATTTTTGCTTCTGAAAATATTTGCCACTTTAATGGTTTCTTTATCACATTTGAGTGTTTCCAATATATTATTAAATATTTTTGTGATATTTTCATTTTTCTTCAAAGGAACACCCTGTATTTCGACGTTATTTTGTTTTTCATTTTGCTCCATTTTATAAATATGTAGTTTTATTTCTTTATTTTCTGCTTGAAGTTGTTTAGTCAATAATTCTTTATTTTTGTTTTTTTCTTCATATTCGTCTAGTTTCTCACAACAAAATTCGACGGACTTCTTAAGTTCTTTTATTTGTTCATTAAAAGATTTCATAAGTTGACTTGTTAATTCATTAATTTTTTTTTCAATGCATTTGATCATTTTATTGGTCATTGTGTCTTCTTCTTCTGAGTCGCTAGATGGCGCCTTTTTTTGAGGTTTCTTTTGCTTATTCATTTTGAAGAAAGGTTCGATGATCGGATATTTTTAATTTAAAAATAAAAATGTACGAATTTATATAAAACAATATTTTTCTTTGGGCTTCAGTAGGATTCAATCTGATTTCACCGTAATGTCTGCATAAACTCGTCCGGCTGTTTATACCACTGACCCACGAACGCCGCAAGGTGATCTGTGAATTTATCAGATTATAATAGAATCCGAGCAGAAGAGAAATAAAAAAAGTTGTTTATTGTTGTGTTCATTGATTGTTGTTAATTTTGTTTTAGAGAGATGATTCCTATTTCACCGATTCAAAACACTTCGTATGAAAATTTTATTATTGTTAACTAATTTTATATCAATAAAGTTTGATGTATTTCGCTAGACAATTTTAAATCGTAGCTGGTAGCAGACATTGAACTGTCACTTTTTGATTGTCACTTCACTTTATCTTTGGATCACAAATGTTTATTAATGTTTCTCAGTACACAAGTCACTTTTGAATTGAATTGAATTGAAATCCTTCACTGTAAACACTTCAAACACCGTAAAAACTTTTTATTTTGTATTTCATGGGTTAAAAATCATACATTTTTTATTTTTGTTCGGAGCGATTAAGATGCGTGTATACTGTGTAAGGTGGTACATTAGAATTGTTAAACCAAAAAGTCGTCCGGTCATGGCAGTAGCTCCGTCTGTGCATACGCCGATACAAAAACACAAAAAGAAAATCAGTCATTTTAAATACATGTAGGATTAAAATTTTTTTTTTAAATATTTATGCTGAGGGATTAGCAGGATTTATAGGCCCTGTAAGGAGTTCTACGGAGCCGAACCCTCCGATATGAAAATATCTGGAGTCGGTGAATTATTTTCCCATTCGTACTCTGATGAGTTGATGTGTTGTTCTTCTATTGTTTTGTATTTATTTTAATTATATAATGCACTTGCATAATGTTGATTGACTAGATGATCATTTGTAGAAAAGTGTGTAGAAGGGTTTAGTTTTTCCTACGGGTAAGATTTAACCCGGACATAAAGTCGGAAAGTAATAAAACTATAATTGCAAGTTTAATGAGAAAATAATAAAAATTAAACCTTATGTGAAACAATATTAGTATAACGTAACAGAAACATAAAATAAAATAGAAACTATAAAAATACTACGCTACTATAATGCTTCTATAATGTGTAGGATTCAACAAGTGCTGGTTGCGATTACGCTAAATTCTATAAATGGTGTAATTAAATATATCAATACCCCCAAACTTTTTGCCTACATCATGCATCCTATCGGTGAGTGAGTGTGTCTGATAGTTGTTTGTGTAAGTATTACAGATGAATGTTACATTTTGTCTCATGTTCCTAGTCGGCACATGGAATTTTATAGTGGCGACGATGGTAGGGCTTTCAATTAAGTTATAAATGACTATGTGTAATACAATCAAGACTGACATAAATCTCCTATTAGGTAATATATTGATTCATCAAAGTCACATAATAAATGTATTAAATTGGAATTTTTAACATAAAATTTATGTACCTAAGAAATTTGTGTTGAACTCGTTCCTTCTTCGTAATATTTTCGTAAAATTAACTTGGCGGGGTTAACCAACAGTACACAATACATCCATAGGTTTTTTTACATGTCACTTCAAATAGTCGCTGTAATGGATCAATTATAGCTGGGAAGCTAATAATAATACTTGAATATTTCCTTTATCATCTATAAACAAAGCGTTTCTCTGAAACAAAGTAGATAATAAGCTCATACAATAAATTCGGCGACGTTAACCAACCATCCACAATAACTCCATCAATTTTTTCGTGTCACTTCCAATAATTTATGTAATGGATCAAGTGAAAGGAGAGAAGAAAATAATAATACTTGGATATTTTCATCTAAATCATCCGCAAGGATTCGAAAATAAACTGAACAAAAAATCCCGTTTGCTCTAAATAAAGATGAAGACTTTGTACCCGGCAAATATGGACCAGTTTTTAGAGAAATTATTAATTTTTATGTTTGATATTTTTTATTCATGGTGGGTTTTTCGGTTGCAAGAAACCGAGCGCAGTGTTTAAATTCCGGATAATTATTTTTGATGAGGTTTTAATTATGAAGAGTAAAAGTTTCTTTGTGTACAATAATTAACGTAAATAAATACATAATACTGGAGTAATAGTAAAAAAAAGCTGAACAGTTGTGCCTACCTTAAAAAATACGAACGGTAGATAAATACATTTTACGAAAGTGGAAAGTAAAAATTTTAAATTGGTCGAAATTTCTAATCCAAAAATATTATTTCAATTTATTTTGTAAGGAAATTGGACCCTCATTTATTCATTAGGTATTCATAGGTATCATGCATATTTATTTAATATTGATAATTATATATTATGTAACGCACTTAGTTCTATTACTTAATTTGTTATATACTGTTACTGTGTACCTTTTATCATTTCTCATTTACATCCAATCTACTACCTGTGGCTAAATTGCGATTAATCTATGTAATATATTGGTGTCAAACTGTCTTATGAAGACTATAAAAAGTACATCTACGTACAAATACAAATAAGAGTATCCCAGTGTGGCTTGGTGTTTTTATAAAAAAAAAATCAAGTTTGTACAACCCCATCAAAACCTTGTTCTTGTCTTGACATGACATTAAATTTATTCTTTATGTGCTTCTTTTGTCATTGCTATATTTTTTTAATAATCCTGTTATGTAACTTTTCTCCTTGTAGTTCGTGTAATATGTAATTTGTTGAAATTGACATGGTCCGTTAGTAAATAAATAAAAAAAATTGTAACGTGTGGAGTACTACCCAATCGTAACATAACTGCACAACCCTTCTGATGCAAGAAGATGGTAGTGCTATTGTAGCCGGAGTTTCCGAAGGCTCCCGAACGTCCGAGCGCATTGATGGAAAATATGTTTGCACGAGCAAATCAGGCTCATTCAAGAAAGTACTTTAAAGTCGAGGGGAGCAAACAGCGCGGCGTCCCGCGTTACGGCCTGGCCTCGAATCCGGCCGCCATTTAAGTTGGCAACATAAAAGGAAGAAGTTCACAGACTCTAGACAGGACGTTAAACTTGCAAAACATGAAAAAAATACACTCTTCACCTGAATTTTAAGTCTAATTTCTTTGTATTCACATCTATTTGAGGAACGAGGACTCCGCTATTTCACATCACCGTAGCTCGTGATGACGATTCAAATTTATGAAATGACGAAACGAGCTGTATATAGATTCCATAACTTCAAGATTCTAACCGCATAGACTCACACAAGAGGTACCTGAGAATTAATTTTCAGAGACAACCTGAAGCCTACCTCCATAAATTGCGTACGTTAACATAAATTCATCTGAAATCATTTGCCCTCTCTCTCTTGCCTATATTGTAGTTACTTATATTTTAGTTACACTCTTACGCTCCATTACAATTAAAGTTTGAGAACAAGTGAGTTATTTTATTCATGAATTCACTCCCTTTGAACAAAATAATTAGCTATACAATAATTACTTGTAACAATCTACTGTTTTGTTCCGAGATTGGTGAAATTTTGCACACTTGACCTTCAAAATAAGAGAAAAGTCTGTATGAGATTTCAAAAACCATGCCTCCTCTTTTTTTTCACCTCGGAAAGCAGCATTTTGATACTTCATGTTGAAATTTAGCATCCTTTACGTTTAGTATATGGGAAAAATTACTGTTTACATTTGATAGCAAAAAAATCGTAGAATCCAGGTTACGCCGAGGACTTGAGTTATTGAATAAAAAAAATAGCAATCAAAATCCAAATACTCAAAGACCCTAACAGCCTATCAAGATATGCATGCCACCGCCCCTTAAGTAATTCGAAGTGTCTAACCCTTTCCTACTCATATTACAGTTGACGAGTTGGTATTTAAAAATATTCACGAATATTGCGAATTATTGTGTTGTAAATATTCCTGCGAACCAACTAAGAGATTTTTTTTGCAAACTTGAACAAATATTTTATTACGACTTTAAAATTATTAAAGGTGAATTCATCATAAATTACAGATATGCCATGCATGAAATTTATTGATTAGAAGATTTGGGTCTTCATTAAACCGAATATCTTCAGTTTGGAAAGTCGCCAGGACTGTGGACTTAACCTATCGATTTGAACACAAGAGTTATTAGCTACCTACTGAGCTGGAGCAGCAAAATGATAATTATTATTCAGAGGCGTATTTCAATTCGTTCGTAATTAATTATCCTTTGACACTGCCAACAATGCTGAACAATGTGGTGGCAAGTGATTAGAGCGATGATAGTCCTAAACATGTGTATAATTAATATCACAAAGGACTCATACTTGCAATAATTGTTGTCATTTTATATTAATATCACTGTTTTGGTGATGATGTAATATGAATTAGTTTAGTTTAAAATATTTCAAAAACCTCATCTAAGTGATTTTTTTTGTGAATGCAAATTGAAGTCTAGAATTATTTCGAACCGCTAAGCGACTTTTCTAATTTTTTTATTTTTTATTTATTCAAAAAACAGTTTTTACATAAAAAACATACTCTCCCCATCTCACTAGGGCATTCCTGTATCGAGATGTGCAGCTTTACAATAATATCATTTAAAAAAATACATATATGTAAACTTAAAATAATAACAACATTAAATTTAAACCAAAAAAAAGAAAAGTTTATGACACGGTCGTTTCGAGACCGGTAGACAAAAATAAACAAAATTTTAGTAACAAATGTATGAAAGAATAAAAACAAAAATGTCAACAAAAGAAGCATTAGTAAGTAAGTTGGCAACAATAATATTCTTCTGTTAACTAAAGTACAAGGTACCTGTGCTGGCTTATCAGACACAAGCATAGGGTAACCATACTAACAATTACAACATGGATAGTATGAATAATAAATTATAAGAAAAAATAAAATAACCAAATAAAAATAGGTAAATAATAACCGATAGGTAAGTAAATAATATTATAATAAAAAGTAAGTAAGTAAATAAATTAGCTAGACAATAATTAAAGTAAATAATAATACGAGAATTAAGTAGATAATAATAATAATAAGTAACATAATAATAAATAACCAAAAGTTATTTTAGAAGTAAATAAGTACATGCGCAGTAAGTAAATAAGGATTGTATCGAAACAGAGCTTCCACAATGAATTATGATATAAGCGACAACATGGGTGATCCAAAATCATCACTCTCAGCTAGTACGGAGATTTTGACCATTTTTTTGAATGAATTTATGGTACCTATAGTTTTTATATTTTCTCCAAGCATATTATATAGCAACGGAGCTTTATATGAAAAACTCCTTAGTCCGAAGGATGTTCTGGTATACACCGGCTGATACATTAAAGAAGAACCCATTCTAGTGCTGCGCACTTGTTGAGATCTTTTAGCTGTAATAGTGTTGTTGAAAAATTTACAGAGAGCCTGTATTATGTACAACTGCCTTATTGTCATAATTTTGTTTTCACTATATAATAACTTTGATGGATACATAAAATTTCTCTTATACATTATTTTTAAAATTCATTTTTGCGCAACATTCAAAGGCTCTAAGGTAGTCTTGTTACAAGAACCCCAACAGACAACATTATATGAAAGCATTGATTGAACAAGAGCATAATATACAGTTTTTAATGTAACTTTGTCCAATATGTTTCTTAGATTTTTGAAAATGTAGGCTAGCCTTCTTATTTTGTTTCTTAATATAGTAATGTGATTGTTCCATTTTAAATTTTTATCAATAATTAATCATTCCTCGCCTACATAGTTTGAATACACTAATATATAACATACCAATGAATAAACATCTTTAATGTAACAAATTAAATGTTTAAAACATAATTAAACAATTTGTTTATGTCAAGATATTATTTATGATAATGTATTGAGTTTACTATCAATTTAATGTGCTTGGAGTCATATGAATATTACATACTATATCATTATGTGTTAGTATGGAGATCAGATAGGGAAATAGAAATTTCAAGAAATCAACACCTGCCTTGCGACAAATCTGGTGAGGTGGCTGGCTACTTTGCGGGATCCCTAGAAATATATTTTAGAGGTAACCGCGGCAAGCAGTTTTCTTGACGCGTGGCGCTTTATAACTGATGATGCCTACGGGTGGCTTTAGCTTTACGGCGAGTGTCACAACTCTATCAGCATTTGTTGACGTATAACATCATGTCAAGATTTTCCGAGTTTTCCCAAATATTAACGGAATTTTCATATTGTGCTTTGAAGGTTTGTTATATACTCGTATATTCAACTGTCAAAAACAAGACTAGTCGTTTGTTCCTTATTTTTCAATTCACATACCACATATTAAAAAAATCTGGAATTTTCAAAATCAATAAATAATATCTTACAATAACGTCTAAGATGTATAGTTACCATCAAAAGGAGTTTCAATGATTAAAAAAAACTCAAAACTGCAACAATAATAACAATTGATACCTAGAAGAAGGAAGGGTGCTTGCATGAGAGGCGCTTGAAAACCAATGAAATGTGACCGGTTCCGGAAAGCGCTCTCAGATACAATTTAATTTATTTAGAAAGTAGAAACCGCTACAAAGTAACAAAATCGCTATCGCAAACATTTTCATTTTTTTAATCTTCTTTGATATTTCCAATTTAAACGAGATGTTTTCAAGAAGATAGATAACAAAATTAGTGAACTTAAAAAAAATTCAGTTTATTTAAGTTCGCAATATGACGATCTTATAAAACGATTAAAAATGTGCTTGGCCTTAAGAAAGAAATAGAGTAGCTAAAAAAATAAAGTCTATTGAAATGAGACTGGCCGAAAAATAACAGAATTAACTAAGTGAATTGATTGAAATTACTGGCGCCTAAGAACGACCCGGTGAACAGCCAGTAGATGCGGCAATTCGAGTGGCGGGCACCCTCGCTCTAAAACTTATCCAAACAGATATCCAACGTGCATTGCGCAATAAGGAAGTTGAGTCCATTTTTTTTATTTTTTTTTATCAATGTTCGCATTCAAACTTAAATACTGGTATTTTTTTTTTTTTTTTTAAAGTTTGTTTTCATAGTTAAATTAATTCTCAAAGTTTAAATTTTATTAAGCCCGCCAAAACGAGCGGAATCCGAGCGGTAACAGGCGGGGTGTAGTGTGACGTCATTAGAACTGTGAAAACCACGTCGCTTAAGCATTATGTATGGAAAAAAATTTAATTCTTCAACAAGGAATTCCAGTAATTTTTTTACCAATGTTAACCGTCTATTATAATTGATGTTATTAAAAAAAAAAGAAAATTGATTAAGATTTCATAGTTAAATTAATATTTTAAGTTAGAATATTTGCTTTTCACGCCCGATACGGTACTTGTACGGTATCGCCGTCGCTACTTGTTGACGTTCCCCGCGCGAATTCAGGACCACCGCGCAGAAAAGTAAAGACCAAAAGTAAAATAACGGTTTACAGCCCAGTTCACTGTGAGACTTTTCTGAGCGGCCGGCGGCCTGAAGTGTATCACATGCTTTGTGACAAGTATAATAATAAAAACATCTAAGTTATGCAATAAACAACATATTATTATAAAGCACTATACGAATATGTATCTTTAGAAATCCATTTCATATAATAATAATAACAAATACGTACATATATTTGACAAACCCAAATAAACCTTTGGCCTATACACCTCTCTCATCTAAATCGACCATCTCTCATGTAATAGAAAGAGATGCACCATAGGTGTTCCGTTGTACGTACAAGTCACGACACATGTGACGACAGAATTCTTTCGACCAATCGTGGAGCGTATACAGTATATTGCTATTGAATGCTTTTTCAAGAACGTTTAACTAATTGTAAGAATAATAATATAGAAATATATTTATATATTTAGAATCGATATTTTTTGATCTACATGAACATATTTTTTATAAGTCAAAATATTTTTCACTCAACTTCCTTATTATGATCCCACACCAGGCGCGCAAAAAAAACTGTCAGTTCAAGCACAGGATTCGACTAAGCGTCATGCTCTACTAGCTCTGAGAGCCAAAGCAAAGATACAAAATGTCGACAGCAAAAACAAAAATTTTATTGGAGAAATAATGTCCCCTTACTTCAAAGAGCTCATGTGGAAAGCAAAAAGTCACAACATCTCTTACGTATGGTTAAAAAACGGTTAGACCCTGATTTAAAAGAATGATGAAACAAAAGTATTTAAAATCAAGCACGAGAATAACCTTTTTTAAATTATCAAAAGAATAAACTGCAAACAACATTGGAAAATAATTGACAAATATCAATATTATTGTGTATCTCATTATCCCGATAATATGGATTTTTTAATGAATCAAGAACTAAATGACGACAAGGAAATCAATATCAATATAGATGACCCATCGATATGCAATATATAATTTCTGAACCGTTTTGCTCTCTATATATACTGTATGAATATAAGATGCATAAAATTTTTTTCGATGAAACTGTAGCAGTTCTCAACGCAATTCAATATAGATTTGGTATTATCGTTTTTGGTGAGGCTTGGTTGAAAAATTCAATCTTTATCCAAGGATTACTGAATATTCATCAGTAATAATCAACTCCATCATACAGCACCACAAAAAATATTTACAAAATGATGGAGTTGTCGTTTACACTCGGAATGATGTCATAGTGTCTGTTGAAGAAATAACTATTCCACATGCCAATTGTCTTAAAGTACGACTACCTTATAATGTATGTGTTATAGCAATTTATAGATCTACTACTCAAGCACACATTGATACTTTTTTTGACCACCTAGATGATTTACTACGTTCGGTATCAACACATAACCACGAAGTGATTTTATGTGGTTATATTAATATAAATATTTTGGATATGAAAAACATAAAAAATGAACAATATCTTTCACTTTTGATTTACCACAGCTTAAAACCATTTATTATTTCACCGATTAGTGTCATCATCAATATCAATAAGTTGATCTTCAGAGTGCTGTATTGAGGACCAGTATTACAGACCATTTTGAAACACTATTGAAATATACTAAATCTACAGTAACAAAATAAAATAAAAAAACGTAAGGCTTAGATTTTTGGGGATCTGATGAAGAGACACAATCTGATCTGATGAAAGAGGTTGAGAAAGTCACAGTGTTTTTATTGATTCGGGATGCAGTATATGAGTTGACTTCAGGACCGATGATGAACACTCCGGATGCAGGCAGTGAAGTGTTGGTCAATGTGCGGGTCAGTGAGTCGACGCCGCTTGCTGGTGACCGGACTCGTGGACGTGTCACGAAATGGTGAAGATCATGGGTCTTCCGGGTGCTCCAGTGCTGAACAGAGTAGCCAAAGGTGCGGTGGACTTGGTCAGCGGTTGTGCGGGAGATATGTAGACTGGCAAGAATGCCACGGGGTCTAGGTGCGTGGATGTAACGCTGGTCAGATGTGTTGGAACCAGGGCGCTGTGATGAGCGCTGGCCAGGGATACTGGGGCCAGAGCGCTGTGATGATCACGTTAGAGTCCGTGAATGAACCGTGCAAAGCCGGGTGTATCGTTCTGCGCACGGCGCGAGGTGCGTCGGGTGTTACTCGCGAGACTGCCTATTCATAACCAGAGATGTGAAAAATGGGTACCCAAAACCATTTGAAATGCAAAATGGAAATGGGTCAAAACTTTTCCATTTGAAAATGCAAAATGCAAAATGGTTTTTAGAAAAGCATTTCAAATGCAAAATGCAAAATACCTATTTTCAAAATGCATTGAAAATGCAAAATGGTTTCTCAGGTCAAACAATTAAAATAATTATAGAATTTTTAAACAATTTTGTCATTTAGTAATGGAAATCAATGTAGAACAAATATATTACATGATGGTAAATCCAAAAACACCACGACTACAGATTATCAAACCTCAAAAAATTTGCGCGGGACTAATGTTGCCAACGTAAAAACATAGAAACTGCTATCTAACATTTAATATTACAGCGTCATGGCCCCATGTTCAGTATTTGAATCAGTATTTTTTGTAATGGTATCACTCAATTGCCAGGGCTCTTACCAGGGAGCAACTTGACAAATGTAAATTATCTCTCATAGCGAGGTTGAGGACCGACAGATATATATTTTTTTTTATAGTAAATGCCTCACAAGAGTCCCAACTGCTCCCGTCTGGAGCCAGTGAGACTATGGCATCCCCAATTGGGGGATGTTGTGAGGCTGAAGGTAAGTGGGGAAGGGAAAGAGGAAGGTGGGGAAGTACCTGGCTATTCAGATCTAGACACTAAACACGGCTAAAGCCATTTGGAGCAACGTTTCAATTCTGAATGGTGGTCTTACACCAGGGCGATACTGGTAGTATCTTCCACTCTGGAACGTGCCGCAAATAAACTATATATTATTTTAATTAATTAATTGTGAAATAACACAAATCAATCAAATAAAATTTATTTGCGCACGCCGGGTTCGAACCCGCGACCTTCGGAATGGCAGTCCAATGCCTTAGCACTGGACTATGCCGGCCGTCTGTTACGTTATACGTTATACTAATATTGTTTCACATAAGGTTTAATTTTTATTATTTTCTCATTAAACTTGCAATTATAGTTTTATTACTTTCCGACTTTATGTCCGGGTTAAATCTTCCCCGTAGGAAAAACTAAACCCTTCTACACACTTTTCTACAAATGATCATCTAGTCAATCAACATTATGCAAGTGCATTATATAATTAAAATAAATACAAAACAATAGAAGAACAACACATCAACTCATCAGAGTACGAATGGGAAAATAATTCACCGACACCAGATATTTTCATATCAGAGGGTTTGGCACGGTAGAATTCCTAACTGGACCTATAAATCCTACTGATCCCTCAACATAAATATTTAAAACATCTGTCGTAATCCTACATGTATTTAATATGACGGATTTTTGCACTTTTATAAATTAATTCTTTGATAGATCTAATACGCCTAAATTTTGAATAAGAGAGCTAGGTATAACGTCAGTAGTTGAAATAACAAATGGTAATATTTGTATTGTCTGAAAATGCCAAATTCTTTTTATCTCATTTCCTAAATCTGTGCATTTTCTTATTTTTTTAACAGATTTTTTAATATTACATGAATTTGGAATAGCGACATCAGTGATGTAAGTTATTTTTTTAAATTTTGTCATGTCAAACTATATGGGGTCTTTTATGACTAATCGTTCGGTCTGTTAGTATAGTTTTATCATAATATATTTTATAAAATTCATTTTCTATAAATGAATTTGGTTCATATTCATAATATATGGTACTTTATTACGGCAGTCAATCAAGTTATGTTAAGTTACCAAATTTTAGTGAATTATTTTCAAAACTTGATTGTGCCTAAATGTATACTCGGACGGCGCTAATACAGAACATCCCAATATAATATGTTCTATAGATAAAGCCAAATATTTTCTACATTAATCATTAATTTGATTTGAATCTTTACTACGTTTGGTTGAAATAATTGAAGTGTTTTGCTTGAATAATTTTATTTGACCAGGAATCTAATAATTCCTGGTTGGGATTTACAAAAATGTTGTCATTCTCGTCGTATAAATTTAAAGGTGTAATGTTTCTGCTTTGCAAATAATTTTGTGCATTTCTAAGCTATTTGCTTTCCTATGGAAAAAGTTCTTAACATTTCTACCTGATTATGTTTCAAATAAGTTATTTTGACTATACCTCTACCTCCTATGACCTCCTAAGTAAATTTATTCGTTCTATAGCTGAATTTGGATGATGGCAATTATACATTGTTAGCGTAGTACTAATTAATCGTTCTAAGTTATATAAATCTGTATTGGACCATTTAATTATTCCAAATTAATACGTTAATAGAGGTATTGCCAAAGTATATATTGCTTTTACAAAATTTTTAGCAGATAGATAGCATTTTATAAATTTTCTAATCCTTGTTTAAAATTTTATCCTAATATCATATTTAATACTAGTATCTTCTTCTTTATGCGCCGTATCAGGTCTCCCCCACGTTGGCGATCACTCTAGTAAATGTCTCTTTGTCTTGCGCTGCCCGGAATAGCTCCTCCACACTTCTAATGCTGGTCCACTCTCGTATATTTCGCAGCCAAGACATTTGTCTCCTACCAGGCCCTCTGCGACCCTCTATCTTGCCTTTCAATATTAACTGGAGCAAGAGATACTTCTCCCCTCGAAGTACATGACCCAGATATGAAATTTTCATGATTTACTAGTATGGTCTAATCTATTTGATTGTGGGTATCCTAAATATTTATAAACCTCATCCCTTTTCATAGACAGCTCTGATTTATTGAGTCTAATTAGAAGGCTATAAAAACATACCTCATAAATAATTATTAATGTTAGTTTTTCTTATATTACTGCTAAATTATTATAATTATATCACATGTTTGTAAAAGCCACTATGGGCGTGTAATATAAATAAAAATCGATTCGATTTCGGTCGAATTCGTTCGACTGCATATCCGAATTTAACACTTTGAAACTAAATAACTTTTTTTTTCTAAATTCATTTGTTTATGAAGTTTTTATTGCACATGTTTAAACCATCGAGAATTAGATGTACACAATTTGTTGGGGGTTCAAAAAAATAGTGGTCAAAGTCACCTTTCGGAGAGGGGTGACTTTTACATACCATTTATAAACTTATTACAATGACACGCCAATAAAAAACAATCTTAAAAACGAATCACGCTTATATATATGAAATACATGATAATACACAACTGTAATATGTAGTGTACAACTGCTGACCCTACACCAATCGCAAGTCACTTGCATTAGTAGTCGCCTATGATCTGGTGCCCTAAAATAATTTGAAAATCCTGACTCAATTCTGTGCAGAAATCGGTGGCCCTTTGGAATACTACATTTGAGATTACAGGCGTCATGTGGAAATGCCATATTTGTTCTACTGGTAAGGAATTAGCATCATTAATTCCTTCGGCACAGGTGCATAGTCGGGAAACAAAACAATATAATATTTATTATCCAAAAGTATTATAAAATCGTTGACAGCTCTGTTTTACTAAAGCCAAATTGCGATACTTGCCTAGCTATTCCAAGTAGAATTAATTTTGAAGGCAACAATAAACTCACTACTTACTACTCTATTATAATATTTTTCTAGATTATGCATATGAAAAAGTCACTTTTTTTTACATATTAATATTCTTTTCAAATAAAATATTCTCTGTTATTAAAAAATTCTAGGCCTTAATAGAATTTACATTATATTAATTACTATTCATTATCATAAACACCTCATACCTCGATTTATGTCAGGTCTTATACAAACCTAGTATTCATCAAACTTTTCTACACTAGTAGTTATTTATTTTAATTCTGTATTGTTTAACTGTTTAACATTAACAACTGTATCACTTAAAATAATATTTTTGTGTACACATTACTTGTTCTGTAATCACTCTATTGTAAAAGCCATTTTATGGCGTTTAAATAAATAAATAAATACTAGTAATTTGGAAATTTATAAATATACTCTCGTCCCCTTCTACAATTTTGCCTTTCTGTATATGGATCGTTCTACATTTATCTAAAACAATAGTCATTTTAATATCATCTGAAAAGTTTTTAACCACCTTGATCATTTTTTCTAAATTTTTTTCAGAATTCGAAAATACTTTTAATAAATGCAAAATTGTACTACTCTCCTTTCCATTACTACTCTATCTCCATTACAAAACAAAAGAGGGCTCAATGAGTCTCCTTGAAAAATCCTTCTTGTAATTGAAATGCCCAGTATTACTATTTTCTTACTTTTAAATTGATAGGTAAATTGGTATTCCAAAAGGACATAATATTTTCTAAAAAACTAATAATAATGGGGTTAATTTTATATATATTTTATACTTTGATCCGCCACGAGTGCCTTTTGGTAGTCAATATAGCAAGTATGTTAATGACGCTTTCGAATGTGAATCTGTTTTAGAATTACAGAATCAATAACTAATTATTCTTTACATCCCATATGTTTTCTGCGACAACCTTTTTGTTTTTCAGATAAAATATTTTTTTCATCTAAATGAGTACCTATATATTAAATATGTCACGCAAGAGGTTAACATTTTGTATATTGTCGGTAAACATGTAATGGGTCTATACTGAGAGGGATTATTAATATTTTCGCTTTTAGGCAACATATAAGTTATGCCCTCAGTTAGAAAATTTGTAAAATTTTGAGGTTGACTGAATTATTATTTAATTAATAATTATTTACTTATTGTTATTATTTAACTAACCTACTTTTTATTATTATTAATAAGATTATTTAATTATTATTACCTATGTTCCGGAACGATGTTACGATCCTTTAACAATTTTACCATTTCTTCCTTAGTCACCCCATTAATATCGGAAATCTCCATTTTTGTTATACTGGATAAAAGAATAATTAGTAATTAAATAATTATTCTTCAATAATTATATTAAATTAAACTTAATAATGAAATCTAAATAATAATTTATTTATAACACGTCAATTACCAAACACTCTGTACGTATAAAATTGAAAAGTAGTTGTGGTGATATGCAAGTATTGCAAAAGCAGTTGCAGCAAACGCAACCGTTCTGCGATGTGAAAGACAATTGACATTCAATTAGAACGCCCAGTTAGAATACAAGATGTCAAATATTAAACTCGGAGATTTATTAAGGTGTTTTAATGGCGAGGGGGACGTTATTCAGTGGATAACAAAGTAGAGTTGGTTTTAAAAATTAAAGAAGTAAAGGATGTGTGCGCGATCATCCCGATGTTTCTGGAGGGACCAGCATTTGCTGTCTACAATGAGCTGAGTGCAGAGGATAAGGGCAATGGTGACGCCATCAAAAATGCGTTGATTTGTGCCTTCGCAACAAACCCGTTTCTGGCCTATGAGGAGTTCGTGAGGCGCACATGGCGTGATGAGCCGGTCGACGTCTATATGACGGACCTGAGGAGGTTGGCAAGGCTAGCGGGTGTGACGTCGGATGCTCTCCTCATGAAAGCTTTCATAGTGGGTCTGCCTTCAGTGGTATCACGTGAATTGCGCGCGCAGCCAAAAGTAGAGACAATGCCGCTGTCAACAATCATGGAGCGTGCTAGAGCTCTTATGGCAGAGCTCGTGAATCAGCTTGTCGTGGCGGTGGCTCAGGGCCAACAGAAATTTATCGCAATATCCAATCTCCAAATGCAAGACGGCGTTGTTTTAAATGTGGTGGGCCACATTTGGTCAAATTCTGTTGTGAGCAGCTAAAAAGTGTCTGTTGGAACTGCGGTAAAGATGGTCACTTGGCCAGGCACTGTGAGAAGGGAAACGGAAGCAGGAAAACTGGTGCGCCGGCAGCTCTTCTGAATCAGGACTAAAGGCGCTACCAATAATCCAAGTTGCAGTCAATGGAAAGCAGATGCGTGCACTCGTTGACTCAGGGTGTTCTCGTACAGTAGTGATGAGTGGGCTGTGTAGTGTACAAAGTCCTGGTTGTGATGTGATTGCTGTTGATGGCAGTCGTGTATTTTGTGAGGGGCGAGGTGTCGCCAAGATAGTAGTGCATGGTGTGTCGCTACTGGTAGACTGTGTGGTGGTAAAAAAACTATAAAGTGCAGTCGATGTTATACTGGGCATGGACGTTATCGAAGAACTGGGTGGTGTTACGATAATGCGCGATAGGGTAGAGTTCGTAAGAAGCAGACTAGTCGAGTACAGTGCGAATTGTGTCAAGTCTGGTGAAACCTCGGCAGACAGAATATCTGTTGAGAACAAGGACTTTAAAGCTACATTCAACGGAAGAAACTGGTGCGTGAGTTGGGTGTGGAGAGGTTCACCTGCTGAATTAGAAAACACTGTAGAGTGCTATAGAAGCACTAAGTTACCAGAAGCGGAGGCAGCTTTTGAAGAATAGATTCAAAGGTGGATCTCCGAGGGCTGGCTCAGGCCATGGAAGGGAAGCTCCGGTGGTATCCTTCCTTTAATGGCTGTGATCCAAAAGAACAAGGGAAAAGTACGTCCTGTCTTGGATTATCGTGAACTCAACGAGAGTGTTCAGTGCCATACTGGTGAGGATGTAGCAGTGTGTGATGAGACACTTCGGAAGTGGAGGAAGCTACGTGAACCTCTAAAGTTGCTTGATCTCCAATCTGCATATTTACAATTGCACATTGAGGAAAAACTTTGGAAGTACTAACTCATTAAGTATAAAGGCAAAACATACTGCTTGACAAGATTAGGTTTTGGGTTAAAGTGTGGTCCCAAAATCATGACACGGATTGTAAACGAGGTGCTCTCGCTTGACGAAAGGGTGCGACGGGGCACAGATAGCTACATCGATGACATTATAGTGAATGAAAACATAATATCAGCTGAAGAGGTTGCGGCACACTTGCATACTTACGGTCTCGTAACTAAGCCTCCCGAGAAGCTGGAGGGCGCAAGAGTGCTCGGATTGCGTATTGAACGTGATAAGTTCGGACGTTTAATGTTCAGAAGAGGCAATGACATTCCCATAATGCAAGAAGGATCGCACCTGAGTAGAAGGGAATTATTTTCGATCTGTGGCAAGCTAACTGGGCACTATCCTGTGTGTGGATGGTTAAGGACAGCCTGCAGCTTCATGAAGAGAGAGTGTCAAGGCCAGGCATGGGATGATTACGTTGGCGACAGGGCCCAACAAATGGCTGAAGAGCTTCTGGTGAGAGTGAGAATTGACGATCCTGTAAAAGGGGAGTGGCTAGTGCCTGAATCATTAGGTGATGCCAGAGTTTATTGTGATGCAAGTAATCTGGCCCTTGGAGTTACCTTGGAAATTGAGGGAAGAACTGTTGAAGATGCCGCATGGCTGCGTAAGACAACCGATGTAGCGCATATTAACATAGCGGAGCTAGATGCTGTCCTGAAGGGATTAAACCTAGCTCTCAAGTGGAATCTTCAAGTTGTGGAAATAATTACAGATTCGGCAACGGTTTTGTGCTGGGTGAGATCTACACTTACCAGGAGTAGTCGTGTAAAAGTTTCTGGCATGTCAGAGATGCTCGTCAAGCGGCGTCTGGGATTGGTGAAGGAGATTGTACAAGAATTTGATCTCACATTGTCGATCACCCTTGTAGAGTCTTGTAAAAATAAAGCCGATGTACTTACTAGGGTCTGCAAGGCCTGGGTAAAGAGTAGCCATGACAGGAAACGTCATAAAAGAGACTTACAATCTTCAGAGTATGAAGAGAGGTTGGAGATACTTGAAAAAGAAACTGGAGAGCAAACATGTGCTTTAAGCGTAGAAGCTTTACATGCTCAGCATCATTTTGGAGTAGAACGAACGCTTCATCTTGCCCGGCTGGTTGATCCCGAGGTGAGAAGAGAGGACGTCGATAGATGCGTACGTAACTGCATACAATGCAGGACAATTGACCCACCGCCGTCAACCCATGAAGCGGGTAACCTCAATGTTGCAACAAATTGGAGTCGCTTGGCAGTTGATGTCACTCATTTCGGTAGGAAATATTTCTTTACACTCATCGATTGCGGGCCAAGTAGATTTGCCGTGTGGCGGGAAATCTAATCAGAGAACGCAGTTTCGATTATCAAAAATCTGGAAGAAGTGTTTTGGGAAAGAGGCCCGCCCAGTGAAGTTCTCATAGTTAGTACTGCGTTTCGTTCCTATAGTGTTGCAGATATGTGTAAGAGATGGAATGTACGTCAAAGATTTCGCGCGGCATACCGTCCAGCAGGAAATGATAAAGAGAAAGAAATAAAGAAAACTGCAGCCAGAAGTGGAAGCGATCCTCTGCAGGCAGTATTTTGGTATAATTTGGCTGCGAAGAGTCAGAAGGATGAAGGTGTTGCGCCTTCTAGCTCGGTTCACACTTATTCATGGAGACACCCTTCTGCGCAAGTGAATATAGAAGAGGAATTATCGACTGAGTTTGAAGTGAGCGATGTCATTGCGGTCAAACCAGTAGACAAAAGATGCACATCACGCTAGAGGCAAGGAAGGGTGACAGGACTTAATTCAGTCAACAATATCATAGTTGATGGTGTACCAAGACATGTGCTTGACCTGCGGAAGATGCCTGACCGAGGACGAACTGAGTCTGAAGAGAGATGCGAGGAATTGGCCGCAAGTCCCACCGTAAATCTTCTCGATGTGTTTGAAGAGGACAGTGAAGAAGAAGGAGAGACCAGTACAGAAGAACGACCCACTAGGGCGCGAAGGCCTCCGGGCTGGTTAAGTCAATTTGTACAGTGATGACAACATCAGGAGGGCGTGTGGTGATATGCAAATACTGCAAAAGCAGTTGCAGCAAACGCAACCGTTCTGCGATGTGAAAGACAATTGACATTCAATTAGAACGCCCAGTTAGAATACAGTAGTTGTTTATTAAAACTTACGATGCAATGTATAAATTATTTAAATTTCTTTGGAATACAGCAAATATTGAAAGTAATTATTTTTATTATAAAACAATCGTACAACGAACTCCCTTTATAACAAAGTATGAAGGTATAAAACTAATAACACACGAGTAACAACAGTGCAACCATTATAATCTCCCAATATTTCAGTGATCGCAAGGCAACAAAATACATTCACTTATGACAAATGTCAGTCACAATTTGACTATTGTGTGTTAAACAATAATAAACAGTCGTATTTGACAGCTGAGCTCCGATAAATCAAAACATAGATGAATTCACTGACAGCTGACAGATAAATTTAGAATTGCCAGTAATTGGAAAAAATGTTTTCCAACAACAATTTGTATATCACCCTAGCGCCCTTGAGGTGATTTCTCACGAAAACTGCGCTATATAAATTAGCCAAATATTATCACCTTAAGAAAGTATGTACTAATCAAAAAAATTTTAAACATTATCCTAATGGCAACACTTAAAGTTGGTGTCAATGTAACTATGCCTTTCGAAAAGGTAAACAATGAATAATCAATTCCAATAATGAAAAGCAATCAATAATAGACAATAATAGACATTAGAATATAAGTGTATTTTATCAACAAAATAGATATAATATATCCAAATGTAAGTACACACATACCGATTTAACTCTAATATTATCAACTCTAATATTATTTAAAATCCAACCTGACATGACAGAAAAATACGGCACCGAAAATGATTTATTTTACACGCTGTGCGCCAATGTAATGGTAATATCTTCCAATGTAATGGTGAGATAATCAGGATCAAAGTAGAGGAATTAATACGGCAGAGCAGAGATCACAACTCAAGATTATGGGATTAGTTTTCTGTCAAGTAGGTAGGAAATCAGAAAATAAAAGAGGATTAACTTTATAAAACTATAATGTAACCATCAAAAGAACAAAAACATGGGAGTTCAAAGTTATACCAATTTAACATTAAGGATATGATACATAAACATACCAGATAGACTCCTGAACACACTATGCTAACTAAACGTGGCCGAGAATCGTAGGAAAAACAACGGATGGCGAACGAAAACTTGATTCTGGTAGAGAGAAACGGACCCGTGACGGGACCACGGATTGACCGGAGACGGCGTGGAATCCAGGGAACCAAGGTCATCCTTCGCTTCAGAGAGCGTCTCTAGCCTCAGGCTGGTTCTGGTAGAGGGGAACGGACCCGTGACGGAACCACGAATCTACCGGGGATGGCGTGGAATCCAGGGAACCAAGGTCATCCTTCACTTTGGGAAGAAAAAGCGCTACACCTTCAAAGAGCGTCTCAAGCATCTTCATCCGAGAAGCACGTGGTCCAACCAGTCTCCAAGACTTACGGACTTCGGAAGAACCAACAGCAATCCGTGACTTCGTGACGCGGGGTTAAACAGGCATAATATTCTAGCCACAACTAGGACCAATCTCTTTACCATTTCAAGTCCAAAACACAAATTCCACAAAACTGGCCACCGGCCATCACCGAAAAAAGTGGGATTCACATAACCTCCACTAAAAATAAAAACTTACACGAACTATTCGTATTATGAAAAACACCCCGCGCCCTTTTTAAAGATAAAACAAATTATATTCATATGATTTACTCAGATTAAAACAACTTCATGGTGAGTGACTAATTCGCGTGCAGCTAGCCCATGCTAACCGGGAGGAAGTGACCATAAACAAAAAACTATTTGTCTTCCCCAAAAAAATTGCCCATGCTGACCGGGAGGAAGTGACCATAAACAAAAAAACTATTTGTCTTCCCCAAAAAAATTGCCAAAGTTAAAAAAAAAACACCATAGACAAAATAACCAAATAGGCAATAGTCATATATATATATATGACTTGTACAGTGAAACGTAAAAGTGAACCGCAGTCAAAGGGTAGGTATTGAATTTTGAACATTTATTTAATACTTAGTCCGGCCCAGTAAATAAACCTCAGTTTATTCCATCGAAATGTTTTCCTTTGAGGTTTTAACGTCGATAATTTCAATCCTGTCTGTTTTTCCCCACCGATAACAGTTTTCCTTTCGACAGCAAATAATTTATCTTTTTAAATTCGATTCCCGTTGCTCAGAGTTGGATAATAATACTCCCAACTGAGAAAAATATTTGAAAAAATTATATTAATGCAAAGAGGGAATAAATAACGCTTTTGAAAAATAAATAGACTTAAGAAATATTAGCGCACAAAATATTTGCGCACTGTTTCAAAAGAAGATTGATATCCATTGTAGTTCGACAAAAAATATTTTTTGTAGTAGAAATAAATTTCTTGATTTTAATTGATTTGAAATTGATTTTGGAATACCATTAGTTATGAAGAAAATAATTTAAATGGTATTGGCACCTCGTTTCTAAAAATCCGCATAACAATAATTAAATTTAAATTTTATGGTGTAATAGAGTACAAGCACAATCATTTGACTGATTCGACTAAATTTCAATGTTGATTTAACCATAGTTCATTGCCACATTTCTCAGTTAACTACAATAAACAATAGAATATATGGATGCAATAAGCACAGATGAATCATTTACAGTCTTCATTATTCACCAGTGTTCAGGGTGGCGAATCATTGTTAAAATTTATTTTTCATTGGTATAATCCGTGTATGTCGTTTTGAGGTTGGAGCGAAACCTTATTTAAGATGGTATAATTTGATGAGGACCGCTGGCTTCGGATGGGCCCTGAATTGGCAGACATGAAGAAATAAGATAGCCTTTGTTCAAAGCTGAACGTCAGAGGACTTTCTACTAGACACTGAGCGGGAGCACACAGAGAGCGGTCAGGAGTTCCGAGTTCCGAGTTCCGCGTTCGGCGTTCATTAGAATGTACTGATACTGTAACAACAACGCACACAGCGGGCAGTCAGACCGCGGCGGTCAAAACGGAACGTCGCGTTCTAAGAGTTCTTTTCCCGCCGAGGCAGAGAACGCCAGAACGCCGCGATGTCTGAGGTTACAAACACGCAAAAGATAATTGAATTGGTTAGGGAAAGGAGTTTATTATACGATTTAAGTGATGTAAATTATTATCTCATCTGCTCATAAAAAACTATAATATTAGCGATCTGAAAATTATTCTGATAATTTTGTTTCTGAATTTTTGTTTAAAATAGCTAATATTGTCTTCAATAATTAAATATTACACTTTGATGTTGAACTCATTAAGTTATTCCAAAAATCAAAATAAGAAATAGTATTTTAGTTGTAACATAAGTATTTTTACACCAACCTTTAACACTTTCTTTAAAATGTTGCTGTTTTAATAAACATGTTATAATTTACAATGTTCTAAGTGAAACAGGAACAATTTTAAAAATTCCGAAAATCAGGTAGTTTTCGTTCGTATTTTGTAAGCGCTATAAAGGAAAAGTCCCAAATTCTCGGGTTCGGGCTGAAATCATGCCGTTTAGTTTCCAAAGTGAGGGTTCAGGCGACAATGAATGAGCTTCAATGACTACCAATCAATACGGCGGAATATCTGCCGGGTTGTCCCCCGAGATTGAGGAAAGACATAGATCCTGCAAAAGATGCAGCGTTACTCTCAAACGACTTTTCACTCTTTTCATAATTATGTATATATTTTCTTTAATTACTAATAATCTGCTTTTCATGTACAGACAAATCGTTTTAAAAAGGACGCGTTCTAATACACCACTCCATAAGTAAGAAAAATATTTACCTAATAATAGATTAAAATACCGAGCGATGGTTATATACATAATGTTGTACGATGACGCTATAGGTTGAATCACCGTAATTGGGGCAGAGAAAGGCGTTCTATCTTCTCTCTGTTCTAGGGAGACTTGTAATTCGGTAGGAATTGCGCTGACCCAACAAACACACAAAGTAATTCCAAGATTTTTACACTTGCCAGGTTTGATCATTCTTTCGTACATTGATGTCCGGGCCCGAATGAAGAATGAATGTTCGATAAATGAATGAATCACAAGTCACTTTTAAAACATGAATTAACGCAAAAACAACGGGCGATCCCGTACTGCGAATAATTATGTTTAACTACATTGCGTTAAAAAGTATGACTTGACAACAAAATTTTTAGTTTTCAAGAAAATAAGAGAAAATTATGAGAAATTTGATTCTCAGGCGATCAAATTTTTAAAACTCGTACAAATATTATTTTTGCAAGGTTTCCTGTGGGGTAGCGCTCTGAAATCTCTTTATTTCACTACGCTACGGGTTCCTGTACGAATACAACCATCAGATGGTGATGGTAATAAGGCCAAATGAGCCGTAGTTCTAGTCAGCTAGAAACATGAAGGGTATTGTTATAAGCCCTAGCTAGTTAGAGGATTACGAAAGAATCCATAAAATCAAAGAAAAAAAAAAATCTGGCTAGAATCTGCTTGGAATGGGCCAGTGACGTGGAGTAAGGTTTTGCCAATAGCGTGGAGTGGACATTTTTTAACCAAAAATATATTTTTTGTATTTCTTTGGCATTCACTATGTAACAATTTCTAGAGACAATGACACGGACGTGTCGAAACCGGTCGCTAATTTTATAAAAAATTTATACGTAACAAATGCACATTGTGAATAATAAAAACTCATTAAAAACAAAAAAAAAATATTTATTTGATACAACAATGAAATGTCTAGAATGACGTACGTTACATTTAGTTTTTTTTTTTTTTTAAAGAAATACAAACATTCCCAGGTTACGAATAACCCAACAATGTTTGAAAATCTCCTACTACCACCACAGAAAGCCGAAAATGTTGCTTGTGTTGTGATGGAGGACTTAGCCAGTTTGTTTGTTTATTGTTTGTTTGTTTGTTTGTTTTTTTTTTTTTTTTTTTTTTTTTTTTTTTTTTTTTTTTTTTTTTTTTTTTTTTTTTTTTTTTTTTTTTAAACTTCCGATTTAGTTGTCCGGGTTAAATCTTCCCCAAAGGAAAAACTTAACCCTTCCACTCACTTTTCCACAAATGATCATCTAGTCGATCAACATTATGTATTAAGTGCATTATATAAGCAAAATAAATACAAAACAATACAAGAACAACAACACGTCAACTCACCAGAGATCAAATGGGAAAAAAAAATTCACCGTCTCCAGATATTTTCATATCAGAGGGTTCGGCTCGGTAGTACTTCTAACAGGGCCTATAAATCCTACTGATCCCTCAACATAAATATTTTAAAAAATTATTATTTATTATTATTTTATTTTTTATTTTTATTGTTTCTGTACATTCAATATCTAGGCAAATACAGTCTAGTTTGAGATGATTCAAGTCAAACGAAAAAGTGATGTTACAGCTTTTGTGAGTTTTGAAGTTAAGGGTTGATTATATTTTTTTAGTAAAATCTAACTACATAATTAACAACATGAAATCTTTAAACAGAAATAATTTATAATAATTATTTATTTTGTTGACTTCTTTTTTATATTTGATTAAAAATTTTATATTTTTTCTAAATATTGTGTCTATTTTTCTTCCAATAAAATGAGGCGATTTTTAACAAAACTTTCAGCGTTTTTAGTGATTTGACTTTTTTTTAATTATTTTGTAAACTTATAAATACTAATATAATTGAATACTAATAAATTCACCTATATTGTCATCTTGCGCTGTTGTAGGCAAATTTAAGTAGTGACTTTTAAACGTTTCACGAAAAATACTGATTTTGGATACTGTGGATTCGAACAGTTATTAAAAACAAATTCTCTAGGGTTCTTTCAGCATCGGAGAAAACTCATCACTCCGCTACGTTTGTACAATCCTTTAGGGCCGGTGGTTTTGCCATATTTACCAAATTCCGGGAATACGATCTGAGAGGATTTTACCTTGGTTCGGTTAAATAATTACGGATTATAGTGATGCTCTTTCAAAGGTAAATAACGTTATTAATATTCACCGCTTCACACTGATCCTATATTTATTTTTTTTGTGTTTTTTTTCTGTGGGAGATCGTCCAGGCATTTGAATAATTTCAAGTTTATCAGAACAAACAAATTTAGCAGAACATACACAAATTTTCAAAGTCTGCTCTAAAATAATAATAATTAACACGGTTCCATAACAATTCAGGACAGTGGCAATTCGACACAATTTTGAAAAGTGATTGACAGTCATTAAAAGAGATACAAAAAACTGATCTGAATTTAACCTTTTTGTCATCACTCTTCATGACTTTATGTTCAATTGCCACGGACCCGTGTTTCCCGGTTACCTATGAACACATAGACTTTTATTGAATAAATATAGTTTTTGAGTAATTGAAAATATAGGGCATAGACTTTTATTGAAAAAATATAGTGTTTGAGTAATAAAAAATATAGGGCAGGCTGCACACGAGATACTTTAGTCACACCAATAATTTCGTTGCAAGTTGCAACAGCAACACTAGAGAGACTTTTTTGAATATTGAAGACAATATTAGTGATTTCTAAACGAAAATCTGAAACAGAAAAATCAGAAAAGGAAACGGTCACATCTGGGACTCGAACCCAGGACCCTTGTCTTTCCGTGACAGTGCGCTACCAACTGAGCTAATGGGACCCTATTCCCCTCGGTCACTTTTAACTGTATCATACTTCGAATAAGAACTACTAACATTGTCTTCATTTTTTCACCGCACATTTTTATTGGCAACTATCTTTATGTATGATCGCAAGATTCAACCCGAACTAAATGCAATCCAGACAGCGTCTTTGTAGATAAACCTATCTTATTTTTTTATTTTTAATGTGCGACATCTGTTGACTTTTCTGCAAGTCTAGAATGAATATTTATTTTTCGGAATAACTTTATTGTAATAATTAAATATTGAAGACAATATTAGTGATTTCTAAATTTGAGTCCCAGATGTGACCGTTTCCTTTTCTGATTGTTCTGTTTCAGATT
Source organism: Hesperophylax consimilis (assembly GCF_061612785.1). Taxonomy (NCBI): domain Eukaryota; kingdom Metazoa; phylum Arthropoda; class Insecta; order Trichoptera; family Limnephilidae; genus Hesperophylax; species Hesperophylax consimilis. Next base: position 819,901 of record NC_142858.1, read on the forward strand.
TTCGTTTAGAAATCACTAATATTGTCTTCAATATTTACATATTACAATTTGAGGGTTTACTCAATAAAGTTATTCCGAAAAATAAAGACTTTTTTGAGTTTGTGTGGATTTTTAGTTTCCAACTTTCGCCGTACCCAGAGTCTTTCTTGTGCGGGCAAAAAACAGAACAAGACAAAGAAAATAAAAAGGTAGAGGTCGTAACCACGATCTGTCGTACTGGGACAAAACCTCAATCCACTCCACGCCATTGAGTCCTTATTATGTTACGTAATTTTTTCGATGTTCTATCTTAATCTTAGAATTATCAATATTATCCAAAACTAATTCTTATATTTTTTGGCAGCTAACTTTGAATGATTACAAAGTTCTACCCGAATGTTTGATACCTGGATAGCGTCTCCGACATAAATTAGATTTTTATTACGAAGATATTTTTTAAATTTTATTTTCTGCGTCTTGTTTCAATAAACAGAATATTTTTCTGCCGTGAAGAAAGTTACGTATTTTTAATGCATTAAACGTTTGTTCAATATTCATGCGATCCTAATGGAGTGTTGAAAGTTTGATCTGTGCATATTATTATGTATGTATGCAATGTTTCCTTGGTTGGATTGTCGCCATCTTTCGGCCACTGTAAGTCCTATAAATCTCTTTGTGTGTCTCTAAGAGAGCCATCTAGCTCCTTGAAGTTGATAAATCACTCGGTATTTTAGTAAAGTCTTCTTAAGCTAACGCTTAAACCATTTACCCAAATCTTAAGTTGTTGCTTAGTAACTAGTTCTTTTATCTCTCGCAAACAGCGCACAGTAAAGTTACTCGTAGCCGCAAAGCTTAGCCCAGTTGAGAGACAGTCACAGTTATAAACCTTTAAACAATTTTAATGATCATTTTTATCACTTCAAAGCAAGTTTTTACATTACGCAATATGCATTTTCATCTTTATTTGAAGAGGTTTTTTTCATTCAAATACGATAATACTTATAATATTTAAAAAATAATTTCCAACAGAAATAATTATTTTTCACAATTATAATAGCGGAGACCCTTGGAAAATAGTAGGATTTGTTAATCTCATTTGTCTTTTGAAAAAGAAATATTGTCAATTTTCTTGGTGATGTAATTATGTTATTGTTGTTGACAAATAGAAAAATCTAATAAAGGTAATAATACTTTCTTTCTTGGTTCTCTCTTTTTTGTAATTGTTGTATAATAATAATAATAATACCTGGATGACTTTTATAGCGCCGTTTTTGTGCAAAAACACCTCAAGGGCGCTGTACAAACTTATAATACATTTCTACAGTGTTATTACTTAACTATTTATGGAGAAAATATACAGTACAATACTTACCTGGTAGGTCACTTGAGATTAACACTTAATTAATATTATCTATTTGTTTATTGGCGAAATTTAGATACAGGGCTTAGGACTTAATTGAAAAATTGAATATAACTGGACTTTCTCTTAGGATTGGTATATTTAATTTAAGGGTATGACAACTTAAAAAGGTAAGTTTTTAGTTTAGACCTGAATTCTGTTGGACTTGTTATGGATCTTAGTTCCGGAGGGAGTCTATTCCAAGCCTTCGGCCCAGACACACCGAAAGCGCGATCACCAAACTTAGTATTTGGCTTGCGCATAGGTTCCATCAGTCTGCCTACAGCTGCTGATGTTGCTGATCTAAGCGTTGACTGCCTCAGACCAGTGTTTTCCGGGAAGCATAGTTCAGAGATGTAGGGTGGGGCCATTTCATTGATGGATTTAAACACCATCCAGCACAGTTTGTACTGGATTCTTTCAGGGCACTTGAGCCAGTGAAGGTTACGAAGGTGTTCTGAAATGTGCGAATATTTTGAAACCCCGGTTATGAGCCGTGCTGCTGCATTAAACACTGATTGAAGTTTGTCAATTTGATATTTTGGAAGGCTGGCATAAATGCCGTTGCAGTAATCGAGACGTGAGACTACGTAAGAGTTGACAAGTAGTTTTGTTGCTTCTGTAGGAAGGTTTCTTCGGACAGACTTGAGTTGTCTTAGGTGAAAAAAGCCAGTGCTTACAGTCCTATTTATTTGACTTTTAAACGAAAAGTCTGAATCTAAATTGACACCGAGAAGTTTAACTGTTGTTTTTGGGATGATATCGCTGCCGGAAATAGTAATAGGTGAATTGTCTATGAAATGTTGACGTTTGTTTGTGGCTACCCAGAGGAACTCAGTCTTAGATGGATTGAGCTTCAGCTTGTTTGAAGACATCCAACGAGTTATTGCTTCTAGACATTCAGTTATACGGATCTTGAGACTATTGATTTCATTTGGAGCGCAGTAAAAATAAACTTGCTGATCGTCAGCGTAGCAGTGAGACAAGAGATCAAATGACTCGATTATTTTGGCGACATCATTTGTAAAAAGGATGAAGAGAAGTGGACCCAAAACGGATCCCTGGGGTACCCCTGAAGAAAGTGTTGCGAAGTTGGACAATTTATTTCCAACCCTCACGGCTTGTAAGCGATTGGATAAATAGGATACCAGCCAATTTTTTATGTCGGAATTCAAACCAAATGTTTCCTCTAATCTCCTAATGAGGAATTCATGATCAATCGTGTCAAACGCTGCACTCATGTCTAGGAGTGAGATAAGTGATAACTTACCTGACTCTACGGCCAGCGTTATGTCTGATAGCATACGAAGTAGTCCGGTTTCAGTTGAGTGGAACTTTCTGTACGCAGATTGACGTTTTGCGAATAATTTATTTGAATTCAAGTGGCTGGTTATTTGTGTGGCAGCAATTTTCTCCAGGATTTTTGAAATAAATGGTAAGTTTGAAACGGGCCGATAATTACCTAAGTTATCGGCGTCTAGATGTGAATTTTTCAGGATTGGTGTAACTACAGCTGACTTGAGTGGTTCAGGAAAGTCACCCGTGCTAAGTGATTTATTAAAAACATGAACTAGGAATGGAGCTAAAACAGTAGAACATTGTTTTAATAACCATGTCGGTATGGGATCAAGACTGCACTGTTTATTAGGCGAGCTTGAAATAATTTTTATTACTTCTTCCAGCGTTGTGGGTTTGAAGGAAGACAAAATTCCTTTAGAGTTTAAAGTGAATATTGGCGGAGGGGCGTGAGATGCGGAAGCACGAATGGATTCAATTTTTTCCCGAAAAAAAATTGAGAAAGCTTCCGGGGTAATATCTATTTTCGTTGGAACAGTGACTTCCGAAATTACTGTCTTTATTGAGTTCCAAAGACGTCGCGGGTTGGTTCGCTCAGAGTTAGTAGATGTGTATAACGTTAATTTATTTTGTTCCTATCTTCTGTTTTTATATTCTCTACATCCCATATATTTTTTGTGCGACAACCTTTTTGTTGTTCAGATAAAATATTTTTTTCATCTAAATGAGTATATATTAAATCTGTCAAGCAAGATGTTAAAATTTTGTATATTGTCGGTAAACATGTAATGGGTCTATACTGAGAGGGATTTTTCATATTTTTGCTTTTAGGCAACAAATAAGTAATGCCCTTAGTTAGAAAATTTGGATTATATTAATTATATTATATGGATTATATTAATTTGGTTATATCTAAAGATGGATGGTAACTGTCCAAAAGAAGAAGAATTTCTGAGGATTTAGTTATAGTAACAGATTTGATATTAGAAAAAACTAGATCCAGGGTTCGGTCGTTGATATTTTTGTTATTATTTAGTTGATATAAGTTTAAAAAGTTTGACATTTTGAGAATTTTTCTTTCGATGTCAGATATGCTGGAGCTATTTATTCTCGATAAATCTGAGGATAATAGGTCCCAATTATTGTTTGGTAGATTATAGTTGCCAGCAATGATTATTTTTGATTCGGGATATTTAGATATTAGTATGTGAATCTCATCCATAGGGTTTCTATAAATAATTTTATCGGATGAAGGAGGAATATAAACACAACCTAGAATTATTTTTTTGTTTGTTTTAACCACACTAAAAATATGTTCCACGTTTTTGTAAGTTGTAGTAAGCTTCCGGGAAACTAATGTCAAAACGCCACACTGGTATTTTTTTTCTATCCAATCTGTTGATATTTTCAGTTGGTAGTATTTTTCATACGGTCTTCCAATTCCTTCCTTAAGTCTGGCAATTGCTTTCGCTGTAATGAGATCTGATCACATTTGATCTTTTTTTGATCATGAACATCACTTCTGTTTTGAAATATTAGTTTCACTTGTGACGGTTTTTCAAACTGCATCTTGATAGAGCGAGTTTTGTTACCACGCTTGGCTCCTAATCTGTATAATTAAATATTATTTTATTTATAGTTGTAACCTTATTTACAATATCCGTGACGAGATTTATGTCTTCATTAATAGATTGAGCTTGAGTTTTAGAATGGCTCTCTGGAACATTAAATAGGATTACGTTTTTTGATCGTGTTTTCTTGTCCTCCATGTATCAAGAGCCTCGCATAAACTGGGGGCGTTTTCATTTTGAATATTTTGGGTATTGGGGTGAAGTGGTTGGTTTTGATGAAATGTTTATAGGCACCCAATTTTTCTACCATAATTCTTAACTTTATTCCCATTTGACCAATTGTACCCAGCAGCTCCGATAGTTTGGACAACATTTTTGCCATTTGCTCTTTATTGAATCGATTGTTTGGGTTCACATTTATTGTCTTTAAAAAATTCAGACTTTCACTGGCATTGGCCAAGTACTGCTAAGCGTTGTCGTTGGAGCTCATACTTATTTTGGATATAATTTACATATATATTTTTTTATTAGTTTAGCAGCCCTGCACGGCGTAAGGAGAATGACGGGTAGTGGTTTTAGGTACAAATTTGTTGACACTGGTATAATGTTATTGATACAATTATATTATGACAGTTAATCAGTGAACTGTATTATTTCAGTTATTAAAAGATAAACACCTTTTTCAATTATGATAGTACACAAAACACGGTTAAGAATCAATTCTTCAAAAGTTGATAGCAAACTTATGTTAATTTAATGAGTGTAAATAACAGTTTTGTGATATTTGAACATAACGATTTAACAACACGAGCACTATGGACTGTGTATGAAAGATGTGGAATAAACAGTAAAGTTTTTAAATAATAATAATAATAATAATAATAATAATTGGATAATTTGTAGAGCGCCGTTTTTGTGAAAAATCACCTCAAGGGCGCTGTACAATTTATTTCCTAGGATCTACATTTGTTATTTAGAAAAGATACCAAAACATACTTACCTGGCAAGTCACTTCCAACAAACACACTTATATTAAAAAGTTTATGCTTAAAGATAGAACTGCACGCAGAGGACACTATATCAAAAAACACTGGTCGTCGCATGATCTTAAGTCTGCTATAGTTTTTATTTTAATTTAAATGTATTTTAACTGTCTTAAAAGCCTACAAATTGTTAGTTGTTATCATTTTTATTTATTTATTTTTAATTATTATTTTTATTTATTTTATTTTATTTTTAGTATTTTTTACATTTTGTTAATTTAAATTTAAATTGCCGTCAACTGTGAAAGTGGAGGTTTCTGAAATTATGGATACGACTGTCTGAAAAGGTGCGTTTTAAGTTTAGACCTAAATTCTGCCGAGTCTGCGATCATTCTCAAATCATGTGGCAGTCCATTCCAGGCTTTAGGTCCTGACACGGCAAAAGCACGCTCACCGAACTTAGTATCTGGTGTGCGCTTTGGTTCCTTCAACCTTCCGATAGTTGATGACGTTGCTGACCTAAGGGTTGACTGTCGGGAATTGGAATCTTCTGGAATACACAATTCTGATAAATAAGCCGGAGCCATTCCGTTAAGTGACTTAAATACCATCCAGCATACCTTGAACTGGATTCTTTCAGGACATTTGAGCCAGTGCAGATTTTTGAGATGCTCTGAAATGTGGGAGTATTTAGATACTCCGGTGATAAGCCTTGCCGCGGCGTTGAAAACGGATTGTAATTGGTTGATTTGACATTTAGGGAGACTTGCATATATTCCGTTGCAATAATCTAGACGTGAAACAACATAGGAATTGACTTCCGTACGTACGTCTATGGACAACTAAACATCTATCAATTTTGTTCCACAATCATTTACTCCCTATTAAATATAAAACTACTTAAAATAACAAAATAACCGCGCTAATCTACTTCGGACCGTCCCCGTGACGTGTACAAGTATTCGCAAGGTGAGATTCCTCCTTTTTACTGAGAAAAGACTCATTTTAGTTTTTAAGTTCATTCCAAACCAACATTTACGGAAAGTGAAATTTTCATATTTTACGTGCTTTCAATTAGTGAAATAACACTCATAGGGGTGGTTTTTATCCCCCTTTTTTAATGCCTTACCATTGTTTAATCTCTTGTGTACTTAATAACGTTAAAAAACTCATAAAAATTGCTACCTGTCAAAATTCAGTGACCATAGACAACTTGGAGCTTTGCGCAGAAATTGTGCAAAATTGTGCAGACTGATCTTGTCTTTAATATATCTCCATAGATATTCATAATAGACGGGTAATTCTTTCACAAATTGCAAGAATTCATAGATGCCCATCATTTAAGACCAAAATCATCCATTGGCTAGTGTTATTTCAGTTAACCAATCACAAGACATTTATATCACAACAAAAGCGAATACGGATTATTGTAGCATTTGTTTCCCCAAAATAAATTTATAATTTCTATAATGTCCTCTGATGCGACAAAACCTTCTCGCGATGAATACGGTCATAGTAAGAAAAAAAGAGTACTGGACATTACGCTTTCCCCTAATGCCAAAAAAACAGATCCAGAGATCATCACAGTTGACCCTCATTATGAAGATTCTGACTCGGATGATGAGGGATCCCGATGCTCAGATGAGCCTGACGTGTCTCCCAGTGCCTCTGGAGTAGAAGTCCTAAATGACGCCCAATCTCATCTGATGGCACTACAAGACGTCCTGGCAGAAAAAAGCTCAAAGGTATCAAAGGACCAGCAACTTCGAGTTTCAAGAAGCGTATCCGAAGTTCTCCGAGCCGTATCCCAATTGCTTCTGGAGCGCGAGGCTATGCGCGCTGATATGGCAACAGTTACTGCACAGCTTCACATCGCGAGAGAAGAAACAAGGAGCGAACGAGTAGAAAATAAGCACCTACAAGAAAAAATCCTTCAGCTGGAGTCTGACCTTGGTCCTGTCATGCATAGAGTCGCTATGGCAACGGAAGCCAGCCTTTCATTTGCAGACATTGCCCGAAATAGTTTTGCGGACGCTGTTCGGAATCGTCCTGAAAAAGCATCCAATCCCCCAATCACACGCACGAGGATTCAAGTGGGAAGCCCAAAGCCTTCGGTGTGCATTTTTCCCAAATTAAAGGCCAAAGATAGTGAACAAACAAAGCAGCTTATGAAGGACACTTTCCGACCATCAGATTTAGGTGTACGCGTGACGGGGATCCGGAAAATAAAAAATAATGGTGTGTTACTCCAGACGGCGACAAAAGAAGACTGTAAAAAAATTTTAAATGCCCCAGCTCTTGTCAATTCTTCAACCCTGAGTGCCCGACTGCCGACCAAAAGACTACCGAGAGTCATATTTTTTAATGTTCCCCGTGAGCTGACTGATGATGATTTCCTGCAGAGCGCTCTTACCGGCATCTCTGGGATAACTGACGTTGGGAGCACCATAGCGAGCTGCAGGCTCAGTCACCTAGCTGGTGCTCGCACAGGATCAACTTGCCACCGGGTCTACGAGGTGCCTGCTAACCTGCGACACATCCTAGTGGAACAGGGAAAGGTCTTTGTGGACTGGACAGTGTGCCGCGTACGTGATTTTATTGGCCTCACAGTATGTTCCAAGTGCCAAATGATCGGTCACTCTTTCAAGTTCTGTAAAGATCAAACAAGATGTGGTCACTGTGGCCAGGATGGTCACTCCCGCGAAAGTTGCCCAAATACTGCTGCGAAGGCAGTTTGCGCCACCTGCATCAGATTTGGAAAGCCCGCCACTCATCCTACCGGAGACAGGGAGAACTGCCCAGCATACCTAGCAGCGCTTTCGAGGGATTTCTCCACGATCAGCTATGGCGTCTAACTACATAGATGAAGACTATGATGTTGACTTTAAGAGAACTAATAGGTTAGACCAATGGACGGAAGAAATGGTAGAGAAAAACAGTGAAGTGGGAAGTTTTATATGTGTGCAAGTTAATATACGATCAATCTCTAAATATTGGGATGTTTTACATGCTAACCTCCAAAATTGTTGGAAAAATATAGATTTATTAATGTTATGTGAAACATCTATAAAAAGTGAACAAACTTGTCTTTTCGAAATTCCAGGTTATAATAGCATCAGTTACTGTCGCACATCCAAATCGGGAGGGGGTATAAGCTTATATATCCGGGATACTTTAATTTTTACACAAAATACATATGAAACAATGTTTTTCGAAAATATCTCATGCCTAATAACATTACCTAATAATACAACACTTAATGTTCTTGCTATTTATAGACCACCAAATCTTAGTAAACAATCTTTTATAAATGAGCTTTCTTCATTACTAACCAAACATTCGAACCGTAATGAAAATATGTTAATATTTGGTGATATAAATATTGATTTGCTAAATTATATTGACGCTATAACGATCAACTATGAAAACACTCTTTCAAATAATTATTTTACTAAATGTATCAGTGACGTTACGAGGGAAGCCATAGCTAAAGGTAAAGTGACACGTACGTGCCTGGATCATATATTTGTTAGGTATATTAATAAGCACAAAGACACGGACATGCTACGTGCTTGTGTATGTGACTTCATTATTGCTGATCACTTTACAACAGGTGTGAGCATTCCATATTATAAAATGAATAAACGTATTGTAAATGAAGTACGGCAGGTCTCAATTTTATCCCAAAAACGTATAGATTGCTCTATTAGAAATTATAACTGGAGTGCTTTACTACAGACAAACGATTGCACTAATTTATATAATCAAATAAAATCCAATTTTAACGAATTGTATGAAAATAGTAGATTAATTATAGATATCAAACCTAAAGCTCGACCTTGGATAATAAAAGAATGGATGACCGAAGATATTTTATCACATATTAAAAAAAAAGATTTTTTATTTAAACGATGGAAAAATTCACCAACAAATACAATTTATGAAAAACAATATAAATCATTTCGTAATTATGTCACCAAATTAATAATCAAAAATAAAACGGCATTTTATAATGATAGATTTAAGCATCATTTTACAGACAGCAAAAAAACCTGGGATGAAATAAATAAAATTCTAGGACGTAACACAAAGAGTAACTGTGATGATGTTATATCTAAATATATGCTAAAAGATCAATCCGTGGAAATTGTGACAAACCAATTTGTAAACTATTTTTCAGACAGCATTTCTTCAATGGTACACAAATGTGATTTTAGGGCATCAAATATCGTCCCGCCAGAATTGCAACATAGCTTATATATACCACGAGCGTCACTCGCAGACATAGTGAGCATAGTGAAGCTCCTCAAAAATTCAAAGTCTCCTGGCATAGACAACATACGAATGTTTGACATAAAAAGACACATAGATATCCTAGGCCCTATATTAACACATCTAATTAACATAATTTTAACTCAGGCTGTAATACCGGATGAGCTGAAGTGTAGTATTGTCAGACCTATTTACAAAAGTGGAAAACATACCGATATAGGAAACTATAGACCGATTAGTATACTACCAGCTATAGAAAAGATTCTCGAAAAATACTTATCTTTAAAACTAACTAAATACTTGGACTTCTTTTCTATAATAGATCCCAATCAATATGGTTTCCAAAAAAAAAAAAGTACCGAAATGTTACTACAGGATTTTTCTAATTTTATAAATAATGAATTGAATAACAAAAGACATGTTTTGGTACTGTTCATAGACAATTCTAAGGCATTTGATACTATAGATACGACGAAATTGTTAAATATTTTGGAGGCAATAGGGGTAAGAGGAAATACACTCAAACTATTCAAAAACTTTTTAACCAACCGCCAAATCAAGGTAAAAATATCAGATAAATTTAGTGAAATAAAAAATGTCAAAACTGGAGTTCCACAGGGGTCAATTTTGGGACCAACATTTTATATTATCTTTGTATCTCTTATGACAAAAATTTTTTCGTTTGTTAAATATTATGTATACGCTGATGATACTGCACTTGTCATATCCCATGAAAATTTATCTATTGCAATGAAATTGTTGCAGCAAGACTTTATTTCTTTATTAAGGTGGTCACATGATTATGGTTTACTAATTAATTCTAAAAAAACAAAACTGATGCATATAAGATCACCACATGCCAAGTATAGCGAGGCACCTCTAATCATATCTCACTCTTTTGACTGCATTCACAACAATATCACACAGCCCTGTGCGTGTACAAATATCGAACTGGTTAACCAATATGTCTATCTAGGAGTTACAGTAGATTGTAACATGAAGTGGGATGTACACATTTCAAAACTGTGTAAGCGCCTTCGGTCTATTGTAGGAAGACTGTATAAAATAAAATATTTTGTGCCTTTAAAAACTATGAAATTGATTTATCTGTCTCTTGCAGAATCTACCGTAAGATATGGGATAACTTCATGGGGTCAATCGTGCAAAACCAACATAAAACATGTACAAATGATTCAAAATGCCATTGTAAAGTTGTTAGTAAGCAAAACCATTTATAACCAGAGGAGAGACATTAGTATTATGTATAAATCAATAAATGTATTACCGATTCGTGCCCTTATGTGGCAAAAAATTGTATTACAGCATATATCTGACAGTCCGTATAAAACAATGGTGGATCATGTACACAATACACGTTTCATACAAAATAAAGGAGTGAAAGTACCTATGTTTCAAAACAAATATGGTCAAAGAACTCTTGAATACACAATACCTTTAATTTTTAACAAATTGCCATATGAATTAAAAGAAAATTGCTCCATTAATAAATTCTCTTTAATATTAAAATCATGGCTACTAAGGAGTAACCTCATGTATTAAGACTGTTTTTTTTTTCCCCCACAACACTGTTTCTGTATTTTCAAATTTAAGGTATATCACAATTTTTATTTATATTTTTTTTGGTTTTTTTGTAGAAATGTATGTATTACTACGCTAAAGCGTTGATGATTATTTTAATTTTATGTACTATACTATTATTATAGGTGCAACTAATCTCCTGCTGACAAGCTACTTGCAGTAGCTTAGCGGGTATAAATAATATTGTATGTAATCTTTATACAAATAAAAAAAAAAAAAAAAAAAAAAAAACTAGCAATTTAGTCGCCTCTGTTGGCAGGTTTCTCCGCACTGCTTTAATTTGCCTTAATTGAAAGAACCCCGTGCTTACAGTTCTGTTCACCTGAGTTTTAAGGGAAAAATTAGCGTCCAGATTGACACCCAGTAATTTGATGCACGTTTTTGGAGTGATGTCACTTCCGGAAATGGTTATTGGGGAGTTTTCAATGTTATGCTGACGTCTGCTTGTAGCAGTCCACAGAAACTCAGTCTTTGTGGGATTCAGTTTCAATCTATTTGAGGTCATCCAGCGAGTAATTGCTTCTATACACTCAGTTATACGAATTTTTAGACTGTTTATTTCTTCTGGTAAGCAGTAAAAATAAACTTGCTGGTCATCAGCGTAGCAGTGAGATAGAAGGCCACATGATTCTATTATTTTAGCGACATCATTTGTGAAGAGGATGAAGAGTAGTGGGCCCAGAACGGACCCTTGGGGTACTCCAGATGAAAGGGTTGCATAATTTGATTGGTTTTTTCCTACTTTTACGGCTTGTAAACGGTTGGCCAGGTACGATGTCAGCCAGGTCTTAACATCACAGTTTAAACCAAATGATTCATCTAATCGTTTAATAAGAAAGTCATGGTCAATCGTGTCAAATGCAGCACTCATATCCAAGACTGAAAGAAGTGCCAGTTTACCCGACTCAATGGCAGTAGTTATGTCCGACAAAACACGTAGTAACCCGGTTTCTGTGGAGTGGAACCGTCTATATGCAGATTGGTATTTAGTTAATAATTCATTTGAATTTAAGTGACATATGACCTGTGAGGCAGCGATTTTTTCTAATATTTTTGATATAAAAGGCAGATTTGAAACGGGTCGGTAATTTGAAAGATCTTCAGCGTCCAGTTGTGGTTTTTTTAATAATGGAGTTACGATAGCTGATTTAAGGGATTTTGGAAAGTCACCCGTGCTAAGTGACTTATTGAAAAGATGAACTAAAAAGGGAGCAATTTCATTGCAACACTTTTTCAGTAGCCACGTTGGAATAGGGTCGAGCGAACACTGCTTGTTCGGTGAAGTAAGAATTAATTTCCTTACTTCTTCTAGGGATGTAGGTTTGAAGGCAGAAAGGTTTTCTTTATTGCATTTAGTAAAATACGGTGGTGGAGCGTAGGTTGTTAGGGCTCGTATTGACTCAATTTTGTCAAGGAAAAACTTGGAGAAGATTTCCGGAGCTATGTCGATTGTATTTGGTGCATGGACATCAGCAATGACTGTCTTAACCGAGTTCCAAAGACTACGTGGATTTTGACGCTCTGAAGTGATCCTATTTGTCCAATATTCAGACCTTTTTGAACGGATTAAGATCATGTACCCTTTTTGAGCCTGTATCCAATCGTTCCGTGATGTAACCCCCGAGTGTCTGTAGGACCTCTCCAATTTACGCATCAATCTCTTCTGGCTCCGACATTCTTCGTCAAACCAGGCATCAGATTTTCGTAGACGCCGAGTTTTTGTAGAAATTGGAGCATATGTATTTAAAAGGGTTGAAAGGATGCTGTTATAATCTGCTGCTAGTTTGGTTGGCGACTCTGTTTCCCATGCGCTATGTGTACAGAGCGGAGAAGCTTTTAGTTCTGACAGGAAGTCGTCAAAGTTAAAACCGCGCCATGCTCTTGATGTGATAGTAACGTAAGGAATTTTCGGTGGGTTAAAATCGATTTCTGAGCGAATAAGTCGATGGTTTGATAGTCCTACATCCACACTATCCGCTACCAGAAACGGACCGCTTGACTTTGAGATAAAAATGTCCAAAGTTCCGCCAGCATTGTGAGTTGGGGAATTAACCCATTGACGGCATCCGAAGCAGTCTAATAAATCAGTGAATTTAAGAGTATTTGGTGATTCTAGACGCTCTAAGTGAATGTTAATGTCGCCTGTTATGAAAATATTATCGGAAAGTCCCACAACCCGCTCGAGAAAACACGAAAATTCATTAAAAAAGTCCAAAGTGATTTGTTTTGAACCAGGCCGGTATAGGGTACATAAAATGAATGATGCTCCTGCAGACGAAACTCGGCATCCCAAGTGCTCAAAGGTTCGGTATGCACCAATTGACACCCTTGTTAAACGCAAGCCCTGGCGACCTAAAATCACGATACCCCCGTGATTTACGCTAGCGATGTTGTCATCCCGAGAAATTGTTGCTTTCGGTCGGGCTTCTTCTAGCACGACATAACCTAAAGCTCGGAGTCTCTTTATTGAAAAAGAGTCACTATTTTCGTTCCAAGTCTCAGTTATGGCCAGGACATGAAGATTCTGTTCGTTGAAAACCTCCCCTACTTCCTCTATCTTGTTATTGAGAGATCTAACATTCCAGGATCCTATACCTAGTTGACGGCTCTTAAAGTTGGCATGCCGTTGTATACAAGCATTAACTGTGTTATATTCTCTCTCCGGATTCGGGAGAATTTGAGTTGCTACTTTTCCCTGTTCTTCTGTTAGCGGTGACGTAACTATTTCGATGCTGTGTTCCAGATGTATTTTCCTACTGCGTCCAGCTCTGCAACCACGAAACCTCATTTTACGGGTAGTTGTTTTAGTAATAACGCGTCCAAGGTTATACAGCGATATCTTTGCAGCTATTGCAGGGTCCAAATAGACACTTTCACTATTAAGGGTGGGTTTTTTCATTTACCGAGAATGCTAAATGCAATGCTAATTGTAAAAGTAAACAGTAAAAGTCATAGAAATGAGTTTTTTCATTTGACATTTACCGTTTACTTTTACCTACAATCTTACAGCTAGGCAACCGTGCTGTAAATGCTAATTGTAAAGTAAAAAATGGCTGCCATTGCCGAAGTGACAGTTCAAGAGTTTAGAGGTTATTTTTTGTTGTAGCTATTTGGCGGTATTTGCTATTATATATTACCAATATTACTTAACAAAATGTTTGCAACAAGTGACAGTTCTTCAAGTTCTGATGATGAAGTTGTAATGAATATGACGCGACGTGTTAAGCGACATAATATACGTCGGAACATGTATCTAATGGAAGATCATGATTTTATTTGCCGATTTCGTGTCAATAAGGAAACTGCTCGACTTTTAACTACATTAATCGCAGATATGATATGTACTCCCACCGATATGTAAGTAATGGTTAATAAAATGAAATTACAAACATTTTTACAACAATTTATTCAAATTACATCACGTAAATAGAATGATAATGACTTTCTTTCTCTCCTTAGGAATAATGCTGTCAAACCATCTGAACAGTTGTTACTGGCTTTGCGGTTTTATGCAACTGGTTCAATGCAAAGAGTACTTGGGGACATTGCAAATGTACACAAAAGTACAGTATGTAAAATAATTTTCAATGTGTCAAAGGCGATAGCGTCACTCAATAAAAACTTTATATCAATGCCCAGAAGTGACGCTGGAATGTTAGAGAATAACAGAAAGTTTCATAGATTGGCCAAATTCCCAAATGTTATAGGAGCCATCGATTGTACCCATGTACCAATAACATCTCCAGGTAAATAAGCTTTTCGTGTTTTTATTTAACTGTAATAAGTAAGATTAAGAAAGGGCCCTCAGATGGTTTGGGCATGCAGAGCGAATGAATGAAGAAAGAAGGAAAATAAAGGAAAGGAGAACATATGACGCAAATGTGAATGGTGAAAGAAGTCTGGAATGCCCGAGGAAGACGTGGCACGATCAAGTGAATCAGATACTTAAGTCGGGCCATGTCAGGAGTCAGAAAAATAGATGAGTATGTATAAATGTAAATGAGACAAAACAGTAATATTTGGTTTTCGCATATATTTATGCAATTGGAATATACTACAATATTTTATAATTTCAGGTGGAAATACTGCGGAGTTATACAGAAACCGTAAAGGTTATTTCTCATACAATGTCCAAACAATTTGTAATGCTGATCTACTAATTTTGGATATTGTATGTAGATGGCCAGGAGCTAGCCATGACAGCACCATTTTTAATGCTAGCAACATTAAAGGCAGGTTGGAGAATGGAGATTTTGGAAGCAACGTAATTTTGGGAGATGGGGGTTATGGCGTGCAGCGCTACCTTTTAACACCTCTTAGGAATCCAATTACACCAGGGCAGGAACTATACAATAGATGCCATATTCGCACCAGAAATCCAGTAGAGCGTTCGTATGGTTTTTTTTTTTTTTTATATTTACTCCACACAGGAGGCCCTGAAGAAAATAATTTCCCTCAGGGCCTATGTCATCTTTGGGGATGCTGTGTGGAGGGTCTTTTTGTGGAGAGGAAGGAGTGAACATGGGTCTTGAAGAGTCCCATGTTGTAGGAGGGAGGAAACACAGAGGCCGGCAGTTCGTTCCACAGCCGAGCTGTTGAACTTAAGAACGAATCATAGAAGCGACCCGTTCTCATGTGACAAGTGTCAACTGTGTACAAATGTTGGGCGCGCGTTTGGCGTGTATCCCGACTACGCACCGGTGCCGAAGGGATCAATGACGCTAGTTCCTCAGAGCATCTTCCATTGTAATACCGATAGAACAAGGACAGCATACCTACCTGATGCCTGTGCTCTAAAGATTGCAGTCCGTTTGTTAAGATTGGGGAATCTATCAAACGGACCGCCCGTTTCTGCACAGAGTCAAGGGTTTTTTTCAGGTATTTTGGGGCTCCAGACCAGAGATGGCTGCCAAATTCGACAGTAGGGCGCACTTGCGATTTGTACAGGGTGAGCAGTTGTGTACTATTAAAGTATCTGCGGGCCCTGTACAGTACGCCCAGCTTCTGAGAGGCCAACTTTACTCTAGCTTCGATGGAGCCCCCGTACCTGAGCTGGTCACTTATAGTTACACCAAGCATGGTGTCTGGAAGAGACGTTTTCCCTGTATTGCGACCAATTTAAGATTAAATCAAAACAGAATCGAAAGTGTCATACTTGCCACCGCAGTTTTACACAATATTTGTTTAAAAAAGAACATTCCTGAGGTAGATCCGGAAATGTATGTTGATCTCGACAGATTCCGAATGGATAACAATGAAGGCGGTGGCAGCGGTGCGCCCACCACCTCTGGAAGCAATGCTAGGGAAGCACTCATTCATTCCTATTTTGACCACTAAGTATTTATTCCTTGTATCCATAATATTTATATACATAGATAACTACTTTCTTACAGTTTTCCATCAATAGACCCTTTGCAGGTTTTCATTTACATAAACTCATTAGAAATTGGAGAAGAAGTTGGATATAGAGATGTATAAATGTGGAGGAAGCAAGGGAGGTTTATATGGGCATTTGTGTAGAGCTGTCCTCTCTGCCTACCCCAAGAGGGAAATGGTGTGTATTGTGTATGTATGTATATATAATTTTGTTTCAGGTTGGCTGCCAGAGACACAATATGAATCAACTTGTAACTCATGTGCAGTGTGCACATGATATGGAATAAACAAGGAATTGAAATGATGGACTTTTTCAAAAATATAATTTTTATTTAAGAAGTTGTAGGACTTATGTAGGAAAATTATTATCTTTAAGTAACAATTATATGTTTATAATTTATTAATGCTCCTTATTAATGAAAATATACATAGTTAAAACTAATACATAAATTACTTTTAAATCTGGAGAAACGCATATGAAACATTGATTTAAGGGATTTTGGAAAGTCACCCGTGCTAAGTGACTTATTGAAAAGATGAACTAAAAAGGGAGCAATTTCATTGCAACACTTTTTCAGTAGCCACGTTGGAATAGGGTCGAGCGAACACTGCTTGTTCGGTGAAGTAAGAATTAATTTCCTTACTTCTTCTAGGGATGTAGGTTTGAAGGCAGAAAGGTTTTCTTTATTGCATTTAGTAAAATACGGTGGTGGAGCGTAGGTTGTTAGGGCTCGTATTGACTCAATTTTGTCAAGGAAAAACTTGGAGAAGATTTCCGGAGCTATGTCGATTGTATTTGGTGCATGGACATCAGCAATGACTGTCTTAACCGAGTTCCAAAGACTACGTGGATTTTGACGCTCTGAAGTGATCCTATTTGTCCAATATTCAGACCTTTTTGAACGGATTAAGATCATGTACCCTTTTTGAGCCTGTATCCAATCGTTCCGTGATGTAACCCCCGAGTGTCTGTAGGACCTCTCCAATTTACGCATCAATCTCTTCTGGCTCCGACATTCTTCGTCAAACCAGGCATCAGATTTTCGTAGACGCCGAGTTTTTGTAGAAATTGGAGCATATGTATTTAAAAGGGTTGAAAGGATGCTGTTATAATCTGCTGCTAGTTTGGTTGGCGACTCTGTTTCCCATGCGCTATGTGTACAGAGCGGAGAAGCTTTTAGTTCTGACAGGAAGTCGTCAAAGTTAAAACCGCGCCATGCTCTTGATGTGATAGTAACGTAAGGAATTTTCGGTGGGTTAAAATCGATTTCTGAGCGAATAAGTCGATGGTTTGATAGTCCTACATCCACACTATCCGCTACCAGAAACGGACCGCTTGACTTTGAGATAAAAATGTCCAAAGTTCCGCCAGCATTGTGAGTTGGGGAATTAACCCATTGACGGCATCCGAAGCAGTCTAATAAATCAGTGAATTTAAGAGTATTTGGTGATTCTAGACGCTCTAAGTGAATGTTAATGTCGCCTGTTATGAAAATATTATCGGAAAGTCCCACAACCCGCTCGAGAAAACACGAAAATTCATTAAAAAAGTCCAAAGTGATTTGTTTTGAACCAGGCCGGTATAGGGTACATAAAATGAATGATGCTCCTGCAGACGAAACTCGGCATCCCAAGTGCTCAAAGGTTCGGTATGCACCAATTGACACCCTTGTTAAACGCAAGCCCTGGCGACCTAAAATCACGATACCCCCGTGATTTACGCTAGCGATGTTGTCATCCCGAGAAATTGTTGCTTTCGGTCGGGCTTCTTCTAGCACGACATAACCTAAAGCTCGGAGTCTCTTTATTGAAAAAGAGTCACTATTTTCGTTCCAAGTCTCAGTTATGGCCAGGACATGAAGATTCTGTTCGTTGAAAACCTCCCCTACTTCCTCTATCTTGTTATTGAGAGATCTAACATTCCAGGATCCTATACCTAGTTGACGGCTCTTAAAGTTGGCATGCCGTTGTATACAAGCATTAACTGTGTTATATTCTCTCTCCGGATTCGGGAGAATTTGAGTTGCTACTTTTCCCTGTTCTTCTGTTAGCGGTGACGTAACTATTTCGATGCTGTGTTCCAGATGTATTTTCCTACTGCGTCCAGCTCTGCAACCACGAAACCTCATTTTACGGGTAGTTGTTTTAGTAATAACGCGTCCAAGGTTATACAGCGATATCTTTGCAGCTATTGCAGGGTCCAAATAGACACTTTCACTATTAAGGGTGGGTTTTTTCATTTACCGAGAATGCTAAATGCAATGCTAATTGTAAAAGTAAACAGTAAAAGTCATAGAAATGAGTTTTTTCATTTGACATTTACCGTTTACTTTTACCTACAATCTTACAGCTAGGCAACCGTGCTGTAAATGCTAATTGTAAAGTAAAAAATGGCTGCCATTGCCGAAGTGACAGTTCAAGAGTTTAGAGGTTATTTTTTGTTGTAGCTATTTGGCGGTATTTGCTATTATATATTACCAATATTACTTAACAAAATGTTTGCAACAAGTGACAGTTCTTCAAGTTCTGATGATGAAGTTGTAATGAATATGACGCGACGTGTTAAGCGACATAATATACGTCGGAACATGTATCTAATGGAAGATCATGATTTTATTTGCCGATTTCGTGTCAATAAGGAAACTGCTCGACTTTTAACTACATTAATCGCAGATATGATATGTACTCCCACCGATATGTAAGTAATGGTTAATAAAATGAAATTACAAACATTTTTACAACAATTTATTCAAATTACATCACGTAAATAGAATGATAATGACTTTCTTTCTCTCCTTAGGAATAATGCTGTCAAACCATCTGAACAGTTGTTACTGGCTTTGCGGTTTTATGCAACTGGTTCAATGCAAAGAGTACTTGGGGACATTGCAAATGTACACAAAAGTACAGTATGTAAAATAATTTTCAATGTGTCAAAGGCGATAGCGTCACTCAATAAAAACTTTATATCAATGCCCAGAAGTGACGCTGGAATGTTAGAGAATAACAGAAAGTTTCATAGATTGGCCAAATTCCCAAATGTTATAGGAGCCATCGATTGTACCCATGTACCAATAACATCTCCAGGTAAATAAGCTTTTCGTGTTTTTATTTAACTGTAATAAGTAAGATTAAGAAAGGGCCCTCAGATGGTTTGGGCATGCAGAGCGAATGAATGAAGAAAGAAGGAAAATAAAGGAAAGGAGAACATATGACGCAAATGTGAATGGTGAAAGAAGTCTGGAATGCCCGAGGAAGACGTGGCACGATCAAGTGAATCAGATACTTAAGTCGGGCCATGTCAGGAGTCAGAAAAATAGATGAGTATGTATAAATGTAAATGAGACAAAACAGTAATATTTGGTTTTCGCATATATTTATGCAATTGGAATATACTACAATATTTTATAATTTCAGGTGGAAATACTGCGGAGTTATACAGAAACCGTAAAGGTTATTTCTCATACAATGTCCAAACAATTTGTAATGCTGATCTACTAATTTTGGATATTGTATGTAGATGGCCAGGAGCTAGCCATGACAGCACCATTTTTAATGCTAGCAACATTAAAGGCAGGTTGGAGAATGGAGATTTTGGAAGCAACGTAATTTTGGGAGATGGGGGTTATGGCGTGCAGCGCTACCTTTTAACACCTCTTAGGAATCCAATTACACCAGGGCAG
The DNA here is from genome assembly GCF_061612785.1 of Hesperophylax consimilis. Lineage (NCBI taxonomy): Eukaryota > Metazoa > Arthropoda > Insecta > Trichoptera > Limnephilidae > Hesperophylax > Hesperophylax consimilis. Next base: position 840,059 of record NC_142858.1, read on the forward strand.
GAACTATACAATAGATGCCATATTCGCACCAGAAATCCAGTAGAGCGTTCGTATGGTTTTTTTTTTTTTTTATATTTACTCCACACAGGAGGCCCTGAAGAAAATAATTTCCCTCAGGGCCTATGTCATCTTTGGGGATGCTGTGTGGAGGGTCTTTTTGTGGAGAGGAAGGAGTGAACATGGGTCTTGAAGAGTCCCATGTTGTAGGAGGGAGGAAACACAGAGGCCGGCAGTTCGTTCCACAGCCGAGCTGTTGAACTTAAGAACGAATCATAGAAGCGACCCGTTCTCATGTGACAAGTGTCAACTGTGTACAAATGTTGGGCGCGCGTTTGGCGTGTATCCCGACTACGCACCGGTGCCGAAGGGATCAATGACGCTAGTTCCTCAGAGCATCTTCCATTGTAATACCGATAGAACAAGGACAGCATACCTACCTGATGCCTGTGCTCTAAAGATTGCAGTCCGTTTGTTAAGATTGGGGAATCTATCAAACGGACCGCCCGTTTCTGCACAGAGTCAAGGGTTTTTTTCAGGTATTTTGGGGCTCCAGACCAGAGATGGCTGCCAAATTCGACAGTAGGGCGCACTTGCGATTTGTACAGGGTGAGCAGTTGTGTACTATTAAAGTATCTGCGGGCCCTGTACAGTACGCCCAGCTTCTGAGAGGCCAACTTTACTCTAGCTTCGATGGAGCCCCCGTACCTGAGCTGGTCACTTATAGTTACACCAAGCATGGTGTCTGGAAGAGACGTTTTCCCTGTATTGCGACCAATTTAAGATTAAATCAAAACAGAATCGAAAGTGTCATACTTGCCACCGCAGTTTTACACAATATTTGTTTAAAAAAGAACATTCCTGAGGTAGATCCGGAAATGTATGTTGATCTCGACAGATTCCGAATGGATAACAATGAAGGCGGTGGCAGCGGTGCGCCCACCACCTCTGGAAGCAATGCTAGGGAAGCACTCATTCATTCCTATTTTGACCACTAAGTATTTATTCCTTGTATCCATAATATTTATATACATAGATAACTACTTTCTTACAGTTTTCCATCAATAGACCCTTTGCAGGTTTTCATTTACATAAACTCATTAGAAATTGGAGAAGAAGTTGGATATAGAGATGTATAAATGTGGAGGAAGCAAGGGAGGTTTATATGGGCATTTGTGTAGAGCTGTCCTCTCTGCCTACCCCAAGAGGGAAATGGTGTGTATTGTGTATGTATGTATATATAATTTTGTTTCAGGTTGGCTGCCAGAGACACAATATGAATCAACTTGTAACTCATGTGCAGTGTGCACATGATATGGAATAAACAAGGAATTGAAATGATGGACTTTTTCAAAAATATAATTTTTATTTAAGAAGTTGTAGGACTTATGTAGGAAAATTATTATCTTTAAGTAACAATTATATGTTTATAATTTATTAATGCTCCTTATTAATGAAAATATACATAGTTAAAACTAATACATAAATTACTTTTAAATCTGGAGAAACGCATATGAAACATTGATTTAAGGGATTTTGGAAAGTCACCCGTGCTAAGTGACTTATTGAAAAGATGAACTAAAAAGGGAGCAATTTCATTGCAACACTTTTTCAGTAGCCACGTTGGAATAGGGTCGAGCGAACACTGCTTGTTCGGTGAAGTAAGAATTAATTTCCTTACTTCTTCTAGGGATGTAGGTTTGAAGGCAGAAAGGTTTTCTTTATTGCATTTAGTAAAATACGGTGGTGGAGCGTAGGTTGTTAGGGCTCGTATTGACTCAATTTTGTCAAGGAAAAACTTGGAGAAGATTTCCGGAGCTATGTCGATTGTATTTGGTGCATGGACATCAGCAATGACTGTCTTAACCGAGTTCCAAAGACTACGTGGATTTTGACGCTCTGAAGTGATCCTATTTGTCCAATATTCAGACCTTTTTGAACGGATTAAGATCATGTACCCTTTTTGAGCCTGTATCCAATCGTTCCGTGATGTAACCCCCGAGTGTCTGTAGGACCTCTCCAATTTACGCATCAATCTCTTCTGGCTCCGACATTCTTCGTCAAACCAGGCATCAGATTTTCGTAGACGCCGAGTTTTTGTAGAAATTGGAGCATATGTATTTAAAAGGGTTGAAAGGATGCTGTTATAATCTGCTGCTAGTTTGGTTGGCGACTCTGTTTCCCATGCGCTATGTGTACAGAGCGGAGAAGCTTTTAGTTCTGACAGGAAGTCGTCAAAGTTAAAACCGCGCCATGCTCTTGATGTGATAGTAACGTAAGGAATTTTCGGTGGGTTAAAATCGATTTCTGAGCGAATAAGTCGATGGTTTGATAGTCCTACATCCACACTATCCGCTACCAGAAACGGACCGCTTGACTTTGAGATAAAAATGTCCAAAGTTCCGCCAGCATTGTGAGTTGGGGAATTAACCCATTGACGGCATCCGAAGCAGTCTAATAAATCAGTGAATTTAAGAGTATTTGGTGATTCTAGACGCTCTAAGTGAATGTTAATGTCGCCTGTTATGAAAATATTATCGGAAAGTCCCACAACCCGCTCGAGAAAACACGAAAATTCATTAAAAAAGTCCAAAGTGATTTGTTTTGAACCAGGCCGGTATAGGGTACATAAAATGAATGATGCTCCTGCAGACGAAACTCGGCATCCCAAGTGCTCAAAGGTTCGGTATGCACCAATTGACACCCTTGTTAAACGCAAGCCCTGGCGACCTAAAATCACGATACCCCCGTGATTTACGCTAGCGATGTTGTCATCCCGAGAAATTGTTGCTTTCGGTCGGGCTTCTTCTAGCACGACATAACCTAAAGCTCGGAGTCTCTTTATTGAAAAAGAGTCACTATTTTCGTTCCAAGTCTCAGTTATGGCCAGGACATGAAGATTCTGTTCGTTGAAAACCTCCCCTACTTCCTCTATCTTGTTATTGAGAGATCTAACATTCCAGGATCCTATACCTAGTTGACGGCTCTTAAAGTTGGCATGCCGTTGTATACAAGCATTAACTGTGTTATATTCTCTCTCCGGATTCGGGAGAATTTGAGTTGCTACTTTTCCCTGTTCTTCTGTTAGCGGTGACGTAACTATTTCGATGCTGTGTTCCAGATGTATTTTCCTACTGCGTCCAGCTCTGCAACCACGAAACCTCATTTTACGGGTAGTTGTTTTAGTAATAACGCGTCCAAGGTTATACAGCGATATCTTTGCAGCTATTGCAGGGTCCAAATAGACACTTTCACTATTAAGGGTGGGTTTTTTCATTTACCGAGAATGCTAAATGCAATGCTAATTGTAAAAGTAAACAGTAAAAGTCATAGAAATGAGTTTTTTCATTTGACATTTACCGTTTACTTTTACCTACAATCTTACAGCTAGGCAACCGTGCTGTAAATGCTAATTGTAAAGTAAAAAATGGCTGCCATTGCCGAAGTGACAGTTCAAGAGTTTAGAGGTTATTTTTTGTTGTAGCTATTTGGCGGTATTTGCTATTATATATTACCAATATTACTTAACAAAATGTTTGCAACAAGTGACAGTTCTTCAAGTTCTGATGATGAAGTTGTAATGAATATGACGCGACGTGTTAAGCGACATAATATACGTCGGAACATGTATCTAATGGAAGATCATGATTTTATTTGCCGATTTCGTGTCAATAAGGAAACTGCTCGACTTTTAACTACATTAATCGCAGATATGATATGTACTCCCACCGATATGTAAGTAATGGTTAATAAAATGAAATTACAAACATTTTTACAACAATTTATTCAAATTACATCACGTAAATAGAATGATAATGACTTTCTTTCTCTCCTTAGGAATAATGCTGTCAAACCATCTGAACAGTTGTTACTGGCTTTGCGGTTTTATGCAACTGGTTCAATGCAAAGAGTACTTGGGGACATTGCAAATGTACACAAAAGTACAGTATGTAAAATAATTTTCAATGTGTCAAAGGCGATAGCGTCACTCAATAAAAACTTTATATCAATGCCCAGAAGTGACGCTGGAATGTTAGAGAATAACAGAAAGTTTCATAGATTGGCCAAATTCCCAAATGTTATAGGAGCCATCGATTGTACCCATGTACCAATAACATCTCCAGGTAAATAAGCTTTTCGTGTTTTTATTTAACTGTAATAAGTAAGATTAAGAAAGGGCCCTCAGATGGTTTGGGCATGCAGAGCGAATGAATGAAGAAAGAAGGAAAATAAAGGAAAGGAGAACATATGACGCAAATGTGAATGGTGAAAGAAGTCTGGAATGCCCGAGGAAGACGTGGCACGATCAAGTGAATCAGATACTTAAGTCGGGCCATGTCAGGAGTCAGAAAAATAGATGAGTATGTATAAATGTAAATGAGACAAAACAGTAATATTTGGTTTTCGCATATATTTATGCAATTGGAATATACTACAATATTTTATAATTTCAGGTGGAAATACTGCGGAGTTATACAGAAACCGTAAAGGTTATTTCTCATACAATGTCCAAACAATTTGTAATGCTGATCTACTAATTTTGGATATTGTATGTAGATGGCCAGGAGCTAGCCATGACAGCACCATTTTTAATGCTAGCAACATTAAAGGCAGGTTGGAGAATGGAGATTTTGGAAGCAACGTAATTTTGGGAGATGGGGGTTATGGCGTGCAGCGCTACCTTTTAACACCTCTTAGGAATCCAATTACACCAGGGCAGGAACTATACAATAGATGCCATATTCGCACCAGAAATCCAGTAGAGCGTTCGTATGGTTTTTTTTTTTTTTTATATTTACTCCACACAGGAGGCCCTGAAGAAAATAATTTCCCTCAGGGCCTATGTCATCTTTGGGGATGCTGTGTGGAGGGTCTTTTTGTGGAGAGGAAGGAGTGAACATGGGTCTTGAAGAGTCCCATGTTGTAGGAGGGAGGAAACACAGAGGCCGGCAGTTCGTTCCACAGCCGAGCTGTTGAACTTAAGAACGAATCATAGAAGCGACCCGTTCTCATGTGACAAGTGTCAACTGTGTACAAATGTTGGGCGCGCGTTTGGCGTGTATCCCGACTACGCACCGGTGCCGAAGGGATCAATGACGCTAGTTCCTCAGAGCATCTTCCATTGTAATACCGATAGAACAAGGACAGCATACCTACCTGATGCCTGTGCTCTAAAGATTGCAGTCCGTTTGTTAAGATTGGGGAATCTATCAAACGGACCGCCCGTTTCTGCACAGAGTCAAGGGTTTTTTTCAGGTATTTTGGGGCTCCAGACCAGAGATGGCTGCCAAATTCGACAGTAGGGCGCACTTGCGATTTGTACAGGGTGAGCAGTTGTGTACTATTAAAGTATCTGCGGGCCCTGTACAGTACGCCCAGCTTCTGAGAGGCCAACTTTACTCTAGCTTCGATGGAGCCCCCGTACCTGAGCTGGTCACTTATAGTTACACCAAGCATGGTGTCTGGAAGAGACGTTTTCCCTGTATTGCGACCAATTTAAGATTAAATCAAAACAGAATCGAAAGTGTCATACTTGCCACCGCAGTTTTACACAATATTTGTTTAAAAAAGAACATTCCTGAGGTAGATCCGGAAATGTATGTTGATCTCGACAGATTCCGAATGGATAACAATGAAGGCGGTGGCAGCGGTGCGCCCACCACCTCTGGAAGCAATGCTAGGGAAGCACTCATTCATTCCTATTTTGACCACTAAGTATTTATTCCTTGTATCCATAATATTTATATACATAGATAACTACTTTCTTACAGTTTTCCATCAATAGACCCTTTGCAGGTTTTCATTTACATAAACTCATTAGAAATTGGAGAAGAAGTTGGATATAGAGATGTATAAATGTGGAGGAAGCAAGGGAGGTTTATATGGGCATTTGTGTAGAGCTGTCCTCTCTGCCTACCCCAAGAGGGAAATGGTGTGTATTGTGTATGTATGTATATATAATTTTGTTTCAGGTTGGCTGCCAGAGACACAATATGAATCAACTTGTAACTCATGTGCAGTGTGCACATGATATGGAATAAACAAGGAATTGAAATGATGGACTTTTTCAAAAATATAATTTTTATTTAAGAAGTTGTAGGACTTATGTAGGAAAATTATTATCTTTAAGTAACAATTATATGTTTATAATTTATTAATGCTCCTTATTAATGAAAATATACATAGTTAAAACTAATACATAAATTACTTTTAAATCTGGAGAAACGCATATGAAACATATACAGGGTGTATCGGCACGTACCCGACAAACTTTAACCAGCTATTCCTTAGCACATTTGGAGTAAAAAATGTTATGGGCACTTTGCTGTCCGGTAACATTTTTTTTCTTTTAAAAACAAAAAATAAATAAAATTTCCACACTCCGTTACTGCCCCCAGTATAGGGGTAAAGTACTTGGCAACGCCGCGCTACTGTCATCTCTTTCACACGTATTCTGTCTCAAGTCCCGTGTGGGCTTTTATAAGCAAGTGTGTCGAAAACCATCTTCGCTCTTTCCTACACACTAAATAATAATAGTTAAAAATGAGACGAATGATGCCATACCATTGTGATTGTAAAGTGCGCCAATACGTAAGTATACAACGAAACTCGAATAAGAATTGCCAGGTGGGTTTTTTAATCGCTTTAATCTGACTTCAAAAAATAATTAAACATGTAAAAATTTATTAAAATATTTCCAAGTATTATTAAATATAATATTACAGTACAGTACTTTGAACCTTCGCAATAAATTTATTTGATTTTAAGTTTAGTTTGTAGACCTCCATTTCAATTTAGAGATTTTTTAAAATTTTTAACAGTCTTATTATTAAATTTATAAAAAAAATGTGTTTATAAACAAGTTCTGCTAGTTGTAATTATTATTACGCGTGACAGCTGTTTCACCTTCTGACTGCATTATCAAACTGTGGTGAAGCCACTTACAGACGAAGTAAGTGATAACTTCCTATTTTTATTATCCTGGCTTTATTGATTTCCGAGTAAATTGTCGTAAATTATTATTTGCTAATTCCTATTATTGCATTGTTTAAAATTTCACTTAATGTCGTTGGTATTTCCAACTGATGACTCAGGGGTTTATTTCCCTGAATAATTAAGTATTTTGGGGTCTAATTATCATGCATTTCATTACATCCGATATATCTACACAATTTTTATGTTGAATTGGGGAAAGTTTTATGGCTAAGGGAAGGAGTGGAAGGTGAGGAAGTACCTGGATATTCAGATCTGGTCACCAAATACGGCTAGTCATTTCAAGCAACGTTTAAATTCTGAACCTGGATATTCAGATCTGGTCACCAAATACGGCTAGTTATTTCAAGCATTGTTTAAATTCTAAACCTGGATATTCAGATCTGGTCACCAAATACGGCTAGTTATTTCAAGCATTGTTTAAATTCTAAACCTGGATATTCAGATCTGGTCACCAAATACGGCTAGTTATTTCAAGCATTGTTTAAATTCTGAACCTGGATATTCAGATCTGGTCACCAAATACGGCTAGTTATTTCAAGCATTGTTTAAATTCTAAACCTGGATATTCAGATCTGGTCACCAAATACGGCTAGTTATTTCAAGCATTGTTTAAATTCTAAACCTGGATATTCAGATCTGGTCACCAAATACGGCTAGTTATTTCAAGCATTGTTTAAATTCTAAACCTGGATATTCAGATCTGGTCACCAAATACGGCTAGTCATTTCAAGCAACGTTTAAATTCTGATATTATTGTAGAAAGCAATCACTTTGTGGTTTGACATATTTAATAAAATAAAATACTTTTTTGTTTTAAAACCACGATATTTATTAATTTAAGAACCGACCGGTTTCGCTTTACTTAAGCATCATCAGGGTAAAAATTAATACTGTATTAATTTGTACCCTGATGATGCTTAAGTAAAGCGAAACCGGTCGGTTCTTAAATTAATAAATATCGTGGTTTTAAAACAAAAAAGTATTTTATTTTATTTAAATTCTGAATTAATTAATCAATTACGAAAAAGCGTGGGGTTAAGAAAATTTTTTAAAATTATAGTTGTAATTTATTGTCGATTTTTTTAAAAATTTGCGATATTTTAAATAAAATTTAATAATTATTATGTAAATCAATTAGCAATCTGGCAGCATTCATTTGCAGGTGGTCAATCCAATGCAGTCATGACGTTTGTGTGAGTGCTTTCCTTTGTGTGAGTGTGTTGCGCAGCAGTTTTATATGAACCGTTTTTTGATTCATCGGGATTGTTTTTAAAACTATACATTCTTTGTACCTTTAAATTAGTGGAAATAAACTTAAGTGTGTCAAGCTGCTCGTTATATTCCGGTAATTCTGGAAGGCAATAAGCAATAATATTCATAAATAACATTCCGCGAAGTTGTAAATAACTAAATTTATTAAAAATATACGTTGTAGGATAGCCTAGCAAGTAACATTTTGACAGAGCACTTACGGTGATTTAAAAAACAACGGCGCTGTTCAAATAATCCAATTATTATTATTGATAAATACCTAAGTGAGGAAAATTGTTTTTAAAAGTGCTCAGAATTATTGGACTTCGATTATAAATTCAGGAAATCTACTAATTAGTTTCTTAGTTTCAAAATTAGACTATTTAATACGTGAAACGCGTAAGAGGTGAAACCAGAGCATTCCAGAGGTGAAACAATTTAGTTACAAAAATAAAACTGATGTGTACAATACAAGAAGATAATCAGTGATTCACATACGAAAAATGTGAATAATCATTTATTGTTAAATAAAATATTTATTTTCTGGTACTGGATTATGTAATACGGGCTTCGTTCGCAGCGATACGCGAGTTAAGTTGCGATGTTGCTTTCAAACTTTGACAAAAAATAAAACAGTGGTGACATGTGGTGAAAATATGTTTAATTAATTTTTTATTAAAAAAAAACGTAACCGGACAGCAAAGTGCACATAACATTTTTTACTCCAAATGTGCTAAGGAATAGCTGGTTAAAGTTTGTCGGGTTAGTGCCGATACACCCTGTATAAATGAACTACAAACGGGTAACAATCACCAAACAAAGTAATCAAAAAGCTATTTAACTTCAAACCCAGAAAGTCCACAAAAAAATACATATGGAAACAAAAACTTTAAGAAAATTATATTATGAATATAATACAAAATAAATTCATACATTCAAATACAGAATTCAATAAAACGTCCAAGTACACACACTTAAAAACCATACATACTCACTATAGGGGGGGGCAACATATATAATTGCCTTTCAGACAACATTGAAAAGGAAAAAAAGTGTAGGTACATTTAAAAAAAAAAGTTTATTTTTATGCTGAATCAGCAAAACACTGAAAGTGAGTAATATTGTTATTTTTGTTGTTTGTTTTTGGGGTGTTATGCCGTGTTGCGCTAACTCCTTCTTTAGCCGACGTTTCGGACAGCGTTGCAGTGTCCATCATCAGGGCAGATCCGGTAGATCCGAAGATGTGTGAATTTTGGTTGTATAGTTTATAGAAATATTGTTATTGTTTAACTTATGTTTGGATGAACAAACTCCCACTTAGCATCAAACAAAATAAAACTATAAAGAACTACGTTAAGGAAATCAAATCAAAGTAATATCGGAAGAAGACCTCTCTAGCATATTCAAAACAACAACATAGTCCTTGAAAACATATTCAAACATACATAGTCCCCCTCAGAACAGGATCTCCTAGTGAGGAGGACTTCAACAATCGGCGTCGTTTTTATGTATATATATTTCACATATACCCTACAAATGTAATTAATAATATAGAAACTAAATAAAATATTCAACAAATTTGACAGGATACCCATTTTAAATTTAAAAAAAAGTAAGTATGTATTCTTTCAAAAGTGTATATTATTCAATGTGAAAGAGACGATCAAACATGCTGCTGAAATGGAAAATTTGGAAATAGAAAAAAACATGCTCCAGATTAACTATTTAATTGTTTTTCTAAAATAAGTATTTCTAACATCTTTTTCTTTTTTTCGAATTCTAAATTTTCAGTTTCTAGTTTCCTTTACTTTTCCAAATCTTCAATTTCTACTATCCTTTTCTTTTTTTCAAATTCTAAATTTTCCATTTAAATTTCTTTTTCTTTTTTTCAAATTCTAACACTTCTAGCTCCATTTTTATTTTTTCCTCCTTCAACTGGATTAAAGATGTGCATACAGACAGGCTTGTCTGTTTCGGGGGTGTTTTTTTTTGCAACCTTTTGGGAATATCTGCAACAAGAATAAACGTTCCTATTTTATTTATTGGATTCATAAATCAATTCAAATTTTTATCGATTAATGTTTCCACTTACTTCTCCGAGGAGTTTCAGCTATACCTTCTTGGTTTGTGTTATCTGTCTGGTCCACATCTATCGTAAAGAGCTGCTGACCATCCATCCCAGGATTCACTTCTGAAATCAAATAATAACTATGTAGGTACTCATGTATTATGCAATCTGGCGGAGAAATAGTTTCCTGGTTAAAGAAATTATGACAGTTATTGGGAGCAAGTCTTTAACGGGATAGTTGCTAATTGTAGATTGCAATTTGTGGGTAACTAAATCAAATGTGTATCTGCTTGGCCATAGGGACCTCAAGCATTTACAGAACATATCTATAATACGTACATATTTTTTAACATACATTAAATGAGAAAATGTATTACCTGAACCCATGAGCTCCTGTACTATTAATAACTTTTCTGGATTTAATGTATTGACGTTCTTTGATGTGGCTGAAAAGATAATTAATATTTATATAAAAACCATACCGGCTTATTTTTTTCAGACATAACTTTTGTTGAAAGTTAAACTTTATATAAAAATAACCGTATAACAATATATGACATAATGAGACAACAGTATTCATCACCACCACCGCACCGTGGCAAGAGATAATTGACACATGAGTGTACCCACACCACTTCATCAACCTATACATTTGGAATATAACAACTTACAATCTCCATCGTATTTTGAAGAAATCCCCACAATGGATTCCTTCATAATGCTAGACACCCACTCCGAAGTGTCCGACATTGGCGGAAGGGGAGGTCCACCGCCTGTTTGTTGCCGAGACTGCCTTTGCTTTCCAGCTTCCTAAAATATACAAAACATACATTTTTTCAATAATAAACAAGTGAAATCATCATGAATAAATGAGTGATAATATCAAATGATTAGTGATTGTAATACCTTTCTAGCAACACGCTTTATATACTCCCACTTATATTTCAACTGTTTTGTTGTCCGTAATATGTTTGTTGACGCATTAAACTCACTTGTCAACGTGATCCAGGCTTTTTCCTTGTCATGTGAGCCCAATTCGTCAGTCCTTTTACACAAAATTACGGATCCATATTTTTGAATTAAGTTTTTTAGCAAGTCTATCTCCCTCGCCGAAAAATTGTTTCCACGTTCGCTGCAAAGATGTATACATTAGTTATGTATTGAAAAATAACTATTAATACTGATATAATTGAATTTTTACTTACTTTTCGCTAACCACACTCATTATTATCGCAAAATTTACAAACAAAACACAAGCGACGCGGCTACAGACAATGCAATTCACGGAATGTTGACATTTGTTGTGTGTGTGTTGCCACATGAAAAAATATATGAACAGTTCCCAATACGAAAATGTGGGAATTAGATTAGTTATCATGCTGTCATCCCTGTTTACCTTTACTTTCGCAGTTGGCGTCGTGAAAAAACTCATTTTGCCGTAAATGTCAACTGCACTGCTAAAGTAACTGCAAACTGTACAGCTAAAAGTAACGGTAAATGAAAAAACCCACCCTAAGTCTGAGTAGTGTGGCCCGGTCATATCCGACATTGTTTACAACCATCATAGCCCAAAGGATACCCTCATAAATCACTTACACGCACTTGAAACTGTTCACTAGTCTATCACCGTGCACATGTGGTAAGCATTTAAAACCGACGACCGATGTTTTGCCTTTCACTGTGCACTTTTTGGATAACGTGGCAGATTTGAACTAAAAATATGTAAAACTTTATATTAAAACTTGAATTAAGCCCGAAGGGGCTACAGAAAAATTATTTTACTTTTATACACGTAAACTAAAACTTAATGCGGTTATTTTATGCTAAATTTACACCTGGAAAATTGAGGACTTCCCGGGATTTCAAAAATAAACTCGGAGCGCTTCCAAAAAGCAGCCGGCAGCCCCGAAGAGCGCCCGAGAATTTATATTAAGAAGTTTGTATATTAGAGATCACAACAATGTGATCTTACTTTATAAATACATAATAATAGAGCAAATATCACAAGTGTTGTATATTTCAAATAGTCTGGTACTATTATAACTTTATTTTGTGAATTGTCGTATATTTCTGTTTCAATAATATTTTAAAATAAGAACATTCAAATACCTAGTTGGTTATCAATCTAATCAAATCACTTGAGTGATATGATAATATATTGATTAAGTCGTTCATATATCATAAAACAGAGCTGTACACCATATATCTCGATCATTTGTTGTGTTATAGGTCGTGTCAACATTATTTCATGTATTTCGCAGAACGAAAATTGCTACATCGTTTTTTTTATCCAAAACCGTCGTCTGAATCAGATAGAATAATTCAAATCATCTTTATATTATTAGGATAGGAATATCTGAAAGAAAAATATCGAATAAATGTTAGAAAAATATTCCGGAGCAAGCTTTTTGTTATATCCGAAATATTTTTAATTTTTAAATTTCTTTAACCTAGCAAATAATTTGTTTTTTCACTTTTATCATCACGGACAGGGTCGGCTCAAAAAAGTACCAGCACGTATGCAACAGCATATTTCTAACTTCTTATTTGACTTTAGAAAAGAAAATTTTACTTAAAGTAAAAAAATTTTTTTTTGCATATTATCAAGAAGAATACACTGGAAATTTTATTGAATTACTGTAAAAACTTTTCGTATGTTCAAATATCATTAACATTTACGCTTTTACACAAAAACATGTACAAATGATATCCAAATTGACCCTGGTAACAAATTACATGTTTGCGATTCTCAATAAAGAAACCATCCTGTCACTTCGAATGCAATCAACAATGTTCTCAAAATTTGTTTTGACAGCATCGCCATTCTATTGTAAGAATATTATGTACTAAATATACAATTTGGCTGTCCTGAAACTGGAATCCTTCCCAGTTGGACAGATAAAGGTTCGTTTTGTTTTGTATTATTTGTAATTGGTTATATATATATATATATATAAAATACATATAAATACATACATACTTTATATATATATATATATATATATATAAAATACATATAAATACATACATATTTTATATATATATATATATATATATATATATAAAATACATATTTTTTCTTTTAAACTTCCGATTTAGTTGTCCGGGTTAAATCTTCCCCAAAGGAAAAACTTAACCCTTCCACTCACTTTTCCACAAATGATCATCTAGTCAATCAACATTATGTAAGTGCATTATATAAGCAAAATAAATACAAAACAATACAAGAACAACAACACGTCAACTCACCAGAGATCAAATGGGAAAAAAAAAATTCACCGTCTCCAGATATTTTCATATCAGAGGGTTCGGCTCGGTAGTACTTCTAACAGGGCCTATAAATCCTACTGATCCCTCAACATAAATATTTAAAAAATCTTTCGTTATCCTACATGTATTCAAAATGACCGACTTTTGCATCTTTATATATAAATTTTTTGATAGATCTAATACGCCTAAATTTTTAATGAGAGAGCTAGGTATAATGCCAGTAGCCGAAATAACGAATGGTAATATTTTTATAGTCTGAGAATGCCAAATTCTTTTTATTTCGTTTCCTAAATCTGTGTATTTTCTAATTTTTTCATTAACAGATTTTTGAATGTTACAGGAATTTGGAATAGCGACATCAATGATATAAGTTATTTTTTTAATTTTGTCATGTAAAACTATATCGGGTCTATTATGACTAATCGCTCGGTCTGTTAGTATAGTTTTATCATAATATATTTTATAAAATTATTATTATTATTATTATAAATTATTATTATTATTATAAATAAAAATGCTGAAATTTTAGATATACATAATAGGCAGAATCATAATAGTATATGTATTTGTTGTTCGGGTAACTACTAAAAATCCAGAGTATTTTTTAGATCTTATACTGACACAAAGTAACAAAACTTAAAAAAAAATTCTATTTAACCAAAGAAATTCTTAAAACATCTAAATTTATAATAACCCGCGTAAATCGCTTTTTCAATTCAAAGGGGAATTTCTGTCTGATAAAAAGACCGCAGGAAACAATTTAATTTAAATGAATGATACCCGTAATTATTATTATTAATCCCACGAAATGAACTTCCCTCTCCCCTTCCCCCTCCCCCTTACCAACCCGGGCCTCTGAGGACATCTAAAGCTGAAATGTCAAAGGTACACATAAATTGATTTTCTTTTTTATATGACATTATGTGTGTACCAAGTTGGTTCCCACAAAATAAGGCTTGAAGTGAAATGACACTAAACTGCGCTATATAAATGCCATGTTATTATTGTTATTACATGATATATATTTAGTAGGATTTGGCAAATCCTTCAGTTAATTTTGTCGTTTGCGCTGTCTTAGTTAACATAGGCTTAGAGTTGTGCCAACTAATAATTGCTACTGGTTAAAAAATATTTTATAGTATAATTTTATTGGTACAAGTGATGACACATATATTTTTTAACATATAAAATATTATTTGCCAGCCGAAACGCGAGCCAAACCTTGAATAATGGGAAAGCGGCAAAGCAATCGCAAGCGGCGTTTCATGCCATTTGCTGTTGCTTCGTTCCTTTCCCACAATTCGAGGCTAAGCTCGCAAATGTATTTGTGCCATTATATGCCTCTCACCAAAACCTGCTAGTTTTGTTCTCACTCACCCGAAGCCTGGAGTACTGAATCTCAACACATACACGAATGACCTTAGTTTCTCATTTCCTACCACCTTAATCGCGATGTATAAATATGTAATTAATAACCACACTTTTTGATTCCGATAAAAAAATCATCGTCTAACGAAACTTATTACGATTAGCCATTTTAAAACACATATTAGGTACGTTCTCTTTAATAGATACATCTGGGTTTATTCGAACATTTGGACTACCACGGTGGGTTGTCTAGCTACTGAAATAAATGTATATAATTTAATTATTGAACTTCTTTTAATAACAAAGTAACAACTAATGACAATATTAATTTTCGACGAACTGTTCAAACAATCTAAAGAAATATTTATTTTACAAAATGCAGGTAAATTTCAAAAGTAAGCCTCACCCCCGAGTCAGAAATTAAACTTCTCGCCGTTTTCCTAACACCCAGGGATAATTTTATGAGAGAACATTGCGTAATGTTTGCAAGAATTTAAAAGTAAACAGCATTTGAGAAGTCTGAAGGATTCATTCATGTCGAAATAGAAGTGAAAACTAACACGATTAAGTTTATTGTATTACTAACACAAACCGAAGGACTCTTAAGAATAAATACTAGTTTTCCTGACTGAACTGAATTCCAAGCATGTTAGTAATTTGTCTGTGAAATAAAACTGGTATGAAGTGCTAAGTGTTAACGCAATATAATGATTGGAATATTTAAAACACATTTGGGTCCGATTGTACCTTCTCCTTTACTTAACTAAAAACACTGTTTAGTAATTCCTTTGGAGTTCGCTCGCTCCAGATCAGAAAAAATTGGGAAAATAAACATTAGAATTTCGAAAAAAATTATTTATCTTTTTTACTTCTACCATCATCTAGAATCACCTCCGAAATTAACAGACTTTACCCCCGGACACCCTGTATTATAATATTTATTTTTTTATTAAGACATACACAGTACAATAAGAAACAGTCAAGGATATTTTTCATTATTACATAGTTGTAGTACTTATTACGTATGTTCATAAAATTTCATTATGTAATTTCACCTGAGATTGTTCTGAAAACTAATGATTTTAGGTTAAGATCAAGTTTAAATTTATGTATAAGTGGGTAATAGTTATAAAAGGAAGAAAGTGTGTGGAGGGAAAAAATAAATACATTGAAATCAAGAATTATAATAAGCTCACGAATTGTAATAGACTGTTGATACATATAAGTTTTTAAAAATGAAGTGAAAGTTTTTTTGAAATATGTCACGCTAAGAAATTTAATAAGTTAGTTTTGTATGTTAGAAAGATATCTAAATATAGTAATTTTTCGTAGTGGGTGTAAGTTGTGATTGCGCGAATAATTACTGAGTTGATTGCTGCATTGGTATTGTTGGCTTCAATATGAAAAAGTGTAGTGTGCCTGGTACGCCTCGTTGGAACATTTAAACCAATGATGGATAGCAATTCGGGAATATCTATTTTATTAACACGTCCCAGTTGCCATAAAAAAAATATACTATCAAAATTTGAGTTAATGTATCCCAAACAGAAAGTTGATTTAAATCGTACATTTGAATGTGTTGACGCATATTGAGCTGGAGTATTATAAAATACGCTTCAAGATTTGAAGTGTCTACATGTACAGTGAACAGTGTACACTGTACACGCATCCCCAATTGATACAAATTACATTCCTCGTGTATTGCCGCACACCGACGATCTCTGAATTGATACACGCATATTCGCAAAGTACTCGTACACGGGCAAAGAGACTCTCTAGTCAATCAACGGACGGGGCGAGAGAAAGAGAGAACTGGATGTCCTCAGGGTTGAATCGTGTTTCATGGAATAATAAAAGCATCACATTCATGGCAATCTGTCAGCACTAACTGAGTTGGGGCTTATCCCTGTTATTGTTTTCAAATTATTTCATATGAACCGGATTGTTCTCGAAACTTATGCTTTCCTTTTCAACTATTTTGCCATGTGATATGGTTTATAAATTGTGAATAGTGCTATTCATTAGTGCGATTTTATTCAATTGCATTATCTTGACGGCCTACTTGGTCGAGGGACAGGGTCCCCGACTACGAATCGCGGGTTCGAATTGCGGGTTCGAATCACGGGTTCGTATCCACATTTCAATATGAAATAATATGTATACGACACATTCGGGAGTGTGGTGGACGTCTATTTTCTCTCAGAATTGCCTTGGTGAAAGACCACCATTGTTCGAGATAGCCTTCGCCTTATTTGGTTACCAGATCTGAATTGCCAGGCATTTCTCTACTTTTCTCTCCCCGGTCTTCTTTTCCTCCATATACCCAACAGCCATCTATGGTCCGGAGCCCCTAAATACCTGAAAAAAACCCTTGACTCTGTTCAAAAACGGGCGGTCCCTTTGATAGATTCCCCAATCTTAACAAACGGACTGCAATCTTTAGAGCACAGGCGTCAGGTAGGTATGCTGTCCTTGTTCTATCGATATTACAATGGAAGATGCTCTGAGGAACTAGCGTCATTGATCCCTTCGGCACCGGTGCGTAGTCGGGATACACGCCAAACGCGCGCCCAACATTTGTACACAGTTGACGCTTGTCACATGAGAACGGGTCGCTTCTACGATTCGTTCTTAAGTTCAACAGCTCGGCTGTGGAACGAACTGCCGGCCTCTGTGTTTCCTCCCTCCTACAACATGGGACTCTTCAAGACCCATGTTCACTCCTTCCTCTCCACAAAAAGACCCTCCACACAGCATCCCCAAAGATGACATAGGCCCTGAGGGAAATTATTTTCTTCAGGGCCTCCTGTGTGGAGTTAATATAAAAAAAAGCCTCACAACATAACTCAATTCTGCATGCCATAGTCTCACTGTAGGAAGCAGTTGGGACCCTTGTAGTCCAGTCAGTGGGGGATAAAAAAGGGCTCCACCTTGCAAAAGGTTAGGTAGTAGCGATTTTCACATATGTTGTTAAGATTGGGACTCTAAAGAAAAAAAAAAGTTTTCGACCTTGGGGGGGTCGAGCTCGACCCGCCATCTTGGATTGAAGGTGCCAAAATTTGGTTTTTTCAAAATAATTATGAAGTGGTTGATTTTACAACCAAATTGTTTAAAGAAAACTTAAAGACAACTAAATTACCTACATTTTTTATTAAAAGTTTTTTTTTGTAAGTCTAATAGGTAACGAGTTACAGCGGTTGAAAGAAGAAAATATTGACAAAAAATTATAAAACTCCAGTTTTCTTGATAAATTTTGTACGAACATATTACACAATATCATTTTAACGTATTTCTACGTTACAATATACTTATATATCATCATCCGTGTGCTCGATGACGTTGATTTGTTATAGTGGGATCCTAGTCTACAGCTGACTTGGCAACACTGATTGAGTCCTGGTTACAGGACGTTGCCTGGATGCTCATGACTGCAGATGTTCTTTTCGATGAAACAATGTCAGTTCAAGTTTCACAAGAACGATTTTTAATCAATGAAAATAACAAAGTCCGTCTGATTTCGATGCTTACAAAGCAATTTATACAGGATGATTTTACAGTTAAGCAGGCTGAAGAAGATGCTGATGAGTTGATTGTCAATACTGCGATTTCCTTGTGTTCATCATATGACGCTGTTTTCATTATTGGCGAAGGCGTTGATCTCCTAGTTCTGCTGACAGCATTAGCACCACTCAAAAGTAGTATATATCTTCGCGAACCCGGGAGAGGCAAAACTTTTGAAAGACTGTATTCAGCGAATAGTGTGAAATACAAAGATGCGGCTGAGAATATTCTGTTTCTTCATGCCTTTAGCGGCTGCGATACAACATCGTCCTTCTTCTACCAAGGAAAAACAATAATTTTTTTGCTTGTGCAAAACGACACAAGACTCAATGACATGATAAGAATCTTCAAACAACATGATGCAACACCAGAAGACATAGCAGTTGCAGGAACACGCTTTCTTGTTGCTTTGTACGGGGGTGACATGGATAAGGAAACCTTGGAAGAAGTCCTCTACAAACGTTTCGCAACGTCGACAACAAAAAGCAAATTCAATCTCGCCTCTTTGCCACCAACGAACGACGCTGCATGGTACCATGCATTTAGAACGTACCATCAAGTCCAAAAATGGTATGGAATCCAAAAAAATCTAGAAAACTGGGGCTGGAAACGTAACACCAACGGGCTTGTTCCAGTAAGAATGACCGAGACTTTATTAAAATTTATTTCATGCAATTGTAAAAAAGGATGCGGCGTTGCATGTAGCTGCAGGAAAGCTGGATTGAAGTGTTCTATTGTATGTGGGTGCTGTAATGATCAAACATGCCGAAATTTGCCAGAGGTTCACATCGATGTCGAGGACGAAGAAGAAGAGATTTTGTAAATGGAAGCCCAGAATCTCAGTATCACAGGCAAAGAGTTAGATCAAGGCTGCCCAACCCCAGGCCCGCGGGCCACATTGTGGCCCGCGAACGACTTATAAGTGGCCCGCGTGAACCATTTTCAAAAAACCCGCCAATTTGAAAAAGTGTCGCTGGCCCGCGGTAAAACAAACAATGCGCGGTCACCAGTGTTGCCAACGAAGGCGATTTATCGCTATTTAGGCTACTCAGAACGAGAATCAGCGACGAAAAAATCTAACCTGTTGAACTTACTTTTTAAACAAAAATACACCGGTTTTTGATATAATATTTTTCGCGTCAAATATTTTGTGGGGAGCACTCATTTTGAATTTTTTTTTGTGGGGAATTATGTTTCTCTAACAACCCCCCCCCCCCCCCCCCCCATGGAAATAGGAGCCAGTGATTCAAAATCGTCAATTTCGCCCATGATGACGAAGACTGTTATTAAGTAACATAATTTATAGTAACATAATTCATAGTAATGTAACATAATTTCGAAATCTACCATCGCTGGTATATCTGTGGAGTAGACCTACTAGGGATACCACAATAAAAAAAATGCGCCATGTTCTCTACGTCATGGTGGTGAGGAAATGAGTTAACAAAATTATCATAATAAGGAAGTTGAGTGAAAAATATTTTGACTTATAAAAAATATGTTCATGTAGATCAAAAAATATCGATTCTAAATATATAAATATATTTCTATATTATTATTCTTACAATTAGTTAAACGTTCTTGAAAAAGCATTCAATAGCAATATACTGTATACGCTCCACGATTGGTCGAAAGAATTCTGTCGTCACATGTGTCGTGACTTGTACGTACAACGGAACACCTATGGTGCATCTCTTTCTATTACATGAGAGATGGTCGATTTAGATGAGAGAGGTGTATAGGCCAAAGGTTTATTTGGGTTTGTCAAATATATGTACGTATTTGTTATTATTATTATATGAAATGGATTTCTAAAGATACATATTCGTATAGTGCTTTATAATAATATGTTGTTTATTGCATAACTTAGATGTTTTTATTATTATACATGTCACAAAGCATGTGATACACTTCAGGCCGCCGGCCGCTCAGAAAAGTCTCACAGTGAACTGGGCTGTAAACCGTTATTTTACTTTTGGTCTTTACTTTTCTGCGCGGTGGTCCTGAATTCGCGCGGGGAACGTCAACAAGTAGCGACGGCGATACCGTACAAGTACCGTATCGGGCGTGAAAAGCAAATATTCTAACTTAAAATATTAATTTAACTATGAAATCTTAATCAATTTTCTTTTTTTTTTAATAACATCAATTATAATAGACGGTTAACATTGGTAAAAAAATTACTGGAATTCCTTGTTGAAGAATTAAATTTTTTTCCATACATAATGCTTAAGCGACGTGGTTTTCACAGTTCTAATGACGTCACACTACACCCCGCCTGTTACCGCTCGGATTCCGCTCGTTTTGGCGGGCTTAGTAAAATTTAAACTTTGAGAATTAATTTAACTATGAAAACAAACTTTAAAAAAAAAAAAAAAAATACCAGTATTTAAGTTTGAATGCGAACATTGATAAAAAAAAATAAAAAAAATGGACTCAACTTCCTTATTATGTAAAAAAAATTACAAAGTTGGGAATTTCATCATTTTTTAGAAAAATATTCACATTTCCGCCACTGTAACTCATTACCTATTAGACTTACAAAAAAAAAACTTTCTACAAAAAATGTAGGTAATTTAGTTGTCTTTAAGTTTGCCTTCAACAATTTGGTTGTAAAAACGACCACTTCACAATTATTTTGAAAAAAACAAATTTTGGCACCTTCAATCCAAGATGGCGGGTCGAGCTCGACCCTCCCAAGGTCGAAAACTTTTTTTTTTCCTTAGAGTCCCAATCTTAACAACATATGTCAAAATCGCTACTACCTAACCTTTTGCAAGGTAAAACTCCCCACTGACTGGACTATTGTGCGGTAGTCACAAAAACTTTAAACAACCGATTTCGAGTATTATTTTTTTACGGTAAAATTGATCATTTCAAAAGCTTAATATAGACCGTCGACTACCTTGGTTCATGTTACGAGTATTTCACAAAACAACAACAAAAATACATTTTAAATAAATTTATTCAAATGCTTTTATTACAAAACCACAACAATGCAACTGCTTTGTTAATCTATTTATTTTAAGATGTTTTCACGTGAAATAGAAAAAAGTTTTATAGCTCCACATTTCATGATGGAAATGACTTAACTAGCTGAAAATAGTTGGGTTATCCTGGAAATCCCATAGATCAAAAATATGGTAATTTATAATGCCAGCTGTAAAATGGTGAAAAACCTATTTTCGTAATAATTGTCTTCGCCTGTATAAAAAAATATTATCGTGGATTTCACTGTCGGATTCGTGTTATTATTTCATTATCCAATATTTTTTGTAAAGTTACCAGGCAAACTCACCTTAAAAAGTTTAAAATTAACACGGAATTTCGGAAGAACTTAACAAGTAACTCTTCAGCGGTGATTCATAGTAAAAAGTTTTACTCAATTACAACTTCGAAAAATTTTCGCCACCCAAATTTACCTACAACCTAATTAAAAGGTTCTTATTGTAATTTTCCGACCGAGAGCTCCTGAAAACGTTATTAAAAGCCTTTAAAAGTTACTGGTGTGACTACAATTATTATTAGCCTGTTCTTCGAGTTGCCGAGTAGAGCCTTCCCGCCCAATTTATATGAAACAACTTTGTATTCATTGGTTCATTAATGAATTCCCTTAAATTGTATTATATCGTGTTAATTACCTTCAATTAGCGAAACAATGTTTCAAATATTCAAAAAGCAACGTGCACGATACTACGAATTCATTCCTTTGAATTATATTACATATAATTTCAGCACAATACGAAGTAGTAGCTTTAATTAATGTGAATGCAAGACGTAAATTTAGACTTCAACAAAATAATTGCTGTATATAATATATAGCAGGTGTGGGTACTATTTGTAAACAGAAGGAAAACAGGATTTTTTTACTGGTAGGAGATGACTTTTTTCACATGAGAGAAAACTGAATTATATTTACACAATTTTTCGTATTGTTAGACGTTAATAATTTATTTTTTTGATAAATTTTAGAAAAAAATAAAATACCTACCAAGCTTCGGTATCGTATTGTATTAACACATGAGGAAAAAGTGCGGATAATGGAAAATGGGAAAGGAGAAAGAAATAACAAGCACCCGCTTGTTATTCCTTTCCCTTTGCTGACAGTCAGCGAGCGGCCTAGTGGTTTGCACGTTGTTTTGTAAAAGGTTATTAGTAGCAAGATATACGTTCGGATTAGGAATAGATTACTACCGCAGTGAGATGGTTTTTAAAATTTGTTCAAACGGTTATGAAAAAAATAATTCACACGACTCTGAAAGCCACAAGTTTGTAAAAGAATCTTGATCTCTGATCTGTGATCCATAACTTAAAACGAAACATTTGAAAATAGAAAAGAATTCATACGCGTACACATTTGCTCTATTCTATGGCCGATTCCATACTGAATTAGACGAAAGTTGAAGTTAATTAAACATTTCGTTTCTATTTCTATCGAGTTATACGACATAGAAAGCCCGTTCCCACTGTTCTACGATTCTGTGAAAAAGATCATAGCATATTGATTGTCATAGATTGATTTTCAAACATTGTTGGGTTATTCGTAACCCGGGAATGTTTGTCTTTCTTTTTAAAAAAAATATATATATTATGATGTGGATACGCGCTATTAGTAAATAAGTCGGCTTCCTGTTCACTTGCACCTGTCAGATTTACTAATGCTTAGTACTATGATTTTTGTTTTGTGGACACAAGTGCGAGTAACCAATGCGAGTGCTGATGAAAAGCACCAAGCTCGTGTAAACTAGGCTGTACAATAATTGACTGGTCGGAGTCAAGTGTTCGTTGGTTAAGACGAAATAAGATCCTAAAAATATATCAGTTATGGGCGTGAACGCGCTTTAAGTGGGCGAAGCCAAAAAAGTTTCACTTGCGCTCCGCGGTATCGAAACAAATATTATAATGTTTCGGGGTGTGGAGGAATGAAGTAAATTTGAACGGGGAACACGACACGTTGAGTTGACCAAGCGCGGTCAACTCGGTTCGAAGTCAGAGCAGCTATGAAATCCACTAGATGGTACCCATGAGTAAGGTTTGAACATGAAATGCTTAATAATGGGCGTCTTTCAAACTATGTGAATAGTAATATTAAGTTGAATGTGCATGTTTTAGGTAAATTTCGATAGAAACGTTACCTATTGCAGAAGGAGCTCATGATTTTATGATTCTTATCAGATTTCTGTAACCATACTGATAGACGGTAGGCAGTAACTTATGACTCGTAACCGACGTGTTCTTCATTGACAGATGTCAAAGCAATACGGTATTCAATCACGAATCATTTTCATAATATCTGATTATAATTATATCTGAATATATTGACAAGATAAATAAAATATCAGTCATTTTCAATATTTATTATTATCGTTTACAAAAAGTTACAAAACAAATAATTATGTAATGTAAAAAGCATAAGATGCAACTTTTTTTGTATAAAGGCCATCATTTATTATAATATAAGTTAGAAATAGTAAAAATAATTTTATATAAAAAACGAAAATAATTATTCAATAAATAGCATTTCGTCGAAATCTAAACGACGATTTCCAAATTGACGTTCTTTACATACAATATCTAAGATATGTGGAGCATCACGAACATTCATAGACCTTGTGACTCCAGGATCGATAAGCTCGACAAGAATGCAATCCATTTAAAAATTAGTTAATTTAATAAGCATTTTTTCTTCCCAGAACTTGTCATCTCGAAGTATACGCTCAACTATCTCTAAGTTAGATAATTACAATCATAAAAAGAGTCGTGCTGCGAAATTCTATTTAATACAGTTAAAGAAAAAATATGTCTTCTATTCTCCTTCCTTCCAGAATAACGGGTTTCTTCTCTTCCTGTGTAAACAAAACTTTTACTTTATTTACGTCAATTTTTTTTTTATTTTTATTTTTTTTATTAAAAGTATACAATACAGAATATAGTATATTATATAAAGCATTGTACTCCCAGGAGTTAATAAACTCATTGCGGGAATGATACGCATTACATGAAACATATAGCTGTATGTATTAAATGGACATATGATGGGACATACACAACATTATTATTTCAGATAGTCATTAATAAGATGAAGTTTGAGTATGTTAGTTTGGGTCTTTTTACATTGACTTGCACATTTGATCTCGTTGGGTAGTTGATTATATTTTGTGTGAGCTATGTATTCCAGGGATCTTAGTCCATATTTTGTTGATTTGATTTTTGGTATATGTAGTTTGTTGTGATTTCTTGTGTTGTGTTGGTGTACGTCGTAATTGTAATAGAGTGTAGTGTTGGAATGTGCCGAGTGTTGAATTACTTTTAATATAGTTTTCGTTATTTCAAAAGTGGGAATGGTATTAAAATGAAGTATTTGGGTGTTTCTGTAGATGTCTTTGACATGTGTGTCCCAAGGTAAACTGAAAATATTTCGCAGGGCTCTATTTTGGACGACTTGGACTTCTGAAATCATTTTTTTGTAGCAAATCCCCAGATTCCGGCGAGATATATTAGATGTGAGTGAATCATAGCATGGTAAATCGATTTTAATAGAGAGGGGGGAAGTAACCCGCGAAGTCTATATAAAACACCAGTTATAGGAGTAATTTTGGATAGAACATGTTTAAATTGGTGATTCCATGTGAGTTGTGAATCAATGAAAAGGCCAAGATATTTTGTAACATCAGCCCTTTCAAGGTGGTTATTATCAAGACTTATATTAAGACTTACATTTTTTTATTTGCAAACAGTATGTAATGTGTTTTTTTTATGTTTAGGCTAAGTTTGTTTAATCGCAGCCAGTTTGCCAGGCAAGCTACATCCCTTTCCATTTCCTTTTCAAGTTCGTTTAAATCATTATTGTGATAAAGAATCACTGTGTCATCTGCATAGAGTTGTATTGTACCCTTAAGTCCCCATTTAGCAATATCATTTATATATATTAAAAATAGTAATGGTCCAAGTACGGAGCCCTGAGGCACGCCACATTTTATCGTTCCCATGCTGCTTGTCCCCTTTCCAACAAAGGTCTGACAGTGTCGGTTAGAGAGGTAGCTACACAGTAACTTCAGGGGAGTGCCTACTATGCCTAGGTGTTCTAGCTTCTTTAGTAGTATCCCATGGTCAACCGTATCGAAAGCCTTTTTTAAATCTATAAATAAGCCTGCAGCATGCTTACCCTGGTCTATATGCTTTTGGAGGGCGTATACAAAATCGAAGGCAGCACATTTTGTGTTAGATTGGTTTCTGAATCCATACTGTCTGGATGCGAGTAAATTGTTTGATAGGAGATATTTAGTGAGCCTAAGCTTAATAACCTTTTCAAAAACTTTAGAGACGACAAAGAAGATGGATATAGGACGGTAATTAGAAGGATTTTTTTTGCAATCATCTTTGTAAATCGGAATTATTTTTGCTATCTTTAGTTGATCTGGGAAGATTCCACTATTCAGGGATTGATTAATAAGAAATACAAGGTGGTCAGCTAATATATCTTTGCAAAAGTTCAGGTACACTGGTGTAATTCCATCTAAACCTGGAGATGCATTAGACTTTAGTTGAGAGATGATACTGAGAACTTCTGTTTTATTTGTTTTGGCCATGTATAAGGACTGGATTGCTTTTTGATCCGTGTTTATAGTGATAGAATTATCTGGATATGATGCAATTGTAGCTGCTAAGTTTTCCCCAACTGATATAAAGAAGTTGTTAAAAGTTGAAGCTATCTGTGTTGGGCATGTTATTTCTTCATTCTTAATGAGAAGACATTCAATTTCATCTTTCTGGGGTGTCGAGCTATTTGTTAGAATTGCATTTATTATTTTCCATGTCTGTCGCGGATTACGCAGGTTTTCTTTAAATATAGTCGTGTAGTATTTGGTTTTAGCATATCTTCTATAGTTGGTAACTTGATTTCTTGTTTTATTTCTCAGTGCTGTGAATATATCACTTTGCTGATTTTTTTTCCAGATTTTAAACGCATTGTTGCGCTGTTTGATAAGTGCATTTAATTTTGCATCAAACCATGGAGTATTACCCCTCCGTTGGTCTCCTATGCGTAACTCAGATTTATGTTGGGATGATTTTATTGCTGTTTTGATGTATTCATTAAAATTATTATAGATTTCATTGGCATTACTGGTGGTTTGGTGTGGAAAGTTGTGGGATTCTACATATGTTTTTAACATGTTTTTATCGGTTTTGGTGTTGTTTTAAAAAGAATGTATTCTATTATTAGTGTGATGTTTCAAGCTGTTTTGGTAATCTAATATCAAAATGTTATGATCACTTAGCTAGGCATCTATATTTGCAGTAGTTGAGGAAATATTTTGTCTGTTTGAGATGATATGGTCTATTAGAGAAGTAGAGGTATCTGTTACTCGTGTAGGATAGGATGTGTTACATATGAAACAGTTGTATGAGTCTAGCGTGTTGATGTATTTAAGAGATGTATTATTTTTTTGAAGAATGTCAATGTTGAAATCACCAAAGATAAGGGTATCATCTGTACAGTTATTTAAAATAGATTCATGATACATTAAGAATTCGTTAATGTTTGAGGTAGGCTTTCTGTATATAACATAAATATTTAACGGTTTAAAATTTCTATTACGGATATATAATTGAAAACAATATGTATGGGAAATATGTATTTGAAAATTTTTTACGACTCAATACGTTCATATTAAAATTATATGTTTAAATCAGTTATTACTTGCTCAGAATTTTTCTCCGGTGAAATCGGTCCTTTCGGCATCGGATTATTGATATATTAAGTATTTTCGTGATGAAATAAAAACAATATTAGAAACATTATGTTAATTCACTTTTCAATCAAATTTTGGAATTATACACACGAGCGTATAAGTACGTATAGACGGGTATATACAAGTGTATAAATTACCTGCTGTAATATAGATAGAGGTGGTATATTGCTGAGTCTAGAAGCAAGCATTAATTGCACATTTTTTCTGTGTTCTTTATTCTGCCTTTGATTTTTTTCACCCTGCTTACTAGCGGATACCTGTTCTTTTTTTCTTTGTTGCCATATGCCTTTGCCTTTGTTGTTATATGATATTGGTCGGTTTTTGTATTGATTTGTTGATGATAAACGTACCTACATGTTATCTGGGTTATAAATGTGAGAATGTTGTCGATATATTTGGGGATTCCGTATTATAGGCCAGTACACATAGCGCCAAAAAGGGGGTTGCGATCGTAATTATTCCGGTAGTCCCAATTTTTTTATATGTTTTATAAACTGATCCCATGATGTATAATCTGAATTTCCGACCATGGCGCACCTGTGCTCGCGCCACCATTTAAAAAAAAACCGGCTGTAATCGCGCCAAAATCTAGTTTTTCCAAAATATCTCATTCTCAATGCAAATTTTGGCTAAATTAGCTAAACAATTAAAGTAGAACATAAAATTACTTACAACTTTTGTGAAAACAATTTTCTTCAATCTCTAATAGGTACCGAGGTAGAAAGTCGTAAAGGTGCGTATATTTTTGAAAAAAACAAGTTTTTTGCGCGACTAGCTTTGATTTTTTGTAAATATCTCGTTTCCAGTACAATTTTGTGTAAAAATTATTGATACTAATTTTGTAGAAAATAAAATTTCATAAAATAAATAGGTATATAATTTATATTTTTATACGTTATTTATTTATACGTTAAACATTTTCCTTGGTGCCGTAATTTTGTTCGGGATAAAACTCCTTTTGTCTTCTGTTTTCCCATATTTAACTGAAACGTAAGTATATATATTAGCCAAGAGATTTATTATAAATTGGTTCAATTTTACCTTAAAATTGAAAATCATTTCAACGTAAGTAAGTGCAGTAACTTGGGGAGATAATTGCACAATTCTATCTACAACAAATGATCTAACAATCTAAACTTAAAAGATTAATGACTCTTTTTAATATTCGAATGACTTTAGGTACTTTATAGGTGACATATGTCTAATTGTCTGTATGGAGAAAAACTTTCGATGTAGAGTTTTTGTTTTATGGAAAAAAAAACTGTCGAATTTCAAAAATTTGTTGTTGGGTAATTTAACTGGTTTTGGTGGATTAGAGCTTGGATACATATTAGAGTTAAAACACATAAATTAAATACCTATTTATTTTATGAAATTTTATTTTCTACAAAATTAGTATCAATAATTTTTTCACAAAATTGTACTGGAAACGAGATATTTACAAAAAACCAAAGCTAGTCGCGCAAAAAACTTGTTTTTTTCAAAAATATACGCACCTTTACGACTTTCTACCTCGGTACCTATTAGAGATTGAAGAAAATTGTTTTCGCAAAAGTTGTAAGTAATTTTATGTTCTACTTTAATTGTTTAGCTAATTTAGCCAAAATCTGCATTGGAAATGAGATATTTTGGAAAAACTAGATTTTGGAGCGATTTCGGCCGGTTTTTTTCAAAATGGCGGCGCGAGCACAGGTGTGCCAAGGTCGGAAATTCAGATTTTACATCAGGGGACCAGTTTATAAAACATATAAAAAAAATTGGGACTACCGGAATAATTACGATCGCGAATCGCTAATTGCCCTGGAGTATTAGTAATGAAACGAACTCTTCACAAACACTTAATTGAAATATAAGAGAATACCACTCCTTAGTAAAAAACTCCTTTTATTTTACCATAATTTATTAGATATACTATTGTTACAACTACTCTATTTCTAACTATACAACGACTGTATAGTTAGAAATTTATGTAAAAGCCCAGTAGGGCGTAAATAAAGGAAAACGATTCTAGTGAAGGGGCCACTCTATAACATTCTGTGCCGCTGATTGACAGCCAGCTCGCCAAGTGTCGTAAAAAACGGATTAATAGTAAAAAAGTCTACTTGGGCTAGAAATGATACGTAATAACATAACGACAATACTTTAGTGTCATCTTTTTTCTCAAGTGCCTACACATTTACGCATTTAATAATGTATTCTTTTGTATTGGTTATTATTTATATTTATATTTATTATTTATATAAAAAACCTTTACTCACTTGAGGAAGAAGTTAAATTATAAAAAAAAGAAAATTTCACTAATAGATTTCAAAGTAATCGTTTGATTAAATAAAATAATACGCAAAAGAAATGACCGCAGCGACGGGCCGGATGACACACAACCTTACAGGCCGGAACTTTGGCGGCGTCTGAGTCATTACGTAATAACTCCTTACCAACGCGCACACAAATATACTACGAACAATCCAGAGTTTTGGAGTACTGGCGGTCGACTTTCGTGTATCTGGCCAGAAATTGAATTTTCGCGAGTGTTTTTATTTTAATTAATTCTTATGAATACATTAATAAAATCTCTAATCTTTTGTGAGGGAGTCGTCGGGAAGTTACTAATTCATCGTCTAGAAAAATAAAATCTGGTACTTGCCGCTTATCTTACAACATTTTACATTTAATAAAATGTACTTATCGTTTTACATAATATATTTAATTGTAAGGTCCTGTTTTTATTAATCTTAAATATAAATAACTTGCATCCCTTCGAATCCCTCTAGAAACATTTAAGATTTTAGTAATAAGCTCATCAGAAATAATTAAAATGTGAGCGTCGGGGCAAATCCCCGTTATCAGGGTATTGTGTCGCCTTAAGCCGGAAAATCCCCGATCCCCTACCTGAAAGATCGTATCTACACTACATTATTTATCCTATCGCTGTGCCCACGAGCAAACGGTGTTTGCACAATTTTCTTATCTAATTTATTCACTTAATTTTTGCATTTATGGTTGTAATATATAGAATTAATAAAAATTAATGATGAATTAATATTATTAATTCATTCAAATTATTAAATTTATTATTATCTTTAGGCCTTGTGCGGGAGACCTAAACATTTTTTTAAAAATCCAAAATTTTTTGTGGTATGTTGTGGTACCTAGTAGCAACTTTTTTTCAACTTGGAATTTGAAAACAAAACAAAAGTTAAAAATCGATACACCCTATTGTTTAGTGATCTGTCTTATTTGTAGTATTGTTCTAGTTTCTACTTTATTTTATGTTTCTGTTACGTTATACTAATATTGTTTCATATAAGGTTTTTTTTTAATTATTTGTATTATATTCCCATTAAACTTGCAATCATAGTTTTATTATTTAATAGTTTTACTTAATTTTTATTTTTTATATTTTTTCTAACTACCATATGTATTCCTCTTTGCCCATAATACTAATGGAGGGAAAGAATTATACCAAGACATCTTCAATTATTCTACAAATATTAAATGTTGTTTAGTGAAACAATTCAGTTATAAACAATAAATAATATATATTTCTTTATATTAATATGTAAAAGCCCCGAAAAGAGGCGTTAATTAATACATAAATCAATAAATACTTGTGTATCCATCAAGACAAGAAAATACAAGATCAATTTTGTATTTACTTATACAAAATTAAGCATAATTAATTAAGCATACCTTATTGAAGTGTTTTTCATCAGGTAGTGGAATATTTTAATAAAGCTATTTAATTTGACTAACACAACAATAATTAAGACTAACAATAATTTTGTCGACAAAGTAAAAATAAATATTTTGGTTTTTTTAACAATTTTTTATCATTTTTGGATCAAGTTCAGTGATATTTTGTCGTTCTATTTATTTTTGTGCAATTGTTTTAAGAAGTCGTTTCCTGCACTATTTGCGTGTACAATTTCGTAAATATTTTTTTTATATTTATGTTTGTAAAAACCTTAATAGGCGTGAAATAAATAAATAAATAATGGTTATTATGCAGCTTAATTCTGTTATTATTTCCTATATAATACAAATATTCTCCTTTGTACTCTGCAACATGTATCAATTTTTAGTAGAGCCAAAATGAATCAATAAATATGTAGGAGTAAATAAATAGTCGGAAAAGAAAAGGGGAGGCTGACATTTGATCACTTCGTTATCGGAATCCTGAAGTTGTCCCTAAAGCCCGCCGTCTTGCCGCAGCACTATTAAAGTAGGACCGTTATAATAATACTATCGGAATTCTAGTCAATTCATCTAAGTTAAATGCTCCTGTGACTCTCTCCTTTCAATGGCTTCAGTCAATAAAATATACTAGTTTGGTAAGAACACGTTTTATAGAATACGTTCAAATTTTTATGATAATTATTTTTATTATATATTGCGTAGGGTACATTTATTCGCACCCGATTACCTACAAAACTCATATTATAAAAAAAACCATACAAACCTTGTGCATTTAACCTAGAATAATATCTTTAGATACAAGATGTTACTATAATACTATAGTAATACATGTGGAGTCGAATAAAAGTCTATCTATTGTAGTTTTTTAACTACCGAAGTGGATGGTATATTAAGTCACGGACGCCCGAAGAAGACATGACACGATCAAGTGAAACAAATACTGCAAAAACACTTGTCAATTCTTAACAGTATTATTAAAAACTACACCCAGTTTTCAGGTACACTAGAATTCAAAACCTCAAAACATTACTCCAAACCATTCAAGATCCTGAGCAACGCCGGGTTCACGTCAGCTACTAAATATTATTTTTGATATATCTTTCGATGCAATAATACTAATTTAGGTTTGAACATACCATTACCTACATACTTTTAACCACTGTTGAATTTGGCAGTCACATCTGGTTTTGAGCCCCAAACAAATTAAAAAAACCCTAGACTCATATATGTTCTGTCTGCATTCTTTAGACCACAGGGGTCAAGTGGGAATGTTGTCCTTGTTCTACCAGTATTTCAATTTAAAATGTTCTAAGGAATTAGCGTCATAGATTTCTTCGGTACCTATCGGTGCATAGTCGGAAACGGATCGTTTCTACGACTCTTTGTAGAGTTTAACGGCTCGGTTGCGGAAAGATTTTCCGATCGCCACATTTCCTCCCTCCGACAGCGTGGATCTCTTGCAGACACATATTCACTACCTCCCCACCTCAAAAAGAGCCTCCACACAGCATCCCCAAAGCCGACAATTGGGAATTCAATTTCCTCAGGATCTCCTGTGTTGAATTAAAATATTTTTTTTTAAATTGCTTTAATGCTCTTACATCTATGTAAAAATCTTACTCTCGATTTATAGTTTTTCTAAAATTCTCCAGGGTTAAATCTTTTTTTATAATTTATTATGAAAAAGTTTGTAAGAATATCAAGGAAGTTCCGTCAGAATATTTCGCGGTCTGACGAGCGATTACTTTGGAAAACTGCCCAGAGTTTCTTCAAAACTTTTCACCATATCGTTTTCTCCACTCTTATCACTCTGAGTTGAAATGTGAGGTGCTGTAAGGAAGTTAATAAATTGATCTTTTAAGTTCAGAACTATTAGGATTAAGATCAAAGGAGACGGATTTGCAATTCGTTTGATGTTCTTAGCTGGATGGAATAAACAGAAGCAAACAAGAAGTTATATTGTACAGAATTTACTGCGATGTTTTCAATATGATTAAAGCCTGCGACAGACCACGTTATGATCGCACTATTTTCTTGTGACTTGGCATATTTCAGCCTATCGCTCGCCATACATTCCCAATGAGATTGTATGGCGAGCGATATGCTTAAAGGCCAAGGCATGATGCGCATAGCTAAATCTGTCAACTATGTAACGAAGAGTATATATAAGAAGAGAGTAGAGTAAGAATAGTTGAAGGTCGAAACAGTAGATATTAGAAGAACAAAATATAAAATAATAATAAAAGAGTAGAAACAGTAGATAAGAGTAGACCAGTCGTAGAAACGATTAGAATCAGTAATTCATAGCTTATACAGATAAGAGATTCTTTGTCTTTATGTATAATACACTTTGTAATATTTAACTCGTCTATTTGCTTGCTCAGTGTTATGATCATGTGAGATATCGGTCCTACCCGATCGGTGTTTGGCGACGTTGGTAGAGATGTCAAATTCAGTTCCTGGTAAGTAGGTTTAATACTGAGTCAAACCATTACTTTTTTTAGTTTTATAATACATTTTAAAACAGTAATTAGTATTATTAAACAAAAAAACAATAACATTAATAGTAAACGTTCACAAACTTAATTGATATTGTGGATAAAAAAAATATTAGAAAAAAACTGTTGTAGCTGCCTGCATAGACAGGCTTTTCAAGCAGTATGCAGAATATGAAACATTTGCTTCTAGCAGTTAAGCTGTTGTAAAGGTTTTTACAATGAATCTAGAATGCTTGTTTTGAAACATCACGCACTGTTTGTACGGAGGAATAGAGCCAAGCCAAGTCATGCTATCACCCCCTCAAATCTTTTCTTTGGCCCGGCGCCAACCAATTCCCTACTCTTGAAAGGGAAAAATCATTCTACTCTTATTTTAACGAGGGCACAACTGAGTTAGGGAAAACGATTGACCCACTGGAATAATTAGCCGAAAGTTGCTTTGCTGATAAGAAATATTCTCGTGGATATTAATCATACTCTTTTCATGTACTAACACTAATTAATTTGGCAATGAAAAATAAGGAGAGGAAAAGACAACACATTTTTATTCAACACAAAAAATTTTCTCTCTTCTCTTTCATTTTATTGTGTTGATAATGACTGTTTAATTTAAGACTATTTTATTTTATTTAAGACTGTTTTAGTTGAATCAAATAGAATATTAAACGTAATAATGCGTTTAATATCATTAAATTGATATTGATAAACAATGCCATCTGAAAGAATATAATAAAGCAAAAACGTGTTTTCATAAAAGTACGGGTATTTGCTTTCTGATTTTTAACGGCCTACATTAATTAATTTTGCCACTTTGCTGGAGGTTTCCAAAACCACAAATATAAAAATTTAAATTCTTTTCCTAAATCAAAATACTATTATTTTCACAGAGATGCAAAGCAAATATATTTCGAAATTATTATACCTATTTTCGTTGTAGGTTGACGTCGTTGTGCCTGATTATTTTTTTATTTGATATTTTTACAAATGATATTCACTGATAAAATACATTTCAGTGTACCTATGTACGAAGTGTGGGGACTTTAAGTATATTTATCCAAAAAATTAGGACCGCTTTGTGACTTCTAAACATGATCTAGTCCAAGCAGACATCGATTTTATGGATGTTGCCAAAAATTATTATTTTCTGTGTTAGTTAAAGACAAAAATAAAAATGTCAATGTTTCTTAAGTATGGTACTGTCCACATATTAGCTTTAACAATAATGTATTTATATTTATTTATGTTTCTTGCCAACCTCCAAGGACAAAAGAATCTCCGTTTGGACATATTGTCAGAACCGACAAATAATTATCTAATGGGACAAAAAGAAAGTCCGATTAGTCAAAATGTTGTCCGATCAGATAAATAATTATCTGATGGGACAAAGGAATGTCCGATTAGACTTAAATTTGTCCGTTTACATAAAGAACTCTCCGATTGGACAAAATATTGTCCGATTAGACAAATAATTATCTGATGGGACAAAGGAATGTCCGATTAGACTTAAATTTGTCCGTTTACACAAAGAAATCTCCGATTGGACAAAATATTGTCCGATCCGAGAAATAATTATAAAAATAAATACACGACTCTAAAAGCCACAAGTGCTTACAAGAATTGTGGTAGGGGTAGCTATCCCACTTGATCTCTGATCTGTGATCCATTTCTTAGAACAAAACATTTGAAAATGAAAATGAATTCATGCGCTTCAACATTTGCTCCATTCTATGGCCGATACCATATAGAATTAAACGAAAGTTGAAATTGATTCAACATTTTGTTTCTATTTCTATCGAGCTCTATGGCATAGAAAACCTGTTACCATTGTTCTACGATTCTGTGAAAAAAGATCAAAGCATATATGATTAGTAAATAAGTCGACCTCCTGTTCACTTGCACCTGCCAGATTTACTAATGCTTAGTACTATGATGTTTGTTTTGTGGACACAAGTGCGAGTAACCAATGCGAGTGCTGATGAAAGACCAAGTGTTCGTTGGTGAAGTCCCTGTTCCCCTACCTGAAAGATTGTATCTGCATTATTTAGCCTCTCGCTGTGCCTTACACAAAATATTGTTGTATTTGCTTAATTTGCAGTACCTGTGAGAAAACGATGATTTGGTTTTCCTTGTACAGCATTTACGTTTTTGTTTTATTTTATGAATGTAGAAGAAAAATAAAAAATTAGTTAATTGTTTAAAGAGGATTTTTTCTGCTAATGTTGACTAAAAGTGTTATGTAAGCGCTAAAGAGAAAAATAGAAGTACGTGTTCAAGTGTGTTTATTCTAAAAGCTAGCTAAATTTTTTCCTTATTTCTTTTTTGAAGTATAATTATAAATCAAATATTTAAATTATTTTTGAGAACAAAATATTTTTAATTGGAGTTAAGAATAATTAATTTGGCATAGTCAGTTTTTTTATCAAAAACTTTTCTAGGAATTGTTTGTTCAGTGTTTCATAGTATGGGATAATAAACAACTGATAACAGAATTCATTATTTAAATATGCTAATTATCCCATTGAAAAGATAATAAATATACGTGTTAATTATTACCACCATTTTGATCTTTAGAATTGACTACAAGATGCGACCCTGTGAACTTTCTTTATATATTGTTCGGGTATGTAGAAGTGGGCGCTTCAAAAACTCGGTAAAAAAAATCTTATGTCATTTCCCGCGGTGAAAGAGCGTCACGATGCTCGGCGGGGCGGTGAAGGTGGGGTATGGGGAGGGGAATGTGGGGGATCGAATAAATGTCAAATGGCAGTCTTTCTGGATTCGGTCCAATCCCAGAACCGTAGCGAACCAAACTCGACATTTATTCATGCCACAAAACCGCGGAATTGCTGCGAGAAAATAATTTCAGGCATTTCGGTGCGTAAGCGGGAATCTCGTGATATAAAATATGGCTACACGTATCATAGCTAAATCTAAACGCAGGGATTGCCACTAGATGATATGTAATCTTAAATTCAAGTGACGGCGGATTAAACACTTCGAATTGCTAGTATTATCGAATAATTAATAACAAATTTTGAAAGGCTTCAATTTGGGAGGCGGATGTGGGTACCGCCGCCCCGTGAACCATTTTTCGGATAAACAACACTTCAATTGTTCACTCCAAGTGGTTCGTTTGTTGCTTTTGTGTTTAGATAATTTTAGTCTTAATTGGTGAAAATTATTTAAGGTAACAGCATTTATTACTAACATAAACATAGTCAAATAGAGAACCTTGTTCTCTTAAAAAGATATTATATTATTATTATGTATGCATTAATTTTAAATAAACTAGATCGGTTTTAGGGGGAGATAAGAAGATTAAATAAATAAATAAATTTATTACTAACATAAACAGAATGAAACAATTTTTATGTAAAACGGTTTGAAAATTTTATAAATCGTTTTTCAACTACAAATTACCGGTTAGCATAATAGTTTTTATTTTTCTAGACGATGAATAATTACCTTCTTGATGGATGCCTCTAGAAACATTTGAGATTTTAGTAAATCATCTGAAATAATTTTAAAAAAAAACCCACGGAAATATCGATTTTCTTGGCCTGCTAGGGCAAAGTTGACCTTAAGTACGTCCATTACTCTGGGCCGCGCACCAAATATTGTGTTTACATGACTTCATCAGTTATATCGTTGAGATTCGCTATTTATTTTAGAGATTTGATAGGGCAAATTCAACCTCAAATCCGTCCAATACACCAGTGCCCCGCGTTACATATTTTTGTGCACGACTGATTTACTTACGTATTAAGATACTGGCTTTATTTTAGGATATTGCTGAAAATATGCAATGTCTCTGTAATATGCGGCTATATATGATAAACTAATTATCTTGTACGCGGTCTTCTTATCCCCCCTTAAAACCGATCTAGTTTATTTAAAATCAATGCATACATAATAATAACATAATATCTTTTTAAGAGAACAAGGTTCTCTATTTGACTATGTTTATGTTAGTAATAAATGCTGTTACCTTAAATAATTTTCACCAATTAAGACTAAAATTATCTAAACACAAAAGCAACAAACGAACCACTTGGAGTGAACAATTGAAGTGTTGTTTATCCGAAAAATGGTTCACGGGGCGGCGGTACCCACATCCGCCTCCCAAATTGAAGCCTTACAACATTAGTAGTAGTAGTAGTTATTCTCATTATCTATATGAAAAAACCTTTGAAACTGCTTACGTACTCGAAAGTTATTATTAGTAGTAGTAGTTTTTCTCATTATCTAGATGTCAAAACCTTTGAAACTGCTTACTTACTCGAAATGTACACTTTCCTTTCTTGCTTTAAGAAGAAAAGCATTTTTGTTTGCCAGAGATATAAATATGGCGGTTAGATGCCTAGCAAGCCACATTTTGTTTACAAAACCAAAAATCTTATTTAGAGACGTTGGGAATTCAGGTAGAAGTAGTTAGAAACTAAGAAATTCTACCCCTCTTTGATGTTACATTATACCTACCACGACCCACGAGGTAGTATTTGGCGTAGTGAATAACGGTACAGAATCACATCGGGGTGAAGCTTTGAGGGATTTTTGTAAAGTCAATTACAAGTACTGTGTATGATGAAAAGTTCGCAAGAATACATATGAAAATTAAACACAAGTTTTTGCACATAAAGCTATTATTTTTTAAAATATAATAAAATAACTTGGATAGTTTAATTCACGTATTTTATAATAATAAAACGCCAAGTGGTTTCGCCAAAACGTGAAATATTTCGTGCAGTTTTGCTTGCTTGTTGATGCACATACTGTGTCTGGGGTATCTGAATAGCCAGGTCTTTCCAAGCATTTTTCCGATCTCCTTCTCCTACGTACTAAACGCAGCGTCACAACATAACTTCGTTGGGAATGTCCCCATAGTCTCACTGGGACCGGGAAAATTAAAAATAAATCGTAATTATAATTTGTCCATTTACTTTAAAATGCTTACATAATTAATTTCCGGTTCCATAATGTTTAACTAAATATTTAAGCACTAATCTGCACATTTTCGTAAGCACACCTGGATGTAATCCCTTAATCTTTTAAGCTGAATCAGTACCCGGTATAACCCTTTCATTAAAACGAGGATAGCCGTCGATCTAACGTTTTACGATTTACATAAAAAAATTATTTATTCAAATTCATCAAGTTGAGTAAATAAAGTTTATCAAAATACGTGACGGTTGTTTCGCGCAAAACGATATTTCATCTTTTAATTAGCAGTTAATAAGTTAATTAACATTTTTTATGAGTTGTGAGTTTACGAGTTGAATGATGAAAGCTGCTATGAAAGCTTTTCAAGTGATCTTATTATTGACTAATAGGTTTGGGCTAGGACGGGTGTCTGTGCAAGGTTAAGCAGATGAGCCTCTCTTGTGGAGCCAGTAATAGTGGCATATTTGACAATGAATTTTTATTGACTACTCAAAAGCTTTTGACACTCTCAGCCATATACAATTAATTAAGGTTCTTGAAAACATTGGAATCCGGGGTAAACTCCTCTCATTCTTTAAAAACTACTTAACTAATAGAAAAATGAACGTAAAGATTTTAAATGATATGAGTAAAGGAAGACATATTAAATCAGGAGTACCGCAAGGATCAATTTTAGGTCCAAAATTGTACATTATATATGTTATTGTTATGTCAAAACTCTTTAAAAAGGCCTTTAGATTCATTTTTGCTGACGATACTGCACTTGTAGTATCCAATGAAAATCCTATCATAGCTATTCAACAATTGCAAAGTGACTTTAACGAGCTACTTAAATGGGCTCATGATGTTGGTTTAATTATTAATGTTAAAAAAACAAAATGTATGTATGTAAAATCACCAAGCCTGGGAATATGGAATATACCCAAAATAATTGCTCATAATTCTGAATGTATTCATAGAAAAATTGAAAATATTTGCCACTGTGAAACAATTGACTTTACTAACGAATATACTTATCTGGGACTAATAGTAGACAATAAATTTAAATGGGATAAACAAGTGGCTAAAATCTGTAACCAGCTCCGATCTTTTGCAAGTAATTTTTATAAACTGAAATTTGTTTTGCCTCATTGTACTCTTAAAATAATTTATTTTTCTATGGTCGAATCCATACTCAGATATGGCATACGAATTTGGGGGCACTCAAGCAATATTTATATTAAATATATACAAAACTTACAAATTGCTATAATAAAAAAAATTGTACCACCGAATATCTACAGACAAAGAAGTAATCTAAAACTACTGTATGGTTCTGAGGGCCTACTTCCAATAAAGGGTCTTCTTTGGTACATTATTATAATGGATAATGAGGGAGATAGCAAATATAAAAAGCAACCGGTGCATAATCACACAACAAGATTCACTGAAAATAAGGGCCTCATTATTCCAAGAGTAACAAATAAGTATGGAAGCCGAACGCTTAAATATTTAATACCAGAGATTTTCAATAAATTTAATAATTATTTTAAACCTCAGAATAATGAGAGACCCTGCCCCAAAAACACTAAGCGTTGGCTAATAAGCGACGAATCAATGTATCTCTGAACATTATTATTGATGTATTCCTGAACATCTCAACGTACCTGCCTAAATAATTTGTATATAGGTAGGTACTTTGATATATATTATTTTGTGATATTGTTTATTGTATAATTTTGTGTCATACATGTATTAAAAATTAAAAATGTTTTATATATATTATTTGTAGAACCTACAGACAAGCCGTCATGTGTGACAGCTTTGTGGGACTGCATATACCTGTATCTTTAAAAATTTATAATAAAAAAAAAAAAAAAAAAAAAAAAAAAAAAAAAAAAAAAAAAAAAAATTATTATGCTAGAGAAATTACCTCTTGGCTTGGGAATTGCCAGCTGTTCGAGGAGACTTTGGTCTTATGTTGGGTTGTTTCCTACTATCCTTCCATTTGGTGACCGTCAAATAGACGATAAGCGCCATTGCGAATTTTTTACATTTGAATGGCTCCCGTTAAACGCCGATACTCGTCCTATTTCAGCTATTGATCAAATATGTATTATCTTTAATTCTTACATTTATCTTCAGTTACAACTTTTTGTTTAGCTAAGCTATGTTGAATTTGGATTCCCTCAAGGAACAGTTCTAGGTCCATTATTATTTTTCATTTACAGAAATGAAATACTTACAATTCCAATTAGTAAAATAATATATTTCGCGGATGAAACAGTCTTCATAATAGAAAAAAACCTGGGAAGAAGCCAGTTGAAGCGCGAATGTAGGAATAAAAAAAATAAACCATGATTGGATGACAATTATTATCATCTATCTTTCAACTTCGACAATACTTAATTCTTGACATTTACTCTAAGAAAACTACATAACTTTGTGCTATGGAATTGCCCAATCGTGTTCCCTCTAGCATTTCATTAATTATGGTTACCATTATCCTCTGTTCAGAACGTCGAGGCTTTTAAATTCACCGTCAAGTCAAAGCGGTGAAATTTTTGATTTCTTCATTTCTCAAGGGACACTTTGACAATGCCTACCATATTTCCAGACATTTCCAGTACAGTTTTTTTAAATCTGTAACCGAATGTAGATAAACTCATCTGTGTTTTGACAACTTTTGGTTTTTTTTTTTTAATTGAAATACCTTGGCGATCCTGGTGGCCGGAAATACGACTACCGCCGAGTTCCATTGCCTTCCAGTTTCCGCCGCCAGAGTTTTCGGTAAATTTGTCGTCATTTCTTCCGAACGAAATCTGGCCCAGTTGCTAAATAAAAAGGTCATTTTTTCCATACGTTTCGGAGCTTACTTTTTTCGACCCTTTTTTCAAACTAAAATGAACTCTCGAGTCGATACGAATAGAGGGGCGAATAGGGGGATTCTTAAACAAATGCTTGCGGAGGCGGGCGCCGTGCGCGAAAATGAACCTCGAGTCGATATGAATTGAGGGGCAGTGCGGTCGCTTTTCGCCTACACCCCCCTCTAAAGAAACAATTTCCAATAGGATATTAATATGTATATTTTTATATTTTAATAATTATCATTTGTAAAAGTCTCAATTTAATAAACAAAATATAATGCCGGTAAATAAAATTAGGCAATAAAGAGGAACGATTGTAAATATGTGCATAATAATAACAATAATAATAATAATAATTGTTTATTCCAGAATGTGGGGAGGCGAGTGCAATCCCACACATTCCATAAAATATAACTACAATGTTATATACAGAGATGTTTATGTGTTGTTGATTATTTTATGGAATGAAATTTGTGTTATATCGGCGATTATAATCTTTATTAAAAATCTTAACTACCTCACCATTATACAGTTAAAAGATTGAGAAATAATTTCATTTTGCGGGAATCTACTTAACGATTCCCAAAATTGTGAGAAATTAGATAGCACAAAGAGTCCTCATTCAATCGTAACAACGTGAATAAATTCTACTTGCCTCATTATTGTAAATTAATTAGATCTAGTTTAAGCGATCAAATATCCGGGCGTGAATCGGATTAGTCAAGGGGGGTAATAATTAAGATGGTAATCCTCTGAACTTCCCAGCGCCGTATTAATAATTCCAAGATTCAGATGTCCTCGTGTTTGCGGAATCCGAGTAAACAGCAGAATGCGGGACGGGCGCGCGCTCGAGGGCGTTTGCTAATATTATGTTGAGTGCCCTCCACACACAAGAAGAGTCAAAACTTTCGTTCGAGTGTTTGAAACAACTCATTTGTTTCAATAACGTACTTATCTCAAATGTTGCCAACTTGGAGTAACAATATTGTGAGGAACTAGATTTTAGTGGCCGACCGAAGTTTTGGTTTCAGTTACGGCCAGTTTCCGCTTATAAATTAGTATTGTACACGGTTTCGGTTTCTGCCAAAAAATTGCAGGTACCGGGGTTAAATATTGTATTAAAATAAGCCGTTGGATAAAATATGCCTTAAAGAGTTTTTATTAGTTAGTTAATGGTGTAAATAATTTTAATTCTATTCAATTGTAAAGCGGTTGTCTAATATGAAGATTATTAACATCTAGTGAGCCGACAGAGCCACTAAGTATTTTTTAATAATTTATTTAACGCCCAGAGGGCTTTTACATGTAGGTGGTACAATTTTAATTACAGACAGTTAGAGAAATTAATAATAAAAATTAAACTAAATTTAACAAAACAAAATTAAAAATAACAAGAACATAAATTAAAAAATACAGCGATTTGACTGGTTTACAAAAATATAACTTCCATTTAGGAATAGTGTTGAAATAAGTCTTTCACGTAATCCACAAAATTCGCAAAGTTAATATTAAATATATCGACATCACCTAAGTATTGGTTTCCCATAGAATGAAACCGTTGTATTGGGGAATTCGCAATGTAATTGCGCTTACGTGTGTTGCAGAGGAATAGTGTATTTTGTCGTGTTGTTATCGTAGGTATTCGAAAGTGCATGAGTTGCATAAGTTCGCAACAGTCGAATTTAGAGTTTAGAATTTTGAATAAAAAAGTTAAGTCGTTTATTTTACGCCTGTCTTCCAATGTGTGTAGTATTTAATAAAAAATGATATTGTAAGTCTTCTAGTGGGATATTTAATTTAAAATTTATAAAACGTAGAATTTTTTTTTGTATTTGCTCAATGTTATTTATGTGAATTTTGTAAGAGGGAGACCAAACTACTGAGTTGTATTCAATTATGATTCTAACTAGAGATATGTATAACAGTTTAACAACTTGTATGTATTGGAAGGGATCATTGAAGGACTGTTGCATAAAAACGATTTAAACCAATTTAATGATTAAATCTATGTATTTTATAATAACCAATTTAATGATTAAGTTTAACAATCAAAATAAATATATAAGGGTGCAGTGTTATCTATCTGATTTAAAGTTTTAAGTTCGTTTTTTTCTAGTTTAGTTGCTGGCAGTCCCCACTAAATATGCTTTTTGAAATCGCAGAATTTGTTTTCTCTGGTAATCAGAGGCTGGATTTTATAAAACTTTTGTTTTGCTTTCTCTTACAAATTTTGAGAATATTTTTGTCGGCCAACATATTTCAAGCCCTTGGGTAAGATCACAACGATAACAATTTTCTAAGGTTCTTTGAAAAAAATCTTGGTCGAATCCATACCAGAAAACGTGTAACTAAAAAATATTTTGAGGGTGCGTATAAACACGCGAGTCGAACTACCAAGCTGAACAACGTATGGAAAATTAACGAAGCAACCGTAAATGGCGCAAAACATCGCATGCTATTGCTTCGTTTCTTTCCCATAACTGGTGGCCCGGCTTGCGCGTTTTTCTCCTATTAATATATGAAATCGAAATCAATACATCTGTTAATATACGAATTAAATGTCGGTCCTACATGATCGGTATTTGGCGAAGTTGGCAGAGTATATATAGTATGTGTTGGTATATTTAATAATTTAAATTTATTGTGCTTGTGTGTTATATAAGTTGATATGTTTAATAATTTGGGATTAAGGACTGACTTGTCTGTTTATACGCAAATCATGTGTCAAATGATTAAACAGATGTAGTCTTAATTATTAAATACATCTGTTAATATACGAAAAAAATATCGATACTACCCGATTGGCATTCGGTGAGGTTGGTATAGTTGTCTACTCCAGTTTCTGCGTAGGAAAGTTCAGTTCTCAGTCAAAACCAAAAAAAAATAATAATTTAAAGATAAATTTAAAAATCGATATATTGTAGTAAAAAAACTTTGATCTTTACGGATTGATTTTTCTCTTTCAATATAATTGTAAAGAACCATCCTGTAAAAATAGGTTTCTCAATCATATTTATATAGTTTCGTATATTTTGATAGTAGAATTTGTATGGTAGATATCAATCATCTAGGTCATCCTTGTCTGCTATTGAAATGCGGTTTGTGGTAGGCACACCGATGATTCGGATGGTTATC
Source organism: Hesperophylax consimilis (assembly GCF_061612785.1). NCBI lineage: Eukaryota > Metazoa > Arthropoda > Insecta > Trichoptera > Limnephilidae > Hesperophylax > Hesperophylax consimilis. Next base: position 884,439 of record NC_142858.1, read on the forward strand.
TTAGTCATCAACTGCATAGACTGCTTTATCTGACGGCCTGCAGAACTGCGTTACCAATAGTCATGTCGGTTGTCAAATCGAATTACTCACATACTATATATAACTACATCAGTGTAGATGCACTTTATGGTGAGTTATATTATTATATGGCAGGCAGAGAATTGCTCTCACCGCTCTAAACTGAATTAAACAACATTATTTTTATTATTACCTGCTGGTAGTAAAATATCACAACATTGTTTATATTATCCACATTTGTTCACATAGATAAAAAAAAATTTATTATATAAATTTGTTGTCATCGGTATTTTTTTTATCTTATACACATTGTTCACATCGGTATGTTTTTTTTATATTATACACATTTGTTCACATCGGTACAAATTTATGGTTTTTTTTATAATGCACATTTGTTCACATCGGTATGATTTTTAATATTAATTTTGATAGGTTAAATAGAAAAAGGAGATAAAATATCAAAATGGCTGGGGGGGAGGGGAGGTAAGGGTGAAAGTAGATGGAGGAGAGGGGAATATATTTAAAATGGAGCTATTTGACAAGCCTAATTGTTTATTTAGTTTTATTAACTATTAGGGATTTTATAATTTTAGTTTCTAGATTGTTCGATCTATTTCAATAAATAATGGATATGTCCATACATTCATTGATCTTTGCAAAAAAACACGATTCATATTTATTAATCAATTCTTGTATAATAACCCAACCCAACATTTTATTCATTGATATTTTTTCATTGTGTTTCAAAATTTCCAACAGAAATTAAAGCCGCTTGGAAGGATTGTGATTATCGCCAATTTAAATGAAATGTTGGCTAAATGATTCTGTGGGTCTCCAATCCGCAGAATCCAAGGTTGCGTGATTACTCTCGGTGTGTAATAATGAGAATTCGGATATTTCCAATTTACTTTTAATTTTAACAAAACTCACGTTATTATTCTCTTTATAAAATAAACAAAATTTTCTATTGGATATTTATAATTCATTGAATTTTATCGATTCATTGATTTAATTTTTGGTCACTAAGACGATGACCGTGCCACCGATGCCAAAAATCAAATGTTCTTTATTATTATTTCATGTCAAATTTTTGTAGTGTAACCTAAAATGGAGGAAAAATTGTCGCCTGGGTTCTGCAAAATCCTTGTTTTAAACTATCCCGCATTAAAATAATGTTAATTTTCATTGGGAACTAATATTCTGAATTTGTAAATTATTCATTATTGTTTTGACCTTGAAAAAAAATCGGTTTCTGATAAAAAGGATTCGAACCTGATTACATTTGGGATGGTGAATGAGATTACGATTGGCTAACTTTAAAAATAAAATATATGTCTATATGTAAATTTTTTTTATTCATTTTATTGTGTATAAATTGGCGATATTGCTAACCCTGGATTTTCGGGCCGCTGGGGTTGCTATGCCAGCGACTGAACCGCCGAACCTCAGAGTTCAAATCGGGGCAATAGATCATTTTTCGCACGACAGCTCTGAGCAGTGGGTATCCTCTTGTAACTACTTACTAATCTCGTAATTATTTTAAAACTGCAGACTTCATCCTTGGATATTGGAAATTGGAAGATATCTACTCATTTTGCGTCTGAACTGGCATTTCACATGAAAAAAGCTGATGATAAGACTCCCCGCGCTCTCGACGAAGGATTTTTAGGACATCCTGGCACGCCACGGAGTTAGACATTGACATCGCCACGATTTTTTTGTACATAAATATTGAATGTTCAACATTTTTATCGTTCAGATTACAAAAAAAGAATCCCTTTACAGATGCAGTTGCATTCGGGTATCTGCTCATGGATTTTTAAATTTGGCAATACTAAAATCATTAGCTAGTTATTTAAATATTAATATTAGTAATCCGTCATAACATTTGACGATCAAGATGGCAACATTTACACATAACCTACATTAACTTTCATTAAAATGAACCGTTTTAAAATGAAATGTTTTCTGAGCTCTGTATACCTTGCCATGAACACACTTCAAAGCCATTATATTTTTAACTGAAACATTTCAATGCTGCAATCAAAACTACTATTTTTAATTATTTAAAACTAGCTTTTACCTGATGAAGTATCTAAAGTGTAAAATAATATATGGATCAATATATTAATTTGCTGTATTCTAAAAACCGATATGGGAAACAACACACCTGCCGATTAGAGGATTTATGAATTAATCTGATGCCGAATTCTGTTAGGTAGGTTAGTTGCGTGTGAGGTTTTAATTGAAAAGCCTTAAATGTGTACCCTTCATCTCCCCTTTGCTCCTTGTCAAATGACAAAGAACAACATTATCGTTGCATTTTTGTTCACCGCGAAAAATTTTCATGTCATTCTGAATACCCGCAAAATGTCAAACTCGGTTGTAATTTTTTGGAATATCACATCGTCAAGTGAAACATTTAACCCGCCTCAGTGAACATCACTATTTTATATTATGTGAACAAAGTGTCAAAAGGAATCGCCTTAATTATATTTGAACTGATCTGTCTAAAAGAAACCAGTGGCTACGAAGACCAGACCTAGGGGTAAGTCTTTGACTGCATTCTGCACGAGTGAAAATTGCATCGATGATGGCCAACCTCAGATACAGGTGAGCACAATTTAGTAAAGTTGGTAGGATTTTTATTGAGAAGAATCTCATCCATTCATTTTAAATTATTGATATTTAAGAATTGATAGGTATTTGGCTGAATGATACGAAACTAGGAAGTTAAAAAGGAAGCTTTTGAAAAACTGCTCTCGTAAACCATTGTCCTGTGAATAGTTTTTACCTTACAGGCAGGTAGGTACTTATGTAGTTTATACCTTGTTCCCGTTTTTCATAATTGTGAATAAACCATTGTACGGAGGGTAGCTGCGGGACAATGGGAGGTAGAACCAACGAGATGGGTTAACACAAATAAACTAAGATTTAGCTTAGGTAGGAACATGGAATGGAGAAACATTTTACATTCAGGTAGTAGAGGCCATTGGTTGGAAAACTGTTTTTTTAATAAAAATTACATCAGATCCACATAGAAGGAATTAAGGATAAAAAATCCTCAGGGTCTTTGTCATCTTTGGGGATGCTGTGTAGTGGAACTTTTGGTCAAAGGAAGGAGTGAAAGTTCTGGGAAGGAAAAAGAAATAAGGGGTGGGTAGAGATCAGGTGGTCTGTGTGTCCAGGAGTGTATGAATCCATCCCTCCCACTGCGACACAAGGCGATGGGTTGAAAGAGAGTCCGGCTATAGAGATAAAAAGGTTTTCCTCAACCAGTCTCTCCTGACCCTACCCGCTACGCAGTAAGTGAGCAAACGCTTCCGCCTCCTAGACCTTGAGAAACCTCACCGCATGATCCCGGGCACCCCTGCTAAATCACCAAACGTACCGAAGCACTTGACCTATGGTAGGGGTGTTGGTTGTCCAATAAATGATTTCCTTGACGGCGGGAAAAAAACATGTAAACTAATGTTTTTACAAGTCGTAGGTTGTAATATTATGTTGGGGAAAGTATTTTGTTAACATGCTTGCGCTTTAAAAATATGTTCAGCATTTAATATTTTGTTAGTAGTAGGAAATTAAAAATGTAGTTTTGAAGTAGGAAATGTCTTAAATCAAACATATGAATGCATTTTCGTAGGCACAAACGTTTATGTATTAATATTTTTATTGAAAGTATTCAAAATTATACGGCAGAATTTCACAAATTCGTCTAAGGATTATTAGCGTTACTAATATTTTGCTATTCGCTTGGTTGTTTTCTTTGTCCAGTTGTTTGGCAGAACTTAAATAAAAATTTCACAGTACTAGGATAACAACGATGAAAACTGTGTTAACAAGCGTCAGGTAGGTATGCTGTCCTTATTCTACCGGTATTATAAAAGAAGGTGCTCCGAAACAAAACTAAAAACATATATTAAAAATCAGTAGGTACCTACCCAGGAATGTTAGGTTAGGTTAGGTTAAAGTCAGGAAGAGGGGTTGGGCTGTTACTTGGCTAAGTGACCAGAGAAGAAATATTATTATTTTACCAAACAAAATTGGTAAAAAAAAGAGAATGGATCAACAACAAATGTCGCTCGAGACTAAATAACATCATTTTTGCATCAGTTTAAGGGCCCAGTATGCAAGTTTTCCACATAAATCGGAGTTTGAAGCTGGGCTACCTAAGTTTTTTTCCGAAGAAACCATTCTATCTCAAATAAATGAAAATATATATTTCGGGTGCCAAACTTGGTTAGCAAAAAATATCGTTGCGTCAAAAATATTCGTTGTGAGCATAGGACATATAGTTGGCTTATCGAGTTGAATACAATTTCCTGACGAGACGTCTACAACAGACTACACGTGTTCCCAATCGTAGATGATGAAATATCGCTCAAAGAATAAGAAAGGAGATTAATCAACTTTTCTGATCAATCTATTCGGAGTTATTTTACTTGAATGGGATAAATTCTTTGCTGATTTTCTTTCAATATTGAAAGGTACCTACCGGTTTTCATAGTGGATCCTTCCATTAGCAGTGTTTTGGGTGAAAACCACCAGCTGAGGGAAGAAAAAATGATGGAACACTCAATCACGATCGCTCCCATTCATATAATTTTATCGCTAAAGTACAATTGTAATGTTCATTTTTCTTTTTTACTGAGACCGTCATAAGGTTGTCGGTATTTATTTATTTATTTATTATTTTTATTTACGCCCTAATGGGCTTTTACATGAAAATATACATTTACATTGATTACAATAATTGAACATAAGAAGATAAATGGAGTTAATTGTAAGAAAGTATGTATAAATAAAAAAATATGTATCTCGCACATATTTTTTTCAGTGTACAACAAGAGTTCCAGACACCCAAGTTCCAGAAGCCAGTGAAATTATGGTAAAAATTGGAGCGGGAGGTTAGAAAAGAAACGATGAGATAGGAGTATTAACTATTCAATACATATTGTGCCTAAGCCTCAATTGTCTCACTAAGAAGAGTAAGTAAATTTTAATGAATAATTGAAAAAAAAATTCACTACTTTTGTATTTTATTTTTTTACCGTTATCGGTTTCAGCTCATTATGCCCATCTTTAGTCTGGTGATGGCCAAGATTAGTAAAAAATATATTTAAAAAGGTTAGCTCATACGGACACTTTTCGGAGAAATTTTAAGAGAAATTCACGTCATCCTGCTTAAAATAATGTTAGTACTAATTTCTATTTTAATTAGATGTTGGCTACGCTAACAAATAATACACTAATAAAATACTCAAATATCGCACGCATTGTCTATATAAATAAAGACCGGTATAAATCATAACTCATTGTAAAATCTGAATTATTATATTATACACAAACTTGGCAATAATAAAAAATACAAAATAAATTCAGCTGGATGGAAGTTCACATATAAGCTAGAAATTATATGTATATAATTGCTCAGTGCGTAAACTTTCAGATTTAGACCGCTCGATATTGAGAACAATAATTTAACCAGACATAAAATAAAATATCTTTCTAGAGCATAACAACATCATAAATGAGCAAGAGAGCTCCTTGTAACAGATAAAAGAAAAACTGTTGTCAGTTTAGACGATTCTTAACATAATCCAAAAAGGTAAAGCAAAGCTTAGTGATGAAAAAATGTTTCCATGATATTTCGGTAAATATCAAAAATATGCGTTTCATGTTGGTCCATCGTAACATTAACGAAAATTCATAAGAGGAACGGCTGTAGGGTTTTAACGTAAAACTTTAACTGTAGGTACAACACTGTAGGTACAACTGTAGGTACAACTGTAGGTAATGTAAAACGTTGTAACTGTAGGGCTTATAACGTAAAACTTAATTTTCAATTTATGTCCAAAATACCAAAACAAACTGACTAATTTGAAACAAATCAAAATTCAGAAAAAATATTTAGTACAGATATGAGAAATTTTATTTGATTGTGTTTTAAATTATGAAATACGGGCCATTATAGGATTTTATTTTCTATGATTTTCGAGGCAACCTTTCAATGTGGTACGCGGATAATAGGTACGCCGCCCCGGGAACCATGTATCATTTTTCTTTCCCAGAACTTCCTCCTCTACTTCCTTCTCCTAAAAAGACCCACCACACGCACAACTAAAGATGACGTAGGCCCTTGGGGAAAAACATTGAATTTTTTTTGCGAGTAAATGGTAATTATTTTAAAATAATCTTTCCTCAGCTTAGTTCTTCACATAGTAAATTAAAACGTAAAACATGAAAAATAATATATTTTTTAATATTTCTTCGCTTTTATTTAAGGTACAAATAATTTCCCCAAAGTTTCCCATAAAACACGAATTCCTAAATGACCTGTAGTTTATTAATTTTTTTAAATACACATAAATAAAATGGGTTTCATTCGTACTAGATAATATTGGTTATATATGTTTTTTTTGTATTTCTTCGGCATTAACCACATGAATATGAATAGCTTAATGAGTAAAATCTCAAATTGCAATATTTAATTATCGGTTCATCGGTTCGATTAAAGGTTCGAGTCCTAGATGTGCCCGTATCTTTTTATGATTTTTCTGGTTCAGATTTTCGTTTCTGAATCGCTAATATTGTCTTCAATAATTAAATATTATAAAATATTTAAGAATGAATATATAGTATCGCCCTGGTGTAAGACTCTCTTTCAGAATTGAAACGTTGCTTGAAATGGCTTTGGCTATGTTTTGTGGCCAGATCTGAATAGCCAGGTACTTCCCCACCTTCCTCTTTCCAATCTCCTTTGCCTTTCCACTACCCTCAGCGTCACAAACCTACCCAATTTAGAATGACATCATCTCACTGGCTCCAGAAAGGTTGGGAGCAGTGCAAAGACAAAAAAAAGTTGTAGTTCTTTTTTAGGGCTTTAAATGGTTGGACTGCGACTCGCAAATATATTGCTGGCTTGCATAATATAATCACAATGAAAATTTCAGTCGATTTGAACAAGGGAGGAAAAAAATGATATGGTCATTTTGAAACAGGTTTTCCTCGAATATCAACAAATAAAAAGATGGATTTTAGTAATCAATGAATAGTTAGTAGTATACCTATAAAAAATAATAAATAAAGTAGGTATATTGTGAAACAAATGACACCAACTGCCCAATTGTCCGAAACGATGAATCAGTCTGCTCTTTGACGAAATATTTGCCCAGATTTTTAATTATTGGATTTCACTCTGAATTAGTAATTACCTGTACAGTGACGGCAATCAATTTCTGCATACCTACCTCCGATCCCGAGTAAGCATGTATTACATAATATATAGAAGATCAACAAATTGATCTCTTAGCGAGAATTCCTGATGAAGAACCACTTTCATAGTACGTATAGATAATTAGACTTCTCTAGGCGCCCACACTTAGCTCCACTTTTTTGTGCATGATTGCTCAACCGATCATAGTCATTTTTCGGCAAAGTTCGTACTCGATTAAAAGTCACCGTCTGTAAGGGATATCATCCATTCTACAGAGGGAGATCAGTGTAAATCAATGCTTCTTGGACACCGATATCTAGTAAGATCTCAGATGGTTTTGTAACTCCAGAGCCAATCGTCCGGTTCAACGTTCATGGTCGCTGCAAACTTTCTAGTACCGGCCTAGTCTAATTTTTAATGAGGTTTTTGGGAAATCTTTACTTTCGTGCAGCTGTCGGCATCTGCATGACTTAAGCTACAGTTAGTTTGTAAAGATAATTCTAGTTTGAATTTGTGAGAAATAGCTAAGATGCAGACGAATTCTCCAATAATTTTTTTTACTGTCATGTATATATTTGTGTTTTCTCCAATAAAAAAATCTATGAAGCAGTTCTTATCTACACAGTTTATCGTTAGCTGTTCGGTTTTGACAAAAATATTTACATTTCATAAATAATTTTTTTTAATGTTAAACTAATATTTATAAGACAAGGTTTTTAAACAAAATAAAAAATAAATGGCGCCGGCGGGAATTGAATTGGAATTGAAACTGAAAGTGAGGGCGACAATTTTTTTTTATAAATTATATTTATATTTTATAATAATTTTTTAATATTTCATAAAAACTGAGGAACCTTGGAAAGAACGTTTATTTAGCAAAGATTCTTTTTTTCATTTTCATCAAATGGTAATTTTTAAATGGGTAAATTCGTTTTCATCTAATTATTTGAACGTGTGCATAATGAACCCTTTCTCATTGTTTCCCCTAAAGTCATACATCTCCCTTACAAATACGCAATATGGTGACAAAACATTCGAAATTTTATCTAGTCAACTACTTCTCTTCTGTAATTAGGCTACCTTCTAACTCTTAAATAATTGGAATGTGAAATTGTAACTAACACCCCTGCTACAGGTAACCTCTAGTGGTTAGCTACGTTTGGTGACTTAGCAGGGGTACCCGGGTTCCTGGGTTGAGGTTTGTCTAGGTGTTGGCGTCGAATGCGTTTGAGTGAAATACGTTGAGGTATGAGGTAGAGCCTTTGACGTCTTCAGCCAGACTCTCGTGACCTCATCTCCTAGCACCGCAGTTGGAAGGATAGGTTCGTACGTTCTCCTTGATAAATACCTTTTACCTTTTACTACATTCTTACTTCCCAGAAATTCTCCTTCCTTTCCCTAAAAAGACCCACCTCACAGCATCCACAACGATAGCAAATGACCTGAGGGATTTTCCCCCAGGGCCTTCTGTGTGTAATGTTAAAAAAAAGATGTAATTTCTCAATTACTTTTTCCGAATTATATGGGACAACTTACAAAACCATTACACAAAATATTTAAAAGTGATGAAACTAAAACGGTGATAATTCATCACATCTTTAAAAAGTTATAGAAAGTTATTTTAAGTCATGGAAAGTGATGAAACAAAAACTTTATTAACGAGGATAAGTAGGTTAGGTTAGGTTAGGTTATGTTTTTCATCGTTTATAGTGACTTTATATCACTTTGTGTTGAATTGTCATTGTGTTGAGTTATCATGGAACCATATATATATATATATATATATATATATATCGCAGATCCCCTTGTTTGCGAGCGTACTGCTTTCACTAGAATCTAACTGTTCTTGATCGATTTGAGGTTATATTTTGCTATACAATTAATTTTAACAGCAATAGAATGAGTATATTAGATGAACCCACTATTCATATGTAAATATGTTCCCTGACTATGTTTAATATGTATACTTACGTAGTGGAATATGTTGTTTCGGAACACGTATAATCGAGCTACAAAACTGTCATCATTCAGTTGTGCCCGAAAGGAACCGAGAGCACTCAAGGCCGCCCGCCTAAAACCCACTGCGAGATACCTAATTAAGTTGGGTACAAACACGTGGAGTACCCACCCACCACACATTACAAGATAATCTAGTTTAAATCTTCCAAATGAGCTTTTAAGCCGACAAAGTGAAATGGAAGTTGTAAATATTCTTTGTACGTACTGCCGAGACTTGGCGAAACTTTTATTTGTCGTTCCGGTTCACATATTAAATTTGTCTTAGACATGTATTAAAGTCACATTTTGGTATTAGTCCAACTTTTTGTGAAGGGCGCCTACAAAAAGCGACCAGGAAAACTCGACTAATACTGGTGACAAGGGTAACTTTCATCACTAAGAGAATAAATATTTTATTACCAATATAAGCTTTTCCTTTAGTTTTTTATGTCACCGATTAATGTACCTCCGCACTTTGGTACGACATGTTTACCTAGAAATTGGGAAACCCAAGTTTATGGCACAGATAATAAAATTACTTTCATTTTTAAATTGATTTCACCAAGCATATTTTTCGTGCAAAACAAGAAAAACCAGAGGGAATAATAATTTTATTGAATTTCGTTCAACATAAAAGCGTTTAAACAAAAAAAACCCACCATCCACATTTTTTATTCAAAGTTCCCTTTTGGGATGTTTTACAAAAACGGAAAATATTAAAGTAACACAAATATGTACATAAATCTGTTGAGCTTTTTTGACATTTATTAACCCTGCTTTCATTCTTCTGAATTATTTATTTGTGCGTACTTAACTTTTTTTATGAAACGCAGATATGTATTTAATTTTTAAATACATTTTTACTAATAGATTTATCAAACTTCAACCTACATTTCCACACCCTGACCTGAAAGAAAAACATTAATTATCTCAAAATTGTAACATCTGATTTACGATAATTTCATTTTAACTGCTTTAACTGTGAATTATTTAGTATTGTTAACAACAATAATGCACAATATCATTGTTTCAAAACAAAAAAAAAACGATATTATAAATAATGTCTGGGTATTTTAATAGACAAACAAATTTGTATTCCCTTGAGTAAGTATAATAATAATAAGAATTTATTCCAGAATGTATGCAGGGGTAGTACAATGCAATACATTCCATATTTGAAATAATATACATAATAAGTAATAAAAATAATAATAAGGTAGGTAATAACGTAGGTGATTCCGACAGGCACAAAAAAGCGGAATTTAAGTGAAAAAAGATAAAATATAAACACAAAAATGAGTGTGAACAGCCGTTTATGGGGGATATTTGCACATCTCCCGTCTCCAGAGGGCCATCAGAGGGGACTCCATCCAGGCAACCATGGCAGTGATGATTTTGTTACTTGATTGGCGCAGTCTGCGCCATAAGCTTCACATGTGATGGCGGAGAAGCGCTCTGAAAGAGTGTACTCGTCCCTCCAGGAACATTTCCGTGGCGCTGCAGTATCTCGGTAGGCGGAAGAGTTGGCGTTGAAAGAAGCATTATTGCAAGCGACTTTTAGCTTATGCCATTGAGATGCAGTGTAATCCACCCACAGTTCTGACGTGTACAGCAAAGTGCGAAATGCGTTGAAAAGTATCTTTTTCACGTTTGTACTGCAAAAGTGAAAACGCCTTGACAGCATACCTGCTCTAACGGATATCGCTCTTCTTTGCATTTCCTTATCCTCGTTGTCTTTCAGGTCGTCTGTAATAATATATCTCAGGTATTTGACGCTACGATTGACATCCATTTTTCTTCCATCTAGCCATACTGAAATATAAATAATTGCGATTTTATTTTTTTCATTTGTAATTATAGAGCATTGTTACTTACACGCCAATGTCCATGAAGTTGGTATTGAGTGAAATATCATACGATTGCAAAGTCAATTCGGTCAATTTGCTCGAAATACAGAAACTCTCATTGAAATGGAAATCCAAGTAGCTTAACATCTATAAACTTTTACAGTCGAATTGGGTAAAAAAAATATTGATGTTTAATATTCTCTTAAGATCTGGCAATTTATCAGAAAAATGCGGACAATTTGGCTTCTTCGGATAACTCAATCTTCAAAATATAATATAGAGCTTCTACAAGAGTTCGTCCCATCAAAATATGAAATATGTAACTGAGGGAAGCTTTGTGGACTTGACCCTGTGCACGCCTTAAATTATTTTTCCTTGGATGTTCCAAGCAGACTAACATTGTTCGTTTAATGATAATACATATGCGAGTATACTTTAGAACGGTGCATGGTATGGAAGTTATATTGGTACTCCATCAAAATAATTAAGTAAAATATTTTATTATTTTAAAAACGATGAATAAATAGATCTATTTAGATTTATGAATAAATAGTATTTATGTTAGTGGTGTTAATGAATAACGGTTCCTTTCCTCTCCGCGATTATTTATTACATTAGTGTATAAAAAATTAAAAATTTTACAGCATTGACATTTTTGGTAATAACCTAAACAAATATCGATATGAAGTAATGCGTACGATCGATTATTAATATGAGAGTATGGAATGTATCGGCAGCATCTCCTATCCTCTTCCTATTCTCCTCTTCCTCTCCCCTTCTTTTAACACCAAATTAATTTTAAGAAACTAAAACTTCATTTCTAATGCACTTTAACATAAGAAACTTCTGTGGCTTGACTACAATTAACTTGTATATTTATATCTATCACTGCATATTATATAAAAGCTGTTTGTTTCTTACAAAATAAATAAATAAATAAATTATAAAAAATATTTCGCATAGCTACAAAATGTTTAATAAGTACATACTTGACAAATTCTAACCACTTTAAACTTATTTTATTGCCATAATTTACTTAAATGTATGACTATTTCACCGGTAGTTAATCACTTGGAGAAAACTTACTAATATAAAATATTGGTAATTTATTAAAAATCTGGTAAAATTATTCGTATTCCTGTAAAAAACAGTGCTGCAGGCCTTTAACGCATTAATTGATAGGCTTTCTAACGCGTAGCTGCAGGAAAACGTGTTCTCATATATTCTGAATGTACTGATTGTTTGTTAGGAAATGGCATGCCATCAAATTTTTAAGAGGATTTTAATAAATCAGCTATACTTATTTTTCTCCGTGCTTGCTGTTAAAATAACAAAATCACAGCTCGCCTCTTCTAGAAAAAGTATCCCAACCAAAATGAAATTCTAACCAATAGTTACCAATTCCTCTATTTTTTTTACATCTAAAACTGTAAAAATAATAGAATAAATCCTATAGTTGCGATAAAAGCATCTTGCAGTGTGGTGTACATTACATGGTTCAATGAAAAATGCAAACGAATTGAGTCGGCTTCAGTGGTCTGAATCAACTTCAGTGACTTGAATCAACCACAATGGCTGTGTATCAACTTCAGTAGTTTGAATCAATTGTGTTGAAACATGTGAGGCTCAAGTCACAATCAAATTCATTGTTCCAATGTAATTCAAAAGCAGTACGCACCAAAAACCATTTATCAACCATGCGGATCACTACCTAAATCATACAGAACATTGACGGATAAATTAATTTTAGTTTCTTGTTTGATGTTCAGCAAAAAAAAAAATTGTGAATATTTTTTTTGTGAGAAACATTTAAATTATTTCAAAAAAATTGTTGTTGCAGAGACATCCAAAACATTTTAATGAAGTATTTTTGATTTGACAAAGATACCCTAAAAAGAGTGTAACATTATAAAATATTTGCTGTTATTTCGTATTTAATAATTTATTTCCTTATTCGTGATAGCTTTTACCTCAATAATCGAGTAAAACATAATATAAAATCATTGCGAAAAGGAACTCCGTTGGGACGACATATTTCATAAAGAATTTTTCGAGAACTATGATGAGAAGGACTAGTTATCATCATTAATTGTAAGTAAAATTTCATTAATTATCACAATGTCTTTTCCACTGACTCCATTGTCACTCTTGTTTTTATGGCGATATACAAGGTGATGTGACCTCTACTGTATTGATATTTCTCAGAAGTGAAAAAGTACAGATTACATACTTAAATTTTTTTAATTATTAGAAGAATAGATATAATTGGAGATTTTTTGGGGTTTTATACCCTTGTTGGACACTGTAAGGCTGTCCAAAACAATGGGTTACCGATATGGTATAAAAAAATATTTCAAAAGAATTTATGTTGTTTTGGAAATCTTGTTAAATATTTAAATTGGGATTTGTTGATTATATATTGACCAGAGTGGGATTAACCTAACTGGTAACCGACAAAACCGATATAAGAATGACGTCACGCGTACCTCGTTTGTTTCCGATAGTTTTGGCGGGCTATTAAAAACGGAAACTTTTAAAAATTATTTTAAATATAGTTAAATGTAGGAATCCTCGAAAGTAAATCACTATAATGAGAATAATAATTACCTTTCTTTGATATAAATTAAGCATAATAGTTTTATTTTTATTTTTGATTAGTCTTTGATTCACAAATCTTGGCGCATTTACATTCGTTAAAGATCGGAACCTATTTCCAAAGCGGGTCAATATTCACCAACCCCAAATGAAATGGTTTAGGCAATCTGAATGTATTCCTAAAGTTTGTCGAAGCGTTAGCGCAGGGGACGGGTTTATATTTGAATGTTCATCCAATAGACCGGCAGCGGCACTCTAGGGTGCCATTCTAACTACATTAATACCAAATCTCGCCTCAGTCAAGATACTTGTAGTAGCGCAGCGGAGAACTCTGCGACTCTCAGGCAGCTTACATTTATATTTTTAAGACCTCAATCTCTTCATCTTGAATTTATTTACTCATTGGAAGAGTGCTTGTTACATTTGAGCGTGGTGTATGCAGTTGGCGCATGTCTTGGTAGCTGTATTTATTATTTATCCTGTTAAAATACATACACCCAAAAGTGAATCGATATATTTAATTATGTTGGATTTACATGTTATGTTGGATGCACCAAATGACAGCGACGCTGCGAACGACAAGACCTTGTTTGAAAATATTTGCTTTAAACTCCAAATCTAACTCTGAGACTGAGACTGGGACTCCACGACATGTTGCATAGAATTCTCAGGGTCTGGCCGACTGAAGAAATTTCAAAGATACCGAAGGATCCCCAACATAGCGAATCCGTCATGGTTTTTAGTTTAGATGGCGTAGCTCAGTGGCTTAAGAGGTATATTCTTTCTTATTTTTACTTTTACTATTTTTCTGATCAATATAATTATAATCTCTCAAAGTCAAACACTTTAATTCAACTATCCATGAATCAAAACGAAAAGCGCTGCTCATGACCTCGAAAATGGAACTCTCTGCTCTACTGACCAAAAGATCCGGTTTCCATCCTATGAACACGATGGTGACATTTTCATTCACTTTATTTAAGCCTTTAGCCCTATACACCATCCTTTGAGCTACACCGCTCTTGTTGGTGGCAATTTAGATTACATATTTACTTCTCAACCCAATCAATTTGTTACCAACGTTGGTTCTCAACTCGGTAACAAGGTATGTATGTATGTAGTGGTTGAAAAACATAAAAATCATAAGATAAAAAAGATTGTTTTTCAAAATAATTTTATTTTATATAAAAAACAATTATTAACCTAAGATCAACACAAGGTTTATTACCAAATTCATTTCTTAATTTTTTTGTTCACGTAATTGGTATGTAATTATATAATCGAAAATAAATCGAGTCTGACCATGATTTTATTGTTATCTGATTCTATTTCAAAGACTGATAAACTAATGAAGATGTGATTAGGGAAGACAACGTGAATCACGTCTTTTAAAAGTTGTTCAATGTTTTTTATTGGTGTAGATACAAATTCGGTGGGTCTTTGCCCGCTATGCTCTCTGATATCCCCGTCATAAATAAACCACTCACACTCATCCTTTTTCGTAACAAGGTGATGTAGGGACATGAAATTAATTATATTTCTTCTGTATTTCTCATTAAAGGTCCTTAGAATCACATGATCTCCTTGTTCTTGGCGGGGTTGGCCGGTGCGGATGATAGCTATCATAAATAAAACCAACCTCTGACAGGATAGCAAAATAATATGATGGAACCACTAAAATCTATTTTTAATTAATTTAAATACATAGTAGTCTTTAAATAAATACCTACCCACACAGCTTGCTGCAGTTGCTCATTACAATTTAAACCGCTGCAGAACATATTAACAACTCCAAAACGAAAAATGTGAAACATGACAATCCGAAAAATGATCACGAGCATATCCCTGGCAAGGTTGAGGTCTTGGATGAGGTGCCAATACCTAAATGCGACCGAATCATTTTCTGATCTTTTGGTTCATTTTTTTTTGTTTGAAAAACCTTTAATGATTTACTGTAATAAGTAAATGCAGAAAGAATCGTGGGTAGATATTTATTTAAATAAAATTCAATCTTCATTGAGTTCATATTACAATT
Organism: Hesperophylax consimilis; assembly: GCF_061612785.1. Classification (NCBI taxonomy): domain Eukaryota; kingdom Metazoa; phylum Arthropoda; class Insecta; order Trichoptera; family Limnephilidae; genus Hesperophylax; species Hesperophylax consimilis. The sequence continues at coordinate 900,148 of NC_142858.1, forward strand.
CGAAGTTCTACTCAATAAGTTATTCCACTTCAAAAAATTTTAATTATGGTTTTCATAGTTAAAATTTCTGACTGTAAACAGACTTGTTCCGATAACTCTTCAAACATCCAATAGACTTAACTCAATAAAAAATTAATTTAGAGGAAATCTGACTTCACGAATAAATTCAACTGAAATTTTTCTAGAAGACTCATTACTACCAATAGATAAATATCACCCACCACTCGATATCAATTTCACTAATCCTTTTAAAAATGTTACCTAAAAATCAACGGTTACATACCACTACAAATTTAACAAAGGTGACTATACTCATGAACAAATATCTCGCCCACTGAACTGAACTGACTGAACATTTCTTGAATCAAAAATCAATATTAACGATGCTACATTTAAATTCAACGAATGTATAACTCATGCCATAGACTTATTTGTACCTAAGAGAACTTATTCCCAATCTAAGTTTCCCATTTGGTTCAGCATGAAACTAAAGAAGTTGATAGTCGAGAAAAAAAAATACACAAATTATTCAAATGTACGAACAACTCAGCGTATAATCAAAAAATTTCTCATCTAAGAGAACTATCCAAAATCGAATCTGTTGGGTGCTACAAATCCTACATCGAACTCACTGAGACACATTTAAATCTTAACCCTAAACAATTCTGGAAATTTGTTAAACAAAAACGTACTGATGTTAATGATCTCCCTCCAAGTATGTTCTTTAATGAAAATCATGCTACCAACGGTTTCGACATTGCTAACCTTTTCGCTGAACACTTCTCCTCGGTCTACTCTGATACCTCGTTCACTATCCCTGCACTCAACTATATTAATACTATTGATTTAAATAATTGCCAAATCACACTTATAGATGTCTTTAACTCCTTAAAAAATCTCCCCAGCAAAACAAGCACTGATCCTGATGATATTCCAGAAATATTACTTAAGGAATGTAAATTTACTATATCTAAGCCAATTTGTTTGTTATATAACTTGTCAATATCATTTGCCACTTTTCCGGACTCCTAGAAAGTTTCTTATATCAGAGCTATTTTCAAATCAGGCAATAAGTCAAAAGTAGAAACCTATAGACCCATATCGATATTATCCCACATTCCTAAAATATTTGAGTCAATAATCACGAAAAAAATCACATCTATCTTTAAAAACGTACTGATCGAGGAACGGCATGGATTTAGATCTGTTAAATCTACTACTGCTAACTTACTATCCTTTACCAATTCCATGGTCAATGACTTAGAAGATAAACCACAAATATATGTTCTATATACCGACTTCTCTAATGCATTCGACAAAGTAAACCACTCAATCCTTATGGCCAAACTATATACTATCAGTATTAGAACCCCCTTGCTATCCTTCTTTAATTCTTACTCAAGCAATTGAAAACAAAGAGTTAAATTAAACAACTTTGTGTCTACTATTATTGAAGTAACGTCCGGCGTACCTAAAGGAGCACATCTAGCGCCGCTTGTTTTTAACTTATTTATAAACGACATTATTAGTATTTTATCTCATACACGCTTTTGGCTTTTTGCGGAAGACAATAAAATTCTAAAAATAATAAAAAATCACGATGACTGCCTTCTTTTCCAATCGGATATCGACTCTTTCTATGAATGGTGTGAAATTAATTGTTTAAAACTAAATGTCGATAAATGCAAAATTATGTCCTTCTATAGATCAAAAAAGCCGATTGTCTTCGAAAACAAACAAAATAATATTGGCTTAGCAACTGTTACATCTATTAAAGACCTTGGTGTCTCTCTTGATAGCAAGCTTTCTTTTCGGGATCACATAACTGCAATCGTTAATAAATCCCTCAAACTACTTGGTTTCATCATTAGAATCACTTCGGACTTCAAAAACGTAAATACCCTTAGAACTCTTTACTGCTCCTTGGTTCGCCCTTATCTTGAATATGCTTGTGTTATTTGGTCTTCTTTTTATGCTGTCCACATTCGACGCATTGAATCTGTTCAACATCGGTTATTAAAAGGGATTGCTAGGAGGCTAGGATTAGAAAACAAACTAACTGAACTAACTCTAAACCTCTCTCCTTTGGAAGTCTGTCGGGAAAGAAATGACCTCATTTGCTTCTTCAAAATTATAAATGGTATTATTGATGCACCTACTCTACTGCAACTCATTCCCTTCAATATCCCCTCGCCCAGACTCAGAAATAATGAACTGCTCTTCCTCAACCATCATTCGACAAATTATGGATATTATTCACCATTGTATCCATACATATTGAAAATATCTCCCGAGTAAAAATAAATGCCGCCGACTAATGTAATAAATGTCCGGTCAGTGCTCTGGACCACTGAGCTACATCGGCTTATTCCCAACCCGCCAAATAATTAAATATGTAGAAGTACTTCAATCGACAATTACTGCTTATTATATTGTTTTCACCTCTAAACAACTAAATTTATTTTTGTAGGAAAGGCTTTGTTAGTGTTGAATTTTCCTCTCCATCTAGTGGGAAATTATCATGTCCACTTTATTTTGATTATGAAAAGAGTTAATTTGTCTTGCCTATTTATTGGTTATTTATAATGGTGTCGGAATAGTATGTCGGAGTTTCTACGTTGTTTTATAGAAATAATTATTCATTGTATGCCAGTTGTACAGTATGAATAACATAATATGCATGTAAAATGTTCCAATGTCAATCGGTGCTTAGTTGTAAAAGTTGGTTAAGAATAAAGAAAAGGGTTTATCTGATGGTATTTCTTGGAAAATAATTGAATACGGAATAATAAAAAAAACATCAACTTGTTAGTCGGAATATGAACATAAAAAAATGTCTGAAATACAAAGACATTATCTATAGAAATATTTTGTGAACAATGTTTATAGACAACTTAATCAGATATATTGTCAATTCCACGATTTTGTTATTTCGTTAGAGCTTAAGTTTCCTCAACTTGGCAGTAATTGAAGTTATTTTGAGGACATCTCGTTTTCTTTTATTTTTTGCGGAATCACAGAAAGTTTCGACAGTATCTCTTACATAATAATCATTAATGCTGAAATATTGCACGCTTTGCTTTTTCTAACAACTTTTTTTCGGTTAGGAACTGTAGATAAGTTTTATTCTACGTTATGTGAATATTTTTGATTCTTTCTTGTCTTCCGCAAAGACGAGGCAGAAAGTTTTCCATTTCCCCAGCCGCTAGTTTATACCGGGAGATATCTAGTTCACAAAACTTACTGGTACTTTATCAGAATTAAATGGCATCCGACGATTCAAATGTCCGGTGCGTAAACAAGGCTCGGATATTGTACTTTAAAAGCAGGCAAGAGGTACCAACCTGTCTTTAAACTTTTGTGGAATCATTGTTTTTGTGTGGACTTATTGCCAATTAGGATAAAGCGCGAGTAATAAAATAACGCAATGCGATAAATCATTTCAAATAATAGATGGATTTCACTAGCAAATATAAACAAAAAGTAAAATTCGCACACACTGAACAATATTTTTATAGGGATTCGGAAAATTCACCGTGGAATATTCACCAGTAAATTATTTACCATCATTTGGAATTGTGCGTTTTTTTTTACTGAAATAATTGAGAACAAATATGTCTGGGGGAATAATAACATAAGTCACCAAATGCGTTTTTTGTATAAGTGAATATTTTAGTCCAAACTAAACGGCATGTTTTACCCTAACAACATATTTCAAAAGACATCGTTAAGTGGTCCATATTGAAAATGTTCACAATCACGTAATGCATTTCGAAATTAGTAAAGAGGGAAATAAACACATTTCCAACATATGTTATAAGCAATTTTATGTAACTTATCTGTCATTTAGGGATATAGCATAGCGAAATCGATAACTTTACAACATCGAATCGATAGGCGTAACTATTGATGATTTTATACCGATTTTAAGAGCACGATATTGAAAAGCAGAACGATATTGGTAACGTAATAAATCATATTCGATATAGCGTTAGGTTAAATAAGGTTTAAATTTAAGTAAGGTAACGTTTTATCTTTAAAGTAAGTATTAAAAATGTTATTTGGCATAGATAAGACATTTTATTTTATTTATTGAGGGCGGTGAACTTTCCGCGGTAAATTGTGAATGTTTCTGGAATCCTATTTATTACAATAATTAAAATCTTTTTAAAATTGACATGATTTCAAAGGAATTCAAATGAAAAATCTATTGGAATGAGATACAATGGCATGATAAGAGATATATTAATCCAATTATCATATAATGTTTCCACTCAATTTGTGAATTCTTGTGTTCTAAAATTGCTGAACGCACAGATATCTATCTACTAAGGACGTAACAAAATATTATATTCTTCATAGGTCTGATACTGACTATAACAGGGTAGACTAAATGTTAGAAGTGTGGTTAGAGAACATTTAATTGTGACTCTAATAATATGTAAATTCAAATTCCTTTTTGCAGGCTCAAAACAACGTCTGTATGGTTCGAGTACATAATGAAAACCGGAAAAATCAACCAACTCAATCCTTGGTCATTGAATTCCATTTTCAGCAAGCCGGGGAGAGCTATTTGTACGTAGCGAATATAATGTATGGAGCTCTTTTTTGCATATGACTCAGTCCGTTCACCGAACAACTTCTGGGGAGATATGATGTGGGGTTGTGTGGCTGTGCATTCGCGTAATATAAGTACCAACCCATACAATAAAAGTGCACGAATGTTTTACTAGATCAAAAACGGGTAATTTAATAAAAACAATGCGCATGTGTATCTAGTAGAAAATTTCCGCTCACTTCTAGGCCGAAAGCGGAGGCATTGAGAGAAAACGCCGAAGGCGACTGAATTCTCTCTCGGAAATTTAAGCCCCTTGTTGGAGCTCCCTTCGCCTACTTCCCTTCGGCAATCTACCCCGTCGGAGCAAGATAACTGAGGAGAAATTAATTATTATATGTATACAATTTATTTCAAATTATAAATTAAGCGCATTAAAATAATAATTTTAACATTATTTGGAAACAAATTAAACGCTCGGCAAAGAGAGTACCAACCAAGCGAAACTTTTTCTGCTTTATTATAAGACTTAAGGCGTTCAGCTTTGGACCAGTGGCGGCTTGTGACTTGGGGTTACTAGAATACTAATATTACAACAATTTTTAATGTTGTTGAGAAAAATTGTTTTATTTGTATGAAATTTTTCCGGAAATCCGTGCGGCAAACTGATAAACTGAGCTCTACGAGATGTCTTGGCAGAGAAGCAGTCGAAGGTCTCAAAAGTCCAGCAGTTGAGGATCGCCATAAACGTATAGTTTTTAGATCCGTATCTCAGCTGTTGTTGGAGCGCGAGACCATGTGTGCTGATCTGGCTACAGTGACCGCACAACTGAGAATGACAGAAATTGAAGTACGCCACGTGAAGAGCAAAAATAGACAGATTGAGCAAAAAATCATTTAACTAGAGTCTGATCTCGGACCTGTAATGAAGACAGTGGCAGAAGCAACGGAGGCTAGCCTCTCATTTGTTGACATGGCCCGCAAACAGCCTAACGATGCTCACCAACCCCCAACACTTACCCAATATGGACATCGTGTTGGAGCACCAACAACCGAGCACCATATTCCCAACAGATGCAGAAGCCACCAAAGATAGTGATGGTACTGAAAAAATTATCCAAGATATTTTTCGGCCATCTGAGCTAGGCGTTCGAGTCACGGGAATAAAAAAGATAATAAATAAAGGTATCATAATAAACACGGAAACCGCAGGCAAGCAGCAAAAACTATTAATTGCACCCTGTTTCGACAAATCGAGCACAATTAACACCCGACTACCGACCAAGCAATCTCCGAGACTAATATTTTTTAGTGTACTACGGTACATGACTGACGAAGAATTTTTAAGGATCGCCTTAACTGGTGTTCCCAACATTCAAGACATTTATGGAACTACTGCATGCTGTAAATAAAGTCACTTGGCGGATGCTCACACAGAAAACACTTGTTATTGTATTTATGAAATGCCCGCTATCGTGCTTAAATTACTTATTGAACAGGAGAAAGTATTTGTGAAATGGACTGTTTGCTGCGTCAGAAATTTTATTGGCCTTACTGTCTGCACTAAATGTCATATGATTAGACACTCATACACATACTGCAGAGATACTAATTCTACATGTGGACACTGTGCTCAAGAAAAACACACCCGTGAGTCTTGCCCAATTGCAACCATCAAACCAGTTTGCGCGAAATGCACCAGATTTGGTAAGCCTGCTGACCATTCAACCGGAGATAGGGACAACTGACCAGCTTACATAGCTGCCTTCAAGAAGGACCTAGCTACAATGGACTATGGAGTGTAATATACAAGAACAAAAGTGCCTATTATAATTTATATGAACCCTAGAAGTATACAAAACAAATTCGAAAAAATTGAGGTAAAGGTCATAAGATTATGAGATATTGTTCATGTCCTTGTCATCACTGAAATGTGGCTTGATGTTGGAAAAGAAAAATTCTTTTGCTTAAATGGTTTTCACAGTACTTTTTTTTTCTCGCTCAAATGAAGGAGGAGGAAGTATGGCCATATATGTTCTGGATTCTATGAAGTGCTCTATCATTGAGATACAAATTTTCCACGAAAATTATTTTTAAGGTATAAGTGTTTGCAGCAGTGATAGGAAACCAATCAACACTTATGCCATTTAACGAAAATTCTATCCCAAACAAGTACAATTAATAAGTAACAAGTACAAAAATACTTGACAAAAGCAGACAAGATACATTAATACTCGGAGATTTCAACATTGACACTTCCATAAACACACCTTCTTCTTTAAATTTTATCAACACCTTATTATCATACAATTTCTCAATACAAAACAAATCATATCCCACTCTAGTGGGTATGATACATGCTGCACTATTATAGATCACGTTTTATCAAACAGACAAAACATTTTAACCACCATATCGAATATAGATGACCCGCTTCTTGACCATAATTTGTTGACTTTAAGAATAATTAAAAAAAATGCTTTAATAAAAGAACCCAACCACGCTTTACTTAATCTATTATCAACGGTATGGCGGTAAAATCTTATCTTGCGACTAACAAATTTGCTATCAACTCAACCGAACCCGAAGACGGTTACAAAGATTTTAATGATTATGTCAAAAATACATTAGAAGCAGGTAAAACTACACCAAAAGTATAAATAGGAAAACGGCAACATCTAAATACACCATGGTTTGATTCTAAGCTAAATTCTCTAATCAAGGAACGAAACCAGCTTCATAAGCAGTGGAAACAAGACTCAGGTAATATTACTCTTGCAATGCGTAAAAATAAACTAAGAAACATCATTATTAATTAAAGGGGAAGTTTGAAAAACAAATATTACCTCAATAGCTTTCAACAAAGTCAAACTAACCCAAGAAAAACTTGAAAAACCATTAACTCAATTCTGTCTAACCGTGTCCATAACCCACCAACACAATTGAATCTTTCATCGTAAATAATTGTGAAATTAGGGAACCCCGTCGAATGGCGTTTGCATTTAATGAGTTTTTCCTGTCAGTTGGAGAAAAATTGGCAGCTGCCATTCCATCATTCCCGGATGACTCTAATACAATATATGTAGAACCAAAGGCACGAAAATCCTTATATGTGACTAGGACGAATAAGGATGAGGTAATAAAGATCATCCCAAAACTTAGGTCGAATGCAGCGGCAGGAATCGATGGAGCAACACCGTGCATCCATAAAACCTGTAAAAAAAAATCAGCCGGGCACCTAACCCAACTAATCAATTTTTCCATAGGCGAATGAGTATTTTCAAACCAGTTAAAGCTTTCGAAAACTATACCGATTTATAAAGAATACTGTAATAAGTGTATTTCTAACTATCATCCAATATCGATTTTATCGGTATTTTCAAAGGTGTTCGAGACAATTATCAAAGAAAAAACTGATAAAATACATCTCCAGTAACGATATTCTAACACCACAGCAATATGGCTTTCGGAAAAACTCCAGTACCCAATGTGCCACCTTCGATTTCATTTATAACATTCAACAGTACACAAACCAGCGCGAATATGTGGCAGCCTTATTTATGCATCTGAAAAAAACCTTTGATACGGTAGATCATGAAATACTTCCACAGAAAATGGAACATTTGGGCCTAGTCGGGAAATCTTTAAATCTGCTCCAAAGTTACATAACTGTTAGATTTTGCCTTGTCGATAACGGAGGGAACCTAAGCGGCTTTAGAAAAATCACATGTGGAGTGCCACAGGGCTCGATTCTTGGACCTCTACTTTTCTTACTATACATCAATGATATAACTAAATTTGGCATCTCAGGAAAACTTCAACTTTACGCTGATGATTTACTATTATTGTAAAAATCTGAAGGAACTTGAAGCTCTAATGAATAAAGATCTCGCAAAGCTGGATTAATAGCTGCGATTAAACAAATTTTGCCTCAATGTTAAAAATCCCATTACCTTACTTTTGGGAAAAAAGATAACATGGGTATGAATATCATTCTTGGTAATGTAAAGCTTATAAGGTTACTCATAGATTTTAACCTCTCGTGGAACTCCCATGTTGAGAATCTAAAATCAAAAAAATTACCCGATTACCGGTGTACTTTTATCGACTCCAAGGTATGCTCCCTACATCTCTACTGCGTGCCACATATTATGCTATGATCTGTCACCTGAGTTATCTAGTTAGTATCTAGGGCACCATTACCAAAAAAAAGTTCCAAAATACAAATTATTCAAAATAGAGCCGTACGGAAAATCTGCCATGGGATACACAATACACATGTCAAAGATATATACACACTCACACAAATATTTCCGTTTACGATTCTGCCAAAGTATAACTGCCATCACAACTGCCATTCTACAAATAATTCAACACTCCTCACACACCAACACTAAACTAGTCTTTAATTCTGACATACACCAGCACAAAACACAATCACAAAATCAAATACACTTATCGTCATCTACTTACACGACAAAATTTGAAATTAACTCCTTACAATATATTGCACATAAGCAATACAACGCATTACATAAAAAACATTGGCAAAAGCTCTTAAAAACTATTTCCTCGGCAGTTTTATTAATGACTAACAAATTCTTATTTTGGAACTCAAAAATAACTTCTGCGTTTATTTATTTTAATGTATCTATGTTGTCTTGTCTTTATATAATGTTGTCTTTCCCGAAATGAGTTTTGTAAACTCACTGGGAATAAAACATTGTAACTTATCATTTTGTAATAAATAAATAAAATCGAATTTACAAAGAAAAATTATAAAATCGTTTTCAGCGTCAACAACATCAAAAATGTAATTTTTATATAAAAACTATTTCTAGCGCCCCCAACAGTCACGAGTCGCCACTGACTTTGGACATAGACATTTTTTTTCGGGCATTGTTTTCTTTACCCGTCTTTGAGCTTGACGTATATTCCTAAATAGGTGTGAACAGATGTGAAGAACTTTTTTTGAAATAATTCGGATTTGATCAACTTTTTCATATGTTTCGCAATGGATTAAAGTAGATATTTGCGTAAACCGCATTCATGACGGCAATCTGATAAACTTATAATCAAAATATCCGCTTACACATTGTTCGCAAAATGCCTACATAAACATCGTAAAATAATATATTTTTTTAAATTCTGTATTATTATTTACATAAGTTTTCATGTAAAGGTAGAAGATATCGTACATGAAAACAACGTTGATGAAAACCTGTTTTCTAAATTCATATATTTTTGATTTTATTATTAGATAAAACACGGAAACATAAATTATTAAAAAGAAAATAAAAACTAAACTTGAGAACTCACCTTCATCTTAACTATTTCTCACAAATATAATACAGCAGCTAATACTTCTAACAGATTTAATACATCAGCCGATAAACCATTGCCAATAATTTTTTTGCATAAATTTAAGAGAGAAAAAAAATCAACAAATTATCTTACACAGAAATAAGAGGGAAAGTGCATCTAATACAAAAATTTAGTTTTTAGAAATATCAAATATATATATATATAGAGAGAGACGTTAAAAATGTGTATAATGTATAAACAAAGTTTTTTGGGGAAAAACAGCTTGTTTTATTACATGATTTAGGGTGACACCCATTATAGAAAATCCGTAAAATTACAAATAAGAAATTTAGCAATATAAAAATTCTTACATCAACCTTAATTTATTGTCGTTTTATTTTTAATCAATAGATTCGCTACTATTTACAATTTTCGTATGATTAATAAAAGCCTTAATTCAATTTATTTGGATTGATTGGTGTTTTTGTATGACTAATACCTTCTGCATTAAGGTTGACAATACTTTATCTGTTAGATTTTTGTGCTCTTTTGTCTAGCAAAATTGATTTCGTATGAATAATAAATATTTAAAAGCAACTATTAGATACCCATCGTATATAAGTTTGTGATTTAATTTTGCAGGTCGTTTTAAACGAAATAAACGATTCACGCGCGGACTTAAATTAAACAACATAGTACAAAATAGAAAAGGCCAGCCGCTCTTTCAAATGTACCTGGATTCATAATTGTAATGGTGCATAGCCCATCTACAGACTTTAGATATTTGTTATTGTCGCTAATAAATACATCGGCCAATTGGAGGATGTTGGTAATACTTAGTGGAATATATTATACGAATCTAGAAGAATAACCCACTTCGTCCTCAATCAGGGCAATGTTTGAAGTAGTGTTCCGCCCGCCTTAACTGGAATTAATTACTGGCTCCACTTCGTCCCGTGACTCCGAATTGCGACGGCAACCATCAGCCAGAAACTACCCGCAAACAATAATATTGTTTGACGTCGCATTATTTAGAGGTCGAACTAATTTAAACTTCGGACTAAATACGCCCGGAATTTAAATTGGACTTTATAGTTGGGGGGTCGTCAAATTTAAATTCAAAAAAGTTTTAAAATTATTGGTGTTCGAAGCCGGCATCTGGACATAAAATATCTTTCTATACAGGGTGTATCGGCACGTACCCGACAAACTTTAACCAGCTATTCCTTAGCATATTTGGATTAAAAAATCTTATGTGCACTTTGCTATCCGGTAGCGTTTTTTTTTAATAAAAAATTTAGTATCCATATTTTCACCACATGTCACCACTGTTTTATCCTTTGTCAAAGTTTGAAAACCCATCTGGCAAATATTTTATTCGAATTCCGTTGAATAATGCACGTGTGTACCTATATTGGCGCACACTTACAATCACAACGAAATGGCACGGCACCATTCGTCTCATTTTTAACTATTATTATTTAGTGTGTGCGAAAGAGCGAAGATGCTTTTTGACATACTTGCTTATAACAGCTGTTGAACACGAAACGCAATGCCAATGACAGTGATGTAGTGTGGAAATTTTATTTTTTTTTGTTTTTAATTGAAAAAAAAATGCTAGCGGACAACAAAGTGCCCATAACATTTTTTACTCCAAATGTGCTAAGGAATAGCTGGTTAAAGTTTGTCGGGTTAGTGCCAATACACCCTGTATAGTCGAAAACGTCTTATTATTTTTAGTTTTTTATAATTTGAAAAAGTTTTTTTATTACCCATTATTGCTCTACACGCCACCTATATCAAAAAAACTCAAGAAACATTATGTTTTTTCTGAATTCGTATTTAATGAATGCTGTTTATTTTATTAGAGAACCTTAGTACCAACTATATAATAATATTTACTGTCAGAACAAAAGTTCTCTTGTTGTGGAGCTCAAGTAAAACCAAAACCTCCTAGATCTTAAGGCCGGGACACTGAATCAAATCAGCCTCCTAACTTGTATGTGACCTCCAAAAATGTATCTTTATTTATTTATATTATCTGGAAAATTTTAATAAAATCCCATACAAGTTAGGAGGTTGCCTTGAATGAGTGTCCCTGCCTTGTGATCTAGGAGATTTTGGTAAAACTCTCAAAAAGTAATAATGTCTTACCATATTATATAATGACTGATGCATAGACATATGATTAATTCCTATGTCTGTGGACTGATGTATTGATGATTTTTTTATAGTATGTATATATTATATTCTTATTTTTAGCAAACATAAAACCATCGGAAGGCGTCTGTTTAGTATTGAAACAGTTTTTGGATAATACCCACCATTTTTCCCATCATATACTATTCATCTCCTTCCCTAAAAACAGCCTTAACCACATTGGAGAAATTCTGAAGATTTATATTGCACTGTAAATTGTCACAGGTCAGTCGAATTCGTGTCGTATAACAAGAAGGTGCAATCTTAGTATCGTCGTTGTATTATTCACATGCTTTGTGCTAAATATTAAAATTCTCCCGTTTTCTCGTTTATCTTGTTGTGGAGGAAATTTCACCCGAACAGTGCAAGTGCATCGAGAGCTCTATTGCCCGGATGCATGAGAATTCCAGGTAGGCTGTTTCCTTCATTCCACTTTTCCCGTGATTTATTCAGAACCAATAGAATGAGCTCTTTACTATCATTTTTTAATATTAATTTGATTTACAGTTCATTTTAATACGTTACAGCGTCTTTGTTTCATTTTTAAATTGATAAAGATCACTGAACAGAAAATCCTATGACCTGTGAAAATATCTGGTATCGTAATTAAAAAAAACTGATGTCACCAATTTAAGACCTTTGAACTACTAGGCCGCAGACGGGCCATTGAAATTGATTTAATCTTCATAAAAAATATCGATATTTGGAATTTTTTATCAATTTCACCAGAAAATGAACAATGAAAACGTCTCAATCTATTTTCATTTATATTTACTGATAACGATAAAAATTTATTGTTTACATTATTTATAAAAGCGAACATTCCCCAGCGAATGATATTCAGGAATTGAAATTATATCAAAATATATACAAATAATTTTTATTAACTTTATGCCATTCTTGACAGTAAAATATCATATATATTTTAAGGTACATTCTGTACTTATCTTATTTCTTTATAACAAATAACTACATTCTTCATTTTATATTATAAAGTATTTTTCAATATATTTTATTTTGTAATTTTTATAAATGTAATAAATTGTAAAGCCCAAATGGGGCTCGAATTACTGAAAAGCTGTTAATAAAATATCAGTAATGTAAAATAATTTATGGAACCATTTTATAGAAATTGATTGAGAGAATTTTCGAAATTAGTAAAATCCTTGGCAAAACATACAACTTCCGGTTAAATAGAGCCAGGTATTGCAAGCCTTTGAGCCTTAAGGTGGAAAGATCTTGTAAATCTTGTAAGCTTGACAGTTCTTAAATGGGAAAATCTTCCTAGTTGAACAGTAAAAAACAGTAATTCTTTCTAAAAATATTGTATTATTGTGTCGCTGAACTAAATGTACATTTTATCCTATTTAAAAAATAAAATTACATTCAAAATGTCTACCTGTACACTCAATTATTTCTTGTGTGGTAGGTATTCAAATTAAGAACGGGCTGTTTCAGAGAATTTAAACAATTATTCAAATTTAAAAGTTATTTTTCAACGTGTGTGAAAGTTCTTTTCAAGTTCCCTTATTATTTAATTTCTGTCAAGTATATATAATAACAGAACTTGAATAGGACTTTGAAAGAACACGAAAATGAAAGTTGAAATATGATGAATTTTTCAAATTTTATGAAACAACCCATCCTTAGACTTGTAGTTCTGTGAATATTAGACCTCGTGCAACGTTGATCAATCATATTTGACAGCTCGTAACACATATTCGAACTTGAATAAAAACGTTCTATCTAACACAGCATTGTTCGGATATGGAACACGCTCACAAAATTTCAAGCGGTTGCGTTAAAACAGGATTTTTGCATGCTTAGTGAATAATTCACCAATATGCCTTACGTAATATATATCTTAATGTATAAAAATCCACGTGTCAGTGAGTTCGTACAAGCTAATCTCCGAAACCACCAAACCGATTTGTCGAACATGTTATAATTCGATTAAGCCTTACAGCGCCCTTGGGGTGATTTTTCTACAAAAACGGCGCTAAGCAAGTTATCCAACTATTATTGTTATCACTATTTGACTAGATCGATATCTTTTAATATGTGGCTAGCTTTGACTACATAGTTGACTGATATTGGTTTTCGAAAATCTGCTGCAATCACTTGATGGCTAATCTTACTGAAGTTTTCATTGATATGGTACAGACCTGCACGAAGAAAGCTTGAAAAAAGAATTGCCATTGGGACAGGGGCGTTTCGTTGGACATTTGCATAAAATAAAGTCGCTATCCGCGTCTGTCTGTTTGTGCGTTAAGTTCTTCTAAACTACGCAACGGGTAGTAATAGGGTTTTCACTATCACTTAGAGAATTTCTTCCGGAAGGTTTACATATATGATATATGCATATTGTATTTGTAGAAAGTAAAAAAGTCGATATTTTATTATCAAGTCGTTAGAATATTTTTTCGAGCACTATTTCGATTGCTAACGCTGGCTAAACCTTATGACATATATCAAAATATTGTAGTACGGAATTGTACATCTTAAAAAAGCCTACGGAAAAGTCTGTGATGGTATATGTCTATCTCCTAGGGATATCCCCCAGAAACGCCGGGTACGAGTCAGCTAGTTTTAAATAAAAAAATATGTCCGAGGTCTACTGTCCACAGAATTACTAGTTCAAAAAAACTTCCACCCTGACGATTTGAAAGTTCTACGACTAGTTTTCGCGTGATGCATACCATTGACGTACCGTTCCACAGATAAGGACGTAGAATTTCCCAATTAAATAGTTCCACACAGACGATTTACAGATTCCACGACTAGTTTTCATCTGATGAATGCCTTTGCCAGAGACGAGAGACACCTGTGATCAGCACTGAACACTGAACTAGGCAGTGGATAGCGCACGAGAGGAGTATCCTGTAAGTACTCGCTATAACCAATGTAATTATTTCCCGGTACACGGCAATCAGGTGCTCATTGGACTAAGTGAGGGGCACCCAAAATTTAACGGAACTATTGCCATTTATGCCCGTGAAGATTTAATAACTATGCAGAGGCGGCTTCATACTTTCAAATCGATTCACATAGTACACAGGCATTGGTTATAGAGGTACAGTATTCCTGTAAAAGATAGTTAACAATAATAGGCAATGCTCAGATTTGCTAAAAAAGGTTAAATTTAATGTACCTGCACGCTCCACACGCTCTTTTGTCTTGTTCAAAGTTGATCATTGAAAAACAAACTATAAACAATATCCTTGCTGGAACAGACTGTGTAATAATTACAATAACATAATAAGAAAAGTGGACCTTTTCAATTGCGAGCTTAACAAACATAAAAAGTCCGCAAAAGAGAATTTCTCTGATATTTCATAGGATAGTTGTGGACTCATGACAACTTAGGTGGCTCTGTAAAGATCTAAAAAAAATCTGTCACATTTTAAAAGACATATACTTCAAGGCACTTTTAAGAGTACTGAACGCTACCGGTCGCATTTTTATTTATTTTATATCGTACTGGACAATAATCACGATCTGCTCAAATGATCGATATCAAATGAAACGTCTACAATATCTACGATGGATGTGACTTGCGCATGTTTTCTATTTATCAATTTTATATAATATCCGATAACAGCGACAACAGATAAAAGACGGTCTTCATAAAATTATGTCTATATAATGCGGTCTACATAGAAGGCGGTCTGTGGCAGGTAAACGTCTGCCCGGGCCCACTAGTGTAATATATATTTATCATCATGATATCTTGTCTTAAATAATAATAAAATAAAAAAATATGACACCATAAATTACACCGGAATAAGCACCATAAAATAAATGGTTTTCTTACTTTTCACAAGCAATTTTGATTTTTGTTTTTTTTATAATTTTCTTATAAATTTATTTAATTTTTATTATATTGTTTATGAGAGGTACAGTCACAAGGAGGAAATGCAAAATTGGTTTTATTTTGGATGTACTGCACCTGTACAAACTGATAAAATAATAACGAATTTTTTTTTTTTAGTTTATTAATTATAGTTCAGACATAGGTAACAATACATATATTTAAAAACCATAAACCGGATGAATATAACCTTTGAAAATAAATAGTGATTAGTGATATATGTCGATTTTTATCTATGAATTACATAAAATATATAAAAAAATTACGTTAATTTTTTTTGGATTCCGCATTAAAATAACAACTGCTCACAATTGTTCGGAGCCAGTGGGATTATGGTATTCATATTTGGGTTATGTTGCGGGGCTGAAGTATTGCCATCTGTCCCGATATATCGAGATTGTCACTCTTATCGAGCTCTCTATCTCGACGTCCTGACAAAAACAAAAATGTTTCCCTCACCCACCCGCCCGAGTCTTGATGAAACCTTAGCCACTTATGTTAACCCTAGACTGAAGGGAGAGGACACAAAAGCGAAGGTGAAGTACCTGGTCGCCAAAGCCATTCGAAGCAGCGTTTCAATTCTGAAGTTAGTGCTGATATCGATCCACTGAGTTTCATTTTTTATTTGTCGCTACTTATTATATGTACCGAGAAAAATGATTATTGCTTATTTATTTTGAATCTCTTCAAATTACTGTTCATTCCGGTATTGCAGGCCTTACGAATAATTGATTCTTAATTTTCTTAAAGTTTTTCAGAAAAACTAATAGTTTATTTGCAAGGCCTACAATTCTGTTTCTAACCAGAGTTACCGATAACTAGAAAAGATTCACAATAAATTAGAAATATTCATTTTTCTCCGTGTAAGAGTAGTTAATGTTTGTATGCGAATCAACAAAGAATTTTTGGTAAGTAGGCACATTTCGAGGCAAATGTTTATACTTTTAATCTGATTGCGGACAACAAAGTCCTAGGCGCTTGATCCAAAGGACATTTTACTTACAAACTAAGATACCTTACTGTTGTATGCAATTCGTTCTGAGCAAGCAACAAACAGAATCTTTTAAATCTCGCGGACTTACATAAATAGAATGTTGGTAGAGTTGTTAAGTCAACATGTTTTCTTCATTTGGACAAAGTACTGTCTAATGCTAGTTGAATGTTTGTCCTTCGTGTTCCTGGCTTGTACAAAGGTGGAGCTTATTTCAAACACAACATATCCCACAGGTAATCTAGCCTGCACGATAAAAAGTATTTAAGCGAGAGTCAGGCGAGCAACTCACAATCAACTCTCTGTGTTCGCTGCTCGAGAGATAAAAGCCAGTTCTTGCAGAATTTTCTTACTGAACAAGGCCATTGTATTTTTACGTGAACAGGTACACCATTAGTGAGTCTCACTTTTGGGGGCCGTTTTTATGATATCCTAGATGTTGGAGAAATGTGTTTTTAATATAAGGATATAAAAGGAAAACGTATGGGTCTAAAGGTGTTCAATTCAGCATTAATTTTATAATAGTATGCTTATACCACTGACAGTACCTACGGACACCTTTATAAAACACCCCAGATCTTTTTACGTACAAAAATACGAAATAATAAAGTAAGGAGGAAAATGTTTATTTTTAATAGAAAACGAATTACAAAATGATTCATAACAAAAACATCATCCACGTAGACTATAATCTGTTAACTTTCAACTCGAAGTACATACGTTTTAATGCGACGGCCAACCCGAGGGACTTTATAATATTTTAATACATAAATTCTCTAACTCAACTAACTGATATAAATTAGAATATCTGGGTATTATAATTGACAAATACCTTAGATGCAACGGATAGATAAAACTATACAACTTTATTCCTGATGCTTGCAAAATGGAAAACACAGGTGTTATTAGTAAATTAACCACTACTTGACTTCATCTAATAGGGAGAAAGGAGAGTGATTTCTTACTTTTCATAAAATTAAATCAAAATACAAAAACAAAAAAATATTGCATGTAACATACGTGTGCGCTAGACCATCGATATATTAAAATCTCAAGTACATTACATCATGCATGTAATGTAATTTATATAGCTGAAAAAAAAAAACTCTCAGGAGTGCAAAGCATGCGAAAATATCAAACATCGAAAGCATGATGGGGTACTCAAAAGAAACCGAACTGATTTTGCGGGGGGTTAGTTTATGTAGTACCTGGTTCTGCAAGTAGAATCGTGTATGGCTGCGATGCGCACTTCTTGCGATGAATCTTGCGACAATACATAAAGATAGCAGTCAATAAACATTTTGCGGTGAGAAACAAAATTATGTGCCTACGGCAACTTATTTTTTATAACTAAAAACATCAAAAATTTGTATGTATTGTACAGTAACGGTCTAATGGGGGGCTTAGCGTGACCATTGACGATATGTTAATTTTATTAGTAGTTTGTTTTTGAAAAAAATAACAAAAAAACATTAATGATTAGCTAGTTGTTTAAAAAAACTGAAATTATAACAAAACTTGAATAGAGCCTTCACAGAACTTTAAATTCAGCTTTGAAATTTAATGAATTGTTAAAATTTTGTAAAACAACCCGTCCTAAATAATTTCAGTAATAACTGGTGAAATCAATCGATAATGTCTCTTAACGCCTTGTATATTGCAATAAACAGTTTTGCCGCTCCATCCGAAAATAATGTAGTTGATATTAAATTCCAGCGCTACCCACATGTCGCAGTTACCCTTGCTCATTTGAAGCATAATACGAGTTCCCCCCGCTTTATGCTAGAAATCCATATAAGTTCTAATTCAGCACTGCATTCAATAACCACTGGAACGATTTCGGTCGAAAAATCGACCACTTTTATTTTTCTGCGATTGATATCGGTCCAAAAATGGACCGATTTTTCTACCATTCGTAAAATATTTATTGTAATTATTTAAAACGTTTATATGGCCAGCTACTTGTTTTATCGAATAGCAGATAATATATTCTCTTTGTCTATGAACTTATCCGTTGTCTTTGAAGTGTTATTTAACGAGTTTTCGCGGTTTTTTTATGGCGTCCTGTCAAAAACATAATTATAAATTTTCAACATTCACGAAATTTTGGACTCTTCCTAAAATGCCGTAAGTAATTAATTTATTGGGTTTTTAACGCATAATTATATATCTGTGTAATCATGATTGACTTATCTATCTTTGAAATGCGTTTTTAATTCGTTTGTTTGTATTATATTGTTTTGGTTGAAGTTTTTGTGTAAGATTACGTCAACTGAAGACGTCATCTGTTTTTGATTTACAATAATGTCTTAAATACTGCACTCGCGCATTTGAAATATAGATATTCCATCACAGTGATTCAAAACAAAGAGATATATATAAGTTTTATTTGAATTGGTTCATTATTAATACAGATATTTGCTAACCAATTATTTTAAGTCATATGTCAAAAAGTTGACTCTTTTTCACATGTAAAATGGTGTAAAGCCTTCGTCACACAATAAAAATTTAGTAATTTAGTTGTATAATTAATTAATTTGTTTACTTTTACCAAATTTGTGCAGAAACAGCTGTCGTCCAGGGAAAGGGATCACTCCACGACCCAATAATCATTTTCAAATTTTATATTAGTGCAATATTTAACAAAATTTAAACATTTTACATTTTACATTACTTACATTAAGTGTTTTCAATTTAAAATATATAGAGTGGTGCTGACTGCAAGAGGTGGCAGAGGAAGAAGGAGAGGTGGAGTACGAGCTGGTGCCGGACTACCTGCACGTGGACGTCAACGCAGAGCTGCAATTGCAGCCTCGTCTGGAGTGTTAGTATTTTTTAATGTTTTTTTATGAAAGTACTTTGCTGTGGCCGTTGAACTCATCATATATTTGTATTTATTTAAACAGCGACCCTGCTTTGCTACTGGTGCGAGAGGATCGCGTCAAGGCCCTAAAGGCTGTTAGGGCCCTGCCTGCTTCCTTCCGGCTAGAGCTGGAAAGCCGAAAATTCAAGAAGCAGGCGGCGCGCATTTTGCTCCCTACCGCACCTCCAAGAAAAACTAAACAAAAGTAAGCAATCGTATTTAGATGCTTGATACAATATTATTGTTTTTTCCTGACAGCGTTCCACTCTTACAGTGAGAGTTGGTAAGATCAGCGCTCTGTGCATTTGGCACATTCAGTGCATATTTTACAGAGTTCTAATTTTACTGTTTATTTACATACTGTACTTACTGTTTCACACGTGAATGAGAACAATTTATATGATTTATGTAAATGTTTTCAGAATTCCATCTCCGGAGAGAACAACGTGTCCCTTTTCACAAGGGACGCCTTCACCGTTGCCACGACCCGTACCACCACCGTGGATGTCCACACCCAATCAACGGCTCCCAATGCACCAATTATGCCTATCCGTGCAGCATCTATCGTGCCGGCTATCACAGCGAGCTGTGGGTGGACGTGCCATTCTACGAAAAATTGTCGGCGTTTGGGAACGGTGAGTTTATTTTTTTAAATGTCAAACCAGGGGCTCAATATAAAATCAATTATCTATATTTTATATTGATATCCCTAGCACAGTTTCACTGTTGGTATATTGGCAGGAAATAGGCATAGTACTTAAAAATTCCACATAACAAACATACAAAATGTATTGTTGTTATGACGTGGATGCATCATTACACATCTTTTTTTTCTGTAACGGGTATTGCAGAGTGAGAAATAAGACATGCCGAACTTCTTTGCGAGGATTACATTTGATTCACCGGCTTCTAAACGGTGTAATACAGCATTTTTTTCTTAAATTGAAAAAACACTTTCGCTTCACGGGACTCATTGTGTCGAGCTTCCTAGTCAAAAGCGAGGCTGTATTGGTAGTTGGTCACTTTAAACGGATACGTTTTCCTACTAAAAGCTATGAAACCTTACTAGAGTTTACATTATCGTCACTTAAAACAGTAGACCGTTAAATGCAAAGTCATTATATCCAAATTCTACTGTAAATTTGTGTTTTCTTTTATTTCAGAGTCAGACATGGGCAGAAACAGTAACGTGGACGAGGCAGCTGTACTAGAAGAGTCTGTACTTGGAAACCGTGAGTTATAAAACTAACTAACTTACCTTCACGCCATTTCGGTAGGCAGAGAGGATGAACCACCATGCAACTCGATCTTGGCACACACACTCTTTTCTTCATTCCATACCTACCTGACTGTGCTATTCTGACTCCTGACATTGCCCGCCTCAAGTATTTGATTAACTTTTTATTTATTTTTTTATATGAATACCTCACAAGAGCCTTTTTCATCAACCACAATTTAAATACTAACGCAGACCCGTGAAAAATCATTAGATATATATTTTTTTATGTGCTTACCGCACATGACTATCAATTGCTCCCAACCGTATGGAGCCAGTGAGACTATGGCATCCCCAATCGGGGTATGTTGTGAGGCTGAAGGTAGCGGGTAGGGGAAGGAGGTGTGGAAGAGGGAGGTGGAAAAGTTCCTGGCTATTCAGAACTGGTCACCAAACACGGCTAAAGCCATTTCAAGCAACGTTTCAATTCTGAATGGGGTCTTACACCAGGGCGATACTATGGGTATCTTCCACTCTGGAACGTGCCGCAAATATAACATATATTATTTTTAATGAATTTTGTGTGAAAATAACACTAATTATTCAAATATAATTTATTTGATTTGATCCCGCGACCATCGTATTGCGAGTCAAAAGCCGTACCAGAGGCAGTGGGTTATCGTAATATAGACACATTAAATTAATTTGGGTTTTCTGTTGTTTCAGAAATGGATATGGACAGATCGAGCGACGATATGACGAAGCGAGCGACGTCGACCACGAAGAGAGCGATGAGGATACCTTCTGCATGCCACCAATACCTTATCATAATATTATCAACGTTTCACCTAACTCCCATAGACTTTAGTAGACAAGACCAGGTAGATAGTGAGGCAATGCGTTCGATTCTGCCGCCTGAAGGTTACTCTTTCGATTGGTCTAATGATATCTTACGGGATAAGGGAGACTTTCACAGGCACGCCAAGACCAACTTTTAATAGCGACGAAATGGGCAAACCTTTCTTAAAATCTTTGATGCAGATTTCGTTGAACTGATCGCGAGAGAGACCAACAGGTATGCAGATCAATCAGACTTACAAACCTCAACTCGTACTAGACTATAACAAGGTAATGGGGGGGGTTGACCGAAAAGATCAGCTTTTGTCAGGCTTCCCCATTGAACGACAGCGAAACCTGGTCTGGTACAAGAAGCTTTTCAGGAGACTACTAAGCGTTTCGGTGCAGAATGCGTATATATTGTACCGCTCAAAGCTCCGCAAGGAAAATAAACGCATTTTGTACCGAAACTTCAGGAGTGAGGTTGCGGATGAACTCCTTCTGCTGTTCTGTCGTAGTCAAATTGACACGACTGTGCGGACCATTGGCCTAATAGCTGAAGGAAAGACTCTGCGACCTATCCTGAAAGGCAACCACTTCGTGGTCCGTAGCGGGAAAAAGGTGAAATGTGCGTGGTGCAGCATAAATAACATTTTCAAAAGGACCCTTACAAAGTGTGATGTGGCATTATGCTATGATTGCATGAAGCCATATCACACTACAATATAGATTTGCTGAGGGTTTTTTTTTATTTAATTTTTTTCTTTTTTGGTTTTTTAGTTATGAAATTAAAATTTATAAATTTAATTAAATTTGTTTGAACATCAATTATGATGGCCTGGATGGTTGGACTTAATCATTTCTTTCCGCATACTCACGTCTCATGTTATGTTGTCCTCAAAGGTTCTATATGATAAGGTTCGGTGGACATTTAATATGTATATTTCAATTCTGATCATTGAAATATGCATGAACAAATGCACAGGTATTCTAATTTTTCCCTGTTTATTGTACACATTAAATAACTCGTTTTATTTTTATGTCTTAATTATATTTTGTCAATTTTTCTGTAAAGAGGCTTTTCCAGATCTAGTCACTAAACATAACTTAGCCAATTCAAGCAATGTTCAATTCTGAATGGTGGTCCCTCACCAGAGCGATACTCAGAATCTCACTCTATAGCGAGGCACAATGATATTATTATGTATTGATTTTCTTAAATTATGAATAAACCAATAAACTGAATACATTTTTATTATGACAAAGTGTGTAAACAATGTTTAAATCAATATACTGCTCTTTCATTGTAACCATACAACTGTAATATTGATTTAAAAGGATATAAGGGCTTAATAAATAAATCAATTATTGGTTCCATCAATTATTTTCCATCCCCCATTTTTTTCGATACCTTTGCGTTTAGATATAAAATTATCACTATGATTTTATTTGCCATTCTACGGTCATACAAAGGTTTGATATATATATATATACAAATTTATCATCATTTTACATATTCCGATTTAACCTATGTAGATTGACCTTAAGGTAGCTGTCAGAAGTGATTTTTCGTCAAATATTGGTGAATTTCATCAACTTTCAAAGTATCCCCCTGAAATATTGGCAATGTTTATATCTATGATATATATCTCACTTTAAGCCTTATTTCCTCGTTTTGCACGTAATATAAAAACATGGTTACAAATCTCCAGTTCTAATTTACAATTATTTAAAAAGTAGCACCATGATTTTGACATCGTGAAATAGGCTCTCTGTATAATTCATCAAATGAATAAAATAAAGCCAACACGGCGACTATGCTTATTAATACTTGTAGACAGTTAATGTATCTTCCTAACGTTATACCAGTTTTTGTGGTAAATTTATTACATAGCATAATACAGTGATTTCAATTTTGACGCGTCACGCACTCAAATTTTACAAAATTATTTTCTGACCAAACTTTTGAAGAGATCTTAACATGCAAAAAAATATTTTTCTATTACATTCTTGCATCTGTGATTATCAAACAGGCCATAGAGAACATAAAAACGTAGAAAATATTCTATAAAGATTTTTAAAACTGCCACTGGCGGCAATTTCAAATCACAAAAACGCAAATTTCGCGCATTTATAAAGTTTAAGATTTTTTAATAATTTATCTATCAATTCTAAAAATATAGAATAATTATTAAAATATAGGTGAATTCATTGGCTGTATAGCACTACAATCAGTTTTATGTCTCCGTATTAAAATTCGGAGGTTTGATTTTTTTAATGTTGGCGGAAAATATTCAAAATCGTCGCCAAAAAACCGCGAGCAATCGGAGAAAAAAGTTTTTTGACGCGCGATCGTTCGAGTGGGTATTTATTTCTCTAGCGACAGTTTCATGCATACAAAGCATGGTAACATTTTTCCACGTGAATTGGCGGAGCAACTTGATCGAGTATTCTCTCGCGCGCAAAGTTTTCTCAGTCAATAAAAGTGGAATCGACGTGGAACCAACACTTTCTGTTTAGTTTCGTACCAATTAACACTTCATATTTGTGCTTTATTATTGTTCTGTTTCAGGTTCTTGTATCATTTTCTGTTGAAACCATGTGCATTATTTTTTCAATTTATATATATTTAGATATACCAAATTTCTAACACAACATCATCAAAAATACTAATTTAATTTTATCTGTTTGTAACTCTTGTTCAATGAAATCTAAAACTTGATTTATATTAAGTTAAATTAAATATACACATTTCACTTTCAACTTAAAAGTAAACATTAAAAATAAAAATCTAAATACGAATGTTTACTAACAACTTACGTTAGTACAGCTGGTCTTAAAAGCAAACACTTTTATATTTATTCTATTTACTGATGTCAGGCTATTGGGAAGGAGATTTTATGCGTGTACAGTGTACACCATTGTTTCTTTTACCACTTTCAGTCTTTGCTGAATGTATGGATTGTTTAGTATGTTGTTTTGTGTAATCATAATGTAATTGTGATGTTTTTATAAATGTTCGTGTGTATAAATTCATTTTGGATTTTGTAGATTAATACGCGTATGCAGTATTCGTACAATTTTCCGATATTCAGTAATTTCGTTTCTTTGTTTACTTTTTTTTGGGGTTATTTGTTTTTTTGTACAGAATTTCCCTGAGGGAAATAAACATCTTTGGAGATGCTGTGGGGAAGGTTTTTTGAGAAGAGGAAGGGGTGAACATGGGTCTCGAAGACACCCGTGTTCACTCGAAGATACCTTTGTTATAGGAGGAAGGGTACAGAGCCGACCTGTTCAACTCAAGAACGAGTCGGGGAAACAACCCGTTCTCATGTGACAAATTTCAACCATGTATAGGGGGATGTAGATAGGGGTATCTATAAAATGGTTTCAGGTGTTTTTCTCAGGTGTTTTGGGGCTCCAGATTATAAGTGGCTGCCAAATCAAACAGTGAGGCGCAGCTTTGCATAGGGTCAGCAATTGTGTACTATTGTGCGGTATCTACAGTACGCCCAGCTTCTGAGAGGTCAACTTGACTCTGGCTTCGATGGAGCCCCCGTGTCTGAGCTTGTGACTTAGGACGTGTTGTTTCACAGGATTTGAACAATTAATCAAATTTCATAGTAAATTTTCATAGTTTGGTAAAGTTTATATTAAAGTTCTGCTTTATATAATTACTGGCCATCTGTTTCATGTATCTGAAATATTAACAGATCTTGAATAGAAATTTCGTAGCACTATCTTTGAATTAGGGAATTATCTTATAATTATTCGTTCTAAACCTCAAAAACACGATCAATTTCGCATTTTCCATTTTATTCGCTCACTTAATTTTTCCTTTGTTTCTTCAGATGCCATTTTGTAATGCCATTGTCCGGGCTGTTTTTTACTGTATCAAAATCCAGTAAATTCAATTATGCAATTTTTTCTTAAAATATTCCCCTGATAACGCTGCAAATAAGTGATACTAATTTTTTACATTTTCACTGTTCGACCATAACGTCTTACCAAGTTCGCAATACGTTCCTACACCTGAGCGGTTTAAAAATCTGACAACTTATTTAATTTTACAGCCGGTATACTTATAGTGATTATGCGTGTTTTCTACTAACCCATTCTTATCAGCCTGTAAATACACAATTATTTTACTTATATTACTCTAATTTTATACTTAAGTAATACTTTTTATTTATTTTTTTTTATAAATTTAATTTAGATTAAATTTGATAATATTATTATTAAGTTCTGCAAGTGTTTTAGTTTTTTATTATTGTGACAGCTGTTTCGGCTTACAAGGCCATTTTCAAACTGTGGTTAGTCCACATTGAGACGACGTTTTTATACTATTTCAAATGTAAATTTTGAAGGTGCATACATTGATTTATTACTGGTTACACCGATGACATGATCTATTGTTGGTTAAACCAATCTATGTTTTCCCCTCAGTAAATGGTAATGGGTTCTTCATTATTTACTAATGACTTTATTGCTATGAATTATTTGGGTGCATTATACTGCTTGGGTTTTGTGAAAATACTGAGAAGTGGTGAGTAAATTATTTTCCGTACTTTATTAATTAGTGTTAAATTTGGGTCATTCGTTCGTTTATTGATTTCTAATTGTTCAAGTAAATTTAATCTAATGCCCTTTTTTTCTATATGCAATGGTTTAGGACCCTTGTTGTTAAGTGGGGTATGATTATTCACCAAGAGATGTTCTGCGAATTTTGAGGATGTGTTTTTATTATTATAACATCGTATATGTTCTTTGAATCTAGTTGAGAATGCCCTCCCCGTTTGTCCGATGTAAGTGGCGTTACAATCGGCGTGGTCACATTTTAATTCATATATGCCACTGTTATTGAGTATAGGGATTTTACTTTTAGAGTTTTTAAGGCTTGTTCCTAAATTATTGTTTGTTCGAAAAGCTATATTTAAACCACATTTTTTAATTTCTTTTGCAATTTTTTCAGATATTGGGCCGAGGAATTCGAGAAATGCAAATTTTTCTATATTTTTGTTATTTACCGGATATATTAAATTGATTTTTTTTTTATATTTCTTATTTTTTATTATTTTTTCAATGTTATTTGCCTCATAGCCGTTATTAATCGCGATCGTTTTTATCGTTTCCTTTTCTTTTACATAAGCTTTATTGTCTAAGGGAATGTTAATGAGTCTATGTACCATTGAATGGTACGCTGATAATTTATGAGACCAAGGATGATTTGAATTTGAATTTATTGTTGTATCTGTAAAAGTTGGTTTTCTAAATATTTCAAAGGTATGTTTATTATTACTTTTACCAATTGTCAGATCTAAAAAGTTTATTTTACCTTCAATCTCATGTTCAACTGTGAAGCAGATTTTATTATTAACGGTGTTGGCCCAGTTAGTAAAGATATCTAACTGTCGGTTGGTTAATAATAATACCTAGAAGAAAGTAGAAAACATAGATTGGTTTAACCAACAATAGATCATGTCATCGGTGTAACCAGTAATAAATCAATGTATGCACCTTCAAAATTTACATTTGAAATAGTATAAAAACGTCGTCTCAATGTGGACTAACCACAGTTTGAAAATGGCCTTGTAAGCCGAAACAGCTGTCACAATAATAAAAAACTAAAACACTTGCAGAACTTAATAATAATATTATCAAATTTAATCTAAATTAAATTTATAAAAAAATTAAATGGAGTTCTACGAATTAAACACAAAAACAATAAATTAAGTAATACTTGTTTACCTATCAAGAATTTCTACGAGACGTAAATACCGCACCTGCGCTTCACGTATATGTTCCGCTCTCTTTCACTTTGCCTTCTCCACCCAGACTAACCTACCTACCACTCACCAAATATGAATATAAAGATGGAAATGAGTGTGATTCTTCCGCACCTCTTCGACGATAGCATAAAAAATATTATTATTCTGAGAATCGTATGAATTTGATGTCGGCTCCACAGTCGTCGTTTGAATATTTCAATCTGGATTTTTTTAGCAATACCAAATTCAGTGCCTCACCAAAACTCCGACCAAAATGAGAAAACGATTTCCTTTTATACTTTTGTATTTTTTCCCCGAATACGGTCAATAGAATCCTTTATATTGATGACTTGGCGTGAATTTCTTATTCCTAGGGTATAGGTATGGATCATTCATGTTCCTTTATGCGTCTCCTTTTGTTATCGCTGCCGGCCTCATAAAGCTTCTAGTGTAGCTACTTTGTTTCAACTTATATGAACAAAAGAGGGAATTAATCCATTTCTTTTCAATAATGATCGAGTAATTTTTCGAACCAAAGTTTGGTTTGCCATTAAAGAATATTCATTAAAACGTGATCTTATTTTGAAAGCACGTCACAATAAATTCATTTAAAAATGAGTAATTAGTGATATTATTACTGTCCAACCTAAAATAGATAATTATGAGACGTGAATATCAAAAGTTTATTAGTAAGCGATGTCTTCCCGGAGCAGTCGTGCATTTCGTAATCTATTTGTTCAAATAAATATATTATATGTTATATCTCATTCAAATGTGTAAACGGTTGTCGGATGCCTGGACGATACTGAATATAGGTTCCTTTCTTCCGCTGATGTATTTATAACACCCAAATATATTATTAAATGCTGGGCAAATGGATGACCGATAGAAATCATACTAAATTGTAGGCGTCCTAGGTTTATGGGGAGAAAATAGGTCACCCACCGATGAGATGGGGTGTTGGCAAGGAAAATATATTTTTTTAAATTGAAAAGAGTATAATAATTAATAATAATATATCAAATAAATCCACGTATCCAATTTTCTTCGTCTGTTTTTGAAATAACAGTGCAAAATTGCAGTGGAAATCTTTAGTTATATTCTGTATTCTGATCAATAATTTTATATACGTAGGCAGCTGTGTAGATACTTGGATAAATTTTTGCACGATAAGCGAACAAGTAGCGATAAGTGCTGCGTGCTAACAAATCTTAAATGCATGACTTTTTGAAGTGAAACTTCTTTACGCGCGTCATGCAATTTCGAGGACCGGAGTAAAACCGACTCATGACCGAAACGAAAATGCGGGTACCCCCACCACCGATTAAAGTTCATTTGATCTAGTCAAAGTTTTGAAGTAACATATAAATGCTTCTTAGCTCATCCCGACAACTGGCGTTGGTGGTGTAATGGTCAGCATAGTTGCCTTCCAAGCAGTTGATCCGAGTTCGATTCTCGGCCATCGCACATTATTTTTTTGTTTTTAACGCCTTTTTCATTCAATATCTTATTTTTTAGTAGGTCAGAACATTTTTTAAAAGAAAATAATATTGCAAAATAATAAAAACACTTATCTCACTGTGATAAAACATTACTCCGCTAGAGCGCGCTTTGCGTTATTGTGTTGGATTAAAATTATTATCTAATCCGTATATTATGATAATTGTATTACATTTATTTAATTAATTTATTTATTTTGATAATATGTAATAATTTACAGAAAAAAAAATTAAAACTATCTCCCTCTGATAAAATATCCGTTCGCTAGAGCGCACTACGCGATCTTGTGTGGGATTCTATTTCTGTACATTGTACATTATTTTTAAAAATATATTATATTTTGGGTGTGATGTAGGTAACATTATAAAACATAACAAGCTCTCATATTTTCAGAACCTACATAATATAATCAATTTATGCGGCTTTGCTTACAGTTGGTGCTCAGCGTGGTTGGCTTTCAATCAGTTAAGCGAGGTTCGATTCTCGGCTGTGGCATTTTTGAAGTGAAACCTTGTTGAGGTGGGGGAGCCGCTCACGAACGTTCTCTCTCTTCTCTTCTTTCCTCTCTCTCAGACACCAGCGAACTGCGCCACGCCAAGCATCAGCTGAAACTAGAAGTTTCACTTCTGTCTTGCGTAGGCTTGACACACCCACTTTTTACATTTGAAAATATGTTTATTGTATTATTCATGTTTGTGCTCAGATGACAGATGGTTAGTTAGTTAAGGTTAAATTAAAAAAAGTGCTAGTCGGACGATCCGTAGTACAATAAAATCTGTAGGTACAGTAATGAATAAAGAAGCGCGCAAATAATAACATTTTATTTACAATTTGCCAAGAAGTGTTAGCCAGGCATATTCGAAAGTCAAAGATCGATCGGCTACGGAGGTCGTCAAAAAAGTTCGTAAAATATTTTCAAGCGTACGCCGCACCGCTCCGCGCCCGTGCTCAGAAGAAAGTTAATTTATGGGCGTGCTTTATGCG
Source organism: Hesperophylax consimilis (assembly GCF_061612785.1). Lineage (NCBI taxonomy): Eukaryota > Metazoa > Arthropoda > Insecta > Trichoptera > Limnephilidae > Hesperophylax > Hesperophylax consimilis. Next base: position 930,236 of record NC_142858.1, read on the forward strand.
GTGCGGCTCCGAGCTGACCACTCGAAACATTCTCCCGCCTCGCCTCGCCTTGCCTTGCCACCCCTCGGTCCGGTCTTGTTCCGGGCCTTTTGATGTTTTAATTAAAGGTGAAATTGTTTTGCAACGAGGTGGCAGCCATACCGGTTGGCCTGGCGAAAAATAAATTTCCTACACACGGGGGAACTAATAAAGTGGGGCAGCATTATGCTTGGTTAGATAGCAGCGTATTTTTACGGCCACCCCTGACCCTCTTTTACCATTTTTTTCTTATTTTTCTTAAACAGAAAGTTTGTTTCTTGGGATAAATCATACTTAGGCATTAGCCACCTATTTACTTATTCGCACCAGTCTTTTGGGGAAGATTTATCTATGGGTTTATTTATTTTTAAACACGCTGAGCTTAGTATAACGCGGTGTTGTCGGGGGAGTTGGATTAAATTTTGTATTACCAAATTATGAACAGGTTGCGTTATTTCGTCAAGTGACTACATAGCTCTTTTTAGATCGGCAGTATGAAATTATTATATTTTATTTATCCAATAGCAGCAACAAAAATACTTTTGTTATAACGGAAATTATAATAGTTGAATATGGATATGTTTTTAATTTATTCAACATTTTAAATTGTGTAAACAATATAGCGTCTTGTCCTTTTCTTTGGAAGTAAAATGGATGTAATGATCGATGCAGACGCCAAAATAATGGGTGGCGCCAAATTAACTTTATATTTCATATTTTTTCTAATAAGTTTATTTACAACCCATTTTGGGAATTTATCAGCGATAATTATACCCGCTTAAGTGTACTGTCTGGTGCGCTATATCATCCAAAAGGATCATTAGCCACTTTTTCTTTGTAAATGCACCCGGTGCCGCAGTTAAATCAATGTTACTCAATACCTATTGGATCAAGTTGAAATTTTTATTGAGGCCAGCTAAGCAAAACCATACATAACTGTGGTTCAAAAAGATGGAGCAACGGCGCATACCCCTAGGGATACAATGGCTCTGTTTCGTGGGTTCAATGGAAACTCAGGACAGTGGTTGTTGATTTATTTATTTATTTAGTTATAAGTTTTTTTTTTTTTTTTTTTTTTTTTATTCACATTTAAACCCGCTTAACTACTTATGTAGTTTGTCAGCAGTAATTCAACAAAATTTTGAAAACAAACAATTCAGTTGTTTCATTATGGTCTAACTATTATATTGGATCACGATGAATTCTGTTCATTCAAATTCAATGACAGAGCTTGGAAATATTATAGAAAAACGTAGTCAGTTGAAATCGACCCTTTTTTCTGTAAAGATCTAGCTCGGTCGTTCGATTCGATAGTTATCAATTACCTCTAGTCCTTTAACAATGTTGTGAGGTTATTTAATCCGACGTCAATTGCTGAGGTATTCATAGTCATCTCACATAATGTCGTTCGCAGGAAGATGATCAATTTTAAGAAAATGTCTGTGATCTTCTAACAACTCACCGTTCGAGAGTTTTCGCTTCCTCAGAAAAACAAATACCTTTATTAAAACATACATCGTTTATTAGAAATGTGTAGAGGTTACAGAACTATGCGGTACCTACGCCTTTAGGTTGATACAATTTGTATTAAAATATGCAATAATGAGATTTATAAAAAAATGAGATTTTTATTTTTATTTTTTTTTTATTTATTTTTTTATTAATACCCCAAACTAGGCAAATGCCCGTATTATGGTGGTAATAAATAAGAAAATATAAAAAAAAGAAATCATAAGAAAATATAAAAAACATATAAAATAAAATATAAACACAAAATACAATGTTGTTCAGATATCGTTATACAAATGGTAAAACAAAAACTAAAATAATAAATATATATGCGATAATATGGATAAAGTCGGAATGAATTCACTTAATGGTCTTTCTTCAGTCAGACAATAATTTCATTCAGGAAGCTTTCTGATTTCATTCTGCCACATTCTATGAGCCATACGGTTATTTTCTTTTGAAGAGGGCCTGTTTTAATCTCACTGCATTGCTGCTTGAACCCATTATACACCTTAGGAGCCAGAAATACATGGAAACGTTGTCCAAACGATGTGTTCATTTTTGGTACTATCATCCTTTGTTCTGATCTTAGTCTTGTTGTGTAGCTGTGATCAACAATACTATGAAGCTTGGGATTGTTTGTATAGTACATTATGAGTGCATGAATATAAATCTGTCTTACATCTAATAATTTTGTTTCCTTAAATAAGGGTGTCGATGGATACATAAAAGGTTTTTTATCCATCACTCTTATTACAGCTTTTTGTGCCTTGGCTAACGGATCTAGTATGGTCTTGGCTGCACCGCCCCAGCTTAGTATGCCATACCTGATAATTGAATGGCACAAAGCATAGTACACAATTTTAATGGTTTTCTTATCAACAATGTTGCGTATATCTTTCAAGAAGAAAATTAGTTTTCTTATTCGTTTGGCCGTATTTTCAATATGCGCTCTCCAGGTCAAAGAGTCATCTATTAAAATACCCAGATATTTGACTAATTGCACCTTTTCAAGGTCTTGACATGCGCATGGGTGAGATATTTGTGTTCCTGGGGTACAGGTGTCATTTAAATGTACTTTTATATTTATGTCACTGTTAGGTTTGCCTCTTTTGTTCATAGAAAAAAGCATTGAATTTGTTTTTTTGGCATTTAATGTCAAGAGGTTGCATTCTAGCCATTTTGATACTTTTACTAGACCTGTTTCAGATTTTGATTTTATCTCCTCCCATGTCTCTCCTTTGAAAAGTAAAACTGTATCATCGGCAAATGATATTATTTTCCCATTTTCTAGGTCTATTTTGCATAGTTCGTTTATATACACAAGAAAAAGTATTGGTCCAAGGGTACTGCCCTGGGGTACTCCGAATAAATTTTTTTCCGTGTTGCTTAATTTTCCATCGTTCTTTACCAATTGAGTTCTTTCCGAGAGGTAGTCATCAAACCATGCGAGTGGGATGCCTCTCACACCCATCATTTCTAATTTCCTTAATAGTATTTTTTGTGAAATTGAGTCAAACGCTTTCTGTAAATCTAGAAAGATTCCCACACATTTTTTACCAGCATCTAAATTCTTCGCCAAATATTCGGTCATATCCGTTATGGCATGTTCAGTTGATTTTTTCTGTTGGAACCCAAATTGTTGTGGCGAGATTAATTTGTGCTTCTCGAAGAAATTCATTAACCTTACTTTGACAAGCTTTTCCAGGATTTTAGATAAAATGCTCAATAGAGAGATCGGCCTGTAATTACTAGGAGAAGACGGATCTCCTCCTTTAAATATAGGACAAACAATTGCTTTTTTGAGGCAATTTGGGAATACTCCAGTTTGCATGCTGAGATTACAAATGTGTGTTAGCGGTGTTATTATACCTTCTTTGCATTTCTTTATGACATTTGCAGTGATTCCATCTATTCCAGGTGCTGAGTTGTGTTTCAGTTCAGAGATGATCCTATTAATTTCTTCTTTGTTTGTTGGTAGAAGGAAAAGAGAATTTTGTTGGCTTCTTCCTGCTCTGTAGTTCAAAGTTAGCTGTCTTTCTGTTGTTTTCATCTTATTTAGGGACGTATTGGCAAGTGTCTGTCCTATTGTTGCAAAGTATTTGTTAAGAGTGTTAAGTCTATTTATATCAGGGTCGGCGTTATTTGTCGAGATTTGCTCCGTCTTGATTTGCGAGATGTCTGTGATTTTATTCGGGGCTATGTTAGTAATTTCTTTAATTACGTTCCAAATTTTCTTTGGGTTTTGTGAGTTATTTTCGATTTTCCTTTTGTAATATTCCTCTTTTACAGAGTGAATAGTTTTTTTACACATATTTCTATATCTAAGATAATTAAATTTCATGGTCTCGTCTTGTGGATGTGTTTTACATTGCATGTGCATCTTATCTCGTTTCTTAATACATTTTATTAAGCCTCTGTTAATCCATGGTTGTAATGCTTCGTTTGTTGTTTTTTTTTGTTTTTTGGTTTCATATTTTTTTATTGTATTTTGAAGAGTTTGAACAAAAATTTCCATTGCAAGATTTGCGTCTGATGATTTCAATATTGATGTCCAGTTTTGTTTCAACATGTCTTCATTAATTTTTTCAAAATTTAGGAGAGTTTCGATATTTTTTATTTTATTTTCTCTGACAATTTTCGTCTCTAAGGCCAATATTACGGGGAAATGATCTGTGATAGCTGTGTTGCAGACAATAGCATTGATTCGTTTACGAGATCTTACCATAATGTGGTCTAGGCAGGAATTTTCCCGTGTTGGTAGGAGAATTGCACTTTTTAGGCCTTTCTCCGCCATGAGTATATTGTAGTCTACAGTATTTGGATGGTTTTCGTTCAGCAAATCTATATTAATATCTCCCGTTACAATAACATTTTGAAAGTGATTTACTTCTGAGAGTACTGAATTTAAAGAATTTAAAAATGTCGACACTTTTCTGAAAGATGGTGAACGGTATAGGGCTACAATACTTATATCATTTTCTATTTTTATTAATAAGCAATTTCCTTCTTCAAAATTAGGCTCTTTAACAACGATTTTTAGTTTTTCCAAAACGTAAACGATAACTCCATCATTTTGATTATAATTACTTTCAGTGTGATATACTTTATAATTAGGAATTTCTTTTGGTTGGTATGTTTCTTTTAGCCAGCACTCTGTTAGAATAATCACATCAAAACTAACTTGAATCCTCTGAAGTAGTACAATAAAGTCATTGAAATTGCGGTTTAGACTTCGGATATTTAAAGTTAGCAATTTCAGAGAAAGTTTTTTTTCTGTGAATACTTTACCACACTGTTCTGGACTTTCAAATGACATAGAATTTCCATATTTCAATTTGGCTTCAATTTCCTCATTTAGATCTTCAAGTCCCTTATTATCCATAGTCAGTTCTTTGCTGGGCTCTCTCTTCCATTTTTTGCCGATAAGGGCACTGTCTACTATTTGTTTTATGCGAATAAACATCTTTGTTGGTAGAAATTTTACTGCAATTCCAACACTTTGTTGCTAAATCATCGTCCTTTTTTGGGCACACCATCGATTTGTGCTCGCCGGCGCAGTGGAGACATCTGTCTTTTGTAGCATTGCAGTTGGAAGAGGAATGCCCGAATTCCATACACTTGAAACACTGAACTAGTGATGAGGAATCCTCCACGTGCACCCTCATGTACCCGATGTTGATACGGCCGAGACTGAGTAGTGCTTTTCTTATTTCACTGTCTACTATTAGTACTATGTTCCTTAATTGATCATTTCGATTTTTTGTGGTTCGAAGGATCTTCATACAGTCTTCTGGTTTTCGGTCTTGGATTTTTTCATAGATAAGATCATTTTGCTGAATGATCATATGGAGGATTTCACTGTCTTTATATTCATTTGCAACTCCTTTGAAGATCACTGTAGGTCGGCAGCTTGCCGTCTTGAGCTTTTAGAGATCCTTTATTTGCTTTTGAAATTTCTGTCAGTATTTTTACGGCGTCTGTCTTTTTAGGGCAGGTAATAATGACCTTGTTATTTTTGGCCTTCGACAGTCCACTGACACCCACCCTGAGGACTGCTGGCTTGATGATATCCTTTATTGTTGATGTAATGGATTCCGACGTCGCTCTTAGCTCTGATGATGAAACTATTACGGCATGTCTAGTGTCATCTCCTCGATTTGCCGTTGCCGAGGCATAACTGAGTAGGGGTGTCTTTTGAGCATTGGCACAGGCTTTTATTTCCCTGCAGTGCCTTTCTTCTGCCTTTAGTTGAAATTCTGCATTTTCTACCTTTGTTTCAAGTAGTTGGACTTCCAGGGCATGAAGTTGCTGTCCCAAGTTTGCTCCTTTTTCAATTATTTCCAGTAAAGATGATATTATGGTTTCGCGGACTTCTTTGGATATTGTACTCTTGAGAGGTTCTGCTGCTTTCAGTGCCAGAGTAGCAACTTGTACAATGTTCAGGGCTGACTCGGACTGGTTCATATTCTGAGAAGAAGTAAATTGGGGGGTTTGAATAGGAGTCACGATCGGTTTGGTCTTGAGGGGAGGAGTTTTGTCTTCTTGGGTAGAAAGAAGCGCCGGACTGGATATGACTGTTGTTGGTGAGGATTTTGCAGTAGTGGCGGTGGTAGAAAAAGCAGAGCTAGTGTAAGTGGAAATTGATGCCATCTTATTGGTCTTGATTCCCTTCTTTTGTTGTTTATCCATGACCTTTCTACTTTCGGCTCGGGTTTGTCTTGGAGACTTAGCTAGCTCTGGACTGCTACGGCTCCGGATTATCGGTGACCTTGGCGTAGTTCCCGATTTTTTGAAGGGATCTTTAACCCCTGGGGGGGTACATGGGGAATCTGCCATTCAGGAATTATTGTTTTTAATGTCTTACATATCACTTATATTGTATTTTTTTGTTAAATGTTATGTGTTTTTTGTCTGTGGAATAGATAGGAACGATTGTTTGATTTGTTTTTATTTTTTTTTCTCTTAGTTTTTTCTATGGTCAGATCCAAAAGTTTTTTCTGTGGTTTTTTTCTATGGTCAGATCCAAAAGTTTTTTCTGTGGTTTTTTTCTATGGTCAGATCCAAAAGTTTTTTCTGTGGTTTCGTCTGTCAGTGGGTAGTCAGGTAACAATAACAGAACGTCTGAAAAATGGGAGATTTTAAGATATTAAAAGGACGAATGCCCTGTTTTAGGGGCCCGATAACACTCGATGATGATTCTACACTTTTGATTTACTATTTAAAGTTAAGATTGAGTCGAAAAACGAGTTATTTCTGTTAATTTTGGGATAAATTTCCAGAGCAACTAGGAACGATGTTTAGCTTAGATAAACTTGAGTATCCAATTATATATATCAATATTATAATTATAATGCATTAGCTGTACCAGCCGCTGTCTACATTGAAAACATCAATCAAAATACATGAGCCACTAAATAATATTAAAGTGACTAGAATATTATATTTCTTCAGAAGAGACCCTGAGCTTTAGCAACATCATCTTTGATATTCCACTTAGTATCTGATTCGACCTTTTGTGCTCATTAAATAAGGTCAAAGCGGGAGGGACTGACAGAACTGGAATGTGCCCTGTTGGGAGTGGTTCTCAGTAGAACTGTATCAAATTATAAATAGCCCTTAGAAATAATAGCTATATGATGTCTACACCCAACGCGATTGACGAAAATTCGCGCTAACAGTTGACAGTTGAATAAAATTGATTTAATATAGCTAATATAACAATAGCTAATATCAGTAACTACATACCTCTTAATAATATTTATATTATTCATCACGAAGTGCAGCGCAATCTAGGACTTTTTGTTAAATTAAATTTGAAAATGTCATTAATTCTTGAAAAAAATTGACTTTATGGATTATTGGATACAACATCAGTAACTATAATATCATTTATATATATACATCGTGAATGAGCGGAGCTTATTGTCGCATGGAACACGTCACATCGGTACGGCCCGCAAATTGTATGCCTGATTTGATTATGCGCAGCGAAATTTGAGCATTAATAATTAAATGTCCCCTAAATTCGCTGGAATGATTTTAACTTTTAAAATGCTGCTTATTATATTATTATATATTACTAGCTGAAATTCCCGACAGTACACGTGTGTTTAGATTTGCCTGAACTGACTTAACAACGATAAAGCTATTTACTGGAAGAAGCGTCATTTAAAACAATTGTTTTTTACTCTTTACTCACTAATATTCTTAAATATTAAAAAAAAAACTTTTCCATTATTGTCACGACTCAACTCGAACTACCGATCTCCACATTTCTCGATCATACATGGTTTTAACACACATACGCCCCAGGAATCTCATTTCTACAGCACTTAATTGTGAAGTGATAGATTGGCTTCTAGGGATATTTTTTGTTGGCACCAAAGGCGTTTATTCCTCAATTTGGAGTTACTGCATTTACCCTTATTTCAATAACCCTATCAGCCTTCTTATCTCTTGTAAACATACATCTCCAATACACAAACTCATTCGCTTATTAACTATATTGCGCACTGTTTTCGTACTCTCTCTTTTATATACCATGACTTTAGACTTGCATAGATAAACAACATAACATATTGTTATTGGATCTCATTTATATTAATATAACATTTCACGAGTTATATGATTCCCTGCCAATACAATGAGAATGGTAGTCTTTTAATGTTGTTCCAGTTTCGTTTACATCAGTGTTATTTTGATGTAAATGTATGTTTGATGCAGAAAACAAAGCGTCTTGTTTATTTGTTGGGAGCTTTTTTACTCTGTGTTTAAACTTTTTTTAATAACATTGTATAGCCCGCAGCCCTCGCAGAAAAACACAGTATTCATACTAGTTTTAATGACATTCCTTTTGTAAAAGCTTTTTTCTAAAGAGTGGGTAGCCCGAGGGTCTTTTCATGCATTTCAAATCAGTTCCACACATTTATTTTCGTTAGTGAAAAATGTACGTTTTGATCGTAGTTATTTCGTACAACTGCTTTTTGCCAAACAATAGATTGGTGTTATTTTGTTAAAAGAAAAGGGATTACTTGAATCAAAAGCAATACGTATTAAGTTAAGTGTTTTAAATTATCATTGAATTCTATAAAAGATTCAATATTTTAATGAAACATCATAAGCTCGGAACGTCATCTCGACTCGAAACCTCCAGACAAAAATTTTGATCAATTTCATTGAAGGTAAATAAAAAAGATCTTCATATTCATCGTTGTTTCAATGCAAAGATGTAAAAAAAATCTACCAGGTATCTTGAAAAAAATATTCCTTACTGTAAAAAAACAAATATTTCTTTCGTGTGGTAGGGGCCTAAGGAATCGCCCAGTCGACTTCATCAATCTCACCGGGGAATGAATGGACCGGGCATTCGTTGACCATATGTCCGTTGATCTGCACCGCACCGCATTCCCACTTCACCGATTCTTTAAGCTCTACCTATGCGTCTTGTAGACACACTTTGAGAGCGCCCTATCCTGATGATGAAGGAAAAGAGTTTACGAGGCAGTTAGAACACTGAGAAAAAATAGTAACAATTTCTAATTCACCAAGAATCTCTTCATATTATTCGGTATCATGTTAAAAATGGAATTGCAGACCCTTTACGAATAAACTGATTTATCACGATGACGGAACACGTTCATAAAAATCCCAATATTTTCGCATTTCGTCATTGTATATAACCAAGACAAATAAAGGTCCATGAACACGTATTCCAATATATTAATATGGGAATTTACTAAAAGTATATCAGGAAACGTCCTGCAATCGTTTTAACCGGATTACCAATAATTTAGAAAGTATTTGAATTAATTAGCAATAATCACTTTTCTCTGGGCGATCAAGTTTCTACCTATCTTGTCGAGTGAGACGAGTGAGAGAGGGAGGTGCCCCTCGTCTTCTATCGTGACTTCTTTTCGTGACTTCAGGCAGCATGCAAGGTGAAATAAGCTCACATTTTAAATATTTCTTATAAACGTATTACCACAATTTCAAATGTTTCTAGATTCACAAGTTATACCTTTAAAATATTTTATGTAAAATGGTTCTATGACTAATAACTTCCAGAAGGAGCCCTCTAGAAACATTTGTGATTTTAGTAATATATTCATCAGAAATAACTCAAATAAACCCCACTGTAAGATCGATTTTCTGAATATTGTTTTTACACGACATCGTTACTTATGTCATTATTTTAAAGCTTTGTTAGGACAAATTCAATCACAGGTCTGTCCAATACACCAGTGCAGTGCGTCGCATATTTTTGTGCCCGGCTGCTTCAAATTCAAAAAAACATTTATTGCACAAAAATACAGAGTACAAAGGGTAAAGCTTATAGGTTACATCCTATTTCTCCCAGCTAACCCAACAAATACACATTATATCACATAACCCAACCCAACCCAACAATTACATGTTAACAAATGTATTTAAAAAAAATATAAATAAACAGATGTATTTAATTTATGTAAGGTATTCATTTAAGGTGTAGTGAAATTTGTTTAAAATAAATTTTATTAGTGGTGATTTAAATATAAGTATGTCGGTTATTTGTTACGTCGTTAAGATTCTGGCTTATTGGTAATACAGGTATTGCCTCGTCTTAAGCTGAAGGACGACCATGCAAGTGTAGACGTTTCTAACCCATACTGGAGCACTGAATTTAGCTGTTGAGAAAACCAGGGCAATGGATGTCAAATTCTAAATGTAAATGTAACTAATTTAAGCCTAATAATAGCAACAATAAAAACCCAGCCTAATAAATTTTAATTCTTTATTTATTTTACATGTTAAATCTGAAATACACCACTATATCTCAAAAAATAGCTATAGAATAATTTAATACTAAACTGCATCTGTTAATTAATAATTTTTGATAGAACAACCGAAAGAACATAAAAAAAAATAATGAAACGCCAGTTATGATCTAAGTACAAAATGGCGGAGGTACGAGAAATCATAAGAGCGGTTAGTGGTATTATAATAAAAACGGCCTTTCACATTTTTCTCTTTAAATTTCCCAGAAACGTTCGGAGCGAAGAAGGATGTTATCCAATTACGTTTGCTCTCAAAAAACCAGGAGCATTTCTCAAAATATATCTACTGATTTTTATATGGTTTTTATAATATGGTTATTATACGGTTATTTTGATGGCCTCCGTCGTCGAGGGGTAAGGCTCTCGACCAGTTATCCGATGTTCGCAATTTCAAATAATGGTGTGCGCAAGTAAATGTTTTTTTAATAAATTGTGGTATTTCACAATTAATTCATTAAAAATAATATTTTGTATACTTGCGGCACGTTCCAGAGTGGAAGATACACTGGAAGTGGCTTTCATCGTGATTGGTGACGAGATCTGAATAGACAGGTACTCCCCCACCTACCTCGTTCCCAGTTTCCTCCCCCTACTACTTTCAGCCTCACAACATACCCCAGTTGAATTTGCCATAGTGCCATTAGCTCTTGATGGTTGGGACTCTTGTGCGGTATAACTTTGTTTTTAATTCTCTATATCAGGGCGATTCTGGGAGTGTTTTCCACTATGGAACTTTATACCACATTAACTAATCAAAAAGCAATCTCTTCTCCTTGGATAATTTCAAATTTACTTTATGACATCATTTTAATTTAAAAGAAATACATTAATTTCGTTTACACCATAATAGAATCAAAATAATCGACATGTTTCGGAACCAAATATACATCATTATATAATATTTATCCTGACGAAGAAACCATTAGTCCGAAAACTGAATAGAGGAAGACATGGCACGACCAAGTGAATCAGATACTTGAGTCGGGCCATGTCAAGAGTCAGTACAATAGAAGAGTATGTATGAGACGATGTATGAATGTGAATGAGGCAAGGAGTGTGTGCCAAGACCGAGTTGTTTGGCGGTCCGTCCTTTCTGCCTACCCCTGCGGTGAAACGGCGTGACGGTTAGTTAGTTAGTTAGTTAAGAAACCAATGTTTTCGAAACATGTCGATAATTTTGATTTAGTTGTCGAGTAGGTATACAAAGTTATTTATTTTCTTTAAAATAAAAATGTAATATACTTAGTAGGTACTTTACATAATTATGCATAAACTATTATTATTTTATTAAATTGAACAAAATGTTCGCACTCATGTACACTCCTCTTAAATGAACAATAATATTCTTCTAATGTAAGAGTAGTTTTATAACTAAAAATAATAGTTTCATAACTTGGGATGCTGATTTAGGTACCACCACCTCGGGAACCATTTTGTACCAGTTCTCTGCGTTTGGCAACTTAGCAGGGTTGCCCGGGTTCATGGGGTTAGTTTGTATAGGTCTTGGCAGCATCTAGGATACTAATTTTGAGAAAGGCCATTTGACCTCTTCAGCCGGACAATCTCGACCCGTCGCTTTGCACTGCAGTTGGAATCACTCATGGACACAAAGAGCAACTCAATTCCCAGAATCTTCCACCCTTCCTTTCCTTTAATATAACCTTCACACAGCATCCCCAAAGATGACAAAGACCCCGAGGGAAATTATTTTCCTCTTTCCACCCCCCCCCGACGAGAGCTAAGATATAAATAATTTAAAATAAATGAACTAATTGGTACCTAAAACATTAAAATTAAATAAATGATATTATTTAGAATATTCATGCCATTAATATCTGCCAACCATCGTACATCATAATCTAACATCTAATAACCGCCATCACCGAGAATGATTTGAATGGGCTCTCGATAAGGTTGTGAGAATTGTATATACAATTCGGCGAAGATTACACGGATGATAGCGGCTGTAGCAATATGAACTATCTAGATCAGAACATGTTTGCCTTTTGTCACAAAGAACGATGAAACAGTCCGAATGTTGTAGAGCAGGGGCCAATTGGCTGGGTAGATCGCAGTACTATAGCCGCACTGGTTTCCATTGTAACAAAAATAGCCTTAATTGAAACAAATGCTTTGTTTTAACCGTTACATTTAATTAAACTGCCGACCGGCTTTGGAAAAACCTTTGCTTCGTCAGGACAGGAAAGTTAATCGAACAATAAATACAGAAATAACCCATTTGGTGGTAACACTCGGGAAAAGTGATGAGTGAAAAATGATGGGTTTAGCGGAAATCACATTAGGAATAAAACTAAAACCATTGTCAATTCGTGAACGCTGGTTTTTATAAAAATAATCACTATTATTATTAACCATTTGGTGAATTTTGTTCACCTTTATTCTTGGGATAACCATGATTTGAAGACTTTAATTTATTTGTGATCTATTGCGATATTTCACGAAAAATGTATTGGAAACACATGAAAAACAATCCGCAGATCGACCTTAATCCCATCAGCTGGTAAGTAAAGTATTTTTTGTACTCGTAGTTTGGGTTCATTTAATAAACAGAATAGAGACTATTTCAAACGAAATTTCACCAACTAATAATCTAAAGAGGTTTATGGAAGAAATATATGAGAAAGATACCCATCGAAGCGAGAAAAGGTGAGGTTTTGTCAAAGTAATTGTAATGAGTTTTTGTGGAAGAGAAATTAACTATCCCGCAGCTAAGAGGGGGAGTAGGTAGTACCCAAATTTACTATCCTCCTTATATTAGCTTAAACACTTGACATATCTTTTTCGTATTTTACGTATTCCTACGTAAATACACATATGTTACCATTAATAAGTGACTGAATAATTGGGATTTAGTCTATAGTTTAAAATCCCACAAGACAGAAAAATGGATGGGGTCGTCGGAAGACCCACTTGGTTACAGACGTTTTGTTTCGCATCTTGGCTTGTCAACAGTTAAAATGATTTGTATGTGTTTTGCGTCAAAGTTGCTTCATAAAATGAATTTACTGAAATTTAGACAGTAATGCGATTTTTCAAAAATTTCTCTTGCAGATGATGGTGGAAGCTCCAGACCGCTCGCTCGTTGTCAGTTCGCCTCTGTTCTGCAGGAACATAAATTTACATAAAGTGCTAGGCATAAAACGACTTGCCGAAACGCTCGGCAGGGTTACGAGTGTATTATTAGAAAAAGAGGAAATAAAAAAGAAAACCTTTTTTGTTGAAATCCGTTTCCCTCTTTTCCTTGTGGGGATAATGAATAGCAATGGAAAGAAAATTAATACTATTATTATATGAGACATTTTTTTTATAAAACTTGAAAATAAATATTCCTTTACCCTTATCATGGTAAATTGTACCCTTTAATATTATGCATAAGGTCAACACGAATATAACTGATTTGATACGATCAAAAGTTAAAAAGTATTACCGTGATTTATGTTTGGGTTATTATACCAGGTCACGCTTCCTCCTTTTTTAGCCGACGTTTTGAACTGTATTACGTTAAATGTTATCTTACCGATACGTTGGCCAAAGAAGGATTACCGTGATTTATGTTTGGGGTACTATGCCGGGTCGCGCTTCCTCCTTCTTTAGCCTACGTTTTGGAGTGTATTACGTTGAACGTTATGTTACCGATACGTTAGACAAAGAAAGATTACCGTGATTTATGTTTGGGGTATTATGCCGGGTTACGTTTCCTCCTTCCTTAGCCTACGTTTTGGATCGTATTACGTTGATCGTTATGTTACCGATACGTTGGCCAAAGAAGGATTACTGTGATTTGTGTTTGGGGTATTATGCCGGGTCGCGCTTCCTACTTCTTTAGCCTTTGTTTTGGACTGTATTACATTGAACGTTATGTTGCCGATACGTTGGCCAAAGAAGGATTACCGTGATTTGTGTTTGGGGTATTATGCCGGGTTGCGCTTCCTCTTTTAGCCTACGAGAAAGAAATGTTAAACTATCTTTAATCATAAAAAATTGTTTTAACATGTTCTTAATAAAAAATTATAACAAATTTGGTTTTGTCGTATTGCGGAAACTCACATGCGTAGGTAAACAACCATTTTAGATTACAATATTAAATATAAATATTCTATGGACGCGTGTGACGCAGATGCGTGACCCACTTGTACATAACGCGAATGTAGAATTTGCTCACATGTTGCTACATAGACTTCAAATCGTTCATACTGTTTAATGTGACCCGTAAATTTACTTATTAAGATGTTAGAAAAAAAAACCATAAAAATAATAAATCTGCGTGATATCAAATTTAAAAAAAATTTTATGACTCAAATTGACAAAATGGCAATAATAATAATGCAATTTAACCATCAAGTTTAATTTCTTCGGTTTTATGGTTTTCGCAGAGCCAAGTCGTCGTATTTTGTGAATTCGTCCCGCGTACACGAGTTCAGGACGAATTTATAAAAAGATTTTTCTACGGATTAGCCCCGTCTCTGAGGATTTTAAGTTCCCTAGGATTTTCTTGAGCTTAGACTTGCTTGGAACTCTCATATTAGAAACATTATATCAAAACAAAACACTGCATGTATCCTTAGCGCCTTCCATAGCTCAGTTGTTTGCAAATTTATGAATACATTTTCAGTTGGAAGGTTGCGGGTTTGATTTCCGTGTGATGCACATTTTTTTTAAAATTATTTAGATTAATAACTTTAGAAGTTTGAACCTATCAACACAATATTAATAATTGAGAAGATGATGATACTATTAAATCCAAATGAAACACGAACAAGACGCAGAAAAAAAAAATTTCAACCGATATAATATTTTTTATTGTCTTTTTTGTTTTATGTATTTTTTAGATGTATCTATATTATGTCCTTCTTCAATGATTAATGAATTTGTTTCTTATAATAGGGTGCCTTCAAAAAGATTAAGATTTGTGTACAAAATTCTTACACAAAATAAATATTTGTACCAAATAAAAATACTGCCAACATCCTTCACATGGTGAACGTGGTCTATTCTATAACAATCCATATATGTCCATTACTATAACATGATATAAATTTACTTTTTATGACACACGTCTTTTATGTCCCATGACAGCTACAAATCATGGGATGAGATCTGTACAAATTACAACCAACTATTCAACGATATTCACCCCTTTACGAAAGCCTCAAGTTTATCAGAAATTAACAAAAAACTCACTATTATAGAACAGTAAATGGTGGATACAAAATGTTAAACAAAACTTGAAGCATATTAAACAATTTTTTTTACAAATAATGAAAATATCAAGTAACTGCCGTAAAACAGAAAAAAAATACTGCAAAGCGGCACTCACTGCGATTTGATAAAAATCGAGATTTTGTTACCGAAAGTTCCATCATGCCTAGTATACACGACGACCTATTCTGGATTTATTGTCCTAGTATGAGCATAAGTTTGGAGGACAGGGCAATAAACCAAGACATTGTCCCAAGGAGAGATGGGCACCTTTGCAAGATAGTGTCTTACTTCTACCACCGCGCCAGGCCGCATTTTCCGCGATTGAACGCGCTCGGACAGGACAGAAGCTCCGCTGACTCCGCTCGTATGCGACGCTCTTTGTTATTTTTTCTGTAAATAAAAATATCGCGAAAATGGTACCTGAAAGAGATTACTAAATTGACAATCATATATATGGTGAATACGACTGCTTATAGCGCATCGATGGCCCAACTTGTAGCTGTACAAAAGCTGGGATTCACTTCAAAATAATGTCTTTTTTGCGTTGAATTTTTGAAAAATCGAGGCCTTAGTAGCAATTCATAGTGCACTGGTGACATGCTCATGCATAATTTATACTACTAATCTTCTTTAAGGATCATTGCAGACAATCTCAGTGTAAATCTGCGTCCCATCCAATTCCTACTTCACATTTTTTTGATTTATTATTTACTTCGTCCTCTTACAATTCCAATCCATCTTGGTACCTATAAAAGAAATAATATTATTAACAAACTCACTCGTAACGCGCATCATGTATCCATTTTGGGACACTCGACTGAACGCCTTGTGTAATGCCTTGTGGTGCAATCCCACGAGCTCCATATTATATTATATTGCTAGGTTCCACATTATCAGCAAAATTTTGATTATTCATGATTGCAGGTCAGAGGACTCTATATCACAAGTAACTTCAATTACCTATTAACGGTCAATGTCAAAACTTCTTGTCTGAATTAGTAACCCTCAAAATTTAACTTAAGATTCACACGATTATTCCCGGCGCCTTTAGTTATAATCTTCCTCAAATATTCGTATGTAAATTATGTTTTCATAATATAGCAAAATATTATAAAATGTGATCTAAAGTAAGATTCCATAAGTTAAAGAATGTGTTTATGAGCCTTAGATATTGTTTAGAAGTATTTAAATGAGCCGAATAGAAAACAACATTTTCAATTGAGGGGAATGCATGGGATTTGTATAGTTCGCTCGCTATATAAGTATATTGTAGTTGTGGATATAAGCGATTAAAAATTATATTTTATTGAAGACCTTGTTCACGAAGCGTGTGCAAGACAAGAAGAGTTTTTTTTAAATGTATGGATCGTCCATACACAGATTAACTCTATTATACATATTTACTTGACTGTTTTGTGACTTTTTTTTGCATATTTTCTTCTAGAGACTTCTATTAATTAAAATTTAATTTATTTAATGTAGCTGTGATTGAAATTTATATTTATTTGTGAACAATCTGTGAGGGATGTTCGCAAAATTCTCACTCGGCCCGATCAATCGCGGGACCACGTCCGCAATTATCGTCACTAAGCGATAAGCCGAAATCTGAACTTTTGAACCAGCAAAAACTCATAAGCTCAGGCGTTAAGAATTTTGTATAGCTTTTTATTCCTGTATTTTAGTTTAGTTATCAATGTTTCTTGTGACATCTAATCGTAATTACGCTCAGTTGTTAGCGCGGTTGACTCCAGTCCTTGGGAAGAAAGGTTAAATCCTCAGTCAAACCACCAAAAAATGTATGAGTTTGTATGTATTTTTATATAATCTACTAATAAAACTAGATTTATTGTAGTAAAAAAGTATTATTTTAATATTTCATGAGACGCATTTAACTCGGAAGTTAATAATTTTAAAAAGTGCTACCTATTGTGGTTGTACAATGTTTTGCAAGGAGATCTCTCTGGTATGATGAATCTAGAACAGGTTATTATACTCCCTGAAATGTATAAATATCAACGCAATAATAGCTACGCAGAGTTAAAAAAATACCATAACAATGGAATTTTGAAAATTACTGACTCATATTGAAAAAAATAAGCCTTCCTTAATACTTATACAACTTCAAAAAAATATTGCAAATTAGATTCGTCCTTAACGGATCTGTGTCCAAATAATATTTCGCAAAGAGCTTAATCTTATTTAAAAGTGACGAGTTGGACCCGCTTCAACTTTATTGACACCTTTTCTAATTTAGCCCCTTCCTTCGGGCAGGTGTTAACCCGTCGCGTCGTAAGGTAAAGGGAGGCGGACAAATGACCACTTCGGAATAATAGAATCGTAAAATAGGCTTCAGTGTCCTTGGAACATAATATCATACCATTTTGATCTAATTTATTTTGATCGGTAGCACTCGCGTAAAAAAATTTCTTTTAATGTTTTTGTTCACGTGCAACGTACGTATTATAAAAAAGGAACCAATTTCATACATGTACAACATAAGTACGTAAAATTTAATCCTCTTTTTAAAATGCTTCATAAAAATTGTGAAATTCTGCTGAAAGTATCTCGTAATGGAGTGATTTCTACAATCGGAATTTTATCGGAAAGTATCAATAACATTGTTTTAGGCAGAATTCAAAGAAATTCAAAAATTCAATCCGCATAAAATTTTTTGTCACATTTTCCTAATTTTCGTAAAACATATTTTGGCCTACCTAGGGGGGGGGGGGGGAGTTAAAACCGACTCTTGCATAGCAAGCGTGGCAAGACGGGACGACGCTCTTGAACGGAACGCTTTATTCGTCCATCCTTGTGACTCGTCGACTTTTTCCGCACGGAAGCCTAAACTCTATGCGCTTGTAAAATGTATATTTGCTTCTTCTTCCACTAACATTGGAAAAGGATCTATTCTAAATGATGATGATTTCTTGATTTTTCATACATTTCTATGTATATATTTTGTAATAATATTCTTTATTTGAATTTTTACTTTCTTCAATAAAAACACATTTCGATGTTTCACATCTGCCAGGTTTCCCCCGACGGCTATTTTTTTTCTACAAGTCATTATAAAATGCAAACAAGTGGCCTGTAATGAAGGAAAATATGACTACAGAAGATGACTAAATAATTATATCAGTCCATAATTAAATCGTTTCTTGTCACATAGTCCATGAGCGTTACGAGCTGTTTAATCAGATTGTGATGGCCTCCGTGGTCGAGGGGTAAGGCTTCCGACTAGCAAATCCCGGTGTGCGCAAGTAAATTTTATTTAATTAATTTGTGTGCTTTTTTTAAAATTTCACAATTTATTTATTAAAATTAATACATGGTGAAATTCAATATACTCTCAGTACGCCCTAGTGTAAGACCACCATTTAGAATTGCGATGTTGCTTGAAATGGCTTCAGTTGTGTTTGGTTACCAGATCTGAATACCAGATATTCTCCCACCTTCCTCTTCCCCATCTCTTTCCCCTCCTTGCTAACTTCAGCCCCACAACGTACCCCTTGGGGGGTGGGGTGAGCAGTATTGACTCTTGTACCGTATTACATCTACAGGTCTACTGTTCACAGAACTACTAGTTATTACACTTATATTTTTTTATCTAAGACAACAGTTCATTTACGATCAACAAACATACGATTCTAAGGAACAGAACATTACATGTAGGTACATATTATATTTTGGGGGTGGGTATGAGGTAGTAAGGCCAGATGACGTGACATATTTATTAGTAAGGAATATTTTTTTATAAACGTATTCTTAAAACACGTATATATAAATAATTTACGATTGTGATAAAGATATTTATGAAGGTAACATATAAGTGCAGCGTAACACGACATCTTGTCACACAATATTTTCCATTTTCATTTTCCACTTTACTGGCGCAAATCACTGCGGGGCGAGCAGCTGCCACGGGCTTACTAACCTATGCATGCGGAATTATTCAATGCAGTGCGGGCGCGCGCTTTTTGTGGACGCCGAGCATGTTCGAACATGTGGCGTGGAATTAATTAGCGATTTACAACGCGCTCGTTCACCATCGGCCCCCTAATCACCAGCAAATAGTCCGATACTTGATACTGCATCAATTAAGGGCTGGATACCACTTAATCGCTGATTAGCGACAATAGATCCCGCCTGTAAAACTTTTATTTTAATCATCTCAAACTATACATATTTACACACACAACAACGTTAACGTAAATGTCTTTTGGCTTAATTCCGTACCTAGTAATTTTCTGTATAAATATATATGTATTAATTTAAATTAAATAAATAAGTTACCACTTTAAAAAGGATCGACGTGTTTTATAACCAATGGTTTTTTCATCAGGATAAACATACCTATAATAAAAATTAACAAAGACATTCTGGGGCTAATTACCATATGAATTCCTCATTGCACAGAATACTAATTGATATAATTAATTATACCTAGACAGCTAGTCAGTAGACAGCTGCAATTTATCACTTAAATAATATAAAAGATTGTTACTACGGCAGGTATTGCGTTAAATCACAAAATGCTTTTTTATTTTTTTTTAAGATCCAATTATTATTGCTATTTTAAGATCTGACTGTGCGATTATTGTTTGTAGTTTTTTCAAGTTATGTCATAATTTCAGTTTTGCAAAACAACTTGCCAATAATGATATAATAACAGAACTTGAAAAGAACCTTTACAGAACTTGAAAATCAACTTTAAAATTTGATGAATTGTTCAAATTCTGTAAAACAACCAAGCAAGCAAATAACAAACCAATCATATATAAAAAAAAATATTATCCTGCAAATAGATATATTGATTTGTAATATCCACTAAATAACCATTATGTGGAAATTGTCAATTTGTTAGTTTAGTGACTTCCCAATAGCCATGTCAAAGCTATTTGACTTAATTTCAATCTCGTAATTTTCTGTATCAAATCTGTAATAATAAATGCATTCATCTACTCTCTGAAAGTAACAGTATTTGGTTAACCAGTTTGGCATTTTTTACAAATATTTAAAATAAGCGTAATAAGGGGGTGTTGATTTAATTAGCGATTTACAACACGACTGTTCGTTCACCGTCGGTAGCTTAATCACCAGCAAATAGCCCGATATTGGATACTGCTGGAATTAAGGATGGACCTAATCACTGCTTTGCGGTCACATCATCCCGCCAATTTAATCTAAATATATCAATAAATCATTATTACATTTCTACCTACCTATCATTCAGACATACAATGTAAATTAAGGGTGGTCCATCGGTTACGCCGGATTTAAATTTTCCTCCATTAACTTGACTTGATGTGAGTTTTACCTCTGGTCTTTTGTAAAATCCAAAGTCTATGGTAACAGACCACAAATAATTCTCGAAACAGAGATCCAACGCATTATTTCTGAAATTGAGTGTCTTGCAAAAAATTCGTGATTTTTAAAAAATCAAAATGGCTAAGGTATTCCAGCATAGCCAAGACGGCTATTTGGTTGACAACGTATTGCAGAATTAATGTCAAAATATCTACTTTATAAATCAATAAAACTTTCCCAATTAAATAAAAATTCTAGACGTTTCATTTCAAAATTCAATCCGGCGTATACGATGAACCATATAATTTCAAATAAGAAAGTGTCATAGACGCCTCGGTTCAGATTATCTGGGTTTTGTGTTGCACACAAACAAACCAACATAAAAACACGTAAAATAGTTTTTATTCTTTAATTTCTGATAATCTCTACTAATGTAGGTACATTCGTATATCTGGCAGCTCGCAATCGCCGTCAAAAGTACATCCATTAGTAGATATTCTTATTCTTGTTTCTCGCCAAAAGTACACACATCCTCCAAACGTCACAACGAATGGGTCAAACCACTAGTTGTTTGAGTGAAATGAGAATCGAGGCTGTGAACTGTAAAAGCGATATTTACACATCTATAGATTCGGAGCTGCACACAAAACAAGGAAACCTAAAAACACGGTTTTTATTATTTTATCCCCACGCTAACCTTACACCATATAAATACATACATTAGCATATCTGGCCTGTCAACGGAACACTCGGTTGTGGCGAAACCGGTTGGGCCAATTTTTTTAAATGGTCATGTGGCGTAGTACTTGTTATCAATTTAGATCGCACTTGTTTATATCGGCTCCTTAGACTCCAGTAAATTACTAGATACTCGAAGCGACAATTAAGGGTGGGCTAACTTCTGTGTAGAGGTCAAAACATCCTCCCAATTAAATTTTTCAAAATAATAATTCGGTGGTGTGTCTCTGTATAACTTCAGTTCAATGATCTCTAGGTTTAATTGGGATTCGATTTTCAAAATTGGAGCTAATTGTTGGAGCGTGAAAGACAACTAATAACGAGGTTCGAAAAATATATATATTTTTTTAATTATTTAATATTTGTATTTTAATAAAAAAATTACAATGTTTACATGTAATACAGTATTTTAATGTAAAACAAAAAATAGCCTTATTTTATTAATTAATAATTCTTTATTTGAAATATTATTTATTTCTTTGAACTTAACTAACGGTATTCGAAAGGCAAATTTCTGATCGCCTTTGGTAAATGATCTAACAGCAAATATTTAAAAAAAAAACCTTTCGGTTTTTTTCATATTTTTCACGAGTGTGCGCTATTATTAAGATAATATTTGTATCACGTATTTATTTATAGGTATTTATAATGCAGTCATGAGTATATCAGGAAACTGGAGTAAAAAGGACCTCAACCTATTTTTTGGAAGATCAATGGTTTGATATAGACTTATTAATTATATGCTTCCTGAGGAAAAACAATCACACCTAATATCCCTCATACGCACCTACAGGATTTTTCAATAAGAGGTGTTATTTTGATATTCAAAGAAAAATGCCATTTTTAATATAAATGATCAAATGTTTATTTCATTATAAAGAAAAAGGTATGTTGTTAATAGGAAAAAATAACATCAGTCAAATGACCACCACGACAACGCCTACAGGACCATATATTTTTCTTGAAATTTTCCAGAACCAAACCAAATCGCAAAGTGGCTGCCTTATGTCCTCGATAGCCTCACGAATTCCATCTTTGAGGTCTTGAATCGACGCTGGGCTGTTGGCGTAGACCTTCTCTTTCACGTGGCCCCAAAGGAAGAAGTCGCAAGGTGTTTAATCACAAGATCTCGGTGGCCAATTGTGATTACATTTTTGAGCGATAATACGATCCGGAAACTTTTTCCGTAAAAGATCAATGGTTTCGTTGCTTGTGTGGCACGTAGCGCCGTCTTGTTGAAAATAAACGTTGTCCAGATCAATACCATCGAATTCCGGCCATAAAAAATCATTTTATGGCCGGAATTAAATACACATAACACCTCTTATTGGAAAACCCTATATATAATGATCTACCTATTAAAAAAATTTTCACTTCTGTTTTCAAATCACCAAACTAAAATAATCCACAAAAACAAATATACTACACATTACGACCTAAAAAACATTTATTATAGTTTAAACTTTCTACCTGCTACTGAGGAAAAAACGTCATGGTTAGTTGAAAATGATCAAATCATTTCATGTTTTCCTAGCAACTTGTTAATGTATCACGTGAAAAATAATGGTTATATTAGTGCGCGTGTATTTGTACTAAATATCTATATATCCCAACGCTAACCTTACAATAACATTCTGTTTATTACAGTTAATTTCACAATGGGAATAAATACTAATATTTACCCCGCCAAAATCAAGATTGTGGTGAAACCGGTTTGGAATTTTGTCATAAAATTTTGTATTAGCGAGCGATTTAAATCGCGCCAATTCAGCATCTCGATACGGCTGCAATTAGGGGCGGCCCCCCAAACACTGCCTCGCGATCATAATGATTATCATCGCGCTAATTAAATGTAAATACCTACGTAGGTGTCATGCAATCATCGGAGTGCAATCATTAGATACGTCAGCACATTTGTTTCAACGCGTCCGAATTAATTACGAACGGTAATCGCATTAATTAACCAACAACAACAAACATATATTGGCAATTGAATGTGGAAAATCACACAGAAGTGCGTCAAGCTGATTTTAAAATAATGAAAATTTATATTCAAAATATATAAAACAGTGCCTATAGAAAGAACCTACATCATTATTTTAGTTATACACGGGATTTTAACGACGCCGTATGAAATTGCATTACTAAAAAATTAACCCGTAAAAAAACATTATAGTATTGCTTTCAATGAGAATTGAACCTTTCTCCCCAGGGACTGGCTATTAACTGCCGTGAACTTTTAAAATGTGCTTTAAAACTTAAAAAGCAAGGTTTAACTGATTACTGAACCATCATCCCCAGGGACTGACAAAATAAGTGAACCGCATTATCACTCAAGACAAATCCTAATTGGATGATACCGAGATTTATTACAAATATTTTTTTTATAATACCATACAATTTCTGCAAAATTCGTGTGTATGAGTGTGAGGGCCACCAAAAGTTAAAAGAAAGCATTATCATTAATAACGAATCTATGTACAGAGTTTCAGCTCGACCGGATGCCGAGAAGTGGTAATTTCCAGTTCCGATGCACTACGTAGCAATGCAAAATCATGTGTTTTTGGTTTGAAAATTTGGTCGTTTAGAAATGTTTCAGATGCTTTAAATAAATACCTCGAGTATAATACATCTTGGCCGTTGAAATAATCGAGTAATTTTTACATAATATTTTTTTATAAGCCCAGAAAAAAAAAATATAAGGCCTATGAAAACTTCTTAAAATTAAAAAAATTCATACTTACGAACCCATTTTCCGTTATGGTTTTAATGTATGATGTGGCAAATTATATTTATGTCTGAACATTCACAAAATAAAATAAAAGGCACTTTTTGGCATTGTTCTTTTATCGCCTAAATCAAAACAGCTGGATGGTGTAAAGCGGGAATTTAAGCCTTATCGCCATCTATGTAAGGGTTCTTATTGATGGCGGGTCGATTCAAAATATTACACGAAATAGTACATCCCCTTAATTCATTCAAACACAACATTCACAACATCAAAATTAATTTTCGCTGTAGCGATCGTTGTCGAACTAAACTCTATCGTACTGTGTTGTCCATTTCCCCACCATGGGGGCGGATAGACCCTGTTCCTGCATCCAGTAAGGTTAATCCGGTGCGGCTGTCCCACAAACCACGGGTGCCTCCCCCGGCATCTTGAGCGGGCCTGGGGAATGTTTGCACGTGCCCGGTCCCCTTCCGTCCTGCCTCCGGTGACCTGAGGCTCACTTTATTCCCTAGGGTCTTTGGGAGTATCTCCTCCCCTCCCCCCCATTTACATTTCTTCGAGGGTACTCTCAGAAAATTGGCTAAGGGACGCGGGTGCTTGGGATCGTTGTGGCCAGGCCGCTTGCCACGCTCATTTTTGCCGGAAATGCCCCGTGATAGTGGGGTAAACTGTCCTCGATACGCGGCTTGTATATTTTTATGTTTCAATCATACTTCCATTTGTAAATATTGATCTCCTTATTTATTATTTAATTTTAGATGCCAAACCACCAGGGGAACACATTTCAGATGTGTTCTTATTTTGTGCTACTATTAATGTAAGTATGCATACATTATTTCGTACAAACAATCATGCATGCAGGGACATTGGAGGGTCTAGAATCGTTTTAAAATAAATTTAGCTTCTTTTTACAAAAAAAAATTAGAGTCCTGACGTTTGCGGCTAAGGAGGTTAAACAATCAGTTTCCGCACACAGCCGTTGGAAAAGGGTGGGTCCTATTTTTTTGTAGTGATCGTTGTCATACATTTGACATATTATTTAATTAATAACATTCGTCAAAATATTAGTAATAAAATGTACCAAATTGCTTACTGCAGCTTAAAGCCAACGCATCTACCTAGATTTCGTCGTGTATCCCATATTTTTAGCTTCTATAAATATGGCCCATTATGACAAAAGATCTCTCAAAACATTTTTGCGAAATGGCACCAAAAAATCACTCCAGTGGATAATAGATGTATTTAAAAACAAACTTTAAAAGATATATCTACCTAAATATTCACATTGGTGACCGTAATGTTCAGCACTTGGAAGAGGACACGGTTAATGTAAAAATAATCTGACAGAAATTGAAAATAATATTTGAAAGATTATTATGATGATGACTCGGAACACTTTCCTTTATGGTTCCTATTTGTAGGTTTGATGACATTATAATTATATTACTCCATCATCTAGAAGATACTTACTCAGTGGCGGTTACTGACTGTTTTTCTAAATATAAAATCATTTATTGCAAAAAAATACAGAGTTCAAAGGGTGCTTATAGGTTACATCATATTTCTTCCAGCTAACCCAACAAATATACATAATATTACGAAACCCAACAATAAAATTTTAATAAATATATGTAAAAAAAAGATTTAAAAAAATCAAAAAAACAGAGGTATTTAATTTATGTAAGGTATTCAT
The DNA here is from genome assembly GCF_061612785.1 of Hesperophylax consimilis. Classification (NCBI taxonomy): domain Eukaryota; kingdom Metazoa; phylum Arthropoda; class Insecta; order Trichoptera; family Limnephilidae; genus Hesperophylax; species Hesperophylax consimilis. Next base: position 956,271 of record NC_142858.1, read on the forward strand.
TTAAGGTGTAGTGACATTTATTTAAAAGAAATGTTTTTAGTGGTGATTTCAATTTGAGCATGTCGGTTATTTGTTTGATGCTACGTGGAAGGTTGTTATTTACTTTTATGACCATGTAGTGTGGTCCTTTTTGGAATATAGTTTTGTTTGTTTTTGGGATTAATAAGTTTTCTGTGAAACTTGTAGCTTATTTATGTGTTGAGTTTTTTGGTGGGAATTTTTCTTAAGATAAAAAAAATAACAGGCATAACTCCATTACATGTACCTATATATGTCCGTCACTGTCATAAGTTTGAGATTCTTAAATATTGATCTACATGAATCCAGATGATCAGAGTTTGTAATTTTTCGTAGGCACCTCTTTTGGATCATATAATGGTGACCGGATAAATCATCACAATGATAATTCATCACATCTTTAAAAAGTTATATAAAGTCAGTGATGAAACAAAAACTTTTTTAACTGGGTTAAGTAGGCAAGGTTAGATTAGGTTATGCTAGATATTTTTTGATAACAGCTATTTTGCTAATGATTGACAAGTCTCGTTAACATATTTATTTAACTCGTCAACGTCTCCAGTGGATTCAACTAACAGAGCAGTGTCATCAACAAAAATTGAACATTCTGTGCCAGCAATTATTGAAAGTTCGTTTATGTACACAAGGAAGAGGAGAGGTCCAAAAATGCTTCCTTGTAGTACGCCCTTGTTGATGGTTGTCCATTATAATTATACCATGTGTTGCATAATTTTTTCGTCAATATTTGAAATTTATGCAAAATATTTGAAAAGTTTGCTTGTTAGGAGACTAGTACATACAAAATACTAATCACTACTAATTTTTAAAATTAATACCTAACTCTAGTGTAATGTAGACTGTATAACATTTGTGTCTTTAAAAACTATATGCGTTTCATTTTTTGTTTCCGAAAAGCCAATTTCATGACTTGAGGTAAAGACTCGAATTCTCATAAATCAACACGCTTGCGAGCATGCTTAACACTAGCAAGGTCTTTAGCTGGACATAATAATTACTTCTTTTAAACATACTCGTGAACAAGCGTGCTCAAACAAAAAACAAATCGAAAGACTCGTGATATTTAAAAGTAGGCTCTTGGCGAAAATGGAGCTTTGTATGAAAATACAATTTTTAAAATCAGTTTCACATCTCTTCAATATTCGAAACTAGCATGCTTATAAGTAAACCTGTTCAGACATGCTAAGAGTACACCCCTTCAACCCACGCCACAAATAACATGCCCAATGTCAACCGCTTTTAAGCTACTGCCACATTTCATTTTAAATCTTGGTTTAATCATTTTTACTGTCAAAATTTCTTGCAGTGTTATTTTTATAAAGAGTTGACCATATGTTCCAAAGGCATTTGTTACTCCTAAAATGAATCACGAAAAGCAAGGTTTTTTAGTCTCTTCAACGAGCCATTTTCGATATTTTTACCAAAAATGCGCATGCAGAGCTGCCGAAAACTAACATCCGACCGGTACTAGCATGTTCATAAGCAAGCCTGTTCAGAAATGCTCAGAACACACCCCCTTCCACCCCACATCCAGTAGCACGTCAACCGACTGTTGCTCAGCACTAGAAATGTCACTGACTAAGTAGCAATTGCTCAATAGTAGCATGCTTTCGTGTTATTAATGGGCATGTCTGTCGGTAGCTATAGATTTGTGAGCTCACGAAGAAAACTGCCATAAAATATTGCCAATTTATTAAAATTATTTGTGTTTCTGTTAAAGAAACTGGGCTTTTAACGAATTAATTGAAGAGTGTCGTACAAAACTATCGGTAAAACACGAATATGTTATGGGCATGTTGGAACACGAACAACAATAAGCTTCACTAAAAATCATTACGCTATTATACACAATTATTATATTGGTAACTATTCACTAGATCGTGTATAAGGGATCTTGGCGTACTTTTTGATTCCAAACTTCATTTCGATGGGCAAATTAAAAACATTGTGAATAAAGCTTACTGCATTCTAGGCATTGTTATCAGAAACAGCCGCGTATTTCAAAAACCTGAAACCTACTTTCTGCTTTACTATGCGCTGATCCGTTCTGAACTTGAATACTGCACCTCCATATGGACTCCACTTTTCGATATCTATAAAGAAAATATTGAAAGTATCCAGAAGAAATTTCTGCGTTACCTCAACCACAGAATGAGCGCACCTAAACGGGGATAAACAAATATGTTCTCAAAATATAACGTCTCCACTCTTACCTACCTTAACCTAATGACCTTGTACAAAATCTGTAACAACTTTATCGACTGTCCTGGCTTACTCAATCTAATAAACTTTAAAATACCACCCAGAACGGCGAGGCTTAACGACTTATTCCATATTAGCCGGACGCGCACAAATGCTGGTGTCAGAAGAATGTGCAAATTGTATAATAAAAACCAAAACCTGAAGGATTCCGACATATTTTTTGGAACATACAGTACTTTTGGTAGGAAATTGAAGTCTGTTTTCCTATGAAAAAAATAAAATGTGTACTTACTTGTATAAAAAATATTTGTACACTTTTATTTGACACTGAGCATTATCTATTTACAAAATAATTTTCTTATATACTTTTTCCTTATTTACATGTAAAAAAAAAAATTTAAATTGTTATCTACCAGTCAATCTGTGAGAAATAGTTAGGATGCAGGCGAATTTTCAAGTTATTGTTTTACAAAATTATCATTTAATTACTGTCTGTATCTGTGTTTCTCTGTTTAGATATATTCTGAATGTAGTGCTGATAGTTTTTTTTTAGTTAGCTGATGATTTTTCTCCGTGCATGCTCTAATGAGCATGTTTAAAATTAGTAATATTTTATACGCACACGCGCCACTACGAAGCAATTTCTCATTAATGGCACGCTTTCGTGGTATTATGAGCAAGTCAAGTATATAAAAATACTCCGTATAAATGAGAATCTTGCGCTTATACAAATCCCTCAAGTTTTATGTTAATATTTACGTTTCTTCAAATGCTTCCCTTTTTTTTTTTTTTTATAGTTAATACCTCACAAGAGTCCCAACTGCTCCCGTCCGGAGCCAGTGAGACTATGGCATCCCCAATTGGGGGATGTTGTGAGGCTGAAGGTAAGTGGGGAAGGGAAAGAGGAAGGTGGGGAAGTACCTGGCTATTCAGATCTAGTCACTAAACACGGCTAAAGCCATTTGGAGCAACGTTTCAATTCTGAATGGTGGTCTTACACCAGGGCGATACTGGTAGTATCTTCCACTCTGGAACGTGCCGCAAATATACTATATATTATTTTAATTAATTAATTGTGAAATAACACAAATTAATCAAATAAAATTTATTTGCGCACGCCGGGTTCGAACCCGCGACCTTCGGAATGGCAGTCCAATGCGTTACCACTGGACTATGCCGGCCGTCACTAACGTCCCTTTAGCACTAACATTAAATAAAACTTCGGTAATACGTCGAGTAAAAGGGTTATTTCAACTCATACTCGTGGAAAAAACGCTTTTATGAGTAAACAAGATATAAATAAATTCGAAACAAATCTTATTCTTAAGTCCCCCAATGATTTAGGTGAAAGTAACTCTGAAATCAACAACAGTACACGTTTATCTGGACACTTCCATTACCATACTTTACATCGGAAAAACACACGTCAAGCCCATACTTTGACATTCAGGTCTCTTTCAATACCGAATTTTGATTTAAAAAGACACGTAGGGATAAAAGCCCGGTGGGAGAGATTGTGGGACGGGGGGACGGGGAGGGGTGGGGTGTCGCCCAAAACGGTTAATTCCAGGCGCGTTGTGAGGCCCAATCCGAATATAAATTATTTATGATCAAGTCTGAATATCAAGTAGACGTTTGACATTTGACTGAACGGTCAATATTTGAATATTTGTCTGGAATAGCTGAGAAAGAAAAATCTCTCCCAGCAGGGGCATCACGTGGTTCATCTAAATTCTAATTCGGCTCCAAATTAGAATCGTATAAGGGCTTCTTTTGTTTTCATACGGAATAACTTCAGCAATATTACAAATTCTTGGCGGAATGAAATTGTTTTTAGTATGACTGTATATTACTTAAAATCAAAACAACTTGCACGTCTATCATCTAATATTTATCTTGAATTCATTCCAGTGACTTTTTAAAAATTGAAACGAACAAACTATTTTTCTCTTGTTTATAGAATAAAAGTGTTATTTTAGGTCAAAACTATTGTTTAGGTAATCGAGCAAATAAGCAAAATTAATGCAGCTCACAGGAAAGCCGTTTACCGCCGAAAGTACCATAAGAAAAAAAGTTTTTTGATTTCATTACATTGTTTTTTGTTGTATCATCGTCTGTACGTACAGGTTAAATCACTTTAAAGAGACCCTTGCTTGTGTAATGGTGTACTGGATAGATAAAAAAAAACAATTTAAAATAACATTGTTGAATTTAATCCCGAGTTTAAATTTAAATGAAATTGATAAATGTCACTAGGCACCCCATAGCTTTGGGCATTTTTTGGGTAAGAGGGGACTGTGGTTGGTTGTTCCAAATCAAGTCGAAAAAAATTTTATTCTACCGATAATTTTTTATTTTTTCAAAGAAAATTTACATTCGATGATACATTTTAAATGTTATTTCAACACCGAAAATGGCCAAAGCTATTGGATGCCTCTGTTTTATGACGGGTGAAGTTTACGTATTGAAGATTTTCATAATATACATTATGGTAAGTAAATTATAAAATTCCGATTTAGTTAATATTTTGTGTGACAAATAACAAGTTAACACTTTATATTTTTTTATAAATTCATTTAATTGAGGAATGTGAGAGATGTGTGGAGGAAGATTACGGGGTTAAAGTGTAGAATGTATAGGTGTTGTAATTGAAATGAATTTCAAATGTAAGGATCCATACAGTTATTTGTGTTTTGAAAGTGTAGAGTTAAGTTTCATTTTTAGGATATCAGGAAGAAGGTTGTATGTTTCAGGAGCCTAGGTAGGTGAATTATCTCTGTGCTTAAGTAGTATGAGGTTTAGGCACATTGTAGTGTTGTTTGGTTATATTTATGGTGGTGCGATAGTGGTTTTTTATTGTATTTATTCACGAAATATGTTAGCATAAATTTTAAATGGAGTTGACGTATATTGAAGACATTATACTCAATAAAAAGTCGAATTGAGAAATATCTTGTCGATCTCTTGTTGATTACACGTATTACCATTTTTTGCGCTTTTGCAGAGGATCGAAAATAGTTTGAGCACAGCCACTCCAAATGATGATGTCATATGCTAATATGGACTGGCAGAGAGCATAGTATACTGATTTAAATGTTGTAGGAGTAAGAATATTTCTAAGAGTTCGAAACACATGAGATAGCTTGAGAATGCGGTTTTTACGGCATCAAGAGTAAGGAGATTATCATCTAATCAATTATTTACAAGACCTATGTCATTTTGAGATATGTCGAATGTTCCTTTCCAATTTTTATGTCAAGCTTTTAGCACAGTATCATCTGCAAAAGATATTAGTTTTCCGGTTATGGGTAGGTTACAGAGATTGTTAATATATATGAGGAACAGAATAGAGCCTAGGACACTTCCTTGTGGGACTCCAAATTGAATTGGTAGAGGGTCACTTACATCGATATTGTTAATTTGCAATCTGCCAGTTAGGTATGTTGAGAACCAATCTAAAGTTTTGTCCCGGTTTTTCAAGAAGTATGGGCTGAGAAACCGTGTCGAATGCTTTGGCCAAGTCTAGGAATATGGCTAGGCATGAGTCATTCAGGCTGTTAGTGATATTCTCAGTCAGATCTAAGATTGCCGACTCTGTATAAAGTTTTTGTTTTGGAAGCCAAACTAATTAGGCGAAAAAATCTTCCGAGTTTCCAGATGGGAGATAAGTATAATTTTAACAATTTTTTCAATGATTTTCTACAAGACAGCAATGAAATGGGCTTATAATTTTCAATATTTGTTTCGTCGCCACTCTTATAAATTGGAATAACCGTTGCATATTTTAGTTGGTTTGGGAAGAAATTCGGAAAGGAATATGCCCAAAATACATTCAAACGTGCCGGTGAGAGCTCGTGCTTACTTCATTGTCGATGGTTCTCTTCTTTCTCAAATTATTGTGCTATTTTTAATTTTGTGTAATTCCATTTCCATAATATTAATAACTAATAAATAAACAAAACAACAGGACACATATCTATATTCTTTTAAGAAGATGTAAAATTTTGCGGTTTGCGGCACATTTTCTGTAACAGTTAATAATATTTTATGCAAATAAGCAAATAACCTTTTTTAGGTTTTCGCACAGTGACAGTGGCTGGCGAGTTCTAGTGCTTTTATTGCAGAAAGAAACCACGGAATGCAAAATAAGATACAAAAAGCTTAATGCACGGTGCTTACGGCTCCCACCAGTAATATTTATTTGTAGAAGCCTGAAAAATGCAGAAACCACACTACCAGAAACATGTTATTATTATTCTGAAAAACTCTCAAATTATTTTATTTTTATTTTATCTTACGCACATTAATAATCTTACAACAGAATTTTAAAAAAAAGTATAATAATTGAAATAAAAAATTTACGCAATGCGATAACTGCACCTACTTGTCCTTTAACTAACCATAACCAAAATATAACTAAATACAATAACCAAAACATCTATATAAGCAAGTCCCACCCGAAGCGAAAGTGCCAGACTTTTTGGCTAGTTACAGCGACAAATTATGCAACCTGTTTTTTTCTTTGTGTATAATCTACATTTAATGAAGATAACAAATCTGCAAAATTCATACTTAATCACCTACATTTTGGCAAAAAATTGTTTAGAACCAATTTATTACTACCTACCTACCTATAGAAATATTATTAAAAATGTTTAATAATATTTCTTGTGGTTTCACTAAGTTTAATTTTAAACTTTATTTTAGTAATTGCTTTAAACTTGACTTTTAACCCATTCATGACGAACTATTTTTTTTTCGAATTTCGCGCAGAAAATTCACAGAGTGGTTGGTTTTGAAAGTAGAATAAGAACGTTTTTTTCGGAATTTGAAAAAATCGTCTCCTCATCCCCCAGGAGCCTCGAGAAGGATGAGGTCCATATGGATCTTTCGGCAAATAACTAGTCAGAAATTTCATTTTTTCATCTTTATTGTTCAAAAAGTGTAATTTTCAACAATATTATTTAGTGTGATAGCCCTCGAAGCATTTCACGCATAGTCCGACCTTACATGTGATGCAACGGATGCGCTGCTTGCTTTTACAAGATGCACAAGACAGTTTTCCTCCCTTATTAGTCTCAGTTATCGGTATTGGCCCAGGATAATGGGGGACGGAGGTATCATACTGCATCGCCGTTTGACCTATTTTGGTGAGTTTGTCGGGTGCCTTGAAGTATTTCTTGATAGAATACTTCTCGCAGTAATGCTTTGATATTTCTTCACGGAATTCTAACTGCCCCAATTTAAAATTGCCCGTGGCTTTGCGCTTCAGAAGCCAGCAATTCTGAATGGTTACATCAATGGCCCAGGTAAAAATGGACCACCACCATTTCTGTTGGCGAACAGTAATGCAATAACATGCAACGTTTTGGTCCATTCTGTCAGTTCCGCCCATATTCGTGTTATATTGATGAATTGCATATGGCCTCTGTATACTGATCTTTTTTTGCTCCTTCCGTGAGTAACGGCTTGCTAGATCCAATGGATTCTTTCCGTATTTTGTTGAAGCTACAGAACAAACAGCGTTATCAACCCATTGAGTAACGTAGATGGGGGTCTTGCCAAATGATGTCTGCGCACTTTCAGTATGTCCTGGAGAAAGCACACCTTTGTTGTATTTTGACATTGTTGCCTTCTTCTTGGGGATAGGAGATGAACTGGGAATCCGATTGTCTCGAATTGTACCTGTGCCATTGTATCCATAAAAATGCAAATAGTACAGCAATGGCATACCCGTAAAAAGATTATCAAAGTAGAAGTGATATAGCAATTCGCGCTTTTCCACTGGCAATTGATCGACCAACATAAGTAGTGGTGAAGCATACAAGCCTACAACACCATACTCCTTTGGAATCCGGGGATTGCTGCCTTGGTAGATCTCAAAATTGATCAAGTAACCGGAGGGTGTATTTAGGCTCCACACTTTATATCCGAATCGAATGGGTTTGCCTTTTATGTATTGCTTACATCCATGGCGGCCATAGTATGGAATCATCGATTCATCATAACATAAATTTTCTTCTGGGTGGAAGTTTCGCATAAACCGTTCAATAAGCCTATCTGTAAATGGACGTAACTTCCACATCCGGTCTGCACTATTGAACTGATTTGGTGAAGCAAAGTGTATCATTTTGTGTATCTGTTCAAATCTATCACGAGACATGGTGGACGTAATCTGCTTATTGTAGAAAGGGCGAGAGCTGCTCCAGTACAATCGAGTTGATGGAATCGGGCATAATCCCGATGTTATAAGTATACCCATGTACGCTTTGATATCCCCGACAGTTAAAGGTGATACTTTATGACTATTTTCAGGGTCTTGCTTGGTCTGATATTTGTTGGATTCTGTAACGATGAATTCGTACATTTCGTTGTCAAAATTTAGTTCAAATAATTCCACCGGTGATAAAGCAGCTACGTCGGTATAATTTCCTTCGGTAAATATGCTAGAAACAATTGGCGTCACATCGTTAGACTTCCATTGAAACATAGTTTTCGGACCAGGCATACGTTTTGGAATGCGATAAGGTGGTTCAGCGGGATCATTCACTCTGTCTCCAGTACTAACACGGCATCGTTTCAAAGGAGGCTCGAAAGAGGTGCTTGCAGACGCTTGACCGTGTGATGCTGAAGCGTCGAATAAATTTATGTCGAAGTCACTGAAAGTTGAATCCAAACGCTCGTCTCCGAAATGCTCTAGATTAGGGTTCTCTTGATCTGAATCATAATCGGGCGTATCTTGTCGTCGACGGCGATTTACGATTTGGCAATTAGAAAACAATTGCGCTCGAGAAATATTGGCAATTATTCCACCGTCATCTTCATCAGCTCAATCTGCTCCGGACAAATCACTCTCATTTGGCGGCTCCACATACACATCCACATCCACTACCTCATCATCCTCCAAATTCGTATCCGATTGTTCTTCAAGCAGTAACATCACTTCTTCAACAGTCAGACCCCTAAAAAACACGAAAAAACAATGAAATCTGCGAAAAATTACAATTTATGTATAGTGAGATCTGCCGAAAGGTCCATATGGAGCCAAAAATCAAAACCTTCAATTCAAAGTACTCTCTTTGATACAATAAGGATTATTTTTGTAACAATATGTCTATAAATAGTTAGTAAATTTCATTCTTTACGGATCATAAACGGTTTTGGAAAAAAAAAATCAAATCTACACATAAGTTTATTGGATTACTTACTTCACTCGCTTTGACATTTTGAAAAATTTGCACTTTTTTTCAAACTCCGTTTATACACGTCTTTCCACGCCGGCACATGCAAACGAACTGAGCGCCTCTAAGACAAACGTGTTCGTACATGCTTGTAGACTACATAAAACTGAATTTCGCATCGCCATTTTAATATATCGGCATGATGTGACTAATTGAGGTCCAACACTTTTTCGAGGTCCATATGGCACCTTCGTCATGAATGGGTTAACATCTTTTGCTTCCTATAAGGTTTTCATTTTAATGTTTTAGATATTAAATTATATTAAAAAAATCTCTTATTTGAGCTGTGAATTTTTTTATTATATAATAACATAATAACCCAACTATAACAACTCCAATCTGAAAGTATTTGTAAACCTGCCCGTAAACGAGCAAGATAAATTACATGAAAATTAACACGTGTCTTGCCCGGCAACGTTCTTGCCGGACAAGGTGCCGGGTTAGTACCGCAAGAGTATTATAGCCCCAAAGTATAAATGAAAATTCATAAAACAAAAACACAATCTCCACCAATAACTTCACTAAACTTTTGTAAGACTCAAAATTGAGAAGTTCGAAATTATGGCAGTTTTGGTAGAGGGTACGTGGCAAACCTACATAATACGTAACAAAGCGAGAAGGAAATATATTTGGTCTGTCAACATTTTTGTAATGTCGGCCAACCAACAAGACCGTCAACAACCTATGTTTGCATACAAAACATGACAATATTGGGCTATATTCTCCGGCAATACTAAAATCTTGACGGCGAGACATTGCAGTAAAATCTTGCTCGTTTAGAGGCACCTTCAGCACTCGATTCTCGACTGGTTGATTGGTTCGAATATCAAGCACCCCGCTGCCGCTCTTCGCGTTCTCGGCAAACGTCGCCTTGAATTCGTCAAGCGGGGATTTGTACTCTTCTGTCGACGTCTGGAATATTGACATCATTGTTTACGGTGTTCACTGGTGAAGGTTTTTCCAAATTTTTGGTATGTAGTTCTACAAGGCAACTTATAACCGAGTTACTATCGTGTATTATGTTGTTATGCGGATCACCCATCTCCACAGGTTCCACTGCCTCCAAGGAGCTGTCCAATTGTCTTGGCTCTCCTAGAACATCTACAGTTTCTATTGATTCATGTGAGGCAAAAGGGGCTGTACTAACTAGAGGGCGCGAATCCAAATTGGAGGACAAATTGATAACATCAAAACCTTCATGATCTTTGAGCGCATCAGTGTTTTCATTTTTCACTGGTTCCTTAAACTCTTTGAAAGTTTCAGAGGCGGCGTGCAGTGTTTCATTTAAAGTATCAATGTTTCCTTCGGAAGTGTTAACCTATAATAAATCACCAGAATTATTAAACCTTACATAGTTTGACGGTTAGCTGTCTAATTCACCTGATTGTAGGTGCTCACCATTATAACAGAATTCTTCTTGAATCTATCTGTAACCTTCTTGATTTTAGGAGCTGCATTCCTGACGACTTTCATGGTATCAAGCACCTCTGACTCGGGCCTACCTAACTCTGTGAGTTTCTGCTGAAGTCGCAATGTGGCAACCTCATCGGCCACCTGGAGGGATATCACTTTTGCTGGTATATTTACATCTCTCTTATAAATATTTGCCATTCTCTTATTTTTAGGAAAACCACACAATATGAATCCCTTTGCACCGATATTCTCCAGCATATTTTTTTTCACCAAGTCGACGATCATTTCCTAAAAATCGAAGACTGCAGCTTTGAGATTCAATTAACGGCTGTGCTGATAGTAAAGATAATTACTATATAAGTTTTATAAAAAAAATAAAGAAAAAAATTATAATTAAAAATAAAATGAATAACCTCTGGCACTTTATTTTCAATGAGCATCTTGGAGAGTCGCATGCCCCTGAGCGTGGTGATGTTGGCTGCCTCCTTGCGAATCAGCTCTCCGGGGACGATGACGTGGTAACCCGTGATGGCGGCCAGGGTCTTCGAGACCGTGTTGCAGCCGGCCCCGGGCACCCCTGAAACGAATATAACGGGAGTCTGCATCACGGGGCTCAGGTCGTAAGCGGACTTTTTCGGCAGAAACTGGAACCAATAACAATGTTTTTTTGTAATAAAAAAATGTAATAAACAATTACTTATTTAAATTTAATTTTATTTAAAGATTAATTCATCGAAACTCATTTATAAAACGAGTAAAGAGTTTACCAAATATGCAGGCAGTGGTAAAGATCACGTTAGTGGGGAGAGATTCTCCATAGGATTTCCCTTTTAAATCTTTCCTCACTGACCCAAAAAAAATCAGGGCAAAACCGTGGGAGGGTTGGTCCTGCTGGTTCAGATTGGCGTGAGAATGAAGATAAAATAATCTTTGATGACACATAGGCTAATGCGTTCCAAAATAGATCGTGTAATACCGCACAAGAGTTCCAACTTTCCGGGGTCGGTGAAACCATAACATACCCATTTGGAGAATTTTGAGAAGGCGAAGAAAATATGAAGGCTACAAAGAACATAGCTATTCAAATCATAATAATAATAATAATAATTGGATAATTTGTAGAGCGCCGTTTTTGTGAAAAATCACCTCAAGGGCGCATGTTAATACTTATTTCTAGATGCCAATTAAAATATTATTAAAATTGATGTGCCTAATGTACTAAATTCTGTGAGAAGGTACAAAATAAGATGAGAGCACAGAATTTTGTTTTCGATCAAACAAAATACAAATGAGAACAATATAAATCAAAATTTCATGTCGTAATAAAATAAAAATTACTGAAACGAGATTTAAAAACTCTCGGGTAATATAACCATTGATTAAATTGACATATTTAGCATTGTTTTAGACTAAAAATGGGATAAACTTAAAATAACCAAAACTAAGACCCTAAATACTTATTTTGTGGATAAACCCCCGACTTAAATCGTTGTCTCCGTGTTCAAGTACCTATGCAGCGGAACCACACCATTTTTGGTAAACTTATCGAATTCCGTTGCTTTTTTTATGTGAAAACGTACAAGAGTCCAAACTGCTCCCAATCGTATATCGATATTTAGATCTGGTGACAAAATACGGCCAAAGCCATTTCAAGCAACATTTCAATTATGAATTGTGGTCTTACACCAAGGCGATACTTAATATATTTTTAGAGAGTATTATATACTATTTTAAATAATATCTACATTTTGAAATAACACAAATTAATCAAATAAAATTTACTTGCGCACGCCGCGATTTGAACACGCGACTTTCGGCTTGCTAGTCGAGAACCTTACCCCTCGACCACGGAGGCGGTCAAGGGCTTGCAAGGGTTCTGAAAAAACAACACTTGACTTCAACTTAAATATCTAATGGAGACGATTATTTATGTAAGTCGGGGGTTTAAGTATACAAGCACAAAATTGGTTAAGGGTGTCAGTTTGGGTTAGTTTGATATTTTATGCTTATTTCCTAGCCAAAATACAACATACAAGCATAACATAATACCGTATACAAGCACAAGATAGGTTAAGGGTCTCAGTTTGGGTTAATTTAAAATTTTATGCTTATTTCCTAACCATAATTTATTTATTTATTTTGTAAGAAACAAACAGCTTTTATATAATATACAATGATAGATTTAAATATACAAGTTAACTGAAGTCAAGCCACAGAAGTTTCTTATGTAAAAGTTCATTAGAAATGAAGTTTTATTATCTTAAAATTAATTTGGTGTTTTTTTTTTTTTTTTTTTTTTTTTTTTTTTTTTTTTTTTTTTTTTTTTATTAAATATCAAAATAATATAAAAAATCAAAAAGTCCCAATAAACTACTTTAAAGTAGTTTGTCATTGGGTGCTTTTAACTTAAACAGATTATATCAAATGTATACATTCATATCATGAGAGGTGTAATACAATAAAAATAAAAACAAAAAACAATTAAAGCGTATGCAGTTAGAAATAGTTTGTATTAGAGTCTAGTACAAACTATTTCTTTCAGCTAGCCAATTTTTCAACAAAAAAATTCTTTTTATATTTGTACATTTTTTGATTTCTGCAGGTAACATATTTAAACAATTTGGTATCATTTGGTCTAGCGTTCTTTTTCCATATTTGTTTACATGCTTTGGTACGATTAGTCCTTCATTTAATGTAAATCGAGTATTGTAAGTGTGTTCCAGTCTATTTATGTACATAGGGCTATTTATGTGCTGAAAAATTATTTTATACCACATAATTGCTCTTACCGAGAGGATTTTCAGATTTTGATAAAGGTGTGGAACATTATGCCTTTGTTCATATAAACTTTTATGAGCTAATAATTTAACAAGAGAATTTTGAACTGCTTGAACATGATTTATATTTGTTTTAGAGGAAAATCCCCAAGCTGTAATTCCGTACCTTATGATAGATTCAGCTAGTGATAAATAAATTATTCGAAGTGTGCATATTGGAACATAAAATTTTAATTTATATAATCTACTAATAATAGATCTCAGTCGTTCACAGACTTTATTTATCTGTAAATCCCATTTGAAAAAACAATCAATAATAACACCTAAATAAACATATTTTTTAACCAGTTCAATATTTTCACATGTACACAACGCAGGGATACCAACATGTAGGCAATCTGAATTGTGTGTTTTAATTTCGGGTATAATAGTATTTACCTTGGCATTGGGTGATCTAATGTGTATCAATTTAGTTTTTTTTGCATTTATGATTAGGCCAGAGTCGTGAGACCATTTTAAAAGTTCAATGTAATCTTTTTGTAAAAGTTCAATACATAATTGCAAATCACTGCAAGAAAACACCAATGCAGTATCATCCGCGTACACAAAGTGTTTTACATGTTTAAAAATAAATTTAATAAAAGATACATAAATTATATATAAAATAGGACCTAATATGGAACCTTGAGGAACACCTGCTAAGATTTTTCTTTTTTTACTTAATGTGTTCAAAAGCTTTATTTGCATGCACCTGTTGTTCAAATAATTTTCAAATAGTTTTAGAAGTTTCCCTCTTATTCCTATGATTTCTAGTATTTTCAACAATTTTTTATGGTTAATAGTGTCAAATGCCTTGGAATAATCTATAAATAAGACTAATACATGATGTTTATTATTTAAATTATTATTTATCAAGCTGGCAAACTTTTGAAGTAGCACTTCAGTGCCCTTTTTTTTTTGGAATCCATATTGGTTAGTATCAATAATAGAAAAATCTTCCAAATATTTTATTAATTTAATTTGAATGTATTTAAAGGAAGGGGAGAGGAAGAGGAAAATAGGAAGAGGATAGGAGATGCTGCCGATACATTCCACACTCTCATATTAATAATCGATCGTACGCATTACTTCATATCGATATTTTTTTAGGTATAAACAAGATATAATACAACATACAAGCATAACATAATACCGTATACAAGCTCAAAATAGGTTAAGGGTGTCAGTTTGGGTTAATTTAATATTTCATGCTTATTTCCTAACCTTCAAACTAAACTTTAAGAAAAATGGAAACTTTAATGCATCTTTTATAATCTCATTTGGCATAAATAATTACAATTTCTTGTATCTATAAAGTCGAAACCAAGTATTTTTTGTTATTTTATAGTTATTGTTGCGTATTAAGCGTGCAGCAGAATTCTAAAAGTTTTACAATGGTTGGAATGTCTAAAATCTTTTTGAAATGCATTTTACAAATCGCTGATCGCTTACCTTTGGTTTGGGGAACATGCACCCCATCGTTAAATATTCAATGGCTAAATATTAATTTTACAAATGAAACTCTGGTCATTTATTGTAACCAAATTTGAATTATACGGAGAAATTTTTAAGAATTAAAAATGTAAAATTGTGTGTCTCCTCTAAAAATGTAAACAGACTTTAAACAAATGAATCACAAAAGGAAGACAAAAATACTACTTCTTTTTGAATTATTATTTACCTATTTAAGAAGTGCCTACGTATTTTAAATATAGTTTCTTACACGGAGAAAAATGAAAATTGTTGATTTATAAAAATCCTCCTAAAAACGAGACATCGGGCCATTAACAAAATGTCAGTACTTTCCGGATACATTTGGTCATGCAATATATAATGAAGAAATGCGAAAAAACGTCGCGTTAATACATTCCTTTTTGGAGTTTAACATGAAACCTATCAATTCAATTGTTGAGGGCCCGACAGTCCCGTTTTTAACAGCAAAACGAATAATTTTAAGAGGTTTTGAATAAATTAGTATTTTTTATATCAGTAAGTTTTCTCCGCGTAAATTACATTCCTATAAAATTTTGTTGATGCCGGGGTATGAGGTTTGGGTAATAGTAAAAACTTGTTGAAAACGAAGATAAGTGCAAAAGTATATATAGGTATAAATGATTTTTCTTTTCGGCTTCGTGGACTTTACCTACCTTACCTCCTGCGTATGGTCGTAGTTATTATGGAATGTTTATAAGTTTCTAGATGTAGTTTGAAGAGTGGTTGTCTCTCATTATAGGTATTATCAAAAACTTTATCGTAATGTTTTTTTTTATAAAGAACATAAAGTTGTGTTATGAGTAGCTTTTTTCTTACAGTTAAGTTCAAGAAAAAAATACTTAATAGAATATAATATCGCCAGACCTTTGTTCTGCGCAAAAATTTGCTGCTTGAGTCGTGTCCGTTGTCGTGGTATGAAAGTAGATTCGTTCTCGAAAAGATTCCACTTTACAACCATCGCGTCTCTCAAGATTGTGGAGAAGACTTCGCCATCTAAGACATGCTTTCACCCGTTACCCCGGATGGGATATCGAGCTTTTAGACTTCGTATTTAAATTAACAGTTTTGTGTTGGATTCTGATTTTTCAAACATGAAAAATATAAATCAAGTACCAACTCATTTCAACACGGTGCAGAAGGTATGTTGGTAATTAAGTTTGTTAGTTATATTATTATACCAAAGTACAAATGGATACTAGTTTCAGGATTTTCAAGCACGTAAAAGTTGTAGCATTTATTGTGTAAAAACGTATGTTTGACGCTTATTGGTCAATTTGATAAGACCTTTAAGACTACTACAACAAACCGTCTAAATAATATGAATATTTCCGAGCGTATTGATAAGCTTTTCTTTGATCTTGGATACTTTCTCGTCTCCACATCTCCTTGTCCCCTACCAATAAAGGCTAGGGATGCTTTTGAAAGGATGTCATACCTGTAATTACTTATAAAAGGTCTACAGAGTAAATTTTCTTGCAGTCAAACTCCTCTGTTAGGACTGACATGAGAGGCGCTTACCGTCTGCTTGGATTTCAATGACCCAGAGAGAGAGAGAGAGAGAGAGAGCTAATTTCCGGTGCCTCAAGCGCCCATTCAACTTCCTCTGGCAGGATTGATGTAAAACATTGATTATATTATATTCTTTATGCATAAGAGACGCTTTTTTGACCAATTGTAATTATTTAATGGATTGTAATGAGCTAGATGGAGAGCAAATTCGGGGTGCCCCAAGCGCCCATTCAGCATCTTATAGCAAGACCTCCGCTATTACACTCTATTATTACTGTTGAACTGTTGTACGAATCCAAAATACAGAGTTATCAATGGGCTGTGAGAAAGAAAAAAATAATTTAAGAAATCGCACATA
Source organism: Hesperophylax consimilis (assembly GCF_061612785.1). Classification (NCBI taxonomy): domain Eukaryota; kingdom Metazoa; phylum Arthropoda; class Insecta; order Trichoptera; family Limnephilidae; genus Hesperophylax; species Hesperophylax consimilis. Next base: position 973,340 of record NC_142858.1, read on the forward strand.
AAAAGGGCATAATTCATCAGGCAATATTCAACATTCCAACACCCATATCTGGCAAGGCCAGTTGCACGAATTCAATTCAGGCTTTAAAGCTATTCATAATAGAGCTGAGTAAATCGATCATTTTATGCGACTATACCAAGTTTTACACGACTCGAAACCTTATTACTCGTCACCAAGCTACTTTCACTTTCGTTCAACGTAGGTAGGTAACACATTCATAGTATGATTTTATAAAAAAAATTATCAAACCTATTACAGATCAACCTTCCCATCATCGGGAACAGGTTCCAAAATATTTGAAAGAAGAAACGGTTCTATGGAGGTCACCGGTAACTGGAAACTGGAACCACTATCATAGCCTATTATTGATTTCAGGAATCTACCATCTCTACTCTATCTACAAATATACAAAAAAAAATTGTCACGAAAAATATATTTGAGACGTGATGCCCGGTATACAAAATTCATGCATCTACTTTTCTTTCTTTCTGTGTTTATAACTAACTACCTACTTGAATTTGCAGGTCTTACTCGAGGAATGTTAGTAAATCAGGAATGTACAGACCGTGACCCACGATCGAATTTAAAATTGTCAAAAATATAGATATAAATTACATCGACAATTTTAAATCCCCCCCCGCACAAATAACGACCCATTTGCCACTGCTCTCGTAGCGTCGGGCGTATATTGTAAATCAGTTGAATACCGGCTTCAGGGCAAATACCATCTGGATTCAAATTTTTTCATGTTTCTTCTTTTAAATGCAAACCTAAATCTATTTCAACCCAGTTACAGCAGGCAATTATGTACAAAAAGTTTTCGGGAACGTGTAACATTGATTTTAAATAAATTTTATTTCGACAAAATTTTATTTTATTACACAACGAAGCAATTATTATATAAATATTAGCAATGAGTTTATAGTTGACGCTAAGATTTTTGTTCTAAATCTAGACACGTACAGATCCAAATTAGTTCAGCATTTTTTAATTCATGAAAATAACTAGTAAGTAATCATAATTTAGGCATAATATGCTTAATTTATTATTAACAATATCTTTTATATATTTATTTTTCATGAACATAAATTTCAAGAGTTTTTTTAGAGAATTTTATGCTTAATTTTTTTAAATCATTTTTATTAATGTTTTACTGTCGTTTTCAAATTATTTTAGGATCTTTATGTAAAAACCCAGTAAGACGTTGATAAATAAATAAAAAAATATATGTATTAGTTAATATTATTTATCGAAGAAATGTTTTCTGGTCCTCTTCTTAATAAGTCTGTGCACCCCTGTTGGAAATAGTTGTAAAATATTATTTAAAATAAAGCCAAACATTGACTTCATAACACTTAAATAGTTTTATAAACACATTAGAATAGCGTTGGCTCTTGGTAAAGTATTGTTATTTTTAAAATTCTAAAAAATTTTCCCGCTTAAAGTGTGATATACACAAAAAAAAAACAGTACATTTCGACTGCTCCCAGACTAGTCAGAGAAATTAATTATCTGCTCAAAAAATAATTTCTACATTTGAAAATGATTGATCAATTTCACGAGAATGAAGAAAGTGTGTTTATTTAATGCACAATGACACGCCCACAACATAATTATCTAAAAAAGTGAGTCTAAAAGTGAGCCTAAAATAACTAGTCAACAGTTGGTCGCCGATACGACCCCCAAGTTTTAAAGTCCGCCACTCTACTCATCGGGAGATAAATCAATTCATGGCTTTTAAACATCTTGCAAATAAGTGATTGAGAGATCGTCTCGTTTATCTGTATTTACGTATTTTCGAACTCCGAGATGTCAACTCTGACCACGGTGAGTGGCAAGGCCATTGTAAATTGCTTCATCCGGGAGTCATTTTTCATTCCCCGTTTTAAATCTAGGTACATAATATTGATAATATAATTTGAATAAAGCGTGACTTTGAATGTCTGAAAAATGTTTTGTTAGTTGTATTACAAAGTGCGATGGATTTAAAAAAAAATGTAGGTGTAAGCGAGATTTTAGTGAAATTATTTATTTTAGACATAATAAAAATACTTGATTATTTTGCACAGCGTCGTTTTATGAAAAATCACCTTAAGGAAACTGTACACAATAAGTATTAATTTCTAGAATTTATCTCAATATTATGCACAAACAAAGACAGACACAAACTTGTCATTATCAATGATATCGCGGACTTTGACAAGCTTAATGCTTTTTGTACGAGTACAGCAGTAAAGAGATAGACGCATTTGCGCACTAGTGCATAAAATAATACATTGTATAAATAACTATCGTAGATACTAACAAGCTAGATTAGCTATGTAAATTAGGTTTGCAACTGAGAGACCGATATGAGACCGGTCAGTGGTTGAGTGGGCATAGCGCTTGGGTCTCACCCGAGCGTCGCGTGTTCGATTCCTCGGCTGGCTAAGTCCTCCATCACAACACAAGCAACATTTTCGGCTTTCTGTGGTGGTAGTAGGAGATTTTCAAACATTGTTGGGTTATTCGTAACCTGGGAATGTTTGTCTTTCTTTTTTTAAAAAAAAAAAAAAACTGTACGCTGCGAGTTCTGTCAAGTCTTTAATCATTCAAATCGTGTGGCAGCTTATTCCCGGTTTAAGGTCCTGGTCCTGACAATTCAAAGGCAAGCTCACCGCACTTAGAACCTCGGGTACGCTGTGATTGATCAACCTTCCGATGGCTTATGACCTTATGACACAACTGATCAAATTGGAAATATCAGGAATGCACAGTTTCGATAAGTAAGCCGGAGCCATTCCGTTAATTAACTTAAGTACCATCCAGCAAAACTGAAATGCTCTAAATTATGGGAATATTTAGGTAGCTCGGTGATAAGTCTTTCCGCAGCTTTGAAAACGGATTGGAATATGCTTATTTGGTTTCTTTTGAAGACTGCTTTTGGGGAGAATTGAGTAGGTATTATGTTCTTCATTACAGTAATCTAGACATAAAACAACGTACGATATGTACGTAAGGAGAAATCTTCATGCAGCAGCACCACATAGGGTAGCGGGGGCTGCGACTAGGGATGCAGGAGTTGCCAGATGACTCTCTTCTTGTGCGAGAGGAGATTTAGAGAAAGGACGATTCTTTGGCCATTGCTTTGGCCAGGTCACGTTACAGATCATATGGCCCACACACATTAAGAATATTATTTGTAAGCCATTGTTAAAATTGTTACATGTACGTACACTGGTGGCATTAAAATCGTTATTAATGCACATATGGAACATTTAATGACACTTTTGAGGGCGGAATATATGAAATATGCTTCGTAATTAGCGAAGAAAAACAAGACCGACAAAAACGCATCAGGCTGGTCCAAGTTCCCGACTATTACACAGACGTTTCCTGGAACTTAGTGAAAGCCCTCCAAAGTCTTCATAGACATGTATTTAGGTACTGCGTCTATCATAAATATGTATTTAAAAAAAACGAGCGAAAATAATACATTCAACAAGTAATTGTACAGGAGCGTAACACCCGTTCACGGTTTATGATCGATGACTCCATGAAAACCGGCCGCTTCTTCGACTCGTTTTTGTGTCTTTGGCTCATATTTTTCCTCCTTTATACAATCTGTACCTCTTCAAGACACGCACAAATAAATCCCTGCCTTCAGCTCCCACCTTCACCCGCCTCACAACGCTGCCCAACCTGGCGGTGACATAACTCCTTTAAACTGTACATATTGGGACGCTCTTGTTAGGTGACACATAAAAAATAAAAATAAAATATAAGTTATACGTTCATACTAAAAATAATATGTATGTATAGGTACGTGTTATACCTCTTTTATACTTCCTTACATTCACCTAACTCCCAATCAACCAACAAAATTATCAGATTTTGTAGTTAATCACTCCATTTGTCGTGTAGTTATGAAATAATATAAAATAATTCTGAAATGATATCTACGATAACCTGAAATAAGGAAGTAAAATAATGTACTTTAAATGCCTAGGTTAGATAGGTAGGTACTTAAAATCATTTCATCATAATATTACCACTGAGTGGGAAATGATTTGTTAGTTTAAGGATAGTGGAATCTGGATAACTGTATGTAACAAAGTACTTTTAATTAAATAACGATTTTCCGGCAAGTGTTAATAAAGCAGTTTGGTTTACAGTGTTATAGATAGCAAGATCTCCCAAGTAGATATTTTGTGGTTGAACATTATTTGATGTTACATTTAATTTAGTTAATAATAATTGATATCATTAAATAGATATTTTGTGGTTGAACTTTACTTTATTTGATGTTACCTTTAATTGAGTTAACAATAGTTGATATCATTAAATAGATATTTTGTGGTTGAACTTTACTTTATTTGATGTTACCTTTAATTGAGTTAACAATAGTTGATATCATTAAATAGATATTTTGTGGTTGAACTTTACTTTATTTGATGTTACCTATAATTTAGTTAACAATAATTGATATCATTAAATAGATATTTTGTTGTTGAACTTTACTTGATTTGATGTTACCTTTAATTTAGTTAATAATTATTGATATCATTATTCACAGAAAAGTTACACCCATTGACAATTATATTTAACTAATTTTTATGATTTTTTTTTGAGTAATAAAATCACATTTTACTGTTTTATTTTATTGTGATTACCGCACAAAAGTACCAACTCCTCCTGGAGCCAGTGACACTATTGTATTCCCAATTGTAGTTTGTTGTGAGGCTGAAGTAAGTGTGGAGGGGAAGGAGATGGGAAAGAGAATGGTGGGAAAGTACCTACAGCTACTCAGATCTGGTCACCAAAGCAATGCAATGTTTATTTCAAGCAATGTTTCAATTTTGAATAGTTGTCTTACAACATGGCGATAATGAGAGTATCTTCCACTGTTGTAAAAATAAATAAAAAAAGATTATTATTATGTGACCTGAAAAACACTTAACAATAGATTAATAAGTAGGTTTATTCCCTTCTTAAATTCTAAATTCAAAATTTCTCGAACAGTACCTATTAGTAACGTAAAAGAAATATTTCTTTGAATATAAATAACTATCCTGCAGCCGTAAATACTATTTAATTCTTATCATTCGGATAAAGATAAATAGCTCCTGTGATCCACATCCTTACTGGGTTTAGCAAAGTATGATATTCTCGACGATATATTTATCCTAGAACTTACTGATTTGTTAGTAAAGTGTAATATACTAAAAGAACATAACCCACTCCTTAGTATATTTATCTTTTACTCCTGGGATAGGCAAGATGATTGGAATTTTGGGATAGAAACAAAGTTTGAGGCAGTTTCCCCCAAAAACTACCCTCGCTGGGGCACGGTTCTCTTATATAAATTTACACGTCAACCGGAATAATTTTCATCAAAACGTATCGTTTTGCTACTCAAACTCTATTGAAAGCATAGACATATGAATATTAGTAGACCTGCCCTAAGTGATTAAAAGCGTATTATCCCCACTCCCCATACCGGTTCCATTGGAGCCGGCTGTGCTCGCGTATGGCCTCAAGTGAAATTTGAAAACGTGACGTCATCATTCTTGTGCGAACTATGGTCGAGGCATCATCGGTTCATTTTACGAAATAACACGGCAAAATGTTGACTTGTACTATGAAAACTTGTAAAAATAGATGTGAAAAAGAGAATAAACCCAATTGTCGTATTACATTCCATATAGGTATAAGCATTATTTTACTTTATTTTAAGCATATTCACATCGTATAATATGAATCAGTTGTTACTATCACATCGAGAAACGTCTGGACGCGAAACACAAAGCTGGTTGGTTGCTGGGAAGTAAATTATGAACATTTATAAAAGTGTCTTAACTAAATACTTAAACGAAATATTCGACTCTGAAAATAGAAGAAATTTTTTGCCGAATTTGGACTTCGCAAATTTGTTCATAACGTGGCGAGTAATTTGCGCTCCCATGTAGAAATGTCTATTCATTCAAAAGCAGATTTTACTTTTAAGAAGTAAATGGTGATATTATAATGCGAGATGCCTATTTACTGTCAGATTGATTTATTGACAAATCACAGTCAGCTTCACTCCCTTCGTTCTTCGACAGTTGATTTTACCCCTCGCCATTATCTTCTCGTCTATTAATTCCTATGTCTGTGATTGAAAGATAAGATGCAACATTCTTCAGAAAAATGAAAACCTATAATAACATTAATCGATTATTAAAAAAAATTATAACGTGTTTTTACAAAACAACTGTACAAAGAGCGAAACTAGTAGACCACAGTGATAACCACTATGATGTTTGTATAAAGTAGACTAAAAAATAAGATCCCTGAGGCGTATGTTTGTATAACCGTCTGGAAATCGCAAAGCTTTATGAGTTAGATCATGAAAGGAAACAATGGGAAATGGTTTGAGCATGTAGAGCGAATGAACGGAAAGGAAAATATTTGACGCGATTGTGATGGTAGAAGAAATCAGGGACGCTCGAATAAGACATGGCACGATCAAGTGAATCAAATGCTTGATTTGGGCCATGTCAAGAGTCAGAATACCAGAAAATTAAAAGTTGAAATTTATATATTTTTTACAATTTTATTTTTTTTAAATAAAATCAATCATAGATACCCTCATTGTATAAAGAAAATAAAGCAATTGACAGAATAGAATTACGTAAAAAGAAAAAAAATGATTAATAATATAATAGGAATACAGTGATTAATAAACAAAAACAGAAAAAATACTTAGGACATGTTGTCACATGTGTGTTTTTGTTATATATATATTCGGCTTGCAATTATATAAAACAACAATTTAAACAGTACAGTACTCATTACAGTACTAATTCATGTACCTATAGGTTTACGTATACAAATACGAATGAAAATAAAGCAATGAGTGTGTGCTAAGATCGAGTTGTTTAGCGGTCCATCCTCTCTGCCTACTCCTACGGGGAAACGTCAGGGTGGCTAGTTATTTAGTTAGTTGTTAACATTTTTTTTTATTGTTGTGCACTAATAATAATAAGTACCACTGAAGAGAATAACCTGATAGGAGTGTTATCTATGTAGGTGTAGGTAGATACATACACATTAAAAGGAAAGCTGATGAATTGACATAAGACCTTTAGACTTCTAGGATTCGAACAAGTCAAAGAAATTGATTATCTGTCAACCTAGATTAACATCAACAGAAGTAAGGAAAAATTGGACTTACTTTGGGAATACAAACTCGTCCATAACACACTTCTGTTGGTGTGTCACTTCAGGTGTGAATACCTATTATACATTTTCAAGTTTAATTTCTTTCAACTAATTTAATTTGTTATACGTCAAATCAAAAATCCAATTAGTTATTTACTGTCAAATTAACGTCCTATTAAAATGATTTAAAATTTATTCGAGCGCAAAAATAAAACTCAAAGGTTTTTTCAAAGGGAACGGGCATTAAATCACTCAACCATTGTTGCTTTGCCTAAGCGAAAAAACGCGTTGATACCAAGAAAACAGAGCCTCAATTACACAGTCGCATTTCACGCGGAAATATCGCCGGGTTTAGCCATAGACTTACTGGACAGGTGAGCCGCACACAGAGTGGTTGTGCCGTTGTGGGCAGGGAAAAAAATCAGCTAAAAATATGGCGGTCAAAGATGCATTATCGTGGTCGTGTGGATTTCAAAATAAAATATGTTAAGCTTCTGTAGGGCCGCTTGGGGTAACTTTACACGGTGGGAAGTATATTTAGCGATGTTTGCCACCAAGTCATCTGCGCCTACTCCTCAATTTTGTAGTGCTTTAGGTCCCCTTGAATCCGGTTGTGAAAAAAAATGACAGGTAAATTACTCGTTTATCATATTTTTCTTATTTGTTTCGTCTCTATTATTAATGTGTAACCAATTGGGTCATAAACGTGTGATTCATGACTAATTAAAGAAAAATGGTTTTAGTTTCACGGGTACAAAGATGCTATTCCCATTCATCTGTTTTTTAGAAAATGTTATTTTTGTATGATGGGATAAGAGTACGAGGGTAAGCATGCGACATTTATGGGAGCGTACACTTACCATTATATATAAAAAAACAGGTAAGGTTTAGATTTTTGAAAATTATGTTTCAATTTCACCATAAGTAATAATGTCTATCGAAAACCAATCTTTCCGTTTTGTGCAAAAAAAGTAAGATTTGAGCACAAATTTCGTAAAAGTATGTAAATTTTAAGTTCAAAATTCCAATTGAATGCATTAATTATGTCAGTTTAATGAATCAATATCATCTAATAACACTGTCTGACAGGAGAATTATGTCATAACTGGTTGTGTTACAGAGAGTCATTAACAACTTAATCGACAGTCCTGCCATCGTTGCTACTATTAAATTCCACGTGCCCACTAGGAGCACAAGACAAAATGTAACATTCTTCTGCAATACATTCACAACCAACTATCAGACACACTCACTAACCAATAGGAAACATTTTTTTTCAAGCACCTTCTAAACTGCCAAAGTAGATCTGGAAAACAAGTTTGGGGGTACTATTGATATATTTATTGACTCCTTGTTTAGAACTAAGCGTAATAATTACTTCTTAGAAGTAGTATTGTTCTAGTTTCTATTTCATTTTTGGTTACTGTTACATGTTTTACTAATATTGTTTCATATTCAGTTTATCCGATCATGCTTTAAAAACTGTGCATAATTTTCGATCGCTCACTAGGTATACCTTGTTTTTAAAATCCGCTTAAAAGCCGGCTGGGCGTAAAACCAAATCAAATAAAATTCTTCAAAATTTATGTAAAATAATAAATATAAAATGACTCTAAGTAACTTAAAAACATCGCAATAGAAATAGTTGTGTAAGTGATTTGACTTAAATGTTCACTGTAAACGATGGCCGTCTATCAATTTGACGTGTCTATGGTCACAGTTAGCGGGATTCGCCCGAGAGAGCAAGGGACTATATTTGCCGTACAACAGAGACAAATCGAAATATTTCATCAATGACAAAGCTCTATTGAAGGGAACCAGCCGCCCGCGGAAATATTTCACAGAATAAATACGAAGACTCTATAAAAAAAAAACTTTCTCAAGCAGTATTGATCTTGAATAGAATAAAATAGAGAATTTTTACTTATTTCTGCAATAAACATTACTTCTGAATGGGTATCGATCGATTGTATGATTGCTTTAGTTCTTTTTAAATATGAATGTACGTCTATTTGCATTTCACTTCTGTTTTCGGTAATGAATGAATGCAAATCTTGGAAGCAGAAACCACTTGCCGACACCCTATCGAGCTGAAACTCCTCGGATAGACTCGTTGTTGTCTATCACGGATATATACACATTTCTCTGAAATCGGATGACATTACAGCAGTTAACATATGAATTTAACTTCGGTCTTTCCCAATCGGTTATTGGCGAGGTTGGTAGTCAATCAAGTCGAATCCAGTTTCTGGGTAAGAAAGTTTAATTTTCAGTTACCATAAAATGTTTTGAAATACATTTTATAATTATTACAGTAAAAACTGGTGATTTTTTTAAAATTACTTTCTCGATATTCTACCGTATAAACTAACATTTTTCGAGATTGGCAGCTGCCTCCGTTGTAGTAAAAAATGACAAACTACACTCCAAGCAAGTTTTGTGGAATTTTCGCAAATCCAACATTTGAATGATCCTAGTTAAGCCCGATTTTCGTCCTGTCAGAGTTTGGTAAGTGATATTTTTACTGTAGTGCTCGACAGTGTAATCACTGGCTGATCAAAGAATAAAATATATTATAAATAATTTATCAAAGACAAAAAAGTGTAAAATGGCGCTGATCGTTTTAACTTAAAAATATTTAAATCGTACAGAAATTTTTCCGGTCAAAATATTTATAGGTGACTTCTCTTATTCATAAGCCTTCTGAAGTCCTGCTTTAAAGTCAGGTTTTCACTAAAGTGATTTGTGGAATATTAAGTCATTATTAGAATTCTAACGAAGGTTCCCAGAATAAGCCCGTACAGAGGTTGTTAGGTAATGTCATTTACCTGTGTATTAATTTCAGTCTAAATCTTTCTTTATCTCGCAAGGAGACATTTAGCGTGACTCTTTCAATAGCTCTCTGTGTGACAGCCATGTTTGTCACAAAGTTCTTGAGAGTTCACATTGTTTGAGGTACATTTATAAATACTGACTAATCAACTACAATATTTTATATTTTGAAAGCTATGAAATCGCCCTTACAAACATTGTCCAAAAGTACTGTTTCAATATTGTATCACATTAATTGGAAAATTTGTCTGATAAAATGAAAAGTAAACCCACTTTCCCGGAGTTTGCCAACAAAATTAAATACTTAATCTACCTAACATCGAACGCCCGTTCAACTCATTTTTAGAATTTGTTTTCAAGAAATTATTTTAATTAAAAGTGATCGGAGTCGATTGAATAAACATTTACTTCGTTAAAGTTTAACTAAGAGCGTGCTTTTTTGAATGGATATTATTTATATATTAAATTACAGATAAATACAGCTTGGCATAATATTCTAAAAATTTAAACAATTGGTTATACATTTTGATATTACCATGGCAACATCAAGCTACCCATTTTGCCTGTAATTTTTCCTTCGCTTTCAAATTTATTCAATTCAAGTTTGACAGTTCGAAAAAAACAATGTAATTAGATTTTTCACGTTTTTTACCTTATAATCTTGAACTGAGATATTTTAAATTTTTATTTTGTTTTAACTATTATAAATAGTTATTTTGAGATATACATTTCAGATTTGAAAATAGGCCTATTCTATTCTAGCAAAGCCTCAAATAATAATTAAAAGTTTTGGACAGTAACTTCCGCTAATTTAAAAATAAACACTTGACCATTTTCCTTCTTTAAAGATCTAGATGTTAGTAATTGTCTAATCGAAATTTCTAGGTCGTGTTTCGAGCCGTTTACTATGATCGCTCTTTTCGTGTAACAGGCACGCTCATCTGTTATACACTTCCCTCACTAATCTCCAGAATTTGCCTGAATTTAAAAACTTCAAAAACAAAATTATTTAATAAATCTTAACTTCTTTTCGATATTTCATAATAAGCCATATTATAAAACTTCCGGTAATTGTTTGGTTTCGGTTGCCTCCTTATACCTTTTAAAAGGTCTGCTAAGAATTGTCTCTGCTCTGTCTCATTTCTGAGCACAAACTGCCTCCAGTTTTATATTATGTCTTTAGTTTTAATATTCTTGTTTTGTCCTGTCCTGCTGTTCGTATTTTTTCATCACTTTGTATAAACTGTATATTTAGTGTTACAATTTAAGATCTGTATTGGGTAAGGCGCACTGTAGGAATAAATTTAAGAAAATGACCACTTATACTAAATTACCGTTTTTAAGTTTGTTATAGATAAGCGCACTTGAAGTGAAATGACACTTAACTGCGCTATATAAATGCCATGTGGTGTTGCTATATATGTAACATATTTATACTGAATGAACGCAGCGCCATTTATGTCTATTAATAAATATTAGTCTGTAACTACAGGGAGTACTATACATTGTATATTATTCAAAGTTCAAACTCATAGAATAAAGAAGAACACAAGACATAATGCGATGTGGGCGAGTTTGCGATCCAAAAGTCTTACCAATATTTGCTTAAATTAAAAATTTGGTCTCTTAGAACAAATTCGCAAACAAATACCAAAATTTCTTCTAAAATCATTAAAAAACATCATATTTTACTGGACAATTAAAAATAAAAAACCGAAAATACTTCAATGCGCATTACATAATAATATATGCGTAAAATATTAAATTGGTCTTTGATTAAAAACAAATGTTTGCACCGAACAGCCAACGCGTTCTTTTCTATAAGGTTATTATGAAAAACAAGTATTTGAATTTCAATTTTGTTTTCATGATTGAATGAATCGATGGTTTAATGTATGACTGAAGTGGAATATTAGAAGTGGAAATTAACCCACTTCCCGACATTTTATCCAGTCGAAACTTGGCAAACAGACTCATTGTTGATGAAAATTCATTCTATCAACCTTTGGTATCACTCAAGAACACACATATTTGCACATACGCATTTTAAAATTTGATGACATTAGATTTATAATAAATAAAAGTTTACAGCAGTTAATATTATGACCTAAATTTCGGTACTAACTGTTATGTCTTCCTTACTTTGCAGATTTAAGTGTTGGAAACTCTTTGTTAAAAAGTAAAAGGTTCTACTTATAATTGTATTTATTTACGTTACAATAATAGGTATGGATTTAGCTACACTGTTCATTACCCGAGGGTTGGTAATTCTCTGGTTCAAGAAGTTTGTTCCATGTAAATCTCATCTCACAAGTAATTGTTACACTCTAGCGACATCTGTCGGACTCTGGAGTAAGCTTAATGACTAGCGCCATCTATCGCTTAAATACTCATCTTATTATCATACATCATAGAATTTGGATTGGGTGTTAGCGTTATTGACTCCCAGCCTTGGGGTTGAAGGTTTCAATACTCAAACTCAAAAAAATATATTATTAATATATATTTATTTAAAAAAGGATGTATTATAGTTAAATAAAGGTTTGTTTACAGGTTGATTTCTTTATTCTCAATTGATTACGAAAAGTGTCAAGAAAATACGAATCCCTAAATCAAAACTTTTCTTCTTTAGATTCATAATACTCCTTTTCTATTATTTTTTCTTTATCGAGGTAAGTGCTGCCCTTGCATCGCAATTTGTGTGAAAATAATATAAGGAAAATGGTTCAATGTATTCACCGAGAATAAAATGAGAAAAGTGGTTGAATGTATTCATGGTGATGTTGATTTACCTACATGTTGAACACGACCCGCTTTACCGGAGGTGTACATAATATTTGTCGTGTACCATAATGCCCCGACACGAGCTCCATCCTCTACACCCTGTACACGTCCGTTTTTTAACAACTTGTATTTTCTGCGTCGGTACGCATATATTAGATTTAAGGCGACGTCTACACTTATCTTTTTGGAGAAACTATTTGCGTAGCTTTATTCTAATAGCTAGACTGCCTGGAGAAATAAGCGGCACTAGAACGTATGAAAAGTGAACGGTAGAAAGATTCGGGGATGAACGAGTAATATTCGATTCGCTTCGAAACCAGAGTCAAGAGTTGTTATGTCAGGATAATAGAAGAGTTTGAATGAGATGGTACCTCACGTACCAGTGTGTGCCAATACAAATTTGTATAGCGGTCTTTCATATATACCTACCCCAAAGTTGTGATAGTTTGTTACGAAAATATACGAATGAAAACAGAATAGTTGAAGTTGTCGGGGAAGCCCAAGGAAGACGTGGCAAGACAAAGTGAATCTAATGCTTGAGTCAGGTCGAGTCTTGAGAAAAAATAATGAATTTGAAAAATAATTTCCTTCAGGGCCTATGTCTTCGTCTTTGGGAATGATGTGTGGTTGGTCTTTTTGAATAAAAGAAGGAGTGAACCTAGGTATAGGAGGGACCCACATTGTAAGAGGTAGCAAAAACAAAGGTCGGCAAATCAAGAACGAGTCAAACGTCAACTATGTACATATGTTGGACACGCGTTTTGCGTGTTTCCCGACAGTGCAACAGTGCCAAAGGAACCAATGATAGTTAGTTTTTCCATTGAAATACCGCGAAAACAAGGTCTGCATTCCCATCCGTCGCCTGTGCTCTAAATAGTGCAATCCGTATGTTAAGATTTATTAAAAAGACCTCCCGTCTCCGCAGAGTCGATGATTTTTTCAAGTCGTCAAAACGACCCATTTTTCCTTTGAGTTCCTTATTCTAGGACTTGTATCATTGAAAAATTCTTTTTATTACTGCCACCTCACAAATTAGACATAACAGATCCATCGACGTGTCTACGCAGGCGGCTAAGAAAGGAACTAACGCATGAACAAACTTTGTTGCAACGTAAGTTCCAATAAGAACAGACCTCCCAGATTTTACAAATAATATTGGTATATACCAGAGAGAATTGATTTGGTACAAAAACTAAGAAATAAAACATGTATTACTTATTATTCTTATTATAATATTACAGACATCAATATTATATGTCCACTTTACAATTATTATATTCCACCAACCAACATATGTGACCAAAGTACCTTTAATTGTTTTCGTTGAAGAATACCGCAGAATATTAACTACTGCTCCCAGCCGTCTGGAGTCCGTGAGACTATGATATCCCCAATTATTATTATTAGATTATTCATCCGGTCATCAGTCATCAATCGCTTGGTACAGCTATTTAAAAAAAACGTGAAACAGGGTGGTTCTGACGGTGGGTATCTTCTACCCTGAACCGATGGAGGTCGTCTGACAATCTCCTGACTGTCAAATGTATTATTTAGTAATCATACATTCGTTGCCGGATAATTAGCAGGGGCCATGTAAAGCCAGTACTTCACAGGCAGGCGTAATATTGATTCCCCATCACACTTATTTTACATTCGACTCATGCCACAATTTTATTGCAGAACCGCAACTCTGATATATGGGGGAGAAACAATTACGTTACTGGGTGCTTCGGGCACTGAACATATTACCGACAAAAGTGTGTTGTGGGCGTTTCCGTACAACTGAAGTTAGCTCAATTATTCCATATTTCTGATTTTGGAGCTAAAAGTCATAAGGTCTTATGTAAATTGGTGACATCACTTTTGCACAGAATGTATTTCTTTTTCCCGAAATACGTTGATTTTTCCTCACTTTTACTGATGTCGTTCAAACATTTTTAAATATAGAAATGCTTTCTTCAACATATAATCGATTTTTTTGACCTCTCTGGGACTTATTTACATGAGGTCGTCTCTTAGTTTTTTTTGGGTAAAATGTATCAAATTATTTAGGTTACATGTAAGTATCTCCAAAAATGATGAAGTTACAAGTTTTCAAAGTGAACCTTGGTAAAACGTATGCAATGGTGTCTCGTGACGTCACACGAGAAAAGATTCAGTACCATCCATAATCCAAATGGCAGTGCTTCAGTACGACCGCGCGTGTACCGTTATATCACAAGATTTTCTTTAACCGCCTGCAGCTTCGGTACTACCGGCGACCGGGTATTTTCCAAAAGTTTAAAAAGCTGCATCCTCTGCATGATCTAATTTATATGATACATTTTTAAGTATAGGGTAATTTCGTTTTATGGAATGAAATCATTGTCGATCAGTTTTATTTCAAATCGGTTTAAATGACGCTGCGATGACGAATGAGCGTTGTGGTCATGTTAGTATACTCGACGTAACTAAAAAAATTTAAATGTCGAAACTCTTAAGATCATTTCTACAAACAATACGTCAAACATTACCAGAAACATTTTTGGTTTTATCCATATTCCGTGTCCTCCCTTTTTGAAATATTGAAGCGCATTGGGCGTGGCCACAGACATTTTGTAATTTTTTTGAGATGTCTGACAAGTAAGACGTGTGTGCATTAAGCTTTTCGCTGTCAACTGTCAAAATGATTTCTGACGAGGAAGATGTTCTTGCAATCAGGGAGAAAACACAGATTTCGGGTTCGGCGGTATCTTCGACCTCGAAATTTTTATTTATATCAGGAATTGAAAATCGAAGACATATTTGGTTTAGGTAATTTCTTTCAGGTCTCGAAAACTGATTTAGAAGAAATAGTTTTATTTATTCGGCCAAGTATTAAAAAACATCGTGGCGTTGTGTCGTCATTTCACAAAAAATGCGACTTGGTGTCACATTACGATGTCTCGCAACTGGGGATTTATTTACAAGCCTGATTTACCACTTGAGAACCAGACAGAGATACAGGTAACTACCTATCTTTGCCGCGCTAGAATGTTTTCAGTTGTTTTCTCCATTTATGACATTATAATTTAACAAAATAATAACAAGTTATATAATTTATTGAACCTATAATTATTAAGATCGCTCAGTGTACATAACCCCATCAACTCGTGCAATTGACGCTCCGTGACTAACTGCACCTCGCGGCGGTTGTCGAAATACGAAATAATCCCCTCCCCTGACTTCCCCATGAAATGCGCGGATAATATTTTCCTTCGGCCACGGAAAACACCAACAATGCGTTTTCGAACAAAAATATGGACGGGAACCCCCTGATTTCGAATGTTTGCGCTAATGTTTGAGGTAATGTTTGTGGAAACGGTCGCAGGAGACGTCCGAGGTTCGTAGAAACGTTGGGAAACGCAGCTTAAAGATGTAATCAATTCCATTAGCTTGTCCGTAGCTAGGAGTTGAAAGTTCAGTGTAATTTAGAAAATATTTTTAAATATGCCTACAAGTTCTTTTTGCGTAGAGATTATCAACAAATTTCATTATCCTTATAGTCGAAAGGACTTGTGTATATTGGCGACAACCGTTTTAACCCTTACAGACCCTTTCATACCAATAAAGATTGTTGGTTTCGTTTTCCCGTTGCTGGCATAAATGGCTTTGCGCGATTTATTTTCTACTAAATTTTAGCTACTAGTTCAGGCGGCAGCCATTTTTACATCTTGAAATGTAAGTTTTGTCTCTAACCTCTAGTTTGGAGTATTTTCTCCATGTTTATTTTTTTTAAATTTAATAGTTTACGATTTTTCATTTTATGTGAAACAATCCCTCTGTGCCCTAATTTTCTGTTAAATAAAAATAGCAATAACTTCTGAACCATTGAAAAAAAATAAACCAAAAAAAATCAAATAACTTCACCATTTGTTTTCAAGCATATTATATTTTCTACCTCCGCCAGTTTTAATTCAGGTCTGAAAGGGTTATTTCAAATTCCTTCCATTCCTCCATTATAAGTATTTGAAATTTCTTAGTCCCAATCAAAGGGAAGCATAGAAATAAATCAAGCACTGAGCACGGCCGATGAATACAAAAATAATTCTATTCATATTTTTTCTAAACAAATGGGTAAAGCATATTTTTGTAAGGAGCTTTAAGATGTAAACATATTCGCTCTTTATATGATGCTGGCTTTAACATATTTATTGGTAGCAAGCATCTCACATGCTTGATTCAACAATTTTATGAAGTGCAAATACTCGAAAGACATTACGTTTTAAGAAGAAAATGCGAAATAACCTACTGAATGTTGTTAATGTGATATTAATGGTCTCCGATTACTTTTGATGTTCAGCAAAATTATTAAACTCACATGCCCGAAAATATATTATTTAATAATTATTAAAATATATTAGAAAATATATTAGAATATATTATTTAATAAAGACATTTTTATATTTTTACGTTTTTACGTAGAACCAAAAGTTGCTTAAAGCATTAGATTGACAGTGCAGTGCTCCGATGTTTGAATGTAAACTCTGGCGCGATTCCATAAGGACATTTTTATATTTTTACATATAACCAAAAGGTGATTAAAGCATTAGATTGACAGTGCAGTGCTACAATGTTTGAATCTGGACTTTGGCGTGATTCAATGAAGACATTTTTGAATTTTTTGTCTCCTTTTAACCGGCCAAAAATAATATTTGAAGGCCTTTCGAAATTTAGGACTGGGGAATGAATTAATGTAGTTTATAATATTATTAATTAATTTATATTTATAGTTTATTGTCGCACATAAATATAAATCGGATAAGTTTATCCGAGACACTATCTAGGTTACTAACATGTTCTTTAGAAATTTAAAATCATTCAAAATAATAGCAGCTAAAAAATTGTTGAAACAGTATTGTTGATTCTGGATTTGAAATACTAGATCGACAAAAATGACGTAAAATAATAGGACCCAATGGCCGAGTGGATAGAGTACGAGTTCGATTGTCAGTTGACACCGTTACCTTTATTTTTTTCTGTGTCCTGATCTGTTTCATGTTATTTTTAGATTTATTTCATATTTTATTATTTATAGAGCTGAGACGGTTTAAATGTATCTCCCATTTTAACTCATTCCTTCAACAGTAATCCGGTCCCTTTAATTAATTCACCAGGGTTGTCAGTGGATATGTGGCTATGTCTTCTGGTTCTACAATGTGTCTTCTCAGGTCTCTGAGCCTTGTTCCCAACAGAGCGGGACATTGGCACCAAAGGTGAATTGGCTCTTCACATTTCCTACATCTGTTGGTGTTTTCCAATCCCAACAACTGCATGTGCCTCCTGAAATGGCAGTGTCCCGTTAATAGTCCTACCAGTTCCCTCAGTGAGTTTCTTTCCATATTAAATAGTTGTCTGGTTTGCCTTGTGTCTGGTCCGTTTATGAGTACTTGGGATTGCCTCATTCCGGGTGCTCTTTCCCATTCCTCCCAGTGCTGTTTAGATTTATTAGTTATATATTTTTCTTCAGTGAATGTACATTGTTTTCGACTAATTAACATTAATTAAATTACAAATTTCGAAATTATTTCATGTCAATTTGTCTAAATTTTAATATTGAAAACGGACTAATAATAATTATACAGTTATATCAACATTGACTCATAATAATTATGCCCTTATACAGTTTTATCAACATTGCCGAATATTAGGTTTTTGGCGTCAGTGTGTCAGTTTGCGTGTTTTGTCTTGTCTATTTTATTTAAACCTCAAATAATGAAAAGTAGTACATCTCGCGTAGCATAGAGTAGCCACAACATAGCCGTCAGCGGTAGCCGTGCCACAGCAGAGAGAGGGTCGATTGCCTGCCTGGTGGTATGACGCTGAGTAACTAGCCGTGCGTCGGAATGAGTTCGGAGAAATAACTCACAGTCAGTGGTGGCTGGTGCTCAGAAAAATGGGCGGTACGCTAAAAATCTTGGACATAATATATATTAATAACAAAATAAATTCAATTATAAAAAATCCTGTGTATTAGATTATGTCGATCGTCCATTGTCTCTAACTGGAAAATACGTCGTTGACAAAACATTGAGTCTATGTTGACTAATTGCATTTCTTAAGAATGATTAAATTATTTGTAAGTTGAAAATTACCTTTCACTCTCTACCGACGTCAAAGGGATTGTACACAATTTAACATACTCCTGAAAGCATGTTTATAAATGCTCTATTCATTAATTTAAACATCCGTATAATGCCTATTTATAGAGACACAAAAATCGTGTTAAGGAATTATTAAAGTCATTATTTGTAATCAAGACGTAAAAAATATTTTTGGACGCTTACGTTCTAACGCTTCTAATGAGAAACCTTAAAAAAATGTACTACGGAATTGTATATCCTAAAAAGTTTTTGTTTTCGACTTACACTCCTGTAATACCTACGTAAAATGGGTCTGATTCAACGGTTTTTTTTATAAAATCAACGTTAGTATCATTCTTTCCGTTGCTTTCAAAAAACGAATCCCAATGACATATTAACATGTCACAGTATATCTCTGTGCATTGTGTAGTTTGAGCGAAACATTGAACGAAAAGAGTAGATGTTAAAATAGGTAAAAATGCTCATGACAAACCGTTCCTTTTGAAGAAGTGGAAAAAATTCGAACGCCGTCTTCTCTGGGTTAGTAATTTTGCAAGGCAATGTACCTACGATTTCGACCAGATTACAAAATATGGGAAGATTCTCTTAAAATTCTTTGTACGATATGCGAAACGAACCACTGCTCTGATTATATGTACATAACGCTCTGCTTTTGTTCAGAATGCATTGTATAGACATTTATATTTACCTATGCGTTATGTTATAACCGAATCGAGTTTTGCGGGTATATTTGTGATGAGGCGACTCAAAATGTAGTACATTGTTCTACACTCTAGAATTTTTAGATTGGCGGAAATTCAGGGAGTGCGTTGGTCTTCCGCTCCTTGGGGATAGCCGCCACTGCTCACAATGTGTCGATTTTTTTTCCTTTCAGACCATGTTATGTTTAGTTAACATGTATATAAAGTGTGAAGTACAAATCTTAACATTCTTTAAAATAGTATAGACTACCCGACCTTCCTTTTATAGAAATTGGAAGAAAAGAGGTAATAAAAATCACTACGTGGGTAAAAAAAATCAGGCGATTTAAATGACGGAATCTCTTAAAGAAAACACATAAATAAAACTGTCTTAGCTCGAGTGTTTTGGTGTCAAAGCGTGGTGTATGGTTCTTGGTCGCATTTTCCATTTTTATCCCACTTTACGTCGGAATATATCTCCATCAGGCTCAAATTGTGCAATACCGTATTTCCTCCACTGCGTGCTATAAAATCCTGCCGCGGGGAGCTACACTGCAAACTGTCTCTCTGCTACATACTTCGTGTGTGAGAAAGGGTTAGAGAGTGCGTGGCGTGCCTACATCTCCCTGAATAACGCGTAGACCTGGAACAGACACGCTCCGAATAGGATCAAACATTTCGGCGATATTTACTCAATTTTATTATTCAGACATTTGTTTTGCGGGAAGAAAACATTTTCGGTTCGTTTACGACCTTCGAATTGCTTCTGGTGCCATTCCACGGCTGTAATGTCGTTTCTACGTGGTGTTGTTTGCTAACGGCGGAGTGCTGATGACGGCCGCTATTGGCCGCCGCAATGTGTTTCAATGCGATGCGCTGTTAAACCTGGACAGTCGTAAACGATAATTTTCTATAGAAAACACTGCAAAAGATAGTCCGGACTGTAAACAACCCAATAAAATTGTTCCAGCCAGGGAATATAACGATATAGATTTTGTTTTATTTTTCCGGTTATTGTTTTAACTGTTTACGATATAACACTTAAACTATGCATGACAGACAATGTGACTAACGTATGTCGGAGACTATATAATGCGTAGATTATATAATATGGGAATGTATGTCTCTTGTGAAAGCAGGTTACAAGAGGCGCATAAGCGTGTTTAAAAACCTATGGGTAAATTTAAACCACATATACCTATATATAAATATATATATATATATATACACGGTGTCCGGAAACTCGTAGTACAAGCGGGAAACTGGAGAATCTACACCACATGGGGAACCCAAATAATAATAAAGTTTTTTGATTTGAGCATTTTCAAAAAAAAAAAATATATATTTTTCGGCTATTTTAGGGTTAAAGTTTTTTCTGGTGTTTAGGGTTGAACAACAGATGTTTTAACCCTGCAGAGCAGAAATATTTTATGATTACACCGGGTTAAATGAAGGGTGATTTCAAAATAATGCTTCAAATCCAAGTTTCTTCATTTGTTTTACTTTCAAATAGTTTTAATTAGTTGGGTACTTTGATCTTCAGTAATAATTTATAAGAATTTGATTAAAAAAAATAAATAAAAAAAAAATCAACTTGAAACTCGATTTACTCGATAACGAAAGCTCAAATAAAAAAAAAATATATACTACAAAATCGACTCCAAATGTGATGTAGATTCACCAGTTTCCCGCTTGTACTACGAGTTTCCGGACAGCCTGTATATAGGTAATTTAAAAAAAAAAAATATATATATATTTTATTACCTAAAATTATTTTTAATTCTAATAATTGTGTTCGGGTCCAATTAGACCCGTTTATGCCATATAAGCAGTTATAAACTGTTTTATAGCTTATTTTCCAAAATCAGTTCAAAAATGTTTAAATTAAAATTTAATAGAAAGTGAATAATTTTATATATATTACATTCACTACGCAGGAATATTTCACATGATCACAGACAGCCGAAATATGCATGTTTAATAATTAACGTACGGTAAGGTGCTGCTACATTCCTTGTCCAATATCCTTGTTTTGCTTAAGGGTGATTTGTATGAAACGAGAAGTTTGGAACAGATGGATTGCTCACTTGTTAGGTGAAAACACTTTTGATTAATATGTGTGTATTTGATATGTATGTTCCAGCGAAGCTTTAGTCTCGTTACAGTAAGGCTCGGCATATCAGTCAGTCCGTATCCTCACTACGTACGATATACCTCGCTCAAATTAAAGCGGACTAAATCTGCCGTTCAAGCCTTGATAAGCGGCACTAGCATTCACTTGTCAAACTTGACGTTTATGTTGATTAAGTAAATAATATTAACTATGATATTCTTCAATAATAACGATTACAACAAAATTTACGTAAATTGCTTTTTTTCATCAGTATGGACTATAATATTTATTGAGAAAAATCTCAAATATCCATTGTATTGATCGTTAGGTATTATCAGCGCCTTGGCAAGTCAGCGCCCGGAATGGACTGCTCAAATTACAACTGCACCCGACCGAACCTGGGGGCCTACTCGGTATCTTTCGAAACATTCTTACCGCCAGCTTAGCCACGTCACAAACCCGTATTTACCCTTCCTTATCGGTGTTAAAAAATACGCGTCCTCCAGTGCTATACACTCGATAAATATTTATTTATTGTAATTACTCGTATGGTGGAGAAATACCAAAAAAATTTAACCCTGTGTTGGGTATAGTTACAGAGATATTTTATTAATCTTATTCTTCGAGGGAGGCATCTAGGTCTGCGTGCCAGTGAGGGCCTCAGGCGTCGCCATGTGGACCTCATCAATCCCGCCGGGGAATGAATGGAGCGGGCATTCGCTGACCAAATGTCCAGGGTCTGCACCGTGCCACATTCACAAATCGCCGACTCTTTAAGGCTCCATCTGTGCATCATGTCGGCACAGCGACTATGGGAGCACCTTAACGTATTGATGGCGGACCAGGTTTTGCGAGGCAATGAGAACCAAGGCTGTCTCTCCGTGGGTTCCTGTATGAGATGGGCATTTCCCACGTTGACCGTTTGCCACTCAAGTTTCCACCTATCTTCTGGGGTGAGAGGTAATCGGAGGAGCCTCTCTCCTATTATTAATTAGAGACGATGTTCACTTAGTTGACAGCACCGGCAAAGAAAGGTTTAGCCACGAACTTACCGGTACAGAGTAGGCCCCCTGGTTCACATTTGAAAAAAAGAATATAAACTGAAGCCGTTGTGTACTGCCGCAAATTTATCGCCGTCCGTCAGCTGACTCACGTAGACTGTTGTGGTGATGAAAATTTCGATTTAATATGTGATTTTTGCCTTCGGCAAAGAAGAAAATAAACCACACTATTCATTACTATTTCTAATATGTGGGGTTGTATATATCAATACAAATATAATATATACTTAAAAGACTTTATTAAAGCGTTTTATTTAAAAAATATCTGTATTACCTGTAGGTATTTATAAAGTTCATACTATCTGTTGCCGGGTAGGTACCCGATATATGGGTAGGCATCATCGAGTACCCTACGAATAGCAGGCATGGTGCCCGATATACAGGATTATCGAAAGCAAAATATCTCCTTTTTCATATATTTCCTTCTAAATTAGTAAGCCTGGTCGATAAATTATTTTCATATTCCATAGATGGTAAAAAACTATTACATTTAAATCCTCGAACATTTATTTTCAGAAAATTCAAGCATTTTCTTCATTTTAGGGCTGCTCAAAAAAAGTACCCGGTAAATGGGGACTTTACTCTACATTTGTGATCTACCATAAGTATTTTCCCCAAAATGGCTACTTATATGCAGAGAAATTTTTTTTTCAAGATAGGGAACAATTTGTAACCGAAACAGGAACATATCACATAAACCTACAGACAGACGAAATGCCAAATAGTCGAGTAATTAGAGTTAAAACAGGACTTCCACTATGCTCAGTCAACTAGAATTTTTAAAAGAAGAGAAGGACGAAAGTTACGAGTTTGCCTTATTTTTAAAGTTTGAACATGACTTGCATTATTTGTCTATTTTTGTTTGTGTTCACACTAAGTAAATTCTGCCACAACACTTAAAATAAAATAAACTAAAACATCATACAAAGAATGACATCTAATATAAATCTCTAAATACGAGTAAGTATAAAATAAAATAGTCTGTCTGTTTGTGCGCTTAGCTCTTCTAAATTACGCTATTGTTTTTGATAGTATTTGACCATCGTTTAGTGAATTTCTAACTGAAGGTTTTTGTTTATAATGCATGCATAATATAAGTACAGAAATTTCAATGTTCATTATAGAATTCACAACCTCAAAACTTTACTCCAAATCAATCAAAACCTCGAGCAACGATGGGTATACGTCAGCTAGTAATAAGAATAAAATTATGTTAATGTGAAATGTGTCTTTCTCGGTGTTAATTAAATGGTTTCAGTGTAAATTAACTCTTAATCTTAGGACATAAATATGTCGACCAACGTTTTCGTAGTTCCCACTAAAGCCCAAAGTTATTAATACACGCAAAAAGCGGCAAAGTTCAAAATTTACCTGGGCAACGCGTTAAGATTAGTTAAAATTTAAGACAGTTTCTAACAACTTTCTTAATACCTACCCATTAGATAAGAACAAACGTCTACTAAGTTAGCCACATAACCGAAATTAATAATAGTTTTGAAAACAGGTAGACGAAAAACGTTATTAAACCAGGGTCTACTAATATCTCGTCGAAAATTTTTTCACTATTAGAACGCAATAAGCGGTGCGCGTAGATCGCATTCGGTAATTTTAGTTAGAGCATTGAGAGAGTCGGAGGTCAGTTGAAGGTAAAAAAACTGAACCTGTTTTTTCGCTTCATGTCTCATCTGATAGTATTAATACGCTTGCGTCTGGACGATGTAGGCCCTCTGATTGGTCAAATTTAAATTGTTTGTTTCGGTTAAATTCCGCTAACTTGAAAATTAAAACCCGATTTCATCACCAGATTTCTTCAAAAGCATCTTTTCTGATCATATAATTTTTGGATAATATCGAAGAAAATATGTTTTAGAAAGTTCACGATTCATTGGATTAATTACATTGCAGTAAAAATTATCCACAATTACGTATTGAAATTTGACGTTTATCATTATTCACGCGAAAGACACATTGTTCAGTGTTGCCAGCGTATATCGATTTCCAATCAATGTAAAAAGCTTCTAAAGCCAGTTAGTGTCAAGCAATGTACAATGTCAGTGTGATTTTTTAAAGTGAGATATATATATACAAATATATAATTATAAATCCACCATTATAAAGCCGGCTACAAAAATAACCGGTTCCACTCGATACTTAAATACGTAATTAATTATTTTTTGATATTACAACACCGACCCCATGCGCTGTCATGTTTAATATGTGTCATTTGTGATAATTACAGAATTATTGACGTGATAACCAAGAAATTTGTTTACAAACTACCTACCTGTGAATCGCTAAAAAGAAATATTTTGTTTTCAGATTATTATTTCAATTTGATTACTATGGCTAAAAGGAATGTGGACAATATTTTACCAGAATTGGTCGAATTTCGGAATGTTCGAATGAGAGGGAAATTTACCAAGCGATCAAAGTGCCATAGTAGTGTATTCTTGAAAGCACATAATTATTTCGGCGTCATATCAAAAGAGTGTCATATAAAAAGGTAAACTGTTACATTCTTGCTGTCATACTGGAAAAATAATACCACAAATTTTAGCTTATCCTCCAGCAATGTTAATTTCTTATATCAAAATGATCTGTTGTTTATGATTATCTTGTCTAAATATAATACATCAATGACTGTAAGGAATCGTTGAGATCAAACCAAAAAAATTTACCGAACTAGAAAATAGATTATTTAAAAAAAAAGTGGATACCGCCCAACTGCTCTGAGATAGTGGAATTACGGTATCCTTAATTATTGGTATATGTTGTGAGGCTGAAGGTTGTGAGGTGTGGAAGGATGAGTTCATTTGTTTTTATTTATTAATTTTATTTTAGCCATTTGTACTTCAAAGCTTACAAATGTCTAATGTATGTTTAATTGCGTATATGCATCTTTACGTTATTATTATTAATTGCATATTATTTTAATTAATATGGCTCCTACAAATCAGCTTGAATGTATCCATAAATGGTGAAGACTTTAGAGGTTCCGGTACAGTATAGAAATCGTTGAAAAATACAGTATATATATATATACTGTATTTTTTTATTAATATAATTCCTCAAAATATTAATAGGAAAACATATGAACTGCTCACTGCGGTTTGAAACCAATGAATCCACCTACATTTCGCCAATGCAATGGCTTAAAACGTTTTGCAAACTTGGCATAATGTAAAAAAAATCGCTCGAGTGGTAAGATGTAATAAAATATTTTGTATAAGCAATTTTTATTATAAGCAATAACATTAACCTCAAACACATATATAAAATGAAAAAATCTTCCGAAAAAAAATAAATGCCGTCGATGGGAATTGAACCCGCACCTTCTAGTTGCCGGTCAGGTACACGGAACCACTGTGCTACGGCGGATTATTTTTAACCGCTAAAATAATTCAATAAATACTTGTATTTCACTAAAAAATTATTGCTTTTTAATTTTTATTATCCTTTGTGCTATGCATAAAACCTTGTCTTTAAAACAAATGTTTACCAGAATACCAAATAATAAAGTAATTTTAAGTAAAGAATACTCACGAAACAAGAGGTAACCGATATAAATTTTATTATCGACCAAACAAAAAGCATAGTAAAAAGGTTAAACTGAGTTTATATCCCAGAGAAATATATTCTTCCAATCGCCAATACTCAGCATATTGAATCATTTAGACGCTTTTAGCGCTGAACATTAAAAATCCTTCGATCAAAAAAAAAATCTGTTGGAATATCCTCAATGAGAATACATTAAACGAATTGATGAAATTTGGTTGGTGCGCGTGGATTCGGTGAACTGGAAAATTTCACCTCCCACTAACGAACGTTCCCTTTTATTTTTCCAAATCCTATAAAGTTTTCAACTCAATTATCGCCAAGACCGACTTTCGACAGTGGATGGTACATCGCGTCCCATGTTATTAAGTTAAAATCACATTATTATTCAGGATTTGAAGAAGATTTCATTCGGGTGGTTTTATAACGTCATACTTCGAGAATCTCGTCGATGGACATTTCCGTAATCCATAAAAGATTCGTCCAAACTTTAGTAGTTCGACAGAGATTGTAATCGAATATTCAGTGAAGTTTTTCCAGTTTTGCAGACGGGTTATTTAAATATTTTATTTTATTCAAATGGGTAAGCTCTTCCAAGATTTATTGCTGTCACTATTATCTTGTATAGGTATCTTTATTGATTATTAAATTGGGTTTTACTTGAAAGGATCCATCCAAGTAAAGTGAGACGTATTTTTAAGGCGAATAAAGGAACATCTTAAACCGAAGAATCATCGTCCAGACAGATAAGATTAAGGATAATGTTGAGAGAGATGAACAAAACTGATTCCATCCTTTTTTTGTTAAAATAGTTTTTGTGTGAGCCCGAGTTTTTTTTATATTCACGCAGTTGTGCATACTCCTATCATTTTTAAATTTCTTCAGTCATTTAGTACAATTGAAAACAAGTAGAAATTATAAAAGAAAAATTGAATTTTGTTAAATATTTCGGTTTTACACATTTTTACTAGCTACCGTAACAATATTAAAGCTATAAAATAAATTTAACTGGTAAGAACTAAAATGCAGTTAGAAAAAGATAGCATTGAAATTGTATTACCGTATGGTATCAGTTCTAAACGAGTTGGTAATTTGTAAGTCGGCTCGTATGTGGAACGAGCTACCGGCATCTGTTTTTCCTCCCTCCTATAATCCGAGCCTCTTCAAGGCCCGCATTAACAAATCCCTTCCTACAGCCCCTACCTTATTCCGCCTCACAACGCCGCCCAACCGGGTGATGACATAGTTCCCCTGTCTGTACACTGCACAGGCAGGGACACTCTTGTGAGGTGTCACAAAAAAAAAAATATATATTCAGAAATCCTTTTTCGGCTTTTAACTTTTTTTAAATATTTTATTGTATTTTTTTCTTGCTAGAGCAATAACAATGAGTTACAAAACTTATTGTAGGACGAGAGGAACTTACAATATTTATGGTGGGAGTTATTAGCTACATTTTTACAATGATATTTTGAAATCAGAATTATAAGTTTCACTTACGACAAAAAAGTACAAAAATAGAAAAATAATAAAAATTATCATTTTCACATACAAAACGGAGAGAGAGAGAGAGAGAGAGAAAATGGGAAGTTAAGTAGAACAAACAGGAAGAAACAAAAAGGATACTGACAGGGATATACACATAAGCACAAAGCCAAAGTAGGAATTTACAAGAATTTACTTACCCACTAATACATTGGTAAAAATAGATTATGCTGGATTAAAATTACAGGGGATAGTAAAGGAGAGATAAAGAAACAAGACAAAATACAACTCGACAAGAATTACATATTTTCGTTTTTATATGCTTTTTAAAAAATATTCTTTTAAAGCCTTACTTTGAATTTTTTGTATATGCTGGCTGTTTTCAAACATATCTTTATTTGCTATCCATTTTTCCTGAATGACAAGAGTGATGAAATTACACTACTTTGAACTAAACATAAATAAAATAGCTTTGGAAAAATATTAAACAATAAAATAAATTAATTAAACAAAAAATATTGTAACAATTTAATTATTTTGACAGCGTTAAATACGCAACTCTACTAGCAGTTATAAAATAAATTTTATATTTTTTAGAAGAACAATGAAGTTGCTTACGTGTGTGAAATGAAAAATTTCACACGTCGACAGTTCAGATGGAGCGGGGAGGGGCGATGACCTGTTAAATTGATTTACGCACACCTGAAACAATAATTTGAGGCAAGACTGCCAAGATTTTTGCTTATCCCTCCAACGACAAAATAAAAATAGAGTGTTGAGTTGTCGGATATGAGACAGTGGAAAACGTGGATAGTGAAACTATGAACTTCAAAGGTAAGGACTATGTACCTACAACATAACGCTCGATATGTCATTGATAATCAAAAGTTTTATTTTGTTATTTTCCCGATGAATATTGGAAATATCATTTCATATAAAAGACATGTTAAGGGGTACCAGAGCTATGAAAATACGGGGTGCCCGTGTTGTTTTAACTACATTGAAAACGTCTTTATGATTTTTTTACGAATTAAGCATTAAATATGGTCGTTAATTTTACACAAATGAATATTTATCCTTCGGAGTTAGTCACTGAAATATATACCGTGGGTATTTATTAGTGCTTTGGGGATCTGGTAGCGGAGACACAATGAAAGAAGTTGTGAAGGTCACTTGTGAGGTGACTTCGGGACCGAATGGCGATGATCCTGAATGCAGAAGGTGAAGTGGTCTAGGTGGTAGTTGGCGACGGCGCGCTGACTTGTGGATGTGTCAGAAACTAGTGAAGACCATGGGTCTTCCAGGTGCTCCAGTGCTGAACAAGGTAGCCGAAGATTCGATGGACTTGTCGGCGGTTGAATGGGAGATGTAGGCTGGCGAGGATGTCGCGGGCCGATGCCCGGACCGGCGAGGATGCCGCGGGGTCTAGGCTGGATGTAGCGCTGGCCAGGAATGCTGAGGCCAGGGCGCTGTGATGATCCCGTTGGAGTCACTCGCGAGACTGTAAATTATTGAACGAATAATGACTGACTGTGTAGGGCCTATTTATATAGCCAAGCCGACGTCGGCAGTAGCTACGCGAGACCGCTGGTAAACTGCCGGTTACTCGCTTCAGCAAGATTCATCTGGTGGTTTCGATGGCGCTGAAATTATGCCTAGGCACTTGCCTAGAACCTTCTGGTCAATGCGCGTAATGTACCCAGTCAAACTCGCAATTCTATTGACGTCGCAAGTAGGTGCTTGTAGACAGCAGGTAGCCGGTATTATTTACGTTACGCAATTAATTGTGACTTGCAAAATGTCTCGAAAGTTCCGCGGCTCATGCATTCTATATCAGTCGACTTTCCGGAACCTTCTAGGAGTATCGATCGCTATAGTGCCTATAAATTTTCGTCAAAAGTCAAAAGGATTACTGATTTGTATCTCTTAATTCATCACATTAAACATTGAAGGTGTTTTTTTCATACAAAACGTCCAACAAAGACCATTTAACTAGTAAAGAAGGGTATACAGGGATAGGAAAAGTGGGGTTGGGAGGTTTTAGAGCAGAAACAAGTGCACTTGAGGGGTTAATTAATGATCGACGGCGTTCCTCTTTCTGGGACGAGAAATGGTTACAAAATCTGGCATTGGCTCAAGATTGATTTCAGGACCTGGGTGCTCAAAAACTATATTTTTTGCTGATATTTTTACAAAATAGTACCTTGAAAGAATTTAATTATATTTAGTGAATACTTGGGATATTCTAGAATATCTACAATGCATGTAAAACTGACCAAATATTGTAAACTTAATATATTCTATTTAGTGAATACTTGGGGTACTCTAGAATATCTGCAACGCATGGAAAACTGACCAAACATTGTATGCTTTAAAAAAATATCATGAACATAAAACCACGTTCATAACTCGCTTTACTGTAATAATACGTATGTATATGACACTAAAGCACTTTAACTTATGTCGGTACACGTCATTATTCATTTAGTCAAAAAAAAATATTTGCTTGAAAGAAATATTTTCACAAAAATAATTATTTTTACGAACTCATCATTTTATTCAGAAAAAATACGAGCGGACTCGGGACGAAGATATAAATAAGAAAGGCTAATGGTATATTACGGTATTCGTTTGGCGGGATGACAGATAGACTGAGTAGCTCAATTAGTCAGACATTTGCTTGTTTAGCAAAAAATACAGATCAAAAATTCTTGCCTTAACTTTTTTTCAGGAGATATTAAATAATTTCTATAGCTTAAGCGTTAGCATTTCTATGTAATTGGTAATAATGGAGATATTGTGAGTTATATCCAATAAAAACCAAAGTACATGATTTAGTTCGTGTGATTAAAATTTAATATACTCAGGCTTATAGTTATTAAGTAAATTTATTGCCTGACTGCTAAAGTGACATGATTTTATGTGATTCTTTAAATAAAGAAAACTTAAGCACTCGATCCATTCAGGTACAACTAATGAAAATTATTTTTTTGTCAAAAACTGTACGCACTATATCCAATATGTCAATAATTAAAAAAAATAACAAAACAATTCATTTATAATAATAATAATAGATAAAACCGATAATAAAAATAATAATAATGGATGACTTGTATAGCGCCGTTTTTGTGCAAAATCACCTCAAGGGCGCTGTACAAACTTATAATACACAGTTATTTCACAATTAATTAATTAAAATAATATATAGTATATTTGCGGCACGTTCCAGCGTGGAAGATACTACCAGTATCGCCCTGGTGTAAGACCACCATTCAGAATTGAAACGTTGCTCCAAATGGCTTTAGCCGTGTTTAGTGACTAGATCTGAATAGCCAGGTACTTCCCCACCTTCCTCTTTCCCTTCCCCACTTACCTTCAGCCTCACAACATCCCCCAATTGGGGATGCCATAGTCTCACTGGCTCCAGACGGGAGCAGTTGGGACTCTTGTGAGGTATTCACTATAAAAAAATAAAAAAAAAAAGCAGCCGAAACTGTAAATACAATGTAAAGCACGAAGAAACGTGCTAAAAAATGAAAATAATGGTGGAATGTTAAAAAATATATAATAAATTTAGGTAAATATTTGTAACATAGAAAAAACTCAACAAACAATTAAATACGCCACAATAATGGTTTAGGGTTATATTCTCTACGTGCTAAAACATAGATAAATACAGTAAAAAATGGTAAGGTAGCTAAAAAATGTGTAATAAAAACGATGTTTAGTAACGTAGTAGATAAAACGTAAGTAGTTAGATAAAACGTAAAATATACTTAGCTGCAAAAAAAGGTAAATACGGTAAACGGTGGTAAATATCAAGTAGAATACAGTGAGACACGTGCTAAATTTTGAAAAAATATGGTGAATTTTGGAAAAACTCAACCAAACAAGCTAAAATACGACATTTGTCAAAAACTGCGTGCTTATTATGCTAAACACTTCAGGTGATTTTCATAAAAGGGCGCTATAAAAATCATCCAATTATTATTAATTAGTTTTTTTTTAAATCTGAAATTATCTAAGATAAAACACAACATATGAAAAAAGTGTTCCATTGACCAGGCTAGGACGGAAAAAAACGTGAAACCTCTCCACAAAGACAAAAGATGGTAAGTAGACAGTTTACAGTTAGTTGCTATTTCTACAATTTTTCTCCATGTTTTACCACGTGCCACTCAGTTTTACCATTATTCACCAATTAACATGCGTTACTAAACTGGTTTGGTAATATTATATCCCTTTGCAGAATTTCTACTCCTTTTTTTGTTTTATGATAAGATAAAACCAACATAATTATTTAAAAGTGATAAATAAAAAACATGAATTTGTATGTTTGTTGTTTGGTTTGGTTTGCCAACAATGAGCGATGCGGCCGCAGTAGAAAAAGCCCGCGCCCCCGGCCTACGCCGCGCTGTCTACGCCACAGATCGCTACGCTGATATCAGCCCGCGGTATAGAGTGATGGTGACAGCTACTGCAGAGTGCTCAGCTGCTCAACCGATAACCCGAAGTGGTCTAGTTAAAATACTTATTATTGATGGATTAGATAACAATGTTGAGTTATAAAAAAAATATTTATTTATTTTTATCTTAACTAAATAATTGTAGTTGGCTAGTAGAATTGATTTTTATAGGAGTAAATTAAAATTAACGAAATCAATTCTTCATGATTTTATTGTAAAATATTTATTCGTAAGTTTTTTCTTTAAACTGTGATGGTTATACCCGTCAATTTAATACATCATTGAAGAAGGAAATAATAAATGTAAATTAAACATGAAACAGAACTAGACACAGAAAATAAAATGAAAGATAAC
This sequence comes from Hesperophylax consimilis, assembly GCF_061612785.1. Classification (NCBI taxonomy): domain Eukaryota; kingdom Metazoa; phylum Arthropoda; class Insecta; order Trichoptera; family Limnephilidae; genus Hesperophylax; species Hesperophylax consimilis. Next base: position 1,005,974 of record NC_142858.1, read on the forward strand.
AGCCACACATAGTTCGATTCCTAGTTGTGTTATTTTTTATTTTTATTGTTTGGTTCTGTTTCGTGTTTTATTTATATTTGTTAGTATTATATTTTTCTTCGACGATATTAAATTACAATAATGGTTATATCATGGATCTAATTTTAGCACAAAAAATTATTAGATTCATGTGCGACGAAGGAGGTAAACCATATGTTGACTTATAACGCCGTGGAGAAAGTAGTGGGTTCCCTCCAGTGTTGTAAATATATAGGAAGGAAGCCATGTCTTGAAACCCTAAGATGACTAAGAATTTTCCGTTTAGTGACCGGTAAGTGGCCGAGTTGATCCTAACCATCAGGTTAGATCGAGTTGATCCTAACCATCAGGTTAGATCGAGTTGATCCTAACCATCAGGTTAGATCGAGTTGATCCTAACCATCAGGTTAGATCGAGTTGATCCTAACCATCAGGTTAGATCGAGTTGATCCTAACCATCAGGTTAGATCGAGTTGATCCTAACCATCAGGTTAGATCGAGTTGATCCTAACCATCAGGTTAGATCGAGTTGATCCTAACCATCAGGTTAGATCGAGTTGATCCTAACCATCAGGTTGTATGGATTTGTAGTATCTGCCGTGGGTACCTTGCTTGTTACACACAAGGTTTCTCCTAATTCTTTTTTAAAAATATTCCTTATCCTTCAGAGGATTTTCTTTAATTTCCATCTATTTCATTTATTTCTTTAGTTCTTTTGTTGATTTTTAACTAATTTCTAAGTACGCTATGTATATTTCGCTTGTTTTTTTCCGTTTCCATATGTCGGTCCTATTCTCTTCAGTGATTCCAAGGTTTTCTAATTTGTAATTTAATTTAAATCTGTCTACATCAAAAATTGTACATTTTTCTAAAAGATGGGTACTGTCCTGAATAGAAGTTTTATCACACGGGCATTTGTCATCGTCTATTATCTTGAAGCGTTTCAGGTATTCTTTGAAGCATCCATGTCCTGTCAGCATCTGTGTCGCATGGAAGCTATTTTCCGCGTGTTTTCTCTTTTGAATTGCTGCGTAAATATCTGGGAAGTATTTCTTAGTTATTCTGCCCGTGCTTTCTTCCATATATCTGATATTCCATTTTTCTTCCGTCTCTTTCTTTAATGTTATTTTAGTGAAACTTGGAGGTACCTTACTGTAGTCTGGACACTTTTTCAGTAATCTTCCCTTCTTTGCTACCGCATCTGCTTTTTCATTTCCCTCTAAGCCTTTGTGGGCTCTAACCCATTGAAATTTTACCCGGTTGTTATTTTCACGGCATGTGTCTAATTTTCCCAAGCACTCTCTTGCTATATGGACTAAGCCAACTCGTAGAATCTCCGACCAGAATACCAGACATCCCATCACATCGAGCCAACCTACTCGATTTGTTTCTCACTAGTGAGCCACTCGGGTACAGAGTGGAGGTGACAGCGCCCTTAGGATCCTCTGACCACTGCCTGATTACCACCTCTGTCCCATCCTCCATGAACCGTCAACCCGACAAACATGTAAAGAGGAAGGTATGGCACTACAGGGCAGCAAAATGGGATGGCATGCGGTCTTTCTTCGGCGCCTTTCCTTGGAGTACTGTATGCTTTAGCTCCGAGGACCCATCAATTTGTGCACGCGAGGTAGGAGAAGTAATCACATCAGCAATGGATTGCTACATTCCGTTCTCCGTCAAATCCTCTGGAGCGGGCACAAAACCGTGGTTTGACCATCGCTGTGCTGAAGCTGTCAGACTCAAAAATACGGCTTTTAATGCACTCCGGAAGATTAGCTCCATGAATAACCTTTCGGAATACCGACAACGGGCAAGGGATTGTAAGAGAGTTCTAAATAGAGCTAAGAGCGATCACGACCAGAGAATTGCGAAAAAGCTGGCTGACTGCCCCACTGGTAGCCGTGCTTTCTGGTCACTCGCTAGCTCGATCGGAAGAAATTTCTGCAGAACCACTTTCCCACCTCTGACCAAGCCTGATGGTCAGCTGGCTAACTCGGCCCGCGAGAAGGCTGAATTATTAGGCAAAATTTTCGCGGAAAACTCTACTCTTCAAGATAACGGAGAGACTCCCCCTTCCATTCCGCACTGCGGTTTTCAAATGGAGGAACCGAAGATCCGGAACAGAGAGGTTCTCCGAGTCTTGAACGAGCTGAAAGTCGACAAAGCCAGTGGGCCGGACGGAATACCTGCCTTGGTCCTCAAGAGGTGCTCTGCAGAAATGACTCCAGTGCTCGCGAAATTATTTAGGCTCTCTCTCAAAGGTGGAAAGGTGCCAGATCTTTGGAAAAAGGCAATCGTCCACCCAATCCCAAAAAAGGGGGACCGCTCCGACCCTTCTAACTACCGCCCCATAGCCATCACTTCCATACTCTCGAAGGTATTAGAAAGGGTGGTTAACAACAAATTGCTCACATATCTCGAGAATAACAATATCTTAAGCGATCGGCAATATGGATTTCGTCGAAACCGATCGTGTGGCGATCTACTCGGATATGTAACGCATATTTGGGGGCGGTACATGGAACGTTTTGCTGAAACCCAAACCGTTGGGTTGGATATCTCCAAAGCCTTTGACAGAGTCTGGCACCGGGCGCTTATCGGGAAGTTACCATCGTATGGGATCCACCCAACCCTGCATAGTTGGATTGCGGACTTTCTGAGCGGAAGAACAATTCAAACCGTGGTTGACGGCTCTTCTTCCTCACCGCACCAAATCAATGCGGGGGTGCCACAAGGATCTGTGCAGTCTCCGACGCTGTTTTTATTGCACATCAACGATCTCGTTGAATGTGCACCAATTCACTGCTACGCTGATGACAACGCCGTTCACGAGGGTTATCTTTTTGACAGGCCCCCTTCCACCTATGATGTCCAAACAGCTCGGGAAGTTTTGAAGCGAAAAATTGACCACCATCTAGAGATGGTTCGTGCCTGGGGTAAGGCCAACTTGGTCAGTTTCAACGTCTCAAAAACCCAAGCGTGTCTGATTTCGGCAAAGAGGGAGATCAATGACTGTCTGGTGCAATTTGATGGGAGCACTCTCCCCAATAAAGACTCCATTGAAATGCTTGGAGTTACTATATCAGACCAGCTCAAGTATCGGGGATCCATAGAAGCCCGAGTAAATCAGGCCTCCAAAAAGTTGGGCGTCTTGTACAGGGCTAGGAGATTCTTCAACAGTGACCAGCTGCTGACCCTGTACAAGTCTCAAGTCCGCCCAACTATTGAATTTGGGAGCCACCTTTGGGCTGGTGCCCCAAAATACTTGATAAACCTGCTTGAGTCTGTGCAAAGGAGAGCGATCCGTCTGATTGACAATCCGTTGTTAACAGACCGATTGCCTTCTCTAATGCATAGACGCAATGTAGGCATGCTGTGTCTGTTCTACAGGTATTTCAATGGAGCCTGCTCCAAGGAGCTAGCAGCATTGATTCCTGATGCACCGGTGCACGTGCGCGAAACTCGACGGACACGAACTGAACACCTGTTCACGGTTGACGTTGGCTTCATGAGAACGGGCCGTTTTTACGACTCGTTTTTATGTAAGTCGGCTCGTATGTGGAACGAGCTACCGGCATCTGTTTTTCCTCCCTCCTATAATCCGAGCCTCTTCAAGGCCCGCATTAACAAATCCCTTCCTACAGCCCCTACCTTACTCCGCCTCACAACGCCGCCCAACCGGGTGGTGACATAGTTCCCCTGTCTGTGCACTGCACAGGCAGGGACACTCTTGTGAGGTGTCACATAAAAAAAAAAAAAAAAAAAAAAAAAAAAATATCGTTCGTAGTTCTCTCGTCCCTTAATGTTTCTAGTGATGATTTGCTGTCTGAGTTTATAGTTATATCTTTATCTATTATTCCCTTCCTTTGAACCCATTCTATGGCTTTTTGAATTGCTAACATTTCTGCTTGGTAAACGGTGCAGTAGTCTTCTAATTTAAATGATTTTGACACCCAATCTTTCCCATTTTCTTTTATTACTACTCCTGCGCCCACTTTACCGTCCTGTTTGCTTCCGTCTGTATAAATTTGTATGGGATCCTCGTTAATTTTATTTCCATTTTCTAACTCTATTTTTATATTTTCTTTCACTATTTTCCCTGGATGTGGTAGTTCATTTATACAGCATGTGGTCATTATTTCCCTGTCAGCTGGTAAGAAGTGAGCGGGTATTCCTTTTCTGTTTATTCTGTAGATATTTTTAATTTCGGCTATTTTTAGATCTATTGGTGGTGTTCCTGCTAAGGCTAAAGCTGAGGTGGTGGAGATTGTTCTATACCCCTTACAAATTCTTATTGCGTATTGACGTTGAATACTTTCTAGTTTTTTCCTATTTTTTACTCTTTTACACGTATCTCCCCAGACCCCTGATCCGTACGTAAATAACGGCACGATTGCCCCGTCGTATATTGTCTTTACAATTTCTGGTGATAGTCCCCACGTCGGTTTTGCCGCTCTGCATAAGGCTTTAAAGATGGTCGAGGTTTTACCGCAAATATAGTCTATGTGTTTGTCCCATCTAAGCTTGTTATCGATTACCATACCCAAAATTTTTATTTCCTTTACTGGATTTATCTCCTTTCCGTTCATGTTGACGTTTATGCTTTTTTCCTGAGACTTGCTCATTACCATGATTTGTGTTTTTTTTCCGAGAATTCTAATTTTACTTTTTTCCCCCGATTGCTCACTTTTTCTAAAGCTTTTTCCGCTGTTTCTTTTGCGGTTTGTAGATTTTTCCCGTTCACAATTAAGAGTACATCATCAGCGTAGGATTGGATGTAGACATCTGGACCGAGGTCCATTTGAAGGAGTTCGTCCAGCGAAACATTCCAGAAGATTGGCCCGCCAATCGATCCTTGAATACAACCTTTGGAAACACATTTCTCACTTGAGTGGTTTCCGTGCGTTATTCTAACTTTCCTGTCTTCTGTATAGCTTCTTACTAAGGCAACCAGGCTGGAAGGACATTTTTTTTCTATGAGTTGTTTTAACAATTGTGGCCACCATGCATTATCGAAAGCTCCTTTAATATCGAGCGATATGACGATTACTTCGTCAGTCTTTCTTTCCATTTTACTTTTAATGACTTCCACTGCATCGTACATTGCGTCTTCTGCTGACTTTTGTGAGGTTAATCCGTATTGTTTTGGGCTTAGTTTCTTCCCTTTGCCAAGGTTCCATTTTATTCTGTCAACCAGGATTTTTTCAAATAATTTCCCTAGAACCGGGAGAAGTCCAATCGGCCTGTAGTTTTCAAGACTGCTGTAGTTGTTCTTTCCTGGTTTGGGTATGATGATTATGTTTGCTTCCTTCCATATTTTTGGGAAATATCCTGTGTCAAAACATTTCTGGAACATTTTTGTCATTATTTCTGGGAAGCTATCATTGAAGCAGGTTAGAATATCAGAAGTGATCCCATCTGCCCCAGGGCACTTCTTCGGGTCCATCTATCTGAGGGCGTTATTTACCTCTTCTTTTGAGATTTGTGGTTCTTGGTCGACTGTTGTCTCTTGCGTTGCTTTTATTCTTATTTCTATTTGTTCCGGTGTTTCATTTATCACATTGTCATCTGGAAAGAAGTGTTGAAGAATTTCCTTGGCAGTATCTTCAGGGTTATTGTTTTTAAAAGTTGATGTTGGCGCTCTGTTTGGTGGGTTCGTGAGGACTCTATAGATGTTAGACCAGGTTGTTTCCTTCGTTTGCTTTTGGCAAAAGTCTTTCCAGCTACTGGTTTTTGACTCTCTTAACTCATTTTTAAATTTTTCTTTGGCTTCCAGGTATTTGGGTAACGTCACCTCAGATCTTCTTTGTCCGCATGAATTCTGAAGTTTTCTTTTTGCAGAGACCAGCTCCGATTTTAAAAGTGTAAGTGAGTCAGACCACCATGGGCAATTTTTTCGTTTTCCTCCGGGTTTTGGGATAGACCTTTCGCAGCTTGTTTTGATGATTGAAGAGATAGTCTCGACCTGTTCTTCAAGGATTATTGGGTTATTGGAAAGGACGGGGTCTTCAATATTAATGTTTGCCTTTTGCAGCATTTCTTTTGCGACTTTTTTAAACTTGGTCCAGTCCGCAAACTTTGTTCTGTACCTTGTTGTTGTTGATTCAGGAGGCATTATTGTGTCTGATATAATCATAGCTATAACATTGTGATCAGATAAACCTGTTTGTTCCACTCCCCAGTTTGTTACTTTGTCCATTATGTTGTTGGAGCAGAAGGTAACGTCTATGAAGGATGTTAAATGATTGCCGGATCTCCAAATTTCAAACGTTGGAGTGCTGCCGTCATTTAATATGTGAGCAGCGTCTAGCGCTGCTATTGTCTCTGCAAGTTCCTCGCCTCGTTTATCTGTTTTGGGGCTACCCCACCACGAGCTTTTTGCGTTGAAATCACCGCCTATAAGAATGCTCTTGCCTTTTGTTATGTTTTCTTCATTCAGTTTGGTGATTATATGTAGCTGGGGTGCTAGAGAATTATTGGGTTCAACGTAAACTGATCCCAGAGTTATTGTTCCAATACGTGTTTTTATTTCAATATATGTCGAGTTCTCTGATGTGATCGATGATATCATAGTTGCGCTAATCCTACTGTTGACGAGGATCGCTGACTTGTTAGGGTTTTCTCTGGTTCCTTTAGTGGATTGGTATACTTGCAACCTTTTAGTTTTCAACTGCCCGGTGTTTCCTGTGTAAGGTTCCTGCAGAAGGATAATGTCAGATTTGTCCGAGTTAACCACACTGTCTGTCGCGGATTGGCATCTTTGTGCGTTCCATTGTTTGATTTTAATTTTTTCCCCCATTATTTGTATTTTTCTGTCTCAGTTTGTTTCCTGGATTTATTGGCATTTTTTTTTCTCCTATTCATAATTCGTATGGTCAATAGATCTTTCGATTTCTCTCCTGTAAAGTGGACACTCGTGCGTTCCAGATCTATGTCATGATGGGGCTGAGGTCTTCCTCTTCCTGTTTTCATTGACGCATGAGCCACATTTCACTTCGTCAATTTTATCTTTATTTTGACACTGTGCTAAAGTGTGTTTCCCGGCACAGTGCCAGCATCTAGTTTCCAGTTCGCAGTGTTTCTTCAAATGTCCGAATCCTAGACAGTTCATACACTGCATCGTTGAGATGAAGTTTTCGGCGTAGATCCGTTGAAAGTCAATATTTATTCTGCCCATGCTAATAATCTTTTTCCATGACTTGGGGTTCGTTTCTATGACGACGTTTGTAAGGTGCGGATTTTTATTTTTTTGGAGAAAAATAATTTTTGATTCTTCCTTGAGGCCGGTAAGATTCTCGTTTTGTTCTTCCATTATTTCGATAATTTCTGCGGAGTTAAAATCTTTCTGAAGACCTTTCAGAATGATCTTGGGGTTACGTTTTTTCGCGCAGGTCGCAGAAACTTTCTCCGAAGACAGAGCTTTCATAATTGTCTCTGCATCTTGTTTTCTTTCGCAGCTTATAACTGCCCTGCCGTTTGATGTTTGCCTAATACTTGTTATTCCCACCTTTAATTTCCGTGGGTCAAGGGACTTTTTAACACATTTTAAAACTTTGGCGCTATCTTTTACGTCTTTGTGGCTGACGATCACTGCATGTTTTGAAGGTGGAAGTGGTGATTCATCAGGTTAGATCGAGTTGATCCTAACCATCAGGTTAGATCGAGTTGATCTTAACCATCAGGTTTGATCGAGTTGATCATAACCATCAGGTTAGATTGAGTTGATCCTAACCATCAGGTTAGATCGAGTTGATCCTAACCATCAGGTTAGATCAAGTTGATCCTAACCATCAGGTTAGATCGAGTTGATCATAACCATCAGGTTAGATCGAGTTCATCCTTACCATTAGACCAATGCATCCTATCTTTATTTTCCTCATTTATTGCTACTAAATTCGCTTAACATCTATAGGGAGAATTCTAACGTTATCGGGATATTTGTATCCCAGTATACATGCCTTTAAAAAAATACATACATTTTTATACACGTGATTTACCCAAAATTGCTTCCAATTTACATTGGTGTAAATGTCTAGAAAAGGCGAACAACGATATCTTAAGTGTAAATTGATTAAAGTAGTTTAAAAAAAAACATACATTTTTTATACGAGAGATTTACCTAAAATTGCTCCTAATTTACATTGGTGTAAATGTCTAGTAAAGGCGAACAACAATATCTTAAGTGTTAATTCATTAAAGTACTTACAAACAATTATATAATTGATCTACAGGTCTGGATGGTGTGGAACAATGATAATTGAATCTCATTTAAATCATTTATTAAACTTTCCGAACCTTTACGCAAATAATAGTTCCCGCGAAACAAATCATCGACTCTGTGTGTTATTTTCAATTCATTACCTCACTTAAAAAGCCATACAAATTCAGTGTAAATAGAACCATTTTGTTTTCATCTAAGTTATTCCTAAATGTAGCGAGAGAGAGCCCAAATCAGGGCTGCGTAAAACTGGCAATGGCGTGATTATTTATAAATCAATTTATTGTTTTTAATTTCCTTTGATACATCAAGCTTCCCCCTACCCTGGCGAGGCACACCCCTGGGCTGGTGTTCGCTCTCCGGACTGGTAAACTGCTGGTATTGGCTGGTGTTGGCTGGTATACTGCTGGTAAACTGCGGGTATAGTGCCGGTTTACCTACTGACTGCGTGGGGTCGTTGGAGAGAGCACGGGCGCTTTCACTTTAAACTTCTCGAGCGATTTCTAGCAATCTGTTAGCCGAGGATAAATATTAGAGGTGTGCCCTCACTCAACACTGAAGAATAAATTTAAGTCAAAAATGAATATATGATGAGTTGATTATTTTCAATACGGTATTGTTGAAGGATATAGTTATCTGCGTAACTTTTAACATATCAATTTAAAAAAAAAATAGTACGAAGTTTTAAAAGGGTATCTTTCCTCTATGACTCTAACTAACTTTAATACTTGAACAGTGCAAAAAGATAGATAGTGTTATTTTTGTAGCTAAGTTTATTAAAAATTGTATTTGTTAATCATTGAAAATAATTTGAATGAAAAAAAACATTTAATATTTTTAAAGAGTTATCGGTATAATTTTCATTAATAAATGTATATTACATGAAGCTTTAATCCGGATTTTATTAACTTTATTTGTGTTGATTTTACACTTAAGAATATGTATAGTATTAAACAAAGGAAGACACATTATAGTCGGGCATATTGTTGTCTGTTAACTATTTCTACAAACCAACCTTACATCATAGACTGATTGAAGATAATTTTAAAACTTTCTGTATTTACTGATTACTGAGTGTTACAGGTGTCAAAAAATAAACAAAAAAGTATTTAAAAGTACCAAAAACAGATTTTGCCAATGAACAAATATGTTTTTCTGTAAATCGCTTTACACAGGATAACTTAAAAATAATCGGCACTTCTGTCCATGTTTTGTTCTAACGAACTATAAAAATTATAATTTGGAATAAATTCAGATGAAAAAATATGTGAACGAAAAATTACGTGAAAGCTTAATATCCGGTTATCAATAAAGTCGATAACTTTTCATCATTCCCGAGCACGACTGCAGATCTCTAATGTGCAGACAACAGTTCACTTGAAGTAAATTAAGAACATTTAGTTGTTATGAACAGTTTATTCATTGGCAATCTGCATTCATGCTAGGGATGACAAGTTACTATTTATAATAAGCTATTATTGTTATTAATATTATTGATAAAACTTTTATCAATCGATCGTGCTAGATACCCATATCAAGAAGAAACGCGAATATTTCACAAAATCTTCAATTTATCAATCAAATAATTAGGGCATACCTTCCATCGTAAAGCGTCGGCAGTGACAGCCGAATCTCCGGGTTGACGCATGCGCTCGAGCGATCCTCACCTTCGCGTAGGGTCCGTTCGATAAGCTCAGTCCACAAAACTTTCACGACCATCCAAAGGGCTCAAGTCCTTCGTGAAAAGGGTACATCTCGCTTAAGGTGCAGCCCTCCTCCAAAGTTGGCAAAACATATTTTTTTGTTACTTGCCAAAGTTTAGATAGGTTCTTGTTACTTTTCATTTTCGTGTGTGTAGTTGCATATCCTCCCGTTTAAATATTCGGCCACACTTCCCAAAGAGGCACGTTTATTCTTTGGTGTTTGAATCAATCTGCATGACTTTTTTACTCGGTGGCATTGAGGTAGTTGGCATTTGGGGAAGTATGCGTTCAGAATGTGTTCACAAACGTTTTCACTGACTTGTGAAGCTAACGTCAACCAAAGCACATTGCGTGTAACAACTCGTTAGATATTTCATGAACTAATCCCTCAAAGAATTCATCGCCATGTTCTATCAATTCTCAATAGCCTTTTCTTATTTAAGAATCTCACAAGAAGAAGAACATCACGAGCAGGCACCATATAAATGGTTATATTCTGAGAACAATTACGAATGTATTTACGAAGGTTACAATAATATCGAAATGTACAGAATAACGAAACGAAATTTCATGTTATTTTTAATTTTATGTATCGTATCAGAACAAGCTGATGACAGATATTTTTGATTTTTTTTTAAAGTACCAAATAGTACGAACCAACGATATACATATGATGAAATTTTATGAGAATCTCGCCAGCCGATGGCAGTTTTGAATTGTGTATTATGACTTCACGGGTATTCTGAGCGGTAGTTTTACCCAATAATTGCATCATTCTTAATTCTTTAAACATAATACATTTTCTTTAAAAAAGAATAATACAAATTCACTGTCATGTGCCCATATGCCTTTTACATTAATTTCACATATTCCTTTCGAGTTATGTTATATTTGGGGATGCTGTGTAGAGGGTCTTTTTCAGGAAACGAAAGAGGAAAATTTTTGTAATTGAAGAAAAGTTATGAGAGGTTGGTATGAATCTAGGGGGTCAGTGTATACAGGAGTGACACACGTACAAATACATCCCTCCTACTGCCATGAAAGACGACGGGACGAGAGAGGGTCTGCTCAAACCGGCCTCTCCCGATCTACCTAACCCGGTGAATCAGGGTAAACTTACTAAGTCACCGAACTTAGCGGACCACTTGCGGTGACCTATGGTAGAGGTGTTGGTTACACAATAAATGGTTAAATACCTTTCTCTCAAATTGAAATAACTGTACTGAAATATTGTATTTTGATTAATAAAAAAAATCTAAAATCATTTTAAGTTCTACTTGCCAATAACCTAGCACATATTGTACGGGCTGAACCAAAGGCGGTTCGTGCTCTAAGTCATTGAGAGTTAAACATTATAGTGATCAAAGAAAATAAAGAAAATCGAAAAGAGTGCCTTTTTGTTAGCAGCTTTTCTTTTTCATCGAATATATGGATTCTAATCATGATGACAGACCGCAGGTCTAGAAGACAGTGCAATTAAGAATTAGCACTTAATTCTTTTTTTCAAAGTTATCATAAAAAAATATCGATAAGGGCCCACTACACTAGTATTAGTGTCTAATATAATACATCCATTGACTAATACATGTTTGGCTTGTGAAAAAGTATAAGATGCAATGAAAAAAGTAATTTTAAAAACAAATAATAATTTATTTTTTTGATGATAAACTAACGTTTATAAGACAAGGTTTTATGCATAGCATAAAGGATAACAAATAATTATAAGCAATAATTAGTCATCCGAAATACTAATACAAGTTGAAAATATCTCCCGAGTAAAAATAAATGCCGCCAAAGGGAATTGAACCCGTGCCTTCTGATGTCCGGTCAGATGCTAGTGGAATAGTTTACCCACAATAGGTCCCACAAATATATAAAGTTTTAAATCTGTGAGGATGCTGTGTAGTCTTTTCACAGCTGAGCTGTTGAACTCAAGAACGAGTCGTAGACGTAGCGACTCGTTCTCATGTGACACATGTCAACCGTGTACATATATTGGGCGCGCGTTTGGGGTGATGCCCGGTGCCGAAGGGATTAATGACTACCAAAAAAAGTATACACTGAATGTCAGTAAAACAAGGACAACATACCTACCTGACGCCTGTGCTCTAAAATTTTAATCCGTTTGTTAAGACAGATGAATCAATCAAACGGAACGCTGGTTTTTTCCACAGAGTCATGGAATTTTTCAGGTATTTTGAAACTTCTGGCCATTAGTTGCTAAATTCAAAGGAGGGGCGCACAGCCTGCGATTTATACAGGGTCAACAGTTGTGTACTACTGCGGAATCTGCAGGCTCTGTACAGTAAGCCCTACTTCTGAGAAGCTATTTCGACTCTGGCTTTGATGCAGCTCCCGTGCCTGAACTGGTCTCTTTGAGTTACACCAAGCATATCAATGGAAGGCATGTTTGGAAGATTGTTTTCGTTGAAGCAGACTAGAATGAAATTTTCATTTTTAAAATGCATAAATAAGTAGATAAAACGTGAAATAATTTACTCTAAATAAGTGAACCTAATTGAGTAGGCGCCAATGTTGGAAGCCTACATATCCAGCGCAGCGGGTATGTCACCCGCATGCGTTCGGTAATGTTCGGTTCCGAGTCCAACAAAGCTATCGCGGCGTACGCCAATAACGAATGTTGGCCCTGAAATATACCATAGTTTTTTTAAGGTTCTCCGCGCTGAGCTGTATTCCAATTGGTAGATCGAAACATATGCTGACAGAAACAATAATTTGAACCCAAGACAATTTAAAGTCAATTTTTTTTTACCTGAGCGAAATCTTTTTTAAATCAGGTGGCAGCACAAAATGAAGATATACCTAAACAAATTTCTTCACACAATATATATGGGATTGGTAGGAATGCATTTGGTTAAAAAGATTTGGTGGATAGGAACTCTCAAATCATTCACCGAATGTACCCATCTCAAAATATCACCATGAACGGTTGTTGTTCAAGATGTCAATAAAGTGGCATTATATATTGCATAAAATAGTACCTCAGACAGGGAGGATTGAAGTATAACATAACATCAAATATTATGAACGCAGAATTTATTTTCAATTTCTTTATCTGCATTCATAAATCAACAGTGATTATTTCAGAATCCACAAGAAATTCTGTTGACGCACAAATAAAGTAAATCTAAATCTGTTGAACAAACGTACATTTGACCAAATTCCTTATCTGAATCCATGGTTTTGAAAACCGTTATTCAAATTTAATGTTTACTCACGGAAATAAAAACCCAAACAGAGCAAGTTCACGCTGATTAACAATAATCATACACGGACCCAAATTTCACGGAATTCATTTAACAAAATTTCTAATCTGAATCCAAATTCCGACCAAAAATTTACATTGTTTATTGTTCACAACAAGCTGACAAGATGTCAATGGTGATCCAACATAATAAAAAATACATGTTTTGATAGAAGGCATCTTTAAAGCTTACTTTGAATAGTAACAAAATGCACATTTGAATAATAAAAAACCAACTAATTCAACTTTTTTATCATTCTATAGAGAAGAAACAATACATTTATAATTCCCCTAAAACATGGAGTAGGTACCTAATATTTCAATTTTTTGTTCTTCACGTTTTATATACGCTAGCGCAGATTCGTAAAAAATCATCACCAAGATTTACGAATCTGTAAGTTTGAGAACACATCAGAACAATGACAACAATTTTAATTAGTAACAATTTTGAAAATTATGTCAAAACTTACGCAGCCACTTCACCGGTCGATTGGCCGCGCGCATTATAATGCGGTCAATTTTGTGCAAAGTTACATAGTAGCACACGTGTTTACCACTGCGGTTTACAAAATCTTTCAGAAGAATTCATGTATTTTGGAAATCTAATCTATGACTTAAAAGCGTACCCAGTCAGATATCGATCCTTTTGGTGTGATTTGAAAAATGCACACTGCGAAAAACTACATAAATATAAACCATCAGAAAAAAATAATAAAGTCGACTGGTTTTATTATTTTGCCGCATTTGAGTAAGTACATAAATAGGTATTTTCCTTATGAAATTGTGGTGAAATTGACTGAGTAAGCTTTACTGCATTTTGATCAGCGACCACAAATCCGAATGGAAGAGTTGCTGATTAAAATAACTTTAAAATCAGTGCAATTAATCCTTTTAATACTGCGACTGAGAAAACTTGCTATATATTTCTAAATAATTCAATTATTGAAGTTTCATCCAGTAAACTTTTATTCCTGTTTATTTAGCAAAGTTAGTCCAATAAATGCGACGTTAATTTCACACTGTGCAGTAGGTAGTCAGTTTTACCGCAGTGGATGCCGAACCGCCGCGGCTGCCGTCGTCGTTCAATCTCCCGGAGACACGGGCTAATCTTTTGTAGCCGAGTTCCTTGATTCAATTATTAAAATTGATCTTTATTTATTTTTCGAATCATCTATCTCCGTTAACATTCGGAAACGGTATTCTCATTTATTAAAACACGACGGGTGTCTTAACAAATTATTATTAAATTCGTGTTACTTTTATGGTTTTAATAACGGAATGAACTTAAATATTGTGCCTTTTCATCATCTCCCCAAATAAATGTTTTCTAAATTGGTTATTCTAACCTAGACTATAAATATGTTTTTATTTTTTTTTAAAGAATGTCAAACATTCCCGGGTTAACCTGTTTACAATATGTGAAATCTCCTACTACAACCAAAGTAAGATTTTATGGAGGTTCTAGCCAGCCGAGGAATTGAACACACTACGTCTGGGTGGGACCCAAACGCGATGCCAACTCAGTCACTGACCGGTCATATTTCAACTACCCTATGAAATTAATAATACCTTCAACGTTTGACATTTCCCATACATTCTGATGTGAACATGCTACACTAGTGGCGTGAGTTGTGCACCTTAGTTTTATTTAATACTTAAAATCTGAGGGTCTTACTGATAAAAGTATTTTAAATTTTATGCAACTGATAGACAGCCACTCATGTAGAGTAAATGGTGGTTATTATCGGTATAATAATACTTTTATTAGTAAGGAGAAAGTGGCTAACAAGAGGAAGCAAGTCCACCATAAAATTTTTTTATCGTACGTACAAAAACTTCAAAGATTTCCTTCAATAGTGGGTAATGAAAGTGGGTTCTAATAAAAGAGATCATTAAACACTGTTAACAGTTTCATTAGATTCAGTCCTTTGAAATGTAATTATGTGTTGGGGCTCTACAAAAGGCCACCTGCAGGGTAAAGCACTAAAATGGCGTTGCTGAAGGTTTTAAGCTTCTTGCTTCATAAAAGCTCGTCTGTCCAAAGGTAGGTACTTTAGTTACTGTTTTAATGCGCTCCTACTCATAAACAGAACTGAACTCGTAGACAGCTCAGTGTTCACTGTACAGGGGTAGACTTAGGCCAACTGTTTCGCACAAATTCAAATGTGACATTTGAACAAAGTTACTTTTGAATTTATGTAAAACAAGCCAAACTTAGATCCTCCACCAGACCGGACATTTCCCTTAGGATTTGAATATGTACGTCGGAATCGAAATTGATGTATTCGTATTGTGTTTTAATTCTTTCTAAAAATGCGTTAATACTCTGCTCTAAATTAAATGCATACAATTTTCACACATCACGAAAAGGGTAAACATTATAATATTACATGTTATATTGTCATTAATTATAGGAATAATCTTTATGTTTTTTCCAGCTGTCAATTTAAAATAATTGATGTTTCCCTACTACCTTTTTAGTATCTAAAAATATCGCAGACGCGGAAGGCCACACAACGATTGAAAAGCACCGGATCAAAACTCAAACGCACAACGGATTTTGAAAAGAGTAACGTGATAAAGTCGTTGGAGAAATTTAAAACTATTTTGATGTCATCTGATTCGATATTGTGTGGAGCTCTTAAATGCTCTAATCCAGTTTGTTCCATTAAAAAAAGTTTATTTTCCATAAAAACGTATTTTAATACGATGCACCACGTCGTGTAACAATGTAATGTATGGAGTATTGTAGCGGGTGAAAGTCGTATCCAATAATGATACTTCTTGATCGAATGCTATTGATCTTGTACTGATATTTATTGGGGAGCTGCTTGTAACAAAAAAGAGACAATCCTAGTATGCATCGTCTTTTATAGCATCTTGGAAGCATGCTATCTCGCTTTCACTTACACATTCATACAGAAATTACCGATTTGCGGCTGCTAACAATAAAATTTCTTATGAAGATGGCGGTAAGGTTTAAATTTCAGCTCTATATTAGCCGCCCATTTCGATTTAAACCAGAAAAAAATCATCTCCAATCAGTGTGTTTTATTTTATTTTTATTAAGTTCAGGCATAAAAATATAATTTTATTTTCTAAATTACTTAATTATCCACATGGTAAAAAAACCGCAACTGAAAAGGAGTTTGCAAGTAGGAGATTTTTAACATTAAAGCAGTTTTAAAGTCCTGATACTTAATGTTTTATAGGCTATAAAAAAACTTTCCAAAAAAATGCTTGATTTTTTCAAAGGCTAAGATGTGATCTAGTCGCAGTATTTAATTAAAGCATCTATCTATGCCATTTGTCAGACAGTGAAACGTGTAAAAATGTTCCTCATTCACCCCTGTTTTGCAGCGGGAAATAATCACAGCACTACTAAGTACCGTATGCACTGTGAAGCTTTGTATTAAAACATGAAGTTATGGAAATATGGTAACTATAGCGCGAGCGGTCTGACGTTATAACGAAGCAAGTTAGCACGCTACTGGGCGCAGCGTGCGTCGCTATTACTTGCCCTTGGTTTGCATCTCAAGCGTTGCAAAACACATGCTCAATCATTTAGATTTTTTGAACCTTGAACGTATTAAGTTTACAGTCAAAATCCATTAAATCCTAGAAAATGAGGTGTTGGGGACAACTGGCCACTGCCTCCATCTATCGGACTTCCCCGCAAGCTCTATGCACTGCCATCTTTGCGTGCATCTATAAAGCTCTTACTTTCCAACAACATACATACAAATATTTATTTGTTTTTAATATATTTGTTGCAAAGGTTAAGAATGTTTTAAAAATGTATTATATTTTTATAATAGGTTTATTTGATTTACCGGGATAAACCAACCGTGAATAGATTTTAAACCACACAAGTAAATTAACAACAGAAGCAGTGAAAAATATTTAAGTGATAGCGGCGCGATATGATAATAAAATGTTATTTTGAGTAGTAGACTCGACTGACGCGCTCGTTGCTGGCTTTTATATAATCGCCCATCACGTCGAAGTTTCAGTACTTGCAGGAACAGCGTGGTAGTTTCTAGTACCGTCCGACTTGACCAGTGAGTTCCCGAATCCGGCCGAGGTAGTAAAGTACCTCAGTACTTGGTACCTCTAGGCAACGGCTGACATTTTCAGTAGGTCCTAGGACGGTAGTATACTACAGAAGTATCACCGTCACCGTCCGACTCGAGTAGTGGCGTGCCACTACATATATTTTATTTTTTGTAGTTTTCGTATTAACACATTTAAATAAAGTTTTTCTAGAAATAAGAAAGAAAACTTTTGCATTTTGGTCATCTTACGGGTAATGTTGAATAAGATATAACCCAATTGATAAACCAGGAAAAGATTTATGGTAGACGTCGCACTTGACAACTGCGTTATTCCGAGCTGCAATCGGAAAAGTTAAGACCCCGCACTCCGAATTTCCTCCGAAGATAATCTCTATACATTTGCAATGTTGAAAAATTAATGACATGCTTTCATAATTTTGTAAGTATGAAAATATCACAGTGTTTATTTACAGGCTAGTTTAAACATTTGTCGAGAGATATTTGATCAATTTTAAATAAGTCATGCTTAATGTTTACGCCTATTAATTATAATCAAATTTCATGCGCGCTCCCTCTAACTTCTTTTTTTCAAAAACTATATTCTTCTTCTCATTGAACGTTTACTATGGAGCCCTACAATAGCCAACCTCCGATAGAACAGGACACCGGAAGATGAATAGTGGTTTTTATTTTTATTGTATTTATCAAAAGCCTTGCTTAATGCCTGCATCAGTTTCGAAACATCGCCTTTTACTTAAATACAAGCTTTAACCTCCGTGGTGTTCAGTTCTTTTCTCAGTTCTTGTTGGGTTTTTTTCCCAGCATACCGGCAAGAGTGGCTGGACCTCGTTTACTTACTTGCTTTATATACGAGTGCAATCGATGATGAGATAGACTGGCCGAGGAACAATTTATTAGTTGTCTGTGACTACGTTCCTACAATAATGTTGTTTCCTCGAACTATGATAATTTTAAAGATTCATTTCGAAACAAAGGGTTTTGCAAGCTTTATGGTTTTCAAGAAATGTACCTGCGTACAAAGATTTCTTGAAAAGACTTAATTTTTTACTTATAAGTCAATTAACCCATATTTCGCCGCTATCAGTTCCCGTGGTCAGATTTTGATGAAATTTGGATATGTGGTATATAAACACACAATTAAGAAAATAAAAAATTTAAAAAAATGAAAAAACTTATACTTACAAAAATATGAGGTGGTGCGTTTTCGCACCGTCAGCGAAAAAGGGGGGTAAAAAGTAAATGTATGAAACCAAACAAGTTTATTTGAAAGTGGATTTATTTCTCTTCATTTATAAATCATATTACTAATATTAACTAAAATTAAAGATATTGTATATATAGGTAGGAAAGTGCACCTTTCTAAAAGACACAAAAGAAATTAGCATACACAAATATTATAATAAACACTATTTTCCGGTATGGTATAATTCGTTACATTTATGGTGCAATGCCACATTACACTCTGGACACATGAAATATGTGTGTGAATGACATATGCGACATCTTTTTCTATTTTCCCCCTTATTTAAAAAATGACTACTCCCTGTTATACTTGACCTCGATGTTGTCGAAAATCTACTGGGTCTGCCAATAGAAGAAGAATTTACTTTTGACGACTTCATGAGAGCGGTGGCCACACTTCTTCTAAAATTCAAAAGGCTCATATTTTCTTCTGGATGAACCATTTGGTATAGTTTCCATGCATTACAAAGTGCCACATCACAGAAGTTGGAGAATATTGCCCACTACCACTTTTTACCACGAACCCTTATTCTATAGTTTGAAACGAAATTATCCGCTAAATCAACACCTCCCATAAAACGATTATACAGGGTAAGAGCGCTGGGTTGAGTGACATTTATATATCTCTTTTTAATATTTGAATACCTCGATACGTTTTTAATGGGCTCTACGTTATCAAAATTAGATGCCACTGTAACTACAGCACTATCTTTCCATCTAACGACCAGTATCTCATTGTTTTTTCTCGAATCTATAATCATATTCCCCTCTTTCTAATTTATTAATTTGTTTGGTCGTTTTTAGTGTACCGATGTTCTATAGTCGATTTTTCTTATCGTACCAGTACCGAAAAACAAATAATCACTTAAATATTTCAAAAGTGGGATCGATGTAAATAAGTTATCGAAATAAACAATGTGATTTCCTGGAGTGTCTACACTTTTCAGAAGATCCTTCACAACGTTGCCTCCCATACCCAAATTATTAGTATTTGACGGCACGTTGTTTTTTCCCGTATATATATCAAATGCATAAATATATCCATCTGCAGAAGCCAATGTCCACGACTTATATCCAAATTTGATTGGCTTGCCATGAATATACATTTTACACGAATGTTTTCCTCTATAAGGGATCATTTGTTCGTCTATTGACAGCGCATGCCTTACAATTCCGAACTGTTTAAAATTTTTATTCAACAAGGATAAATATGGTCTAACTTTATAAAGTTTGTCAGTCGTTTTGATATTTAAATTGTCAGCCAAATGTAAATTACTCTTGACGTGACGATAGGTTTGTCTGGTCATGCATGACCTTACAAAAGGATTTGTAATGTCCTCATCTAGAGACCAATACATTTCTTCACGAGGTAACCTATGATACCCAGTGTATAATAAAAATCCTATAAATGTTTTTATATTATTGATCGTCAACGATGTGGCTACTTTGTTTTTTAATAGAGCGTAACCATTTGATTGTTCTACAATTAAGTTAATAAGATCATCATTAAAAAATAGTTCAAAGAACTCGGTACAAGATTTACCCACTAATTTTCTTTTCACATCTTCGACGCTTCTATTCTCAACGTTGTTTGACACTCGCGAATAACTAGGTTTCGATTTCTTCCAACGCATTTCCCTTGGCATTGATGACGAAGATGTTGATGGTTGGGGTTGGGATGGAGTTGTTGAAGGTTCACTCATCAACCTCTTGGAGTGGACTTCCAAAGTTCCTGCCGTATCTCCGAAAGTATGGCTTAGTGCAGCGTCTTCATGTAAATCATTGTCATCAAAATCTTCTTCATCAGTAACTTCGGCGACTTCAGGTGGTAAAACGACCACATCTGGAATATCTTCTTCGCCGTCTTCATCGTTGACATTCCAATTCTCTGTGATAAAGTCAATAGCCTCTTGTGCGGTAAAAAAGTCCTTTGGATTCATCCTGTTCAGAAGAAAAAACACAGTATTAGCGATTGATGCCGGTAATTATGAATAAAATAATGCCAAGGTTTTTACCCCCGTATTTCGCCGACGGTGCGTTAATGCACCACTTAAATAAACTATGTAAAATGAGTACCTTTGAAATTTTTATTTTTTTTAAAGTGTTCAAATTATTAAATACGAGTCAATTCTGTATTAAAAAATGCTAGAATATATTGAGAATTTTAGTCATATGTTAAATATAATAATTATTTAAAAATTGCTTACCTGAGTGTCGTATTTTGTCCGACTTTGGGGGCGTCTACAATGCAACTGAAGCAAATATATTTCTACCTGTTTAGTTCTAACGGTAAAGTCAAACCTTTTCTATAAATACCTGAAAGAATAACGGTGAATCTTTATCAAGTTATCAAAATATGACCAAGCAACCAGGATGGTGCGTTTTTGAACCGTCAGCGAAATATGGGTTTATAGTAATTAAATTATAATAAACATAGTGCCTGTGCATAAAATACGTATATAAATAAATATATCAGATTCTCAAATAAAATTGGCTAGTACAAACACATTTCGATTTCAAAATGGTGTTTTTACCAAATAACATATTTTTTATTCGCTGTATGCACAAATAAGCGGATTCTGTGGCAAAGAGGTGCGTACATACTATATTTTTACAATTGTACAACCAAATACCAATTTTATAGTTGTTCATTGAAGTGCAATATTTCAAATCAATGATTTTCATTTCGAACGTGCAAATTTACCATTTTTGCTGAAATAAAATCTGGTTTTTGAAATTCAGTGAAAAAGTAGAAATCTCTTGTAATGCGAATGAAATCAAAAAAATGTGTTGAAATATGTTCCCAATTCCTTTCTAATAATTCAAACAGTGAATCTGACACGAACGCCAATGAAATGCCCAAAGCAATTGGGATTTGTTTTTGAGTTTGATGATGTCGTCGAATATAGTTTCATATTTTTCGCCCCCGTGTAAAATTATCTTAAACCAGTACAAATAAGCCGCAATTTATAATAAATAAATATTGGATATAATAAATATTGTGTGATCAAAAAACAGTTAACGATGTGAAACAATACTAGATGTACATATATAAACTATAGTGCCCACAAAACTTCCAAAGTAAACAAGATCATTCACAGGGTAAAAACCTCCTATTCCCTGACCTATTTTCCTTGTGATAAACACGATCATTTGATCTTATTTACTCGTTAAAAATTATAGTTCTTTCGTCCAGTACCAAAACGCAACAACGCCAATGAAGATAACTAGCACTTGAGTTCTGGTGTTAGAATAATATTATAAAATGTGTAGATAATACATCTTGTATTAGGATATGGCAACATTAAAATATATAAAAATCCTTTGAATTACTGAGTTTCTTGATTACGTAACAGGTGTGTAACAGATTTTTTTTAAGAAGGATATTATTTTTTCATATTATTTTAATCTTATCAATACCAAAATCTATAATTTTATACATTATTACAAATAATTAATCAATATTTTCAATATTGATCTGAAAAGGGGTTTCAGGAGAATTTAAGACGCAAAAGTGAATAGTAAAAGACGTCGAGTACGCCCGAGGAAGACATAGCGCGATCAAGTGAAACAAATACTTGAAAAAAAAAAACAATAATAGTATGTATTTCCACCTTAACCAAACCCAATTTTCAGGTACACTAGAATTCACAACCTCAAAACTCTACTCTGACTCTAAATCATTCATAACCCTGAGCAATCTGAGAATACTTAAAAAAATGCTTGAAAAAAACCCTTGACAGTTGAAATTATTGATTTGGTAAAAATTATTTATCTCGCGAGAACGGGTCGTTTCCACGACTAGTTTTAAAATATCTGCTCAGAAGATTCTCGTTTCTGAGCACAAACGGCCTCCTGTTTTATATTATGTTTTAGTTTTAATATTCTTGTTTTGTCCTGTCCTGCTGTTATTGTTATTCTAAGTTTTGTCATCACTTTGTATAAACAGTATAGGTATTTATTGTTATAATATTAGATCTGAATCATTTGTAATCAAACGTGTAACGCGTCATGTGAATATGATTCTCTATTCAATTTTTTAAAACGAATCATTTATATCCTTTATTGTTATCAATGATGCTTATAGCCCAGTCAATGAAGGTTTTGTGTCGGAACTAATTCCCCGGAAGCTGAATTTTTCACAGATGTTAGAAGACCTTCAGACGTGTATTTTTACAAAAGTCCCCGACTTTCCCCCTTGTGCTTCCTTCCCCACCCCCTCTTGAATATATTTTTCAAAGCCTTTCGGAATACGCTAATATCTCCTTAACGGTTTTATTAAATCAAATTATTTATTTTTTATTTAGTTTTTAATTAGTTATTCTAAAAAATTGTATTCTTTCATTTTTGCGAGAAAAGCTATACAATCTCTACAATTTATTAGTAAAGGACAAATATCAGTTTTTAAAAAAGTATTTCAGAATATATTTGCACATAACTTTTTTCTGAGCCTGTTAACGAAAAAATATAAATCAACAAAACTTGTAGACAATATATTTAGCTATAAAATAGTGTATATAATAATGGGTTTTAATTAATAATAAGGCACGTAGGCTGTTAATAAGGAGCACGGCGCGCAATGGCTCGAACGCGCAGCGGTTCGCGGCGCAGCGAGAAGTTACAAAAACCTAAGGAAAGTAATGATTAATTCATGTGTTTGCTTTATTTTAATAACAAATTCATCTAACGTTGAAGAGTTTTATTGTTATTTACGTTTGATAGTTCGGAGGGGAGGGGGGGAATATAAATATTTTCCCCTGCCCAATGAAGCGCTTTCATTATCCACTAACCGCCGTGCCCCGGTCTGGCTAAACAGTCATATTATGTTGTATGATTGTTTGTAACTTATTATTTAAATAAAGGTATGTGGTAAATTTATGGGAATCAGTTTATGCGTCCTCAACAGTAACCCACATGCTCCAGGAACATGAATATTCTCGGGCAAACAGAGCCTACACTTTAACAGCAGCGTCTCTTTTCCACGTAATGAGAGAAGAATACCGAGATATTGATGGGAAATTAAGACAAATAGAAAATATGTATCAAGATTTAGTTACGTGGAAAAAAGATATGGAGGAGGTTAATAATTATGACAATCTAAAAGAGACGATTCCATATACTGAAGCAAGTGAAGACAGGATTAAGGAATCTTCGAGTAGGACTGCCAAGTTGTGGCTTTACCTACTACATTGAATCGACCTCATGCTTAGATTTATATTTGTCCGGGAATCGGAAAATGCACTTAAATAATATTGTTGATAGGCTTCCATTTTTCCATCGGCAGGACATTTACCATACAAAAAATCAGCACATATGTATGTTCAAAGTATGTTGCAACTCGAATCAAGAATAACTAAAGAAGAATATAAACTATTCACTGAAAATGGGTGCTTTACAATAAGAAGAAGCGACAGATATTGGTCCGGTACGTGGATGGACATGATCATCGAGCAGTGTCTCATGCGACCAATGAAGTCAGTAGGAGGTTTGACACATGGGCGCGGAATCACTGACAGCGCTTTGTCAAAGTGGAAACTTGGAACCACTTACTGCGTGAAAGTGCAAGAGAGCATTGAAGAATTCATCGGTATAGAATTTCATTTTACTGAACAGCATGTTGAGCTGCGCGAATCACGGAAGAAAAGGGATGAGCTAGATATAGGAAAATATACATCATGGCTAAGACACCACAGCCCGTTCACCAAGCTCTCAGGGGAGCTGATGTCCTTTATCTTCAGGGTTTGTTTCAGATAATAGTGTCAATTGTGATAACGCCTATGAGGTGGTCCTGGCAGCTATGCAAAAAATGAAAGGATGTAATTTTGGAGATATACGACTGAAAAGGAAATACATGGTGACTACCCAGCAAGATTCAAATCCGCAACTGTTAGGACGAGACAAGTTGCATTAAACCCCCAGCAGCTATTTAACAGAATACTGTGCATTATTGATAGTCCTAGCAAGCTTTAGACCTACTTAGGATATGAATTGGCTTCAAGACCCCTTCAATTTTTGATGAAGTCTCCCTTCGTAAAGGAACAAAATCATGTATGGCGAAAGTATTTAGCGAAAGTATTCTTGATGAAGTTGATTTGGAAAATGCTGCAATAGTCATCGATGGGGGATACCTCCTATACTCTGTTGTTTGGCAAACTGAAACAACTTACGGAGACATCATTAAATCATACTCACTTTTCGTCCATACTAAATTTGGCAAACATTCTATTGTCGTTTTCGATGGATACCCTGAAGAACCAACTGTAAAATATGAAGAGCAAATACGTAGGTCGGCTAACAACTCATTGTGCGATATTGAATTAAACTTCACTACACGTTGTTTGACTAAGAAGGAAGCTTTCTTATCTAATAAGAATAATAACAAAAATAATTATTGAAGCACTGTGTCATGAATTTAGTGAATCTGGTTTGAAAACTGTCGCAGGTGATGCCGATATTGACATTGTACTAACCGGCATCGAACAACTCAACATCTTCTCACAAGTGATTGTTGTTGACACGGATAGTGATCTTTTGGTATTACTTGTAAGTCTTGCTCCTGAAGGAAAATCTATTTTTTTCCGTAAAGATGTTGGTGGAAAGGCCCCTTCAAGAACTTTCTACACCATAGAGAAACCTATAATGTTACATAAAGATATTCGAAAAACATGCTATTTACCTATGCCATTACGGGCTGTCATACAAAACCTCATTTTTATATAAGTAGGAAAGATAAAAGCTGTTGATATAATGAAAAACAATCCCGAAGCAAAACGCGCAGCGAGGCATTTCTGGAAAAAGATGCAACTGAAGAGAACTTTTTGCAAAATGGAGAAAAATTCGCTCTCGCCATGTATGGTCTTGGTAGCTACTCTAATTGAAACGAAGCTCGATACTATAAGTTTACCAGACTAACGACAAAATCAGCTTTTAAATCTAAATTTGACTTGGAAAAACTACCACCGACTTCAGAATCGTGTCATCAACATTTGTTGAGAGTTTATTTGCAAGTACAGTTTTGGTTAGGAAACAAACTAAACCCTATAAACCGGGGATGGAGGCATGAAACTGTAAATGAAAATGGTGGAAAGAAGAAATTTTTGAAACCATTTGCTCCTGATGACCTTCTTTCTCTGGTGTCCTGTTCCTGCAAGTCTGGATGTGGAAATTACGGTGGCTGCAGAAAATCTGGATTTACCTGCTCTGCCATGTGCTACAACCGTAACTGATTATAGTATGATGAAGAAATGGAAGACTCTCTTGACTAGAAAATTATTTGAATATTTGCCTAGTTTTGTCATAGATAATATTTATATATAATATAATTTACAAACCGTTTTGTCATTATAATATTTTTAAGGTATATTTTAAGAAGCTTGTTTGAAAGTAAACCATTTTAGATCTATGCTCTATTTTAAGTGATTTGTTGTTTCGGTATTTTATTGTTGATAGGTGCACATAATAAAAAAGTGAGAATTACCACAAAAGATTTTTTAGAACTTCGCCATAACATAAGGTCTGCAATATTTTAATGTGGAGAAAGGGTAGTCCCACGCTGTTGTAGGTATTTTTGGCTTATTTCATATAACTTCATTTAAATAATAAGTTACAAACAATCATACAACATAATATGACTGTTTAGCCAGACCGGGGCACGGCGGTTAGTGGATAATGAAAGCGCTTCATTGGGCAGGGGAAAATATTTATATTCCCCCCCTCCCCTCTGAACTATCAAACGTAAATAACAATAAAACTCTTCAACGTTAGATGAATTTGTTATTAAAATAAAGCAAACACATGAATTAATCATTACTTTCCTCAGGTTTTTGTAACTTCTCGCTGCGCCGCGAACCGCTGCGCGTTCGAGCCGTTGCGCGCCGTGCTCCTTATTAACAGCCTACGTGCCTTATTATTAATTAAAACCCATCATTATATACATTATTTTATAGCTAAATATATTGTCTACAAGTTTTGTTGATTTATATTTTTTCGTTAACAGGCTCAGAAAAAAGTTATGTGCAAATATATTCTGAAATACTTTTTTAAAAACTGATATTTGTCCTTTACTAATAAATTGTAGAGATTGTATAGCTTTTCTCGCAAAAATGAAAGAATACAATTTTTTAGAATAACTAATTAAAAACTAAATAAAAAATAAATAATTTGATTTAATAAAACCATTAAGGAGATTTTAGCGTATTTCGAAAGGCTTTGAAAAATATATTCAAGAGGGGGTGGGGAAGGAAGCACAAGGGGGAAAGTCGGGGACTTTTGTAAAAATACATTTCTGAAGGTCTTCTAACATCTGTGAAAAATTCAGCTTCCGGGGAATTAGTTCCGACATTGGGTCTTTTTTTCCCTTCATTGACTGGGCTATTAGTGTTGATCGTGCTAGAGTTATCTAACCGTGTTAGGTTAGACTTCAATAGTACCTACATACTTACCTATTGGGTGCCAAAACCAAGTATTTGTTTGTCGAGTGTTACTGAATAGGTGTATTCTATTTTTTTTCAGTATATCTGATTTTTTTGTTATGTCTTGGTCGCAACAGCGTTGTTCATTTTGTCTATGTTCTTGTGTCACATTTTAAATGGTGACATCTTTAAAAAGTTATATAAAGTCATGGAAAGTGATGAAACTAAAACTTTATTAACCTGGTTAAGTAGGTTAGGTTAGGTTAGGTTAGGTTAAATATTTTTTTTAATCGTTTTTAATGACTTTATATCTCTATTTAAAAGTGTGTTGAATTGTCACTGTGTTTATTTATCATAAAACCATATTAAATATATATCGTTCGTGGTCATATAATTATCACTGTCTACCGGCTATCGTTCTGGTATTTTGAATTTATATAATAATACAATACAATAACAATAATACAATAACAAAATTTATCTAATCGAGATTATGTTAATAATGTTAATTCTTCTCTTTAACCAGACCTATAAATCTGTGCATGACCTAACATTGGTTGGAGTTTTATTGCCAGACACAATAATACTGTCTTTTTACTTTTAACACCTCGACTCCGGTGATGGGTCTGATTTGACCCAGTGTTTTTTAAATAAAATATTTTGCCGCAAATATCTCGTTTAGGCTTATTTTCTTTTGTTTATTCTTTCATCAAATATTTACCCACATTTCGACTCAAAAAAGATTAAAATCAGACACGTTTTAGAAAAGTTATTAGAATAATTGTGTATAAAAACACGCAAAAATTCCATTTCTTCTCAGTTGAATTCGAGCAGCCGACGAAACAGCATATCTCTTGCTCTGTCCTTCCGTATTTGTCTCTCACAGTCCCGCGCAGATGTTGTCAACCATTCGGGCACATTTCTAGTATTGTGATTTTTGTTTGTGACTTTGTTTAAAAAGCCTTTTAATTTCATCATTTCAGCCGGGTCAATCTGGACCCACCATCGCCGCATGTGTTTTATTTTGAACCTCCGGGTATTACGTGTTAATTAACGCTAGGTGTTAGTTAACATGCTTGAAGTTCCTGAATTAGACAAGATCTCAATTTGAGAGAAGATCGAATTAGGATTCCCAATTTCATCAAAACTCTTCTAGTACACGACCACCGAAACACTCCAGAAGCCGCGAATTGCTACTGACAACATGTGGTAACATTCTACTAAAGATTTCTTCTTAAAATGGATGTTCTCTCTTTTACTAATTTTGAAAATAATGTGTTATAACAGTGGCCTGGCCTATATCTGACCAAACTTATATCTGCCATTTTTACTGCAGTGTTTTGGATTGCTTTTGACAATTGATGTTTTTTTGGGTCAGTCATTTAATCAGACTACTCGAAAGTCTTTTCAAACTAATCGATAGAAGCTACTTTCCAATATTTGTCTCTGCCAACCTTTCAAATTCATTAACACGTTGAACGCCATTGTGGAAATGAAGAAAAATTACCATTATAAATTTGAAAAAAAAAAAATTCTCATATGGCATCGGCGACAATCAAAACGTATTCCTTTTTTTTACCAAAATTTTCCATGAAAATCAAGAAAATTAACTCCGGTCACCGGTGACCTACATGGCTTTCAACGTGTTCAAAATTCTTTAGTTTGGTTAACGTCCGATTTATAAAAAAAAATCAATTTCGTTCTCCCCTTGAAAAACTTCATTTTGATAATATCTTTTCTAAGGCCACATCTCGGAATTGAATAGCTTTATGTATAATGATGATGTCAGTTTTATTTCTGATCGGTGCCATATTACGCATTTGGGGATCTGTCATGATTGTATCTAACGAGCCTCATTACCCTGCGGGTTCCCAACCTCAATACCTGGAAGACGACTCTACATCTGTCAGATTTGTATGTAGTCAAATGGAAATGCAAATTAATGAACACTTAAAAAAGTTTGAAAAAACCAAATAATTACTATTATTCCAAAAATTCGCCTATTCAAACGCTGCTTAGACTTACTTGGTAATTCATAAAAATTATTACTCAATTGGTATATTACATTTTTCTTAGGAGACAAAAACTTAAATACTCCAACTAATTTTGTATATTATTATGGAAAGCTATAAAATGAAATAAAATTTTAAGTGAAGTTATGTAGTGATAATTTTTAAAGAAAATAATTAAGTTTCCTTTTGACATGTGCACCGATTCATTGTTACGCGGATGACAGTACAGTTCATGATAGCTTTTTGTTTGACAAGCCCCCAAAGGGCACACAAACTCCAACGGCTCGGAGGGCTTTGAAGCAGAGAATGGACGGTTATTTCGAGAGTATTTCCTCCTGGGGTAAAAATAATCTCGTCGAATTTAATGTTTCAAAGACCCAATCCTGTCTGATTACGTCTAAAAGGGATCCAAATGATAATCTAGTCTCCTTCAACGGAAGCAATCTTCCGAACAGGCCTTACATTGATATGCTTGGTGTAACTATAAGTGACCAGCTCAGGTACGGGGGCTCCATCGAAGCCAGAGTAAAGTTGGCCTCTCAGAAGCTGGGCGTACTGTACAGGGCCCGCAGATACTTTAATAGTACACAACTGCTGACCCTGTACAAATTGCAAGTGCGTCCTATTGTCAAATTTGGCAGCCATCTCTGGTCCGGAGCCCCTAAATACCTGAAAAAAACCCTTGTGCAGAAACGTGCGGTCCGTTTGATAGACTCCCCAATCTTAACAAGCGGACTGCAATCTTTAGAGCACAGGTATTACAATGGAAGATGCTCTGAGGAACTAGCGTCATTGATCCCTTTGGCACCGGTGCGTAGTCGGAATACACGCCAAACGCGCGCCCAACATTTGTACACGGTTGACATTTGTCACATGAGAACGGGTCGCTTCTACGATTCGTTCTTAAGTTCAACAGCTCAGCTGTGGAACGAACTGCCGACCTCTGTGTTTCCTCCCTCCTACAACATGGGACTCTTCAAGACCCATGTTCACTCCTTCCTCTCCACAAAAAGACCCTCCACACAGCATCCCTAAAGATGACATAGGCCCTGAGGGAAATTATTTTCTTCAGGGCCTCCTGTGTGGAGTTAATATAAAAAAAAACTAAATAAACTTATAATATACCTATTACTCACTGCGCTGTAACTAAGTTATGTACTTTTGTCACGAAAATAATACTTATTGTCGGAAATAATTATTTTCCTGACTTCACCTGGCCAGTGAAGGAATTAATTCGCCACTTGAATTTGACTGGCAACATTTTTTGGTGAATTTTGGCACCTTTTCCGCCAGTAACGTCACTTCTGGAATTCTCGCCGTGTGAGGGGAACGACGAAGATTCGATTCACATAATCAAAGTAATTGACTTGCTTTTTTAACTTTTTGGGCAATCCTTGTTGTTAAGGATGATTGTCCGCGTGCCATCGTCATGATATTTTGGTGTTTTCAAAATGAGTACTTTCTTTTCGTTTTAATGTAAAGTGTGCTGAGTGACACCTGGAGTTTTTGCTTATTTATTGCGAATCGAAAGCCATCTGCCGCTGGAGATGATGAAGTACATATTTAATGATCACGCGGATGCGCCCCGAAACTAAGTCGTTCACGCAAATGACATATTTGTGGGCCCCCTAGATGAAAAAGGCCTTGACGTGTCCCAACCACTAGCACGTTGGAGGCTACCCTCACCTTATGAAGCGAGCTTGCCTTTAAATGAATCAGCTCCACGGGATGCTGAAGTTGGATGCTGTGGTTGGATTTAGGATCGTCACGTATGAGAGATCCTGCTCTGCCCATCCGAGTTGTTCCACGTGCTTTCGGCTATGATGATTGTTTGATATTTAACCAAAACAAATTCATAATTTGTTTTGGTTAAATAAACATAACATGATTGCTCCTAGCAAACTCTTTTATTTTAGAATAAAAATAGAACCTTTTTCCCAATGACAGCACAATCTTTGCCTTGCCCCACTTTAACCTCAGAGGATCTCATTTGCCCCGGCAATAGTTTTTACATAAAATTTAATACCCCGTGCCTTATATGTTATATTTGGCCCAAACTTTATAATTTCCTTATTATTATACTTCTTTGACAATATAACTTCATGTTAAACCAACTGATCATTCACTGCAACTACATACCTGCCTACTTACTTCCTTTTACTATTATTATGTTATGTACTATCTAAGCTGTCTAGGTTCTCTGATAAAAATACAAAAAGTAATACAATCATATAACTTACCGCAGCACAGAAAAACTCTGTGGAACTGCACTTGCATCACAACTCTCTAAAACTCCCAACATTTTGTATTAAGGTATTAAAAATTGTAAGTAATATAGTTACGTAGCTATAAAGTCATAGTTGACAGCCTTACCCATAACTTTCACATAACCTGCATAAGGGGGGGGGGCACACGTTATGCTCCAATATTGGAAAATTCGTTTGATATCCGGTTGACATATCCGAACAAAATGGTATATTTCATAACGTTTAATGTTGTGAGACCGATTCGACATTGTACACATAAATGGGATCGTATTTCTTCAGCGAAAAATACTTTCTTTTTTTTATACCAAACGTTCAGAGTATGCTGCAAAATACTGTCCGAATTTGAAATACACAGATCTGCGTTTTTTATATGTTCACAACAGTCTATAAATTATGAACCTACATCGTACATCTATTTATTAATATTATGAAGTAAGTTTTGTAGTTGTATATTTATAAATATATATTTCGAGACTATGTGTACCCGACGTTGCCCGGGTTTATTAGAATTTTGATGTAAGGTTTTGCAGTTGTAAATTTTGAAGTACCTCAAAAACGGGGTGCATTTTGAAGATGGAAATAATTTTATTGTAAAGAAATGTATTTTATTATTATTCAAAATTACTTGTAAGAAAATTTAACATTGTAATATTTAATCTTTGAAGAGAATATTAGCGATTCTCAAACTATAATTTAAAACAAAAATCATAAAAATAAAAATCATTAAATTAAATTAAATCTCGAAATATAGATATATTTATAAATATACAACTACAATACTTTACTTCAAAATATTAATAAATAGAAAAAAAGTACTTGCTTACTACGTCTAAATATCCAAAACTGCCAATTACAAACCGAAAATTCCCAAAACACCTAAGATAGGTTCGTATAATGTTTATTATTATGGGAGCTTTGTGTATCCAAAATAACAAAACCCATTTTTGGAGAGACAATTCTGAGAAAACACCACTTTTTTGTTTGTGCTTCTTTTATTTTGTGGTTTTATATTTATTATAAAAATGATTTATCATTTGCCGATGGCTTACGACAGAATAGAAGCTTTTTACCAAACTTTTTCTATGTACGTTGGTAATATTTCATTAGCTTCTCTTATCGAAACACCTTTTTACTAATGTTTTCTAGTTTTTATCAGATTTTAACACGTTTGAATATGTTTTACCATCTTCCACCAAAAATAATACTATGTTTTACGTCTTTTATCAATTTTAACAGTTTTAGTAAAACACGGGAAAAATATTCGAAAATAATTTAAAAGGCTTCGATAATTTACATTATTAATTTTCAATAAAAATTGAGATTAAGATATGGTATAGACAACTAATTATGCAACCCTCAGGCATATGAGTCTAAAAGGGTATTTTTTTAGTTTAGACCTGAATTCTGTTGAGCTTGTTATGAATCTTAGTTGATTTCTTAATTGCAAGGCCCAGATACTCCTAAATAGCGAACTTCAAATTTAGTATTTGGTTGCTGTTGATTTTGATGTTGCTGATTGCTGCTGATGACTGCCTCCGAAGTGTTTTACGTTTGACATAATTGAGAGATGTAATATGGGGCCATTTCCTCCTCCAGCACAGTTTATACTGGATTCTTTCAGGAGACTTGAGCCAGTGTAGGTTACGAAGGTGTTCTAAAATGTGTAAATAAACATGGATTGAATTTTGTTACTTTGATATTTTGGAAGGCTGGTATAAAAGCCGTTTCATTTGTTTTTGGAATTTATCGCTGCCGGAAATTGAAATGGTTGAATCGTCTATGAAATGTTGACATTTGTTTGTGGCCGCTCAGAGAGACTCGGTTTTAGATGGATTCAGCTCCAGCTTGTATATTATTTCCAAACCTCACGGTTTGTAAGCGATTGGATAGATAGGATGCCAACCAGATTTTGATGTCAGAATATAAACTAATTTTTTCCTCTAATGTCTTAATAAGGAAGTCGTAATCAATCGTGTCACACTTTGCACTCATATATAGGATAAGTGCTAACTTACTACTCTATGGCAAGAGTTATGCTGACATCAAACGAAGGAGTTGAGTGAAACCTTCTGTATGCAGTTTGACGATTTGCAAATAATTTACTTGAATTCAATTAGTACTAATATAGTTGATATACCAACCGTTAAATATTGAAAACATAGTAAAACCGACAAAAACACACTAAAATAAGAAAAATATTAATAAATTCAGGATGAAAATATAAAACATGGAAAAGAACTCTAAAATATAAAATTTACTTAAAACCATATTTTTGCCATATTTCATATTTTTATTTAATTCTATTTACGATTATCTGCAACTTAAAATATTCGGCTTGTGTTTACGCTTTTAACCATCTTTTACCGTTCTTAAGGCGAAACTTATTGCTTAATCATTATTTTGATTAATCTTTATAACGAATTGGTGTACATTATGAATACCAAAAAATATAATTTAGATAAATTGAAGGTTCTCCTATTATTTCGCTTGTTCAAATAAAAAATAAATTACTCATTAAAAAATATGAATGTAAACTACAAAAAAAATTTTTTCAATAGAAATATATGAACGCGTAAAGGAAACAACTTCAATATTAAAGCTAAGATTATCTGTGATAGTTTCACTGGATTAACTTTTTGGCTTTCTTATAAAATTATGTACAAAATAAACAAAAACAAGTTTTGTGCTTGAAATCGAACGTTTCTAGACTACGTTTGTTAAGCGATGTTAATGCCTATTACCTACAATATAAGGTTTACCGAGAATATACACATTTTTGGCTTGAAGCTTCCTCGTAAGCATTTTAGAGTATTAAACAATTTTAATCACCTATTACACAAAGGAAGTATACTTGTAGGTATATATATTTATCGTAAATTCAGTAAAGGTTTAAAAGCGTTCAATATTTGTGGTCATAAGTTTAATTGAAAAATATTCAAAACGTTACATTTTCTGAATACATATATTATTTTACCGCACATATGCCTCAGGGATCTCATTTCTACAGTATTCAGTCTACTTTCAGCCTTCTTCTGCCAGTTTCATGCTCATTTCCATATATTAGGGTAGGTACCAGCACTCCATCGTGGAGTTTCGCTTCTTTGGACAGTTTTTTGCTATCTCTAACCGCGTTCAATCATCCATTGATTACCCATTTTAAATAATTACCCATTATAATCAAGAACCCGGCCACCCCTACTAAGTCACGAAGCGTAATCAGGAGAGGTGGTAAGAAGTTCAAAATATACCATATAACATTATTCCTTTTGCCGCCATTTTAGATTTTTATGGCCAAAAGGTATCCCTCAACCAGTCTCTTTCGATCCGGCAAGTCCACAATGGAGTGCTGGTACCTACCCTAATATATGGAAATGAGCATGAAACTGGCAGAAGAAGGCTGAAAGTAGACTGAATACTGTAGAAATGAGATCCCTGAGGCATATGTGCGGTAAAATCATGTATGACGAAATGTGCGTATGCTGTGTCTATTCTAGGGGTATTTTATTAGAGCCTGTTTATATATGAACGGGTCGTTTCTCCAACTCGTTTTATCGTAAGTCGGCTCGCATGTGGAACGAGCTATCGGCATCTGTTTTTCCTCCTCCATATAATCCGGGCCTCTTTAAGACCCGCATTAATAAATTCATTCCTACAGACCCTACCTTAACCCGCCCCATAACGCTGCCCAACTAGGTGGCGACATAGTTTCTCTGTATTTAACGTGTAAAGACAGGGGCGCTCTAGTGAGATGTGTCACATAAAAAAGTCATACCTCCGAATTTGAATATGGAGACATACAAAATGATCTATATTATAAGTTATAACCAATGAATTCACCCAATTTTTATCGATTATCACTTTTTATTAGGATTTAAAAAAAATCGTAAACTTTATGATCACATAACTCTTGAAAAGAAAGTCCCAATGATTGGCATAAATCATTCAAATCGAATAAACATTATTTTTTAAATATTAATATTCTGTATAAATTATTGTCACATCTTACCGGAAATCGTTATATTTTAAAGTTCTCTAAATAAAATTAAATCTTCTTATTTAAAAGAATTATCTCACATTTAATATTATTTAAACAATATGACCGGAAGTCGGCATCTTTCAGTGAAAAAACACCACAAGGTGGTTACAAATGCAATTATATTTAATCAATTTTTTCGATTATATTTTATGTGAAGAATTTTTCACAGAGGCCCAATGAATATTATACAATGAAATCACTTGCTTCATCGGTAGAGGAGACCAAAGCCAATTGAACCAATTTGACTTTAACATTTTCTACGTCTTGCATATAAAGTTTACGATAAAAATACTTATAATCAACGTCAGACAATTTAACTGCCCACCAAATTCGTATACGATTTTTTTTCAATCTCATATAAATTAAGCTATATACTCATAAACCAATTGAGTGAAATGCTGCAATGACCCCGACCCCGGGGTCATTGCAGCATTAACGGAATGTTGATTGAAATGTAGAATTTAGGCACATAGTTGTCCAATTTCAATAACTTCGATGACGAAAAGCAGTTTTTATAATTAGTTTAAACTTACTCTTCAAAATTTCAATTATTTTTAACGTAATACACTATATATCCTCAAGAAAATCTGTTTAATCACGAACCGTAACTACTTGATGTAATAAAAAAAGAAAAACAAATATATTTTAATATCATAGTTTGCTTTAATCTCGATAAAAACAGAAGAAGAAAAAGTTTTTTTTATGAATGAGATAAAACTTTACCCCAAACAACGTTTAAATATATTAATTAAAATCAAAATATAAACTTCACATTAGGAAAGAGGACAACGAACAAATAAGTACATTGACTAAGTGTTACGGACGGACATGCACTTGAGCAAGACTTGGGAGCTGTACTCACAGAAACTTTAAAAAAAACTTGGGTTTATTTGTAGTACGGGGTCAATTATTATTATTATTATTATTATGTAATGAGCAGGCAGCATTCTGCTGATGCGCTCATATCTGATTTCACAACAAGTTTGACAGTAATTGAGTTGTACTGGTATAATTATCCCCCGAAAACATTAAAACGGAAACAATATAAACTACTTTTTTAAAAGAAAGACATACATTCCCGGGTTTTGAATAACCTGGCAATATTTGAAAATCTCCTACTACCACCACAGTCAGCTGAAAATGTTGCTTGTGTTGTGATGGAGGACTTAGCCAGCCCAGGAATTGAACACACTACGCCGCGCCTGGGTGGGACCCAAACGCGATGTCAACTCGGCCACCGACCGGTCTAAAATATGACAGAGATCGCTCCAGTGGATAAGTAATAAAACGTAGTTTATAGGCAGTTTATAAAAAAAAAATTGTCTAAAGAAACAGATACATTTTTAAAACAGTAATAAATAAAGTACATTCTGGAATCGTTAATAAGTCGTTTTGAAATATTTAGCCGTGTTAAGTAATCAATAGTAAACGGAAACGCGGTGGCAAAACGTGGAATTCCATAGCCGTTTTTAATTTATTAAAAATATTTATAAAATCAAAGACAAAACAATTAAATGTATTCTAATCAGGGTGTTGTTATAACAAAAGAACGCCGGCCGGGATATATCCGCGGGCGGCCACGCAGCTGCATTATCTTAACAACGAAGTTTAGGTCTGGTAAGTTTTTAGATTCTCACGGCCAAAAGCATTTTTGTTGTTTGTTTTTGGGGTGTTATGCCGTGTTGCGCTAACTCCTTCTTTAGCCGACGTTTCGGACAGCGTTGCAGTGTCCATCATCAGGGCAGATCCGGTAGATCCGAAGATGTGTGGATCTTAAAAAAATTTTTTTGAATACCACACCAGAGTCCCAACTGCTCCCGTCTGGAGCCAGTGAGACTATGGCATCCCCAATTGGGGTTGTTGTGAGACTGAAGGTATTGTGGACCTCGAAGGAGATGACGTAGAGGAAGGTGGGAAAGTACCTGGCTATTCAGATCTGGTTACCAAACACTAATTGTAAAATAGTACAAATTAATTTTAGTAAAATTTATTTGAGCCCGCGACCTTCGGATTGCTAGTCGATAGCCTTACCCCTCGATAACGGAGGCCGTCATTTAGGTACGTTTTAAATTATGTTTTACATTTGAAAGTAGAAGTTTATCACAATTTGAGAGGAGGGTATGTGTACCGCCGCCCCGGGAACCATTTATTTGATAACCCACACTTCTGCCATAGGTCTCCCCAAGTTGTTTGATATGTTTGGTGACTTATCAGGTGTGCCCGAGTTTATGGGGTGAGGTATGTGAGGGGCTTGGCGGCGGATGCGCCTGCCTAATAACTGCGTGGTGGGCCGGATCGATTAGTCCTCTTTCAACGCATCGCCTTGCAACGCAGTAGGAGACTTAGATTCTTATGTATATCACTCGAACACACTGAACCCCAGATTACTACCCACTCATCAAACCTATTTACTTCCCAGAACTCACTCTCCTTCCTTTCCTTCAAAATTCCCCCAGCACAGCATTCACAAAGATGACATAGGCCCTGAGGGTTACGATTTTCCTCAGGGCCTCCTGTGTGGATATGATGTAAAAAATATAAGAAATAAACAAAAATCTTGCTAAACGTTGGCGGTGACCTATGGTAGGGGTGTTGGTTATCTAATAAATGGTTCCCGGGGCGGCGGTACACATAATTGTAATAGTTCTCGAGGGCTCTGATGTACAGACATTATGGCTCCTGTTGATTGACGAACATATACTAAAATATCGTTGGTTGGAATCGTAGCTTGAAATGACTTTAGCCATGTTTAGTAATAAACAAATTAGAATAAATTTTTTAGCAATCATAATTTAAAATTTGAAAAATTTAATTCTCACCAATCTAATCGCCGCAATTTTAATAGGCACATATTATGGATATTACGCTTTGTTTCAACTTAATCATTACAAGAAACTTACGTCGGGAGAGATGGTAAAAGATACATTAAAATAAAATTTTATTCAATCAATGTTCAAAATTTCTCTTATAAAATGACTTAGACAAATCTCACCCCATGAACCCGGGCGCCCCTGCTAAGTCACGAAACGTAGTAAATGATGCATTAAAGTTACATTTTTGTTTAATAAAGTTCAAAAGATTTTGTTGATCTCATATATATTGATCTATTCCCGTAGTATGTTGATCCAGGTAAGAAGTTATTAGACAAAGTTGATCTGTGTCCCTATATATGGTTTTACTAAATGAACCAATCAAGGGGGCAATCGGTGGACTGTTCATCACAAGGTTTTATGTGATTCCGTAATCTTTTGTGATATTGAACCCAAAGTTTTAGTCTCTAGAGTCGAATATCGCATGAAATGACTGTGAGATGGTACCGTTTCAAATCAAAATGACGTGTGTTGCTTGAATTGTTTATAAGAAATGTATGCGTATTTAGATTGAAACGAAAATTTCGCAAAAACAAATCCATAAAAAAATTATAACTTAGCAGGGGTACACGGGTTCATAGGGTGAGGTTTGTCTAAGTCCTGGCGGCGGATGCGTTTGCCCATCTACTGCGTGGCGGGCCGGATCGAAAGAAACTGGTTGAGGGATACCTTTCGACCATAAAAATCCAAAATGGCGGCAAAGGGAATAATTTTATGTAGGAAATTTTGAACCTGTATCTTTTACCATCTCTCCTGATTACGCTTCGTGACTTAGTAGGGGAGACCGGGTTCTTGATTATAATGGGTAATTAATGGATGATTGGACGCGGTTGGAGCTAACTAAAAACTGTCCAAAGAAGCGAAACTAGCAGTCCACAATGTAGTGCTGGTACCTACCCTAATATATGGAAATGAGGCATGGAATTGGCAGAAGAAGGCTGAAAGTAGACAGAATACTGTAGAAATGAAATCCCTGAGGCATATGTGCAGTAAAATCACGTATGACGAAATGTGCGTATGCTGTGTCTATTCTACAGGTATTTTATAAGAGCCTGTTAAAAGAAGCTAGCAGCATTGATCCCCGGTGCACCGTGCACGTGCGTGATACTCGACGGACACGAGCGGAACACAGGTTCACAGTAAAGTTGATGTTATCTATGTATGAACGGGTCGTTTCTCCGACTCGTTTTACCGTAAGTCGGCTCGCATGTGGAACGAGCTATCAGCATCTGTTTTTCCTCCTCCATATAATTCGCGCCTCTTTAAGACCAGCATTAATAAATTCATTCCTACAGCCCCTACCTTAACCCGCCTCATAACGCTGCCCAACCGGTTGGCGACATAGTTTCTATGTATTTAACGTGTAAAGACAGGGGCGTTCTAGTGAGAGGTGTCACATAAAAAAATCATACAGCCGAATTTGAATATGAAGACTTACAAAAACTTCCGTCTGGAGCCAGTGAGACTATGGCATCCTCAAAGGAGACCTCAAAGGAGATGGCGAGGAGAAAGGTGGGAGAGTACCTGGCTATTCAGATAAAACCAAACACTAATTGTAAAATAGTGCAAATTAATTTTAATAAAATTTATTTGAACCCGCGACCTTCGGATTGCTAGTCGAGAGCCACCTCAAGTAGTTTGATATGTTTGGTGACTTAGCAGGAGTGCCCGGGTTTATGGGGTGAGGTTTGTTCGGTTCTTGGCGGCGGATGCGCTTGCCTACCAAATGCGTGGTGGGCCGGATCGATTAATCCTCTTTCAACGTATCGCCTTGCAACGCAGTAGGAGAGTTGGATTCTTATGTTTATCACTCGAACACACTGACCCCCAGATTACTACCCACCAATCCATACCTATTTCCTTCCCAGAACTCACTGTCCTTCCTTTCTTTCAAAATACCCCCAACACAGCATTCACAAAGATGACTTAGGCCTTGAGGGTTACGATTTTCCTTAGGGCCTCCTGTGTGGAGACGATGTAAAAAAATACAAAAAATAAACAAATATCTCGCTAAATCGTTGGCGGTGAGTAATGGTAGGGGTATTGGTTATCTAATAAATGGCTCCCGGGGCGGCGGTACACATAATTGTAATAATTCTCGAGGGCTCTGATGTACCTACAGACATTATGGCTCCTGTTGATTGACGAACATATACTAAAACATCGTTGGTTGGAATCGGTGCTTGAAATGACTTTAGCCATGTTTAGTAAAAAACAAATTGGAATAAATTTTTCAGCAATTTCAATTTAAAATTTGAAAAATTAAATTCTCACCAATCTAATCACCGCAATTTTAATAGGCACATATTATGGATATTACGCTTTGTTTCAACTTAATCATTACAAGAAACTTACGTCGGGAGAGATGGTAAAAGATACATTAAAATAAAATTTTATTCAATCAATGTTCAAAATCTCTCTTATAAAATGACTTAGACAAATCTCACCCCATGAACCCGGGCACCCCTGCTAAGTCACGAAACGTAGTAAATGATGCATTAAAGTTACATTTTGTTTAATCAAGTTCAAAAGATTTTTTAAGCATGGATTTGACGTTTGCGAAAGTTCCATTTCCATATAAATACGCGTGAGGCAGTCTATCCTCTTTAAGTACAAAGTCATTTTCATAGAATATGGATGTTCTAACAGAATCTAAAAAGTACCACGACGCGCGCGGAATCGGCGGTTTTCAATTTACAACGCATGCAAGCCGTCAAGTTTGACAGAAATATATAGATCAACAAAATAAATCGTGTAAAATGTATAAGCGACCGAAAAATGGGCGTGGCTTACAGCAAAATCTCAATGACACAAGTTGATCTGTACGGATTTACA
Organism: Hesperophylax consimilis; assembly: GCF_061612785.1. NCBI lineage: Eukaryota > Metazoa > Arthropoda > Insecta > Trichoptera > Limnephilidae > Hesperophylax > Hesperophylax consimilis. Next base: position 1,046,930 of record NC_142858.1, read on the forward strand.
TATGTATGCCAGCTTGGGTAGTGGATCAACATATCCGGGGTGGATCAACAAATGCAAACGGATCAACATATACCTGGCGTACCGTCGCGCGAGATCAACATAGTACGAGAGGGGATAAATATATATATATATATAGTTCAGTATTAAGGTAAAATTTAATCCCTCGAGCTAACATGTTCCTTTTTGGTAACAGCTCACATATTATGGTCTCATAAAAATTGTCGTGCCTCACTTACCAATAGATTTTACAAATAATAAACGAAAAAACTTTACATATCATTTTCACTAAATATAAAAGATAAGTAAGTTAGCTTTATTTTGCAAGTGTTCTAAAAATTTAAAAATTCCAAATTTGGTGGTCACCTTACCATTTCATTAGGATGACTCTTGAATTCAGTGGTACAAATCTAGAAATAATTCGTCCCGGACAGGAACTTAATCAACTTAGTAAAAAAGGTACAGATATCGATCAAATGGTATTCTAGGATCGTTTTTGCTTAAAATTATTTGATTACGATCACAGAGTAGGTGCGAATTTTATTCATATTTTCTGCGTATTTAACTGGCAACGCCGCAATAGTTTTACAATTCGAAAGAAACATAATATATTCGTCAAATGTCAAAAGAAATTTGATTGGAGACCAGGAGACATTCGACATTCCAGCTTCTGTCTTTTTCATTTGAGAGAAGGAAGATTTTTATGAACGGCTTTTAGGACAATCGTCAATGACTTGCACACTATTTCTGCCTGGGACTAGTACATCTTCTATCCCAGTAGATGTACTGGTCTCAAAAAATTTGACTTGTAAACTGGTTCAGTTGTTAAAAATATAGAGTGGTTTCTTTTAAATCTGTTTCTGAAAGCTGACTCGGCGATTATTACAACAATACTGATGTTTAGATTAAGGATACAAGACGTTACAGCGTGAATTAATAAATCAGCCTTTTGTGAAGCGTAAGAGTGAAAAAGGTTATAATGAAGTAATAATAGGACAAGAGAAGAACATTTTACCTAATGGATTAATTGTAAGATGTGGATTTTTAGGTACATGGATGGAAAAGGGAAATCAGCTGTATGAAAACAATTTGAACAAAAACCTAATTCCACTAATCTGAAACGTTAAACCCGCGCAAAATTTTATGCAATTTGAGATTGACACGGCTAGATTATTATCGTGATTTATTTTTGTGGTATTGTGCCGCGTTGCGCTACCTCCTTATTTAGTCAATATTTCGGACAGGGTTACAGTGTCCATCATCATTAAACATCGGCCCTGATGATAGCGTTACCCTGGAGGTTGTGCAGCACGGCATAATACCCCAAAAATAAATCATGAAAAATAATAATAATTTTCTTAATATTTGTGAATAAGTTTAAGCAATTAAAATAGCGTGGGTGCCCTGGTTCATGGTGAGGGGTTTGTCTTGGTATTGGCAGCGGATGATTTTGCCGTCCTATTGCGTGACGGGTCGGATCGGAAGACAGTGGTTGAGGAAGACCCTTTGATTTCTCCAGCAGGACCATGGAGGAAATTATTTTCCTCAGCGCCTCCTGAGTGGAGCCAATGCATAAAATACAGGGTTTTCCAATAAGAGGTGTTATTTTGAATAGCCCGTTATTTCGGTAGATGTTACTTTTGAAGCTCTTTTTTTTCATTTGACAAGTAGAAACTACGTAATTAATAAAAATGGAACGATACACGCTTTAACAACGCATTGAAATTATTAAAATTCACTTGAGTGAATCAAATGCAAATCATCTTGAGTGTTGAGGCCCATTTCCACCTAGTTGGCCTCATCAACTAGCAAAATTGTCGCATCTGGGGCTCGGAAAACCCAATAGTTATTCTTGAGAAGCCTCTCTTTCTTCAACGTGTGACTGTTTGGTGCGGTTTATGGTCCGGCGGAGTCATTGGACCTTGCTTTTTCGAAAATGAGGCTGGAGCAACAGTTACGGTGAATGGATTGCTATTGAGAGATGATCAATGATTTTTAATGGCCGGAATTGGATGGTATTAATTTTGTCAACGTTTATTTTTAACAAGATGGCGCTACGTGCCACACAAGCAACGAAACCATTGATCTTTTACGATTGACTATCAAAATAACACCTCTTATTGGAAAACCCTGTATTTTAATTGTTAATTTGTATTTGTAAGACATTTATGTTAATGTAAATTTAAAAATTACTTTTTGTTCATTTTGTAGCTTTGTGGAAGTATTTTAATTTATATGTTTTTACTAAATGCTGCCTACACTCCAAGGATAATAAATTCTACATTATTTATGAAGATTAAATACAAAATATGCCAATTTGTTTATCCAACAAAATAAATTCAGCAGTGCTCTTTGTGTATGATACATTAAATTAAATTTAAATTAACGAGCTCGATCTCTTTGGTTCATATTAGACTCGATGACGCCGTAAAGCTTGCATCACCTGAGGGGCCGCTGCCGGCTGTTTGTTATTTGCGCTCGGGACGCTCGCGCTCGCCGCCGACCGTCGGCAAGAAAGGCGTTTTCTAATTGAGATTTATATTTTCCTATTACCTTTTGATTTATATCCCTTGGTTCATCTCATCGGGGGAGGACGCTCGAGGAAGGCTCTTGTGTAAGAAATTAAACGACCTACAAACGCGTGCGCGCACGTACCTTGTATTAAGCCTTAGACACATTATGTTGAGGAAACACACTACGCTATAATCTCCCTCAGGAGAGAGTCATATCAATTGGGGAACTGCCGCGGAATATAATTTATTTGTATGAAATCTATCACTTTGACAGATGAAAACGCGTATTTATGACGCCCCGTAAATTGTAACGTCCGACGATTTTAGAAGTAGAACAGATGAATAACTTTATTCGAAATTCTTACATTTTAAGGTTGTTTTTATGTAATTTTTTTGAATTATTTGTATGGGATTCGTATGGTATGATATTCGGATGGGGTTTGTATGGTATTCTTCTATAGAAAAATATTTTAGTGTGGAAAAAAGGAAGGAATTTTGAAAAATTTAATATTCTTTTACTTCTGCCATCATGTAGAATCATCTCTCGCATTTAGGGCACTTTACCCTCGGACACCCTGTATAGCCTGGTTAGCAGATCACAGCGCATATCGTCGCCACGCCCACACTTTTAACACATCATCTTTTTAGGTGTAGCAGGTCTGTATGGGATTATATGGCGAGCGATATGGTGTTATATAAAACGTTTTGAACTTATAGCTCAATCTGTCACCCTCTTTAAACAAAATAAATTTATTACCTTTTGTACAAATGAATAAAAGGAACTTTAAATTTAATTTTTCGTGTTCACGTAGAGATGGGATTGAATTATATTTTTTTTTATAACTTTTTTCTTATACTAGCTCAGATAATATTATAATAGAACGGGAAGTATTTATAAACTAAATATTTGTGCCTTTCAATAGAAGAAATTTACCTTTCGAATGATAGTAAACTTGAAATTTTGACATCTTGAAAGGGACCCCACCACTTTCCTAGCGGCGTTATAAGGAAACATATGGTTTCCTCCTCCAACGTCAAGACTCAATTTATTTTATTTAACGAAGCTACATTTTGTAACGACTCTAGACCATCCGATACCCTGCATACGGGTATAGCAAGCAGTATGCAAGTACTTACACGGAAACATGAAAATAGAAGAGTAACAGGAGATAATATAGATATAAATCAAACATGTAAGTTTACAATTCAATTCAATTCAATTCAATTTGTTTATTAATTTCAAAAACATTACAAAGTTTTTCATTTCAAAGCGTTTTTAAAATAATTTTTATAATAAGAATTAAAAGATTAATATTTACAGTGTGTATATTAACTATATCAGTGATAATAGAGCTTGCCTTTTAAAGGAAGCTTCATTGATGGCAAACATGTCGATATCCGAATTTATTCTGTTCAACAGCAAGATTGCTCTCCCCACAGGCATGACCATTGGCAAGTTAGTTCTGCAGGCCGGGAGATAAAATAGTCTATGTTGTCGGTGACGTAGATAACCATCGGGAACATAGAAATGAATGCTCTCCATGATGACCGAGTTTTCAAACCATCCACGAATCAGTCTAAAGAAATGTGTAGCAATGCGCACATCTCTCCTGACCCGTAGATAGTTCATTCCGAGCATACCCAAAAGAAAGTCAGTGGGATAGAGCCACGGGTAGTAGCCATACTCCCTCATGTAGAGAAATCTCAAGAATTTCTTCTGAACTCTCTCCAACATGAGAGAATACTTAACCTGGTGTGGACTCCAAATCACCGACCCACTTTCAAGTCTACTCCTTACTAAGGAATTAAATAAAACTATAAGCACCCGGTTATCTCTGAAATTCCTTGCAGTGCGTAGAACAAAGCCCAGAATTCTAAGTGAAGTGCTACATGCCGCCTCAATATGAGCATGAAATGTCAGTCTACTATCAAACATGATTCCAAGATCCTTCATTGTCGAGACACGTTTTAAACTTCGGGCGTCCATTGAATACCGGTAATACCAGGTATGACTCGCCCTAGTGAATGACAAAATTAAACATTTAGAAACATTAAACTCAATCCGATTTATTTTACTCCATTCAACAATTCTATTAATGTCTGACTGGAGTTGATTGCAGTCTTCTAAATTTAGTATTTCTAAGAAAAGTTTTAAGTCATCAGCAAAGAGAAGAAACCTAGAATGCAGAATTACTTCTGAAATAGCGTTTATAAATATGGAAAAGAGGAGTGGGCCTAAATTACTGCCTTGGGGTACCCCCGATCGTACAAAGAAATGGTTAGATTGGAATAGTCCATGAGACACAAACTGTTTCCTGTCTGCAAGATAGCTAGCAAAAAAAGTAAGTAGTCTTATGGAGAATCCTATTGTAGCCAGTTTATTGAGTAAAACGTCGTGATTTACAGTATCGAAGGCCTTTGAAAAATCATTGTATGAACAATCTACTTGATGGCCTTTGTCTAATGATTTAGATACGTAATCCGTAAACACCAATAGGTTGGTTTCTGTCGATCGACCTTTTCTAAATCCATGCTGTTCAGAAATTAGAAACGGTTCAACTTGTGGTAGTGTGAATTTATGAAGAATCGATTCGAACAATTTAGCCGGTGCAGATAGTATTGCTACCGGTCTGTAATTTTCCACAGAAATCTTTATGCCGCTTTTATAAATCGGACAAATTTTTGATATTTTCCACAAATCAGGAAATACACCAGTTTCTAGGTAAAGGTTAAATAAGAAGCTTAGTGGCAGTTTTAAAAACTCGGCACAACCTTTTAAGAAAAATACCGGAAGAAAATCTGGACCAAGTGAATGTGTATTTTTCAGTTTCCGAATGGAAGATTCTATATCCGATTCATCAATTTGACCAATATCGATATTTTGGGCTCCCTTTACATTCGACTTTGCAGCGGTATTAATATTTAGAAATGGAGACTCATTACTATACACGGATTGGAAGTGTGTTGCAAATGCGTTAGCTACATCCACTCCTCGAACTTCCCGATCACGATGCATCATGGTGTCTTGAATACCACCATCTTTACGTAGTGATTTGACGTAGTCCCAGAACATCTTTGGATCATGTTTGATATCGTGTTCAATGGAATTTATATATGATTGGAAAGCAGTGTGAATGTTGCGCCTGACCACGGCTCTATGCGCACTGAACTGATCATAGTCACATCGACAGCCAGAAGCCTTCCACTTCTTATGGAGAGCATGTTTCACTTTAATGCTCGCGATGGTATCTCGACAGAACCATTTCGGATATCGACGACCACCTCTACTGGGTGGTTTTCTGGGAAAACAGGCATCAAAAATATTATAAATACTAGCATAAAAATGGTGTACAGCCTCATTTACAGTGCAATAATTATAAAGTTCTTGCCAATCTAATTGGCTTATCATATTATATAACTTATCAACATCACCCTGTTCAAAATTCCATCCACAAAAAGCAAACTTGTCATTTTTAGGAATTGTTGTAGCCTTGATGTTGTTTTTACATGAAAAAATAAATTCTAATGCGGGATGATGTTGATCTTCGGTTAAAAGAGGAGAAGCGCTATGAATAACATGTATGGCTGTATTGCAATAAATTAAATCTAACACTCTTGAATTTATATTTAGAATGTTATTGAATTGGGAGAGACCGAAAACGGCGCATAAAAAATTCAGGTCGTTTTCAATATCCTTGCTACCTCTTGATGAGTGTAGGTTGAAATCTCCTAGCATAATTACATTTTTTCCACCAATAACATCTACATTTTGATGTATTTTGTTGAAAAACAACTGATATGTGTCAAAGTTTGACGCAGGTGGAAAGTACTAGCAGTACTATTTTACATGGTTATGAACTTGCATCATCGCGTACCCAAGACATCTAAACCGCTTTCGACGGGCAGTCCCAATGTTGAGAATGAACTCGGCAGTCAGCCAGACCGCAAGCGAGAATCTTTTAAAATATGCATTAAAATACAAGACACGTTAAATTCATACAAACTGACATGCAGCACCATTTACGAAAAGGATAGACATTCAAAGAATACATATGTATATACGAATGAAATATCTGTATGAACTGAACAGCCCTCTAAATTACGTCCTCAAAAACTAGTTCAACGCTAAACTTAACTTAAACTATGACTTCATCTAAGTATTAACAGTTATTAATAAATTAAATAGTTGGTACCTGCTCTTGAACTTAAATAATTTCATGCATTACGCAGGAATAAAATTTAAAATCTTAGTATGTTAGAGAGTAGAACTTAGTATGTTAATTAAATATAAAAGTAGTAGAATACATGTTTCACTTTTTTATAGTTTAAAAAGAAAAAGTTTTGCAGACTAAATCTGATTTAGATAGTTTGGTATGGTTTTAGTGTTATATCATCTAAAACAAGTGTGTCATAAAATATATTTATCTCACCTGAGAAGATAAACAATGAACATAACTTTTACACTTCCTCTGGAATCGAGTCGTTACTTTTTTACAAGTAGTCTACAGTCACTAAAAAGCAATAAACAATAAAGAACACCACCTACTTTGTGGCAATAATTCTACTCAGGCTGGAAGAGGGCTTCCATATCGAACATTTTTAGACACCAGATGCCCATAGATATTGAAATTTCAATATGGACTGGAGGAATTCGATCGTAGCTCAGATGCGCAATTCATAAAACCGATTGAAAATATCATCTACGTACCTGCTTTAGTGGGAATCACGCCATTTCACATTGTGTTGTGATCGCGTGCAGAATTTCAATTGCATCTCATGAATTTTCTCAGCATTAGGAGGCAAGACGGTTTATGGGCGGGCAGCCACTGCCGTGAAAAGCAATAAAAAATGCAGATTTCGAATCAATTTGCATTGCAACGCGACAGGGCTTTAGTCCACCTTTCTTTACTGCTGAACAAGGTACATATACTTTTTACAAAGAAAGTTAAGGGGTTAATTTTTTTTTTAATTCACCCGTATAAAATAATTTTTTTTAATAGAATAAGTCAGTTTTTATTAACTTAATTTAATATTTTTTTGTTTGACTTCAGATCGAACCTTCTTCCCTAGGGATTGGAGTTATCGACGCTAATAACTGAACCAAATCCACTTTTTTATATTAACTGCTGTAATGTCATCCAAATTCAAAGATATACGTAAACATCTGCGTGTAAGCGTGATTGCAAATTAAAAATTTATTTACAAAAGAAACATATTTTTTAAAAAGTTTCCAATGCTGAAAATCGAACCCCAATCGTCTTTTTAAAAGGCAACGTAACGTAAAAATGACTGCATTCATTCTTAACATGTAATAAAAATAATAAGAAATAGGTTTTTTAGACATTATGTACCTACGTTACACCACAACCGAAATTATTTTTTTTAATTAGTTACTATCACATACCTGTGAAAAATCATTGCCTGGAATTCTTGACCAATCAGTTCCAATTTTGAAAAAGACCGTTAAACATAATATATTTTTGTATGGAATATTATAGTTTTAATAATATTTTCAAAAAAAGGTTATTCTTCATATAATTTATTTATATTTGATATGATTGTAAATTACAAACCAACTGTTCTACAAAAAACAATGGATGCTCAAATATAGGATCAGATACTTTTACCATTGCCAAATAACTTTTGTTAAATGGTAGTGAAAATTGATATACAAACAAAAATTATTGTATTGGTATTGGGAAGGGAGACTATTACCACTTTGATCCACGCGGCGCTTTCAAAGTTATTGATACTTTGAATCACACATTGCTTTATTTCATAATTTAAGCAAGAAATGAATCAAAAAACGACAAAATTGTCTTGAAATCATGTATAGCACAAAAAAGTTTTTTGACCAAAAACACCGGCACACATTCTTTTTTCGATATTCATGCTTTTTACAGCAATGCGTATGATTCATATTAATTATTTATTTATTAACGTCCTTTTTAGGTTCTTTTACTTATGAAAAGTAAAAACTATACAGTTTAAAAGCTACCCATAATATAACTGTATCAGTAAGTGTGTTTATGTTTATATTTTTTAAGTGATAAATTGAAGATGTCCAGTATAATAATTTCCCTCCATAAGTATTCTGGGCAATAGGGAATACATATTGATGGTAGTTAGTTCCAGAATTCTGCACAGAAATAAATCTTGACTTCTTAAATTACGTAGCGGAATCCGAAAGCTTTAAACCCTACGGTATTGAATTAGATGGTCCGGGAGATCTAAACATTGGATCACTATCGGATCCTTGGTAAAATAATTGAATACGACACGATTAGCTTACTTGAGTATTACTTTCACGTATTGTTGGGGCATATCTGAATTTACTACAAGTCTGTAATTAAATTAAAATGGCCCCATTCTCAGAAATTCAAAGTTGAGCTCTGCTATTATTTAGGCTTCTGTGCTTCTACATATTTTCAGTTTCCATCAACATTTCTGTTGGCACAAACATTTTAAAGAATGCCAAGGGTCATAAATCCACTCGGCCCGTGCAGGCCCTACATTACCTACTGTACTGTACATGTACACCCACACAATGTGTTGATATTGAACACTTTGTAAAGTTTTGTTCGCAAAAGTTATATGTATATTGCACCAGCTGTTCACGGATTTACAGTTTGAATTGTTCACAGAATTCCACTTGGAAATTTATTTTGGTAGAATACGATCCGCAATACGCAGGGGGAAACTCCGATTTTCACATTTATAACCGTAACCAGAAAGGTGCTTGAATGTTTTTTGGTAAAACTCACCTGTGAGTAATTGGTGTACTTTTTTGTATTGCTTTATTTAATCAGTTTTTATTTTATTCCGTAAGGGGGAAAATAAATGTGGGAAAATAAGCTGTACAACAGGCTTGAAATAATGTTTGCCGTGATATCCAAATGGTTTGCAAAGAAATAATTATTACTATGACAATTATGGACTCACTTTTCATCTCGTATTTCTTTCCACAGTCAGAAGGTATTTTTATCTTTCTTATACTCTACGCCTACACCATCGATAAGCCTTTTAGATACAAAAAACGAGCGCAGATATTGTATTTATATAAGTATGTATAAGCCATTATTCTGAGAAAACTGATATTTAAGTTGTAAACCCTTTGGAAAATTTTATTTGCATGTATTTAAATATGATCCTTTGTAAAGTAAGGTTGGAGAGGCTCATACATATTTTACACATACTCACAACCCATTTTCGCGAAAGTAAGAAAATATATTGTTGTTTAACCCGTGGATAAATTAAAGTGTATAATTGAACCTATATGAGTAGGTAGGTTCTGAAAAGTCAAAACTTATCTCTAAAACCACCGCTAAGCGTAGGACGCTTATTGCGCTTGGACTCTAAGAACGTGCCCAAAATATCAATTGCTCTCTATAAGACATAAAGCACACAATGGTATTATTAAAGAAATAAACTAAAAGCTCTCCTTTTTTGGATTTATGCTGTTAGTTCTCCATTCTGTTTTATAATTTCAGCAAACAGAGAGCGGCTTCATGGCACTGATGTGTTTACAACATGTTTCTAATATGTTTTCGTAATTGGATTTTATTTACGCATCCATTTTAGGCTCGCAAGGCAATTGGCCTAACAGGACTAGGATCTCAGATCTTATATATAATTTAATTCATTCGTTTGGAATTTTCATTAGTTAAGTACTAATGTATATATTATTCACTGTACTGACAAGAATTATGAGCTAGGAGTAAAACACAGCACATGTTGTTTGTTTAATTCTCCGAAACATACATTTTTCATAATAAAAGACGTGAAATATTACCGTCTTGGTAAATAATTCTACTCAAACAAAATTTTCAGCGAAACAATTAATCATCCTTGAGTATATTAGCGAGCAAAATATACTGACAGTAAATAATTAACCAGATTGATTACGTGATGTTCAACACGAATTACGCCATTGAAAATCACTGAGATTTTACGTGTGAGTCAGCTTTCAAATTTGTGTAAGGGACTTATTTCATATGGGGACTAAGGAATGGGGACAATACCCATTAAGGCAGAACACATTAACTCCATCGTGTATGACGTTACGTTTTCAGCGAGAAAGAGTTTTTAAAATCATTAGTATTCACCTTAGTGATAACTTAATTAGTTTTATTATATACTCATATAAGTACAGCACGTTTGTTATTTATATACATATATTTGAGTAAATGTCAGTTCTTTAATAGAAGAAAGGGTACAACCCTATTAAATTAATAACTTAGTTTTAAAGATAAATGATGTATTAAAATTTTATGCATCCAGCAACACAATTATTTATTGTTAAATGTAACATGTTTCATTATTCGGTTCAGACTAGGCTGACTGATGACTTTATAATCAACTTTAAATGATTTGAAAATTGGTGCATATTCTTTTTTGGCACTTGCTCCTTTTAAACAATAATATTTTCCTTTGTTTTCTTTAAAATTCTATAAAAATTTGATACATTTATCGATATAACATTTAATGAAACCCAATCATTTAAATGGAACAACACATAAAGGACGGGTTGTTTCGGAGAATTTGAACAATTCTTCAAATTTCAAAGTTAATTTTCAGGTTCTGTGAAAGATTTTTTCAAGTTCTGTTTTTATTTCAGTTCTGTCAAGCAACTAACCTATGCTGATATAATAACAGAACTTGAATAGGACTTTTACGGAACCCGGAAATCAACATTGAAATTTGATGAATTGTTCAAATCCTCCGAAACAACCCGTCCATAATATAAAATGACTGGTGTGAAAAACTGAAAATTAATAAAGCAATATTAATGTTAGTCATATTTGGCTTGCAAAAAAGTTAGACAGTTTACATTTTAATCATATCTCGCAAAAATAAACCCCCAAAAAGTATGATATTTTGACCATAGGTATTCAAGCTAGGTACCAAAGTTAACATATGTATGATAATATATCTGCGTTATAACTGCAAAAACTGAGCCATAATGCTTTGTACCTCTAATCCAAATAAGTTACATGCAATTGAAAAAAAACGATTTCAATAACAGTGTCATAATTAACCGTCGTGCGCAGTGCTATTTATTAATATCGCAAATACTGCCTACCTCTACAATACTTGCTTTTGCCTTTCCATGTTGAGGTAACTTCATTGTGTTGGAAGATTTGTGTAAAATAGAAGAAAAAATCAAATAGGTATACCAAGTAAAAATTTTTGAAATACATAAAAAATATCGAAAATCATTATCGATCCTGCTCACAGTAAAAATTGAAAAATAAAACAACGAAAAAACAATATCAAGCAAACAAAAATGAAAGACTACGAAAATAGACGTATTTCATAATAATTTCATCAAAAAAGGCTGAAAGAGATTTTCAACAAGATCAAGAAAGATATTATATTTACCAACTAAAGATGGAATAAACGGTTTACGAAAACCGAATAAAGAGTAAATAATCACATCATGCCCAAAAAGATAAAACGTGAGTCACTTAACGAAAAAAAAACTTTACTATGAATTATAAATCGATGAAATATGATTTCTAAAAATGATTTATAAAAAACGAGAAATCCATAAATAATAACTATTAGTTGTATGAACAGCAGACATCATAGTGTTGATTTTTCGCATTTGTTAGCAAGAACCCTCACGCAATATTTTGCTGAGTAAAAAAAGTACTATCCAACACGGCTACAATCTTGATAAGGTTGATTTGACACGGAAAACACAAACAAATGTAACAGAAAATAAACAAACGAAATGCAAAGAGCTCGAGTTAATGAGAACAAAGGAATCGAAGATATTTTTACAGAAAGTGATTATAGTAACTAAATCACAATAATACATTACATAACGAAAAGAAACTTACATAAACGAAAAGTAGCGTGTTTTCACAAACTGTATCGTGGGAACTATAAAAAAGTTAATCAGTTTTACTACATAAATAAAATGTACTGTTGTACAAAATTGAGGACTGCAACACACTAACAGCCATGTTTACTTTTAAATACGTACAGTTGTCTTGATTTATGCCGTTTGTTTCGTACAAGACTTCAGTCGTAAGTTCATCACCAATAGGAACTTATCACTGTAATAAAAATATTTGTACTTTACTGTAGCTTACGATGCTGACATTATAAAATTCAGATGTTCGGTTATTTATCGTTTTACTACACTCGTACGTACTTAAAAGATAAAAGGCGCTTGAAAATAAGATATAACGATTGAATGCACTGGAAGTGGAGCAACATGTAAGGAAAGAATATGTGGAGACGGGAACCTGGGTGAGTTAAACAGGTTGGGCTCAATGCAGCGGAGAAACGATAACTAAGACGAATGTGAGAGAGGGGTTATCGAGTGAGAAACGAGGATATATTTAACAATAATGCTCTAAAGCTGACGTAATAATCGAGGATAAGATGGACAAAGTCAAGTTCGGCAGTTTTGTAGACCTTTTTTAATAATACATTATTCTCACCAGGGTGTTTCTTTTTTATGATTTTCATGTTAATTACCTGGCATTATCTGAAATAGCGGTTCAGAGGACAGAGGTTGCAAAATCAAAACACGGCGTAAAATGCGTAGACATACATTATTATTTAGATGAGATATGAAGCGAAAAAAATGATTCAACATTTTTACCTCAAAGAGACCTCCTACTTTCCCAACATTCGCGCTCTAACTAAAACTACCAAATCTAATAGTGACAAACGTTTCATCGAGATATAAGTACCTAATTGAATAGCTCCATGGCAAAATGTGATTTTTTTATTTATTACCTCTATTTGATTAAATGAAATCTTAGAAGTGGAAATTAACCCACTTCCAGATATACAATCGAGGTGAAACTCGTGGATTAAATTCGTTAAGGCATATTCAAATGTCATATTTTTGCACTTCGTTCCAGCTTTAAAAATTCTCCCAGATTTACTGATGAGGCTTTACCTTACCTCACCATGCTCGGTGATTCAAGAAAAAGCTTTAGCTTTGTTTTTTGTCAGACACACATCCTCCGTCACCTTTTCCGTCCTCCCCGTTTCCCTGATTATTACAAGGCTATTGATCTTAATTTTTACAAGGCTATCACTAGCTTCAGCAATTTGAACACCACATAGCACGTAAAAATATATATTTGTTCAGAACAACGTATTTTTACTTTGAAATATAATGAACTTATTTTTACCGAAGCACCTACAAAAATTTGACCACCACCTCTAGAAGGTTCATTCCTTAAAAATAAATCAATTAAATAAACTTCAATTTTTCGTCAATTATGTGAAAAACAATGATTCCTTATGTAAAAATAGGCCCGAATTAAATCTAAATATTATTCGCAGCCTCTTTATACACAGGTTACCGTGATAATAGGTTTTAGGGCATAATAAGCGTTGATTCTATTAGCCTTTTACCTAGATTTCTCAAGGTTCCTTTGTGAAAAAAGCTCACGTGTTGTGTGAACTTACCTTTGTAAATATTTTATATAAGACCTTTTACGTTTTCGTGTCGCAAGTATCAGCCCGATCCGAGTTGGATAAGACTTTCCCATTTGTTTGAATTGTACAGAGTTGCTGTTTTTTAAAAAATATGTGATTTGTAGTTCGGAAAGATTTTCGGTCGGGAGGCGGTTTTATCTTCGAGCTGTTTTATCAAAATAGAAAAAGTAAGTTTGAATGAAATCTAAAAGAAATGCTAACTCTTCGTCCTTAATTCTTAACCCGAAGTTATCAGATATCCATAAAAAATAATGGTTTATTTTTTTCGTTTTATTTCGGCATAAAAATATTTAAACTCCTTTCCTTTCCTCGTGGGACCGGATCGGACAAATCCTCTTTTGGAGCATTAAATTAATCCCGAAATTTGTTATTTCCTCACGTTTACGCAATGGAGCAGATGTTGTAGACTTTATTGCTTGACACAATTATGCTGTGTCCTACTTATGACCATGAACTAGTTAACACATGAATATTAAAAAATATAATCGAGTAGGTATTAGTCGTACTCTGAATAAGAACACATTTCAATATAGTCAAAATATATCAAGATAAATTTAATAAAGAAAGGAACTTTAGGGTAGTTTTGAACACAGAAAACCGAAAAAATTGCTAGTGTTTACAGAACTACTAGGATGATGATAAATTGCCTTAGACTAGACAGTTTTAGTATCTGTAATTATTACTTTGATAAAGCAGAACTTATATTCTCTTATTTATTCCGGTGCGCATCAAAAACCAACCCAATTATTGTCATTTTTCACTAAGACGGGTAAAGGTAATTTTGTCGTGGGACTAAATATTTACGTAAAACATGCAAATTATCTTATGAAAACAGGAATGCACCATTTATATTGTATTTGCCATCAACAAATATTCTGTTTAAATTTGTACAAATCGCAAGTGCGCCCCATAAAAAGACTCTCCACACAGCACCCCCAGAGATGACGTAAGTCCTGAGGGAAATTATATTAATGTAAATTTATTAACATTTAACATTACTTATTTCTTCATGTATTTGAATTTATTGTAATCACGATACTAATGAATCGTTTGTTCAAATAATAAAACCTTTACGCAAGCATGATTTTGTACATAGGAAAATTGAACCAAGTAAGCCATTAAAATACCAACAAAAGATGAAGAACTGCCTTTGAATTGCGACTCCGCAAGTACGGAGAATGTGATTGGCAGTTCAATTTAAACTATTCTTGATTGATGGTGATTGTGGTGTGTTTTCCAAGGTACCAACGCATTTTCAAATTTATTTCTCATGTGGTATCCGAACTGCTCCAAGCCTGAAGCTCTGAAGCCAGTGAGAATGTAGCATCTACAAGTGGGGTATGCTTGAGGCTGAAGGTAGGGGCGGTTGGGAGGAGAAGGTGGGGAAGTACCTTGTTCTTCATATTTCGTCGCCAAAGGTTGCTAAAGTCATTTCAAGCAACGTTTCAAGTCTGAATGGTGGTCTAGTGGTGGTTAAATAGACAAGATGCAGAGTTTTAGAGTCAAATCACGTCTTTGTCGACAAATCTAAACATTTTTATTTTTTTGGTAAACTAATGTTTAAGACAAGATTTTTTATGCATAGCAGAAAGGGTAACAATTATTTTATAAGCAATAATTATTAGCCTGAAACACTCATCCACATTGAAAAATCTCCTGATAAAAGATACATGACGCCAACGGGACGTGAACCCGTGTCCTTTCGATTTCCGGTCGACAGCTCTGACCACTGAGCTATGGCGGCTTATCTCTTATCCGCGAAATAATTCAATATATACTAGTGTTTCATTTAACAATAACTGCTTGTAAAATTTTTTCAGCTGAAAACAACCAACTTTATTTTATATGAGAAAGGCATTGTAAGTGCTAACTCTCTCACTAGATGGCGTCGAGAAAAATTGTCTACATTTTTTGGTGAAGATACTATTACTTGTCAAATATTAATTATTATTTTTTTGGTAAACTAATGTTTAAAACAAGATTTTTTATGCATAGCACAAAGGGTAACAATTATTTTATAGGCAATAATTATTAGCCTGAAACACTCATCCACATTGAAAAATCTCCTGATAAAAGATACATGACGCCAACAGGACGTGAACCCGTGTCCTTTCGATATCCGGTCGACAGCTCTGACCACTGAGCTATGGCGGCTTATCTCTTATCCGCGAAATAATTCAATATATACTAGTGTTTCTTTCAACAATTACTGCTTGTTACATTTTTTCACCTGAAACAACCAACTTTATTTTATATGAGAAAGACATGTCCCGTTGACGTCATGTATCTTTTATCAGGAGATTTTTCAATGTAGATGAGTGTTTCAGGCTAATAATTATTGCTTATAAAATAATTGTTACCCTTTGTGCTAAACGTTTTTTTTCGCTTTTTTCGGTTTTAAATGCTATTTTAATACAATTAACGTAATGTAATTTTCCAATTTTTCCAATGGATAAGTGATCGACTGGCAAAGGGGATCAACTGTCCTCGATCAATTGAAATAGAATTGAGGATCATTTGTCTGGGACCCATTTGATAGTATCTTCCATCCTAGAATGATATAATATAATCCATAGAATGGCCAGCGGTAAGCAGCTTTAGAAGAGATCGAGGAAATTGCGGTCATCTAGGCAAAAAGAGAAATTACATGGATCCTAATCGCGGCAGTCGGGTTTAAAATTACCTCAAAAATAACAAATTTACTCTATTTTCATTGTTCTAGACTACAATAAAAGAATGCTGTAGCATACATAACAACACTGACACTCATTCCCCGCTGGCTGCTATTTTACATCGTTGTTCGTAAATGGATTGCAAGACAGTAAATAACATCTGTACATCGTATTTTACTTCAGTTAGTTTCTAAACAGATCGTATAAAAAACTATCGTTCTTTTTTATATCTATATTAAACATTAGGTTTAATACAAATCTGTATAATATTCAATACGTACATTCCTGTCATTTTATACAATCACATACAGCTGACTCAAAAAACACCAAAGGTTGAATTTGTGCGTAAGAACACAAGTTTAGTATTCGAATAAGCTCTGCGGTTTCAGTTAGGAAAAGCCAAAAATTCCTTTTGGGGAAAACAGCCGCGCCATTTTGGGATCAGACCACATAACCTTTCGCTTTCCGAAACCTTATTCCACACCGCGTGATCAGCGCAGACAAGTGCTCCCAGCTAAAAACTCCGCTGAAAAAGTAATTGAGATAACGCAGGGCATGTTTTCATACTTAGCAATTTAATACTCGCTTCGGAATGAGTGCAATGTGTTTGTTTGGGTAACTACCCCTGTCTTTTGTGTCTCGGTTAGTTCTAAATTTATGCAGGATAACACGAGTTCTCGATTATAGAAACGCCGAATTGTTAAGTCACCATCCTCTGCCATACGACCCAAATGTATAAATGATTTTTCAATCTTTAATCTGAGTTCGGAGAATTTATTAAATGATTCCGGATAGATAATTAAATCCAGGTTGTTTGATATTATCTTCTATCAGAACTTTACCCCAAAACCCATATAGATAGGATAATCTGCATATGAATATAAATATGATAATCTTTTACTCTAATACTTACTCTACTTAACACCCTTTCAGGCAAGTTATGGCGAACGTTCGACCATTTTTTCAAAATTTCGCATTTTATGGGACAAAATGTTTTGGGTAGGATTGTTCAAACACCAATTTTCAAGGCAAAAAAATTGAGAGCTTGTACTTTGAAGCAAATTGGTATTGGAATGTATTTATTTAAATATTTTGAATTAAAATTGTACAATTAGTTGGTTTGCTGAAATTTAATAAAAATTATATTAGGATTACAAAATAACGTAACCATCATTACAACATGACGTCTGAGTGGGAATCCTACGCATTTCAAATTCAATTGAATAGTTAGGTACTATTGTAACTTGTTTTATGCAAGAATATATAAAAACAATTGGTATGCTGGTAATTCTGCTCTATCATTCATTTTTTGCGTGAAAACGTATTTCGTTGGCACTTGGCATAATTTATATTGTTCTGTTCAGTTTACTTTTTAGAGCACCTCAAAATCTGCACGATGACGCACGAATACTCGTGTAACTTTTCCATTACATTATTAATTTTTAGGCTCTTATTTGACTGAACCCTCTACCACTCAATGGTATAAGCACACTAAGAAGTGACAAAAAATGGTATATTTTTAGAATATACGCTCCACTTGGCGCCACAACCCTTAGGCCACGAGATATATTTAAATATTTGGCGGTAACAAAAGCGTTTTATCGCTAACTCTGGTGGAGCCTCAGGATGGGATTCTTCTTTGAAACTTTTTCACTTTAAAGCGGTATTACCTACCTGTTACAAGGGACAAAGAAGGATTAACTAAAAAATAATACTAAATTTCCGAATAAAACTATCTTTCTTACTATGGTAGGGGTATAATATTTACATAAATGTTACTAAGCTTTCCGTTACATCTGTCAGAGAAAAATCATACGCTATATATCCTGTAGCATAATGAACTGGACATTTATATAACAAAAACCTTTCGAAAAGCACGTAGGCCTATTTTATTTCATGAAAATGAGCAGTTTTTCACCATCATTCAATATGGCTGAAATGATCGCAAATCTAAAAAGTAAAGCCCACATCGCGCTGGTATGATTTTGCAAGCGTAATTTGATTACTGCTCATTAATTAAATCACTTTAACACATATTAATATTAATTTAATTTAAGCCCATGGATTAAAACTGGAATCCTTTTTTTAAATGAAAAGTATGTTATTAATAATATTTGTTCACAATCTACTTTTAATAATAATTGTGAACCCTCGATAAAATTGACAAAGAAATCAAAATAAGAAACTGCCTTAAGGCGATGCACCACATCGATTAACATTGGATGTCTGGCCTCTAACAATAAGGCTGGCCGCATGCATACGTTTTCCGTATTCGATTTCCGAATTCGTTTTCCGTATTCGGAATTCCGTGAGACTAGCGCAAACGTTCGTTTTTCTTCATTCGGAATGTATAAACGTCAGTACCAGTGTTGCCAACAAGGGCGATATATTGCCATTTAGGCTACTCAGAGCGAGAATCTAAGTGAAGTAGCTTAAAAGGCGACTGGTCGCCAATTAAACTACTACAAAAACATAAATTTTAAACATGTCCCGAAACTCTCTAGCCACCCCCCCCCCCACGAAATTTTTATTTTCACGTAAAAACATCAATTTTAAACATGTCCCACCTAACAGCAAATTCGGCTACTTTACGCTACCTTATGTATGAGAAACGGCGATATTAGGTCAAGATCCGTTGGCAACACTGAATTACGAACGGAAATTTCCGTACGTTTGCGTCGGCACAAACAAACTGTATGCAATAGCTGCGTTCCACATGACGTCATTAGGTTTTTTCCATTCGGTTTCTCCGAACGCGCCGGCTCGCATTTGGAACGTGGGTAAGGAATTTGTTCCGTTCGGAACTAAAACGAACGTGTGCGGCAGTTAATGTATTTTCTACTGATTCCGTGCATTCGGATGTCCGAATACGGAAAACGAATTCGGAAATCGAATACGAAAAACGTATGTATGCGGCCAGCCTAACACTCTTTAAATAGATGTCGATTATGTTTAAATTCCCAATTAATTCCCGAAAGGCCGACAGAGATATTGAAAGAAGGGTAAATCCAGGTATCTCCATTAATGGAGGACTGAACGCAGTGGGCGCTCACAAAAATTGTCCAAAGTAGCGAAGCTAGCAGTCCACAATGGAGTGCTGGTACCTACTCTGATGTACGAAAGTGAGGCATGGAACTGGCAGAGAAATGATGAAAGTAGACTGAATGCTGTAGAAATGAGATCCCTGAGGCGTTTGTGTGGTAAAACCACGATCATACATGAATGATCGTGTGATAAATGTGGAGATCTGCAAAGAATGCAATGCAAGCATAGTAATGTAAGCATAGTGAGTAAGATTAAGAAAGTGACGCTTAGATAGTTTTGGCTTTTTTTTTTTTTGTTTTTTTTTTTATAGTGAATACCTCACAAGAGTCCCAACTGCTCCCGTCTGGAGCCAGTGAGACTATGGCATCCCCAATTGGGGGATGTTGTGAGGCTGAAGGTAAGTGGGGAAGGGAAAGAGGAAGGTGGGGAAGTACCTGGCTATTCAGATCTAGTCACTAAACACGGCTAAAGCCATTTGGAGCAACGTTTCAATTCTGAATGGTGGTCTTACACCAGGGCGATACTGGTAGTATCTTCCACTCTGGAACGTGCCGCAAATATACTATTTATTATTTTAATTAATTAATTGTGAAATAACACAAAGCATGTAGAGCGAATGAGCGAAAAAAAGAGTGCAAGAGTTTAGGACGCAAATGTGAATGATAGCAAAAGTCGTGGACGCCCTAGGAAGACCAATCGGATACTTGAGTCGGGCCATGTCAAGAGTAAGAATAATAGAAGAGAATGTACGAGATGATGTATGAATGTGAATGAGGCAAGGAGAGTGAGCCAAGACCGAGTTGTTTAGCGGTCCGTTCTCTCTGCCTATCCCTGCGGGGAAACGACGTGATGATTAGTTAATTGGTTAACCTGTTTTGATTTGTGCAAGAAAAAAGCATCACCTAAATGTGTGTCTTATTTTATTTTGCGAAGTTCAGGCACAAATATTTAAATGTTTTACAATCATTTTCCAAATAACTTCTGTTTTAAATAAATTACTGCTATTTTACCATTTCTATTTACTATTTATATCTACTACGAGACGCTACCGATGTGGATTCGATTCCAATATAGAACAAATGTATATAACCATGGTATATTGACTGTCTAGTACACTTTGAAAGTATTTTCTTGCACAAAGACTTCATTAGCTATAGCTTAGAGTAAGGATTGCAGACCGGCTTAAGTATTAAGAGGAAAGACAAGTAACGTAGCTAACCAAGAGTAAAATGCATTTACAATAGGTAAAGAATATAATAAAATGTTTAATCATCCACTACCTAAGTCCTCCGTCATTATCAGCAACTAACATTTTCCGTAACACAATAATAATTGAAACTAGCAGTTAAAAACCCGCTCCGCGGGTTTTTGCTGCTAGGCCCTGCGGGCGGCACTTGGTTGGGCTTCGCCCAGTTTACTAACAACAGTTACATTTAATAAGTAGATATTAGATCAATCCGAGCGCGGACAATGAGAGGAACACCCTTCACCCCAACATAAATCTCGTCAATGAGAAAAATGTTTCCTCTCCCATACCACCGAAATGATTTCATTTTTAAATCGAAGTTAAATTGAAAAAAAAAAAAAAAAAAAAATATATATATATATATATATATATATATATATATATATATATATATATATATATATATATAACATATGTAATTCGGAAATAAAAAATATCAACATATTACAATATTAAATATAACTTTGCTGAAATAATAAACTCTTACCAAAAGATTGTCAAAGTAAATAATTTTTTTTTTAAATATAAAGGATTATTTTATTGGGATAATTCCTAAAAATCTACATATTTGGGTGAAATAGTATTACGTTCTTACCAAAAGATTGTCAAAGTAAATACTCATACAACAAAACTCTCTTAAAAATTTTTCAAAGAAAAAATTCTTAGGCAGAAAAACCTTACATGTGGGATAAATTGACCTGAAAAACCAAACTATTGTAAGCAAGTACCTACAATTTATTATACTTTTATTTTTTACAATTTACAACTTAATATTATATACTTTCATTAGGAAAAAATCTCTTTATAAACAATATTGTCCGTATACCAATCAGTCAGAATTTGCCCTTGTCTGGAACCGTCAATAATCTGTATAAATAACGATGACTGCGTTCGTACTCTGGAACAGGCAACGTACAACTGTCCATGAGAAAATACTGGTTCAGGAAGTAACAGTCCAACCCGTTCAAAAGTTTGTCCTTGAGATTTATTAATGGTCATTGCATAAGCTAATTTAACTGGAAACTGTTTCCTGCACATATTGAATTGTATTGTAACATCAGACAAAGTGTTTAAGTAAATTCTAGGAATGAAATGTACTGTACCTTTTCTGTTCCCCGTAATGATTTCGGCTTGAATTAAGTTACAGCTGAAATTTTTAATAACCATTCTTGTTCCATTGCAAAGGCCATCACCAACAGATAAATTTCTAAGTAACATAATGATGGCACCAATTTTAAGATTTAATATGTGTGGTGGGAAGCCATTTGGGTTTATAGAATTTAAATATTCAACAGGAAAGTTAGCCTGCTCGTTATAATCTAAATTTCCTTCGTCATTAATGATGGTATCAACAGAATGAAAAGTCTTCATTTGTCCTTCTAATCGTTGAAGTACATCCTCATTGATTGCACAAACATGACTATTTTTGGGGCACAAAATGGTACGTTGACTCATCACTAAGGCATCAGCAGTGGTATGTGTCTTACCATATATACATTGAATAATATCTTGGCAAATATTTACATTGGGAATAAGCACAGAGGACTCTAATGTTCCTTCTACGGGAGGAAGTTTTCCATCTCCCAAGTCCAAAAGCCATTTAGAAAATATGTTTTCACTTTCTAAAGCTCTGACATTTGTTTTTAATTGAAAAGTTTTGAAATGGTACCAAAGTATGCTGCTTTTTATGCAAGCGGCAATTAATTGTCCTCGTGAAGCACGTCGACACACTGGAAGGATCTGACGAAAGTCTCCGCCCAAAACAATAACTTTGTTACCAAAGACAGAATCACTTCCCATGATATCACGTATAGTACGCTCAATTACTTCTAAAGCTACACCTGGAGCCATCGGTGCTTCATCCCATATTATAATATCTGCTTCTGTTATAATTTTCCGGTTCTTTGATGTGACCTTACATGTTGTATTGTCCTGTAAACTGAGGGGTAAATTAAAAGCAGTATGACACGTTACCCCACCTGGAAGCAAGATAGCTGCAATGCCTGTCCAAGCGACTGATAAAACTTTTTTACCTTTTCCTCTTAGAGTGTGAATTAAAGTTTCGTAAAGGTATGTTTTCCCTGTTCCTCCTGGGCCATCAATGAAGAAACATTTATTGTCATCATTTTCATCTGAAAAAAACTTATTCAAAATAGAATTATATGCTTGAAGTTGTTCGTCATTGAGTTTGGCAGCCATCAATTCACCTAAAGTGTTTTCAGAAATTACATTAAAATCAGTCACTTGTCCAAAACTGCAACTTTCATCAGGTTCAGGTAAGCCCTGCATTCTGCAAGATGAATTCTCCTTCATAAGCATATCCTGTATGTTTAAAAGACAAAGATTAATAGCTGTTTCTTCAGCAACACCATGATGAAAAAAATCTTCAGACATACATTTGTTGAAATCATTCCACAGCTGCAACGGGTCCGAAGGGATACATTGTATTAAAATTAAAACAAATAGATGTCGAAGAGTTTTAGGCATCAAATACAATGAAGCCTCCGTCATGCACTGCGTCCATTCTCCTATGTCATCAATGAGCTTCAGTTCACGCGCCGCATCACGAAAAGTAGCTAGTAAATTACCATCAACAGTTCGCAAAGATTCAAAGGATGTAGCTCCAGCCACCTTTATAAGAATCAGCCGTAAATGATACAGTTCTATATTTCTAGGAGAAATTGAAGGTATTCGTCCAATGATTTTGCCACCTCCCCGCCGTCGTCTCGTCCACTTTTTACCAGCTGAAAAGACATAATTATTTGGTACATCTTGATACAGAATAGAGCGTCTCTCAATATCTTGAAGATTCAATTGGAACCACGCTGTTAAAGAGGTGTTCCTTGTAGATGCTTCCCTGAGAGCCTGTTCCTCCCGCCCCTCTACAAAATACACAGATTGGCTGTCGGGTAAATGTAAAGCCAGAAGTAAAATTGAGTGAGATTGATCACGTATAGGATTTTCCATAATTTTCCAGACAGCTTCAGGGGCACTTACATATCGACAATTGATATATTGCTTAATTTCATCATATTGAATAACCGCACTCTCCAAATTTCCAGCTTCTTGTCTTATTTCGATTCTAGCACAATCAAAACCTTTAGATATATATTTATGAATATATTTAATACTGGCCACTGAGGAACAAATTTCAACATTAATATGAGCATCATATTTTTTGCTAAGGTATGCATTATATGGAACAACAAATCGATTGTCGATACGTATATCCCGAACAACGTGATTTTCAGAAAAATTATCACGTCTCCTGTACTCTGGGTAGCCTGCGGAATTATTATCAGTAGAATCTTTAAATGATTTGGGGAATTTTTTAGAGCACTTACCGTTTACCATGCAGACTGACCTTGGATTAAGTACGCCACATGGTCCATGAATGTTATTTTTTAAAATAATATGGTACAAAGCCGAATTCTTCGGATGGGGTAGTTCTGCAGATACGGCATTATCAATATCAGAAGCTGTATACAACTTATCTTGGCTGCAAAGTGTAAACACGCCATGTAGATGAGGGAGTCCTCTTTTTTGCTGTTCAATTGTATAAACCCAACAAATTACCTTTCCAAAAACATGTTTCTCAGTCATATCATGAATAAATTCCTTGACTTTTAGATGGAAAACCTTGGCTACTATATCAGGCCTGTCCGCGGCCGATTGATAATGTTCCAATTCGGTTTGTATTTCTGGCCATTTGGGATTGCATGTAAACGTTATGAATAGATCAGGACGACCAAATTTACGTACCATTGCCATTGAATCTTGATAAAGTTTATTCATATGGCGTGGTCCACCAGTAAATGAAGATGGAAGAATGACTATATTACCTGCACGTACTCCTCTATCAGTGGCTAAATTTCTTACATGGTCTTGCAAACCTTGGTAGCATTCCACTCTGAGTTGTCGTTGGTTTTTCCTTATGTAATCTAGGCGACCAGATTCATAAATAATGTAAGCATGAATTAAATACTGTTGAAAAAGTTTACCTGCATAATGGATTGGATTAAATATGTTTCTTCGCACTGCTAATTTACTTGCATAAAACTGCATGGCAGTTACAGTATGACGTTGAGCAGTACAGAAATCAGCATGATGCTGAAAGCCTGGGGTCCAACCACATTCACCTGATGGAAATAGTAGTGGGAAAACCATAGGATCTAAATGCTTTGATAAAGTTGCCACCCTTTGAAGTCCTTCAACATTTTTAGGATAAACAGCGATATCTATACCCGATGGTAAATTCCCGTCTCTGTCTGCTACATATACCATGGCGATAACGTGAGAACTGGTTGGAGCATTGTACCTCCGTTGGTCATCAGCTGATGAACGTGTAAATAATAGACGTATATCTCTCACCTGCCCACCGTCAGCCGCAATGCGTAATTCTTCTTCCTCGACAGCTTCTTTTAGTTTCTTATACTGATGAGCATAAGGGCTTATTTGGCGTATTTCGCTATCAATTATTTGCATTATATTTTGATAGCAATCGGCATTAGATGGATGACTCATACGCACTCTAACAGCCTCATCAGGATCATATACATAAAGCTGAGCATAGGAAGGTATTTCACCTTCAACATGTATACTTCTGGAAGTCAAATGATAAACCTCACCAGAAATTTTTAAACAATATGGACCATTACCTGGGATATTAGCTATTTGCGCTCCAAATGAGGCAAATCCATTAGCACTGTTATATTGACGAATAAAATTCCTAAAGTTTTTAGATTGACTACAATCTCCTGTCAATAATGCGTTAAGTGCTGGAGGATAAGCTAAAATTTGTGGTATTATTTTTCCATTATGACAGCAAGAATGTAACAGTTTACCTTTTTCAACTTCAAAATGAAGCGCCTTGCAATGCTCGATTGTACATTCTTTTGACATGACGCCGAAATAATTCTGTTCTGGAAGCACATAATTTGGATTATTGATTAAAGCACACTTCAAGAATACATTACATCTATTTGCTGTGGAAAACCGCCTTCTGGAATTATTGTGTTCAATTTGATTATCAGTCATATATTCTATTCGTCTTCTGGCACTTCGATCGCTCGGTAAACGTCCCTCTCTCATTCGAACATTCCGAAATTCGGCCAATTCTGGTAAAATATTGTCCACATTCCTTTTAGCCATAGTTATTAAATTGAAATAATAATCTGAAAACAAAATATTTATTTTTAGTGACTCACAGGAACTTTTAAAAACAAATTTCTAGGTTAGCACGTCAAGATTTATGTAATTACCTAGATATTTAACATGATAGCGCATGGGGTCGGTGTTGTAATATCAAAAAATAATTAATTACGTAAAGTATCGAGTGGAGCTGGTTATTTTTGCAGCCGGCTTTAAATGGTGGTAATGGTGGATTTATAATTATATTTATTATTTATAATTATAATATATCTCACATTAACATACATTGCTTGACACTAACTGGCTATAAAAGTTTTTTACAATGATTACAATGAATACTATCCACTCAACTAGCACTCACTCACATTATTCAACCAATAATACAAAACTATGCGATTCAATATTTAGCACCCCAGGCACCCTTACTCTATTAAACCAAAACATAAGATCCCTTAACAAAAACTACGACGAACTAGACATACTCTTGTCTTCCTTTAAAATAGACTTCAATATTATTATACTAACAGAATGCTGGATCCCAACCTCTTTTACTGTAAAACACAAAAATAACTACTCCTCATATTTCACAACAAAATACCAAAACCAAAATGATGGAGTTGTCGTTTACATAAAAGATAATCTTAACGTATCTGTCTCAGAATTCACCCTAGAAAACTCAAATTGTTTACAAATAATCGCTGACCCAGATACGTGCATACTCGCTATTTACAGATCACCTTCATCACACAACATTACGCCCTTTCTAACAGCTCTCGACACTCATATAAAAAAAATTACCCACTTCAAAAACATCATCGTAACTGGTGACCTCAACATAAATATACTTCCACAAGGCCATCCCCAGAATATCGAATACCAACTGATGCTCCTGGAACATGGCATAATAAGCGCCATCAACACTCCAACCAGAGTTACCAGAGACTCGGAATCATGCTTAGACCACATAATGATCAAATCCAAAAACAGATTCTGTAGCGTAGTATTTGAATCCACAATCACAGACCACTACACAACAATGATAGGACTGACCACACAGACATTGAACCCAACAATTCAAAACAATATCACAAAATTTGAAACTGACTACGTGAACCTAAAAAAATGCCTAGAAAAACAAACGTGGGAACACCTTAAAAAAATTAACAACACTGAAGAAGCCTGGAATTACTTAATAACATACTTACAAACGCTCATCACTCAAAACACCACAAAAACATTCAAATCTTTCACGCACCGCAAAATAAGACTAAAAAAATGGATTACTCAAAGCATAATAAATTGCATTAAAAAACGGGATAAACTACACAAACAAGTCACACGCAACCCAAATGATACTTTTCTGAACTCTTTCTATAAAAGGTACAGAAATACTTGTTCTCTAATTATACGAAAAGCCAAAGAATTATATTACAGAAACAAACTGATTACTGCTAACTTTGACCCGAAAAGCGTTTGGTCTATTCTGAGGGAAAGTACAAATACACAAAAAAACAAAGATGATGAAATAAAAAAAATACTTATCAACGACGAAGAAGTCGACTTCCACAAAAATCCTACACTTATCCTTAATTACATAAACAGACATTACACAAATATCGGAGCAAGCCTAGCCGAAAATATAAAACAAAAGTCGTCTAGTAACGATAATCAAGAACCTCAAAAAATTCCGACTCAGTGCAAAAACAAAAATAGTGTCAGTCTTTTCAAATTACATAGAGTAACTCTGGAAGACACCAAAAAATTAATACATTCCCTAAAGAATAACACAACATCAGGTCCTGACGGAATAGACTCTAAAACAATAATAACACTAAGCGAACAACTACTTACTCCACTAACATACGTTATTAATCTTAGCCTGAAAGAAGGAATTTTTCCGAGCATCCTAAAAAAGGGTCTGGTTATTCCTATTCATAAATCAGGACCTAAAAATAGTGTAAACAACTTCAGACCCATTACACTATTAAACACGTTGTCAAAAATTCTTGAAAAAGCAATAAAAGAACAGCTGCAACATTATCTGGAAAACATGCAAATACTCTCAGTTAACCAACACGGCTTTAGAAAAAATAGGAATACAGAAAACGCAATTGCCACTGTAACCGAGTTTATTACACATAATTTAGATGCCAAAAAAAAAGTAATTTCAATCTATTTGGACTTATCTAAAGCCTTCGATACAATTTCGCACAAACAACTTTTCAAGAAGCTAAAAAACATTGGCATTAATGGAGTAGAATTGGAATTAATGAAAAGTTTCATGTCTGACAGAACACAACAAGTCAAAATTGACAACAAGACAAGTGAACCACTTTTAATCACGTACGGAGTCCCACAGGGGAGTGTACTTGGCCCACTAATATTCCTCATATACATTAACGAATTATGTGACATTGAAATTGATGGTAAAATCGTGACCTTCGCTGACGATACAGTTCTTCTGTGTCAAGCAGCCACATGGAAAGATTTATTCACAACAGCTGAAAAAAGTTTGTCAATTGTCATAAAATGGCTAAACAGAAATACTCTTACCGTTAACACAGTCAAAACAAAATACATCACACATAGTATAACACAAAGAGGTCAACCTCCTTCTAACTTGAACTTGTTTTTGCATGACTGTAAACAAACATCATCCTATTGCCTATGCGAACACATCGAAAGGGTAAAACAAATAAAATACCTAGGAATTATTATTGATACACACTTACAATGGACTGAACACATTAATTTTATCACTAATAAACTAAAACGAGTCTTGCACCTAATAAAATCCATCAAAAACATTTTTCCACTAACAATACTCAGATCAATATATTTTGCACTGTGTCAATCCATTGCCACTTATGGAATATTAGCTTGGGGAAGCGCTACAAACATAACAATTGACCCAATTCAAAAAGTTCAGAAGGCAATAATAAAACTCATACTGCAAGTACCATTCTACACAGACTCAAACAAAATTTTCAAAACTCTAGACGTCATGTCAATAAGACAACTTTACGCCAAAACTGCTCTCCTACATCTCATCCATAATAATTTTCATATTACAAATCAACCAAAAGCCATAATAAAAACCAGGTCATCAACAAATAAAACACTGAACATTCCGATAACACACACCACACACGGACAAAGACACTTTCAATACTACGCAACCAAACTTTTTAACAGTATGCCCATTACTTTGAAACAACTAATGACTACAAATACATCTACAAACTTTCTCAAAAAACATATCGTAGCCTGGATAAAAAATCAAGATATTCACTTTATTCAAAAAATTATAATTTCAAACCAAACATAACCAAAATATGATAAATAAAATTAAATATTATACACGTTCTTTAAGAATTATCCAAAAATTACATACACGCACATATATATGTGTGTTTTCATGTTTCAATATGTCTGTGAAAAAAAAAAAAAAAAAAAAACTTTCTACCACAACACATAAATACCTGTCACACTTAATCACAAACACGTAAACACCTCAGCACAGGTTCTCCTAGTGAGGTGTTCACGTAACATACAATATCAACCACACACAGTTTTACCTACATCAACCTATGTTCTTTATTTTTTATACCTATTTTTCTGTACTACAATATAAACCACTGTAAAAAATTGTAAAATGTGTATTCAAGAATAGACATAAATAAATAAATAAATAAATGATTGGAAATCCATATACGCTGGCAACACTGGACAATCTGTCTTTCGCGTGAATATGGCGTGAATAATGATAAACGTCAAATTTCAATACGTAATTGTGGATAATTTTTACTGTAATGTAATGAATCCAATGGATTGTCAACTTTCTAAAACATATTTTCTTCGATATTATCCAAAAATTATATGAGCATCGTGTCATTTTCAAATCGTGCCTTAATTTTCAAGTTAGCGGAATTTAACTGAAACAGACAATTTAAATTTGACCAATCAGAGGGCCTACACCGTCCAGACGCTAGAGTATTAATAATATCAGATGTGAGGAGTTAAAATATATTTATTTTCAAGGTTATAATAGTATTGATTAAATAGGATTGAAATATACAGGGTGTCCGGGGGTAAAGTGCGCTTACTTCGGAAGGTGATTGTACATGATGTTAGAAGTAAAAAAGATAAATTACCTTTTTCTAAATTCCAATGATTATTACTAATACTACACTACCCTAAAACGTTGGAATTTGGAAAATATTATTAATCTTTTTTACTTGATCAGAGATTCCCAAACTATTTTGCCGTGTAGACAACTTTCCGAATTATTTTTTTTCCGTTGATCCCCTGTCTGCCGAATATTGAATTTTCCTAAACCTATCAACGTTAAGTGCGATTTTCATTTGTTTTTTTTTCGTAATAAGATTCCCTTCTTTCAGCTGCCTAACAACCGAGTGATACTGTGCAGACAAGGGATCCTATGTGAGGTGTTACACATCATACAAATAAATGTAGTCTATAATGCAGGGTAAGTAACGGGTTAGTGCTTATTCGGATCAGTTCTTTTTGTCACATTAAAAAGTCCTCAAACCTAGTTTTGAAGTCTGTGTGAAGTACATTTAAATGTTCACCGTTAATATCACTATCCCGGACAACTCAGGAAACTGGAATAATTGGCGTCTTCAAAAGAGCAGTGTTTTGCTTCAATATAATATTAATTCTGACAACAAAATGAACTAAATTTAAATACCTCATAAAACAATTTTATGAAAGATCGCATAAGAAATTCCTCCGTCTTAGTATTATGTTATGTGTATGTATATTATGTCATTCACGGAACGCCTGAATGAGCCTGAATTTTTAATGAAACCATAAGTTTCCTTTTGAAACATTTAAATAGAAATTGACCCGTTGGAGATCCATGTAGACCACTTTCGTAACCTCTGATGTAGAATCACCCCCCCCCCCCTCTGAAGTTAGCGCTAACGTTTGGGGGTAAAAATGAAGGTAACAGTTAGTTTTCTTCTAACCATATCTGTAAGTGAGATTCGACGTGAATACTCGCAATTATAAATTTTATGGTCATCAAAGTGAATAGAGATTTAAATTTATTGTTGATTTTTTGGAGTCAATACCAATTATAACAGTTAGTTGTAGCATAGAGAAGGTAGTTATTAGAAAAATACATTGAAGGTATGTACCTACTTATATTTAGGCAAGTGAGCTTTAAAATGAATTTGAATACGATTTGACAGTGATACTTAACTGTTCAGTTAATTAGACGTCGGCAACTTTTTAATCTCATTCCTTTTAAATCCATGTTGTTAGTTTGGCGCCCATTAAATTTTTATTCACATGTGACATATTAATTTGGAATTTAACATGGTCCTAGGGGTAATTCGCCGTCCAGAGTATCAAGACCTTGAGTTTAAACAGAGTAGGAATCATATAACGAGTACTTTTCATTCTGATTTAGTAGAGTACCTACTCTAGAGGGAAAAATTTATGTAGGAAGTGCTCTTCTCTAAAAGTCACTATCCGCGTACGTGTGTTTGTGCGCTTAGTTCTTATAAACTATGCGAGGGAGTTCGATAGGGTTTTTTCACATTTTGAGAGTTTCTTCCGAAAGGTTTATATATATATATGTAATACATGGATATTATATTTATTGAAAGTAGAGAAAATTCGAGTAACGCCGGGTATATGTCAGCTAGTTGAATAAT
The DNA here is from genome assembly GCF_061612785.1 of Hesperophylax consimilis. Classification (NCBI taxonomy): domain Eukaryota; kingdom Metazoa; phylum Arthropoda; class Insecta; order Trichoptera; family Limnephilidae; genus Hesperophylax; species Hesperophylax consimilis. Next base: position 1,078,707 of record NC_142858.1, read on the forward strand.
ATGAATAAATTATTAGCACGCATGATGATATGATGATATTTGAGACGTCAGAATTTTACCTTTCGAATGAACACCATTAATTAACTTGAAAAAGACTTTTTTATTGTTCTTCAAAGTTTCTTCCCGTTAAACCACAATTAAGAAGTTTGTCAACAGGATGTACATGCTAAATTACAATGTATATTTTTCCAATTTTATGTCCGGGTTAAATCTTTCCCATGGGAAAAACTAAACTCTTCCACACACTTTTCCACAAATGATCATCTAGTCAATCAACATTATGCAAGTGCATTATATAAGCAAAATAAATACAAAACAATACAACAACCCGTCAACTCACCAGAGATCAAGTGGGAAAATAATTCACCGACTCCATATATTTTCATATCAGAGGGTTCGGCTCGGTAGAACTCCTAACAAAGCCTATAAATCCTACTGATCCCTCAACAAAATATTTAAAAAATCTTTCGTTATCCTACATGTATTTAAAATGACTGATTTTTGCATTTTTATGTATAAATTTTGTGATGGATCTAATAAGCATAAGTTTTTAATGAGAAAGCTAGGTATAATTCCAGTAGCCGAAATAACAAATGGTAATATTTTTATAGTCTGAGAATGCTAAATTCTTATCTCAATTCTTTAATCTGTGAAATATAATTTTAATTATAATAACTAATTATAAATAAACACAAGATTGTTGTTACTGATAAGATATTCAGATTATTATTGTTGGCAAACATAGTCTAGAATAACACTAAATCTTCATGCTAATAAATAACAACTATTGAGTGATAGTTTTGACTAGCAAAGAGTATTTCTACTTATGTAATGTTTTCAGCACATATCTAAATCTACTTGGAAATTTACAATTTTTTGTGTTACTTGGCAACATGTTCAATGGCAAGTTCTGTCAAATATTTAAATATAAATTTCATATACTGAATTATTAATTAGTTCATTTGAATACATAATAATCATGGTACCTACTTATTGCTTCATGGAATTAAAATCAGTTTCAATTTTGAAAATTATAGTCTATAGAAATCGTATAACTTCACGAAAGAATTCACTTAGCTTCAATAAACATGTAGATACAATTTCAAAAAGTGCATCACAAGTATTAGGATTAACGCTAAGAATCACAAATTGTTTTAAAAGTACAGAATTAACTTTGACATTATATAAATCAATTGTGCAAAATATTCTCGAATATGCATCAACAATTTGGTCTCCCAATTATGAGATTCATAATTATAGGATTGAATCCATACAAAGGAAACTAACCCGTGTAATTGCTTATCGTGAAGGTTTATCTGGTCAATTTGGAACATATAATGACCGAATTTTGCACTACAAACTACACTCACTGACGGTCAGACGTAAACTTTCTGACGTACTGCTCCTACACAAAATTATACATGCATACATTTATGATACACCAAACATTTTATCCCAAATTAACATCAATATTCCATCAAAATCATCAACAAGGAGGATGAACGACATTTTCTATATTAAAGCTTACCACACAAATACAGGATATTTTTCCCCTGTACCGCGAACATTAAGAAATTATAACATTATACATGGCTCTAATAATGTAATAGACATTTTTAATGACCAATTTAAACACTTCAAAAAAAATGTATTACCTTTAATCATATTAAGTTGATATTGTGATGAAACCCTTTATTTAATGAGAAGCAACATTGTACCTACCTAATCAGTGTCTCACCAGTACAGGTGTGACAATAACAAATCGTTTATGAACATATTTGTATTTACCTTTTACCCATTCTTATTTGTTATTTACTTCTGCATATTTAGCTTATTCATTTTGTTACTATTTTTGTTGTTATTATGTATTTAAACATTCATGTATGTAAATTCTTGGACACCATGCCTGTTTTATGTACTTAAATAAAAATAAAAAAAAATAAAATAAAAAAAAAGAATACGAATACGCAAGGATTATTTCTCATCTCTTCACTCATCCATCGATAACCGATATTTGTGTGTTTAAGTATACATACTGATATGAAATAAAATTGTTGTCACTAATTCACATAAACTGTTGCGGCTACTGGACCTTAGAGAAGCCAATAAAATTCATTTTCTCCTCAAAAAAGTATTTCGGTAGATATTGAAAAAACATATGACGAATTAAATATTTCACAAAAATTAAAGAACAAATTGTCTTGTTTCTTAAAAGAAGCGATCATTCCAAAATTGTTAACAAACAAAATACCGCCCTTGTGAGCGTCCACCATTTCAAGTCAAAACATTATTTGAAATTAATGACTAGGTCTGGAGAGCCAGATACAATCAAGCCCTTCACTTCTCCGTTACCATTTCCCAAATTGGTCATAGCACTACTGACTCCACTCAGTTGGCTTCACACTGATATTTCGTGTAAGTTATAAATGTTACAATATAATATTCAACATTAATGAATGTGTGTGAAAACAATTAGTAAAAATTAAACATTTCGCTAATTTTAAACACTCGCATTGAAATCGCATTTTTACAAATGGTGATTTTGATTGCGGTTGAATATGAGATTTTGGTCTGCTATTGTAATTTGGACTGCCACTGTAATTTTGAATTGCAATTGTATGCAAGAGCTGATGCGTAAATTTATTTATATCAGCCGCGGGTATTTTGCGCCGTGCAAACACCACGCTGGCGAACTGTAATCACATATTCAAAGGATCACATATTCTCTGGGCTTTCTCTACACAAAATTGCAAGCAAATGATATTAAACTAAAGTGGTATTAATACCGATTTAAATAATTAGGCAAACTAGATTTTATAAGTGTATTTTTTCTGTATTTTGAACAAATTGATTTATTATGTGTTTTGTTATGACATTTGTACTTTTCTGGCATTATCTTTGTTTTGCTACCACCAAACATAGAGCAGGAATTCAAACTCCACGCTTGTTTTTGGTACATGACAGGCACGCACAGAAAGAAGTGCGGAAAATTAAAATCCAACCATCATCGATAAAAAAACCATCGGAGAGGAAAACCGCCGTTTTACTCTCATTATTCGTAGCACCAATGCTCGCCGATTGTGTGCATTAGCTCAGACTTTGATTAATATAACGTTTTTCCCAAGTGCGGGCCCCGCTGGACATCAAACCAAAGAATTGCCAACCTAGTAAGTACAGAAATCTGGCGATTACTTTGTGTGTTGGTTGGGGTAGCGCAATCTCCTGTCGAATTACAAGTCTCCTGGAACAGAGAAAGGATAACGCCTTTTTCTGCCCCAAATTATAGTCATCAACGCAATTCTAGCATCATCGCACATTATGTTTCATGAGTTTGTAATCTACGCTTTGATTATATAAATGTCTAGATAGAGTGTCGCACTGTTATTCCGACAGAAAGAACAGGCCAGATTTGAAATACTTGTGTACGTGTCACGCACACAAGTATACGCAATTTATATCGTTGACGTAAGCGTTTAACGTCACTGTAGGCGTATTGAGTGATACCAGCTCCCTAGTATTTCCCAAAAAAGTTGGGAAAAAATATGTTTCGATTTTGCGCGACCTATAATTCGTTTAATTTTGAATTCATTTAAGTAAGATAGTTTTCTACATAAATATAATGATATAAATGAAAAGAAAATCATTGTTAAAAGAGATTTATTTTTATTTGATTATTTTTAACAAATAAACAAGAAATACGGAAAATAAGAAAGATATATTCCTAGACGCTGCCAAATGGCCGGCAGGTATCGCTGTGTCTAAATTTAATTTTTTTATTTTCTACATTCTTATATTTCTTAAAGAGATGAATCATTCAAATTTACTGAATTTAAAGTTAATGTTCTTTATAAATAGAACGGCGTCATTTGCGCCTTGCAATTTTTACCTTATGTGGGTATTTTAATTTGAAGAACAGGCAACCCTGTAAACAATGCGTCAAAATATGGCGTTGTCAAGACGATTGTAAGACTAAATTACACTATTAAAACTGAATTGTTTCTTTAACTAAATGGTTATTATGGCTTTGAAAAGGTAACTTACCTATGATAGGTAACATTTTTAGTTATTTTCAATCGTCCTTTGTAATTTCTGCACACTGTTATAGCGCAAATCGTCATTTTCAAATGTCACACAACTACATGTTTACCGCACAGCGATAGTTTCGCAACTGTGCGGACTGAACGAGCTTATCAGCAAACAGTTGGCTGATATTTTTTTTGGCGTTTCGTCGCTCGAACGCTCAATCTAGACATTTATATAATCAAAGAATCTACGTGACTGCACTGAGAAAACTTCCTGATAAAAACATTATTGCTAATTTATCAAACATTAGTATTCCTTTTAAAAATGGTGTTGTAGGCCATTAACGAATAAACTAAAAGTAAAATATGATTGTTTTGTCACGTGTTCCTTTATCAGGAAGCAACTTGCAGTCCCATTCAATAGGATTAACAACAATTTGAAGGATATTTTTTATAAATCAACATTATGTCGGTACTCATTTTTCTCCGTGTGTTTGGAAATCTGTACCGCAGAGTTGTTCCGGGTGCCAGCCAGCAGGGTGAAGATTACTCTTATGATAGCCAACCTGATCTTATATATTTATGTTATAAAATAAACGACGCTGATGACTATTTTACTGTGTGTGAAATGTACCTATGTATATATCTTAAAGGCGAGATCGCACTGGGCCTACATACGCAACGTATGCAACGCTACGTTCCCAGGCAAAGATACACATTTTTTTCGTACCATCGCGATATTCAGTGAACTTTACAGTACAAACTACTTCTAATTAAATCTATTAGTTGTCTATCTTCATTTTTAACAGTAAAACGAGCAACAAATGTCGGTAAACGGCAAACACCAAATCAAACATAACCTTAGTTGTCAAATCAAATCGTTGGTAGGCCATCCACCAACGCCATCTTTCTAACAAGTCCTACGTCGATCTGGTCAAGACAGCTATTTTAATAGAAAATGTATGGATTGTAGGTTGTCCAGATATCATAATGAGTTGCGTATATTGCGTACATGGGCCCAATGCGTCATTACCTTAATAGAGTGGCGGTTAATGTTTGTGTTAAAAGACTATTGCCTGAGACCACGCCATAAGCGCGCCATATTTTTGTGGCTTAGCCATTGGCTTAGCCTTTTTAAGGCTGAAATAGGCCAAGCCGTTATGCGTTTAGCGTAATGTAACGCCTACTTTATACTTTGGACTGCCTTGCATAATAAACCCAAAAACCTCATTCTTTCCCCCTTTGCATACATAACAACTGGATATTTTAGAAATTAATAAAAAAATAATTTGCCACTCCCCTTTATTTGCATATTGAATTTGTTGAAAAATAAATTATTATAACCACAAAAAAGCACCTCTGACTTTTTTTTCTAATTTCAAAATTATTTTATAAAATTACACTTTCTAACCAATATAGAACTCGACGGCTAATCTAAAACGCCATATGTATTAGTAATCAATTAGTTTATATTTTACCAACTAATAATAGTAGATTAAGTGTTCGTTTACTTGCCAAAATTGGAAACAATGTAATATTCTACTAGTTTTGCTGACTTGTTCAAACAAAAACAATTACTGCAAACACAACTCGAACCCATGGTGCGATATCTTCATAAATGGCTCTTTGATAATCTCAAAATAAACTTGTTATTGTGTTACACAGGCTTTGAAGTAATGACGGAAAGTTTTAAGTGTGGGATATAGTTCGGAGTATGATTGCGATAGAACTCAGACGTGGAGAAACCGTAGCTGTTACTGTTATTCAAAACGAACAAGCAAACTTCTTCTATCCTTTGCATCCTTTAGAATCATTAACTGTATGTGTTTCAATCTTTTAGAAATAGCGTTAGGTTACCGTTTTCTTTGGTTTCTCAATTGATTTTTCGTATTTAATATCAAGTGTGATGAGGGTACTTAATATTGTAATAAATGTTAATGAATATAGACAGTTCCTACGTGCCAGAATGGCAGTCTATCGGAGTATACCAGAACGCTTCATTACTGTTCATGAAATCAATACACAATATTTAGCAATAATAAAGTGTGATTCTTCACACTTTTGAATGAAGTATTTTTTCTTTGACACCTAAAAATAATATGTTTTTGTGAAAAAAATTTTACTCCTATTTTCTTAAAAAAATGATATTTGAGATGAAAAATAGCTTTAAGAAAAAGCATATAACTATGAGATGTAAATTACATGTTAAAATATAATTTAAATGTTAGATATAATTTTAATGTAAAGGAAGCCAAATGTCTTGCTGTTTTTGTGGGTTATGTCTCAATGTTGTCAAGTCCAAATATTAGCACGTAGGTAAAAGAATATTTTTATGGTAATTTTAGAATAGATGTACACTAAACCTAACATGTTAAATTTTATAAATAAATGAAATATACTTTTCAAAAAAGTAAAATGAGTGATGTACCTCATAGTAGGTAAAATCATTAGGACATTATATTTTGCTCTTGTTCAATCACATATATGGCGTACTGGCTTGGTATAGTGCAACGAATATATAAATAGATTCAAAGAAAAAATACAAAAGGCGACAATCAAATTCTTCCTTACCGTTCGACACATACTCGTTTAGTGAAATTTACTAAACACTTAACTTTATCACAATAAGACCACTATATCCGAAATCTGTACTACTACATCTCTTCCAAAACAAACTCCACATTCCGACACAATCTCAAATAGTAATTAAAACCAGGTCCTCAACATATAAAATCCTGAATATATCTTATGACACACACCTAAAGTGTGCAAAGACACTACTTTAAGTACTACAAATCTATAGTGCTAGGTATAAAGTGTATAAGTCCAAAAAATATAAATTTAGATTATTTCATTTAATTTCAAGGGTAGGTACATGACACATCTTCAAGAGGTACAAAATAAATAAAAAATCAAAAATGTATTTCAATAAAAAATAGGCATTTGTTACTTAAGACTCTGCACACCCAAATGGATTTATAATTTTGTAAACGCCCACCGCCAATAGCTTCAAAAGCTGCGCACAGGGATTCCATAGTAGTTCAAAGAAAAGAGATGAGAAATTATTATGTACTGTATTTTGAATTACCGTCATCATTTGAGATCATTTCAAACTAAAATTGTTAACTTTTTCGTTCAATTAACTAAAGCCGCCATGAATTTAACTGCCATATGTAAAGAGGTCGATATCAGTAACAATTATTTGACATAATAGGCTAATAACCTCTTCACTCGGTGAACATTGCTAGGAATATTATTCTGTTCCTCGGTCGGTGTTGCATGGCCCATGCAAAATGCTGATGATTCTCAACCTTTGAGACATAACCCTTTTAATAAATTAAATCATTTAAAAGATATATTATACAGGGTGTTAGGGGGTAAAGTGCGTCTACTCCGGGGGTCATTCTACATTATAGTACAAGTAATAAAGAAAAATAACTTTTTTCAAAATTCCAATGCTTGAAGGTAGTTTTTACTTACAAAAAATAAATTGTTTGTACCGAAAAATAATGTTAAAATAAATATTGAAATTTCTAAAAAAGTTATTTATCTATTTACTTCTACCATCAATCAGAATCACCTCCCGAAGTTGGTACACTTTAACACTAGACATCTTGTATTAAAGTGTAACTTAATTTTTTATACATATTCATTCTATAAAAGTGTATATATATATACTTTTATAAAATGGATATATGTGATTTTATAAAATGATATTAAAAAAACATTTATCGAATTGAATTAAAGTTTTCTCCAATGAAGGATTTTCTTATAAGATTATCTATACAGGGTGTCCGGGGGTAAAGTGCACTAACTTCGTAATGTGAAATACTTGATGGTGGAATCCATAGATGAATATTTATTTATCTTTACCTCATTAACTTTCGAGAGTTTCGTAAAAAACATTATCATCAATGGCCAATACAAAACGATCTTGCTCGATTTTACCAGTTATCAATGCTTTAAATATATCTTAAATTGGACTCATTCTTTAATAAATTAAGTATGTGTAACTATGAAATAGTAGAAAAAAACATCATCATCATTCAATGGCCAATACAAAACGAACTTACTCTGTTTTCCAGTTTTCATCGTATTTGTAACGATCGACGCTCCTAGAATAATACCAGCTACCTACTGCATACGAGCACCTACTTGCCGCTGAACGAACTAACTATGTCAATACAATTGCGAGTTTGACTAGGTGCATTACGCGCATCAGCCAGAAGGTTCTAGGCAATTGCCTAGGCATAATTAAAGCATTATCGAAACGTCGAGAATTAGCTAGTAACCGGCAGTTTACCGGCGGTCTCGCGAAGCTACTTCCACCGTCGGCTTAGTTATATAAACCGGCCCGACGCAGCGCGTCAGTCAGTCAGTCATTAGTCAGTCAACAGTTTGCAGTCTTGCGAGTGACCCCTTGCACGTCTCTCGACGCACCTCGGACCTCCGATACATACACTCGGCTTTGCACGGTTCAACCATTGACTCCTACGGGATCATCACAGTGCCCTGGCTTCAGCATCCCTGGCCAGCGCTACATTTACTCGCCTAGACCCCGCGGCATCACGCATCGGCCCGCGATATCCTCGCCGGCCTGCATATGCCGCTTAACCGCCGACCAGATCCTTCGCATCTTCGGCTACCATGGTCTTCACCAGTTCCTGACACATTCACGAGTCCGGTCTCAACGCGCGGTCGCCAACTACCACTTAGACCATTTAACTGCCTGCATCCGGTGTCATCGCCATTCGGTCCCGAAGTCATCTCCCATGCTGCATCCTGACTCAATAAAAACCTTGTGACCTTTGACAACCTCTTTCATTGTGTGCACCTCACCAGGTCCCCAAAGTGGTGACCCCGTGATTTTTTCATTTTGTCTTCTCACTGATCCCCAAACATTAAATATATCTTCTAATCGAAGAGTTTTTTAATAAGTCAAGTAACTATAAAATAATAGAAATAACTTTAAAAAATTCAATATAAACTTTTTAATACAGAGTTGTCCGTAGCCATAATTTCTAATACTCAGTTTTGTTTGTTGATTTTTTCTTTGACTTTTTTTTTAATTAAAGTAAAAATTGAATTTTATAAACATATATGTAAAATTTGTAAAAGTATATCTGACAGTTACATGTGAATTAAATATATTATAAGTATAAAAAAGAACTGGGTAATTCATTAAAGCAATAATTTCACAGTTTTAGAATAATCAACTACCCGATTGGGAAAAAAGCGATAGCCCGTTTTACACGTTTTCAGAAATTTTGTTTTTAAGTGGATATTTCTGTAAAATTTAATTCCTACGATTAAAAAAACCCAAGAAGGTATTCAAGAATTAACATTGGTACAGCCGCAGGTAATATTTATCGAAACTTCACATTACTTCACAAAAAAAAAAATTTTTGAAAAAATATCAATCATGACGTCGTAAAATATACTTTTCAAAAGATTAGAGTTAGGAATATAGTGGTACTCTTTCAGAATATAGAACGGTAGAACGTCCCATTATGTTATGTACCTGCGCTAGCAGACCATTCCAATTCATTTTAAGAACATGATCACTAATTCTAAATTACCATTTTTAAGTTTGTTATAGTACTTGCACTTGAAGTGAAATGACACTAAAGTGCGCTGTATAAATGATATGTTATTATTATTATTCCATATAATGGTATTGACAATCGAACACCAAAAGTTTGCTATTAAAACGTTCGTTTCACAATTTAAAAGAAAAGTATGGTAGATTTCAATTTATTCAAAACATTATAAAAACATAATCCAATTCACAAGAAATACTCATTAATCCCTTCTCTTTCTTTCTCTCCAAACTAACGTATTTCTTATTATTTTCCAAAAGCACTTCCTCATTTTGAAGCATTATGTAACTGTTAACACCCCAAAAACAAACAACAAAAAAAAACATTATGTAACTTTAAAAAAAAAATTAAACATAATTTTATTTACCAAGTAACATAAGAATAATACATCAAAACTAGGCAATACTGCCGCCGTAACTAAACACACAGTCTTCCTTGAGATTTGAGAAGGAAGATATTGTGTTTTTATTTACCACAATATACTCCAACATACATCAATACTTGTATCAAATTTAGCACAGCACAAGTTCTCTTAGCGAGGTGTTCACGAAACATAAATTTACATCCACCTTCTTCAACCTATCTTATACTCCATAATACAAAAACCCGTACAAAGTACCACTTATAATACTAAAAAAGGTATTATTATGAACATTGTATAATGATTAGCTTAAATATGCGTATGTTACTTCTACTTTATCTTCTGATCCAGCCATTTCAAAATCTGTTAAACCTACGCACATACTAACTTAAGTCTCTTTTAATTATTCGGGGTGATGTGCAAAATTGTAAATATTGTAACGGATTTAAATACAAAATATAAAGCGTTCTGCTTTATTAAAGTGTACCTACTGAAAAATCAAGCAGTTGTTTTGTCAGGTGAATTAATGAAAGGGAAACAGATGCTTCAAAGGGAAAACATTAAGGAAACTGAAAGGGTTTGAGGTCGGAGAAAGGTGTGTGATTAGTTAAAAGTTGTGTAATGTGTTGGGTAATGATGTTATAAGTGTTCAATTGAAGATGTAAAACAAGAGAGAGATAGAATATATATTTTTTCACGGCGAAGCAAATGCGCAGCTTTGTTCAATGTTCAGCTTCAGTGACAACTGCAATTTTAACAAACTAGCTTATGTTTGTAGTTTCTGGTAGATCGACACTCTTTACCTAGTTGTCCGGGCTTAATGGACATAAAAGTAATAAGTTTCTTCTTATTTTAATCTAAACCATGACATTTTGTTACCTGACTCCTAATTTCTGCAATGCTTTAGGAGTATAATATATATTTTACAAAGGCAGTGGCTTGGCGTGCATTTTTTGTCCAGTGCCACCACATGAAGGGCCAAAGGCAGAAAAAACTTTGGCCTTAGAGAGGCTTTCTTAGATTATTATGACACTATAGTTCTGGACAAAAGATTTGTAAATTCTACTACCAAAACTTTCAATTTTATTTTCGCTAACCAATGTTTTACGGAGGGTTTTTAAGTTTTTTCGAATTATATTATTTGCAGATTAACCAAAAAGCAAATTATTATTTTTTAATGATAAACTAATGTTTATAAGACAAGGTTTTTATGCATTGCACAAGGGGTAACAAATTATTATAAGCAGTAATTAGTGGCCTGAAATATCTGTGACGTTCAATTCGCGTTGGCAGCATTTATTTTTTCTCGGGAGATATTTTCAATTTGTATGGATATTTCAGGCGACTAATTATTGCTAATAATATTTTGTTACAAAAAGCAAATATTTAGAAGAGTTTTAATAATAAGATTGTTACTAATTTTGTGTGCTAATTTTATATTTGGACAATTTCGTATGAAACAATAATTGTGTCTTAAAAGTAAATTTTTTATAAACAGAATTCACAGTATGTAAAACGTACAAAAAGTAAAATATCCAATCATCTTTGTTTGCTGTAGCTGCGTCGAGGGTATTTTTATTAACGCGTATTTATTTAAGATTCCAATTTGTAAGAAACATCCACACCCCACACAAACTGCGTAATAGAAACAAATTTCGATAAAATTTTTCTTTCGGTGGAAATATTTTGTTTCGCATCCTGCGAAAAGCCTCGTGTTCCAAACTGAACAAAGAAAATCTTAAGCTTACTTCCTGGAAGTAATTTTTTTCTCGTGGTGTAAGCAACGTGTATTTTATAACTAAAATATATTTATGGTTTTCCCTTCCGATACTTACTTCTAAAAAGTTAACTTGTGGAAAAAGTCCGTTCCAATTAGTCTAACCAAGCTCAATTCACCATGTTTACCCCCATTTGGTGCTGGTACCTATAGAAACGATATATTTTACTCGACAAGTTGGTGGAGTTGAGTTCAGAGATTCTTTGAAACTTTCGCACTTCTAATGTAACCCCTGTCTTCTTCTTTACGACTTCTGTCCAATTTCTTTATCTTTATCTATGCCTTTCAATCAATTGCTTAAAACATTGTCTTTTACATAATGCACCGTTTGAGGTGATTTTAAGGTAAGAATATATTTTGATGGTGTTCATAGGATTGCCAACATCTAAAAATAATGACGTTCCAAATTACCAACTTGAAAAATGGCGACTATGAAAAAATAGCGTAGTAGTATTACCAAAAGTATTATTATGATCTGGGGGCCTACTCTGTATCTTTAGGGTTAACAAACCAGTCAATTCGTGGTTTAATATGGGTTTGTGACTTGGCTAAACTAGCATTACGTACGTTTTTAATGATTCGGACTAGACCTCTGGTTCTTAACTACCCAACCTGTTATTTGGTGTTTTTATTGAATATTTTGATACAAAATTAGAACAGTAATAATTGTACAAATAAAAAGCGTAAAAAGACCTATAAAGGCGGAGCCTATGAGTGAGTTATAAAGTAACCTGTGTGTGCGTAATATAGTAGTTATTATCTGAAATATTGATTTGAGAAGTCTTCTATGTATATAAAGTACCTAATCATAATATAAGTAATTACAAAATTGTAATTTAAATGTACACTAGGTATACTTTGTTGAAATGTGAATGATACTATTTTTAACTGATTTTGTATAAAATTCAGGCGCGATTAATTTTTTGATACTAAATTACGCATTTAAGAAGTGTTCATAACACATTTACTTTTTATTTTATTTTTTTTATAATAATGAGTAAAACCTTAAATTGTAATATTTGATTATATTAATCGCTTATATTGTCTTCAATAATAAAATATTATAATTTGAGGTTTAACTTAACTAAAATATATTCATCCTAGCTTTGCAGAAACAGTAAGTAGATGTCGCATATTAAAATTAAAATATACTTATCTAAAGACACTGTATAGATTGCATTTTGTACGGGTTGAATACATAAATAATAGCTGCCAATAAAAAAGCGGTGAGAAAAATTAATACAAATGATACAGATATTACCAAAGAAGATAGGGTCCCATTAACTCAGTTGGTAGAGCTGTGGCAAAAGTCCAGGGTTCATGTCCTAAATGTGACCGTATCTTTTTCTGTTTCTAATTTTCGTTTAGGGATCGCTAATACTGTCTCAATAATTAAACATTTACTTTTATTATTTAAATACTTTTTATTCATGTTTCTGTATACTTATCCCTCCTTTGATTTAAAATTTCAATTTTATATTTTGTTCTCACTGTAAGTACAGTTCTTTTCTTTCTTGTATTAACGAACAATCCTTTACTAAAACACAAGCGCCCGCTTTCATTAGGAAAAAAACGCAATAATCCACAAACAAAACCAAAAAATATACTGCAAAATCAAGCATTATAATGTAAATAAAAATAATCGTACGAAATCAACAAAAATAAATATAAAAATAGCGTAATAGCGTTCAACGTAATGAGCGGGCAATTGTAGCCAATACATAATAATATGATGTCCGCAGAACATTGCGAGCCGAAGTAATGGCGAAAACGCTTGTTCGAAAGTATGTGCTTACCATTGGGTACCGGCTTGGCTTCCTGAACCCCGCGAACACAAAGGCGTTTCGATGGCGAGCGGCATAGCGGGCACACCGAACTAGGACCTGACTAATCCGTGGCTCGGGAATGACCCAAATACCCTATATTCCATGGCCATGACAAAATTATATTATCTACTTTGTTGTGGAATCGTCATTGTTTTTTCGCTAATCCGGACTGGATGTTCTGTATACTATCCGTCTTATGCCCAGTTCAAGACAATATAGTACTCTCCAAATTCCGGGCCCAATGTCCTAGTGTGAACTGTAGTTTGGAGGACAAGACAATGAACCAAGACATAGTCCTAGAGATAGACGGGCAGGCTCCGCAAAACAATGTCTTACCGAACCCGGCTTTATTGTCATCCTGTAAATGCACTTGGACACGACCGTGTGACTTATCTCGCCTCTCGGCACTCTCGGCGCTTCGATCTCGAATTTCGTGCCGCGATTGAACTACGATCGAATATATCTATCGTCCCATTGTCTTGTCCTGTGCGATCCATGTTTTTTGTGTTGCTGGAACAGGAAAATACTGTCTTGTCTTCCGAATTGACCTCACCACATCATAAAAAATAGTGGTATAAAAGACCTAATAATTTTCAAATACTCGCTAGCAACGCGTGTCGTCGTACTGTTCTACGTTCGAATATATGTATTGTCCCATTGTCTTGTCCTGCACGATCGACACTTTTTGCTTAGCTGGAACTGGACAATAGTGTCTTGTCTTCTGAATTGGCCTTGCGATTTGATTCATATACGCCGGTTCAAAGTTAATATATTAAAGCCGGCCTTAAGCCTTGTTTTAAGCATACAAGCCTTTTTTTTTAACAATTATTAGTACGAGGGTCCAACTACTCTTTGGTCGGTAATGTCCCAAATACAATTTCATACCATTGATAATTTTATATACTTCGTATACACTCCAGTATCACCCTATTTGTAGAATATCATTTAAAAAAAATATATTGCTACAAATGGCCCAAGTCGTGTATAGTAACCAGACCTGAGCAGTTAGGTATTTCTCCTCCCATTTTCCGTCAGCCACATAACCAAACTAAAAAATTGGGAATGTTATAGACAAAATATTGCTACAAATGGCCAATGTCGTGTTTAGTAACCAGACCTGTGTAGTAAGGTATTTCTCCTCCCAGTTTTCGTCAGCCACATAACCAAACTAACAAATTGAGAATGTCATAGACAAATACTCATCATAATTTCTAAATATAACACTATGATTAGTTAATGTTATTTGCTATAACTATATTATACGGTACGATCACGGGTACCACTTTAAAAACTGAACTATAAATATTTTCAGACACCAGTCTTTGTTTTTTTGTGCAACTAAAATTAATAAACAAGCAAGTAGAAAATTTTAAGTGATTTATTTTTGGCCAACTTCTTTAGCCAACGTTTCGGATAGCATTGCAGTGTCCATCATCAGGGCAGATGTGTAAACGAAGATCATGGCTGAAGTCCTGCGCAGATCCAAAACTCATAGAGCTCACATAATTACGGATGTAAATAAAATTCACAAAATTCAATCTATCCGGTAACTGACGGCTACGCCAAAACTAAACGCAGAAAACCATTTTAAATGATACTGCAATATCAGCTCGTAGAGGATTGAGGCTGGCACCTCATCAACACACATACTTTCTTTACCATAATTTTTGTTTACACATCATCAATTATATCTAACTAACAATTTGTATTTTTATGGCAATTATATTAACACTAATATTTTTTTATTCGCGTTAACCACTTAAATATTTGTTAAACTCGTATTTAAGATTAGATTCAAAGTCAATTTTTATTTTTCACTTATTATACTGTTTCATCACTAACCTTCCCTATATTATTTAGATACTTTCAATTCATATCATATTATGAATTTTAAATTTTCCACGGGGCGCCCATTTGAGAAAAAGTTCTACTTGAGCACCACGCTGTGGCGTTTCAATATAAGGTTCTAGTGAACCATAAATCTTGGGAGTAAAACCAGAAATCTACTACGTAACTTTTGACCGTTTTTGTGTTAGATTTTTTTTTCAGAAATGTATATATTATCTTCTGATATATAAAGAAAAGTGTTTTAAAGAAATAAATGTTTTATTTACCTAACATTAAACATTTTAAAATTTCGTCGTAAGTACTATATAAATACCACGAACGAAAGCCTGTTTTCAGCTACATTACCAAATAATTATTTACATTATGTTTACCTAGTGGAAATCAGACTGCTTAATTCCAACAGTAAACCATAGTGTCTACTGTGCTTAAATTGCCTATTAATTTACAAACTGTCACCGAACGCAAGCCCCAAATACCTACGCCGTATGATTTGTCGGCAGGGTAATTAAATCCGCAGAGCTTCGCAAAATAAGATTATTGAATAACAGTTTAACGTTTCTGTTTTAATCACAGTCCCTGCTTGTACCAAGGAATTTAATCATTATAAAACCCTGTGAGACTGCTTCATCTTATATTACACAGACAATAAAAGTGTAATCATTTTATTTCAGAGATAAGCAAAGAATAAAAAAACTATCAAACCAAACCAGAAAAAATGCTTTGCCTCTGTTTTTTATTTGACAGCGTAAATAAAAATTAATTCAAGCATACATAAATTTCGATTAAAATACAATATAAAATTATTTTTAACCCATATTGGAATCACAATGTAAGCATAAAATGTAATAAAAATAAATTATGTCGAAATTGCTTAGTAATACGTTTTTTTATAACGAAAATGCTCTTTGCCGTACTATTACACATGGCTTCACTTTTGGGAGCCGGAATTGAAGTAAATGAGAAGTTAGATCTCAACATCCTGCCTCACTCCCACCCCCACCCCCCTTAACCTCCTTAATTTTATATTTAGCGCAGTGACTCTCGTATTTCCGATATCATATGGGGGAATATTATATAACCATTCCGATGAAAGAATGGAATATCCAGTCCTTTCAAATTAGGGGAAAATGAATTTTTGCAGGTGAATAGTACTTTCCACAGGAAGTATTTTTACAAAACACGTGTGACCCGCAAAACATTGAAATTAAAAAACATAACCATGTTTTGTACGATATTTTACCATCTTGCACCGTTTAGTTTATGACGTTTTATGGTTTTTAATGGTATGTGACCACATTTTACTGTGTTTTTCAAGTCTTCCGCCATACTTTTGATTACGTTCAACCGTTTTTAGAAATGTTGTACTAAAACATCCATTTTCCTTTCGTCTAGCCAAACTTAAGGTGTTAGCGTGTTTACGTTTTAACATATTAAAACCATAACGATTTATTTGGACATATTATATACAAGATAATGTTTTTTTGCTAAATCTTCACATATTTGGAGTAGTTTCATTAGTGCGCTAAGTGACGGTGCTAGAAGAACCATATCATCCGCATAATTAATATTATTTACACATACTCCTTGAACATGGCAACATTTTTAAGTGTTTTTAAGTCTTTGAATTAGTTCATCAGTGTATGTATTGAAGAGTGCTGGAGATATAAAATATCCAAACCAAATATCCTCCATTAACGGCTGCTTACACACATTTATGTGTTCATCTTTTTTCACTTAAACTCCGCATTTTTTGTGCCCATCTATTTATTATAATTTTATGTATTATTTCAAAATATGGAATGAAATGCATTGCAGTATCCCTGCACACATTCTGGAAAAAAATTCTTAGTATTATTATTACTAAACTAATTTTGAACCGCTTGGGGGAACCTAAAGACGATAACATTAAATAATTATACATTTTTTCCAGTCCTTCACCATTCATTTATATCTTTTTTTCGTTTTTTATTATGTTTAACCAAGTATTACAAAGTTATTACGAGTTGTTCAATGTTTAAGGGTACTTTGTCATTTTTACCGTGTTTTACAATGTTTTACGATGTTGTTCCACGTTTTACCACTTTTAACTACGTCAACTTTTACCACGTTTTTCTATGGGACAACGTATGGCAAAGATATCTACGCGGTTTCCGGTATTTATAACATGAAAAATTTCGACTACCATATTTTTTAGGCTTTAACCATATTTTTCAGTTCGCCATTAATTTTGTTATGTTCTCAATCTTTTATTTTCATACTTTACTGTGTATAACTACGTTTGACCATGTTTTCCTCTGATTTATGGTGTTTTATCATGTTTGTTAATGTTTTACTGTGTTTTGTCGTCTTCCACTACATATACCTATTTAACCGACTCGTTCAACTCATCTTTTACCATAATTTTATCATATTTACTAGGTTATACCATATTATTTCTTATATTTGCATGATTACCCATTTAAAAAAAATTACGATATTTTACCGTGATTTACAATATTTTAGCATATTTAACGATTATTTACAGTGTTTTACCATGTTATACCTTTTGTACTATTTTTTATAATATTTACCAAGTCTTATAATGATTTTTAATGAAAATCTATCGTATTAATCTATCATATAAAATATCGAAAAATAATTTAAAACAACAAATAAACACATTAAAGAGTGATTTAATAGTGTAAAACAAAACGAAACGTGGCTAAAACTCGCAGAAATGCGTGGTCAAACCGTAAAACATTGGAAAACAATATAATAATAAGTTAATAATAACGAGTTATAGTAATGCAAAACTAATATCACTAGTTCAAAACAGTAAAAATAAGATCGTGTTCAAATTCATTCCTGAGAATATTCGATAACTTTATTTTGCAGTGATTCGTTAAAATTTCTTTACCCCCGACTGTGGGTAGGTACACATTTAGCAAACTAAACCTTATTTTCCATTAACCGACAATGTTTGCTTTACTTTGGAAATTTTCCAATTTGCTCTTCTTACTTCATCAGAATTACGAAAAGCAAACTTTCGTTAAGTGGAAGATGCTTGTAGCTCAGCAATTACTTGAGATGTTTCGGATAAGCTACTATTTGGTTTCGTGTGGGAAACTTTAGGTGTGCTTACTTTGAACAGCGTTCTGCTGTATAATTATTGACCTACATTATATTATAATGTAACTATCAAAAACTATCTAACTAACAATAACATTCTTCTATGAAGTTTTCAATTAAGCAAGCAAATTTTTCGACTACAAAAAGTTTTAAAAATCGTTATCTACATTGTGATTTTCATACAAAAACTAATTGTATCACATTCAAAAAGTGGATCGTTTTCCGATTATTAAATAATCAAAGTGTGAACAGATCTACTATAACAGTGATTCTAAAAACAAAATCTTATTTGCGTGACAAGTGACATTTAAAGCCATAGACATAGAGCTAGTGAAATATTGTTCTGGCTGTCACTGAAACCAGAGACAATATTTTGAATTTGAATTGAAGTGGGGGCATTTTTGAACCCAACTTTCTTGTAAACTGTGAACAAAATGTCTAATACCCAAACACGTAGCAATAAATCAAACCTTGATAAAGAGGACAAACAAACTATGGATAAAATTTTTGATTATATCGACAAAAAGTTTGATTCTTTAAAAAAGGATATAATTCAAAAAATTGAATGTCAGAATACGGAATCTATAAAAAGTATTGAGTACATAAGTGCTCAATATGACGAAATTATTAAAAAATTGGATACAAATAATAACCAAAATAAATCAATCCAAAACGAACTTGAAAATATAAAAAAAGAGCAAGTGGGAAAAAACGCTACAATAAAAAAATGGAACTAAGACTAGATGAAATTGAATATACATCAAATCTGCACTACCTAGAAATTGCAGGAATTCCACAAAAAAATGGTGAACAACTGGAGGAAATTATAAAAAAAGTCGCATCTGCAGCTGGAGTTCAAATCAAACACGCTGATATAAACAATGTGACCAGAACTACAGACCGAAGACTTAATGCTCCGCCAAAAATCCTAGTAAAATTTACAGAAATTAAACTAAAAGAAATCCTTCCATCTAAAAAAAGAGAAATGGACCTTAATTTACTAAAGGATTTGACAAACGAAAAAGTGTACATAGGTGAAGTAATAAGTCCCTACAAAAAAGAGTTGCTTTGGAAAGCAAAGCAACTAGCCAAAGAAAAAAAATATGAATTTGTTTGGATCAAAAATGGGAAAATAATGGTTCGTAAAGGTCATGATCAAAAAATTTTGTACGTAAATCATCTGGACGACCTCGATAAATTAATATAACAAATCACTTACTTGAACACACCAAACTGAAATACCTACGGAGAACATGGATAAGGAAACAATAACTACAAACAAACCAGATGAACTGCTAACTCTTAAAAACAATTTTAATATATTAAATAAAAATATACGAAGTATCAACAAAAACTTCGATGAACTTCAAATACTAATTAAGAATCTAAAAATTAATCTTGATATAATTATCCTCACTGAGTGCTGGATAAAGGATAAATATTCACCCTTACATATTAATAATTACACCTCATATGCAACCAATTTGAATTACTCAAAAAATGATGGTGTGATAGTGTACATTAAAGATGACACTAAAACTGAAGTCAATGAAATAAAATTCCCAAATGCAAACTGTTTGAAAATCAAAGTGGGTGATGAAACCACTATATTAGCTCTGTATCGATCACCAGCTACAACTAATATTAATCAGTTTCTTGAAACGCTTTCTAATGAACTCAATCTTCTAAAAAACAAAAAAAATGTCTTCCTCATCGGAGATATAAATATTGACATACTAGAAAACGGTCATCCAAATAGAACTGATTATCTGCAAACACTGGCCGCCCACGGACTTGAAAGTTTGATAAATAAACCTACGCGTGTTACAAATGACAGCAAATCTTGCATCGACCACATATTCAGTAAGACTGTTAAACCAACCAACTCTATCATATTCACCTCTACTATAACCGACCACTATACAACAATTTTATCTATTACAAAAAAGAAAATACAAAAATCGCAGCCCTACCCAATTATCGTGCAGAAGACAGAAACCATATGGAATGAAGTAAAACAACAATTACTAAATACAAACTGGATAAACCTACTGGAGAACCTTGATACAAATAGTGCCTGGAGTAAATTCATTGAATATATAACTCATACCATCATGTCAAATACCAAATCAATAGAAAAGAAGATTTCACATAAAAATCAACATCTTAAACCATGGATAACCCAAAGCGTTATAAATTGCATTAGAAAAAGAGATGAACTACACAGGAAAGTTAGTTTAAATCCTTGTGATATTTTTATACAACGATATTATAAAAGATACAGAAATATTTGCAAAAATGTTGTACGCAATGTCAAAGAAAATTATTATAAGAAAAAAATAGACGAATGTAACAATGACCCACGCAAATTATGGAAGATCATTAATGAAATTACAAGTGCAAAATCATCCCATAACAAAAGCATAGATGAACTAACAATTGAAAATACCCAAATCTCTTTCGAAAAGCATCCGGACAAAATTCTCGAATACGTAAACGATTTTTTTACAAATATAGGGTCAAAATTGGCAAAGCAAATCAGACATCCAAAAACTAGCATTTTACCAGAAGAAAAGGAAAGTATGAACCAGATAGATAAATTAAAGTTAACTAATGTAACCAATACTGAAATCAGAAACGCAATTGTATCCCTCAATGTTAATAAATCATCGGGAAATGATATAATCTCAAATAAAACAATAAAACAACTCCAAAATGAACTGACCTTCCCTTTGACATACTTGGGTCAATCTGTCTATATCTACAAATGTATTCCCCTCATGCCTTAAAAAAGCAACAGTTATACCTATACATAAAAGTGGTAACAAAAAAGATATATATAACTACCGACCGATAAGTCTCTTAAGCTCCTTTTCAAAAATCCTGGAAACTGTAATGAAGAAGCAAATTGTTCATTTTCTTGAACAAAACAAATTATTATCACCATCCCAATATGGCTTTAGGGAAAATCTCAGCACCAATGATGCCATAGAAAATCTAACAAGCATAGCCATAAAAAACATAGATGAAGGGAAAAAGTGTTTGGCTTTATTCATAGATCTTCAAAAAGCTTTTGACACAATAGACCATAAAATATTACTAACTAAGCTAAAAAAAATAGGAATGGCCGAAACAACAATGAACTTATTAGAGTCATATATAACAGGGCGAGAACAACAAGTACAAATTGGCAAACAAAAGAGCAAACTACTATCTTTAAACTATGGCGTCCCTCAAGGAAGTGTACTGGGACCGATCCTATTCATTATCTATATCAACGATTTAACTAACCTTACCATTAAAGGAAACATAATCAGTTTTGCTGATGATACTGTTTTATTATTTCAAGAAGAAAATTGGACGGATACATTTAATGAGGCTGAAAAGGGGCTTAGTGCACTTCAAAATTGGCTTAAAATCAACTCGCTTACCCTTAATATAAGCAAAACAAAATATATAACATTTTCAATAAACGCAAGGAGCCAACCAATAAAATTACTAGAACTAAAACTACACGAATGCCATGGAAATAATATACAATGTTACTGCCCCGTCATCGAAAAAAGACAAAACATAAAATATCTCGGAGTAATAATCGACGAAAATCTTAGATGGGACCTACACATCAAAGGTATTACGGAAAAACTCACAAGCCTTATATATTTCTTTAAAAATCTAAGAAACGTATTAAATAAAAAGGATATGAAAAAGGTCTACTACGCATTATGTCATTCTCGAATTGAATATGGAATCATAGGATGGGGATCTGCTACACATACGTACCTACACAACCTGAATACGATTCAAAAAGGAATCATAAAGACCATATTGAAAGTACCAATTAGAACGCCTTCAATTGAAATATTCAATTCCTTTGACGTACCAAATGTACAGCAAATATATGCCAAAAATATATTATTGAAGCTCTTCAAAAATAACAAATCCTCTACTAGACTGTGTATGCATAACACTAGATCGAACAAAAATGATATAAAAAATATTCCAAGTTATAAAACCACATTCGGACAAAGAAACTATACATACTTTGCAACAAAACTCCATAACATCCTTCCCCAAGACATAAAACTAATAAAAAATCCTAATGAATACAAATCATTAATAAAAATATGGCTGAAAGAGGTCAATGAAAAAACCCTAATGAAAACACTAAAAACGATATAGAAGACACTAAAAACGACATAGAAGACACTAAAAACGACATAGAAGACAAATAAACCATATTTAAATAACTTTAGTCCGCCTCGGCACAGGACCCCCTAGTGAGGAGGACTAAGAAATACAATATTTTATACTTAATTTCACCATTATATTTTGTATGTAACAATTATTTTATATAGTCACTAAAATAAAATAAAAAAATAAAAAATAAAAAAATCTACACATTTACAAAATCGAAATTTCATTTTTGAGATTTAAGTATTTAAACTTCATATTTACTAAGTGACTTACAGCAACGAAGTGCAAATTTATATTGCATGCAGAAGTAAGACGCTTCATTCATCTCCTTCAGTTTTGCTGGTGTTTAATTTTTTTTTTTTTTTTAATTTATAGTAAACCATATTTATAAATGTTACTTATGTAACATAATAAATATGTAATTAGATATGATTTACTCTATAGTAAAATAGTTGAATTTGGTTTACTGTAATGAAAAAATATATTTAAAAAAAAACAGAAAAAACAATAAGAAAAAGAAAATTTAAAAAACAATGCACATAAAACTAATGCATTCTTTTTGATTTGCATTGAAACTTAGAACTTGGATACTGTTCATAATATGCATGAGATTTTCTACAGTTTCAGTTACAATACGGCATATGTCGAGTTTCCTCCCTCCTACAACATGGGTGCCATGTCCACTCCTTCATTTCATCAAAAAGACGCTCCACACAGCATCCCTATAGATGAAATAGGCCACTATGGAAATAATTTTCCTCAGGGCCTCCGGTGTGGAGGGTTAATGTAAGAAAAATAAAAAAAGTAAAAATATTTTTTTTATTTATTATTATTAAGTTTAATTTGTAGAACTCCATTTTATTTTTTTATTTTTTATATATTCAATAATATTGTTATTGGGTTTATAAAAACAGTTTATTTTTAAACAAGTTCTGCTGTGTAATTATTATTACGCGTGACAGCTGTTTCGCCCTCTGACAGTTTGATAATGCCTTCAGAGGGCGAAACAGCTGTCACGCGTAATAATAATTACACAGCAGAACTTGTTTAAAAATAAACTGTTTTTATAAACCCAAAAACAATATTATTGAATATATAAAAAAAAAATAATAATAAAAAAAAATAAAATAAAATTATTTAAAAAAATTTGTACTTTGGTTAAATTCGAAATAAAACTTTATGTGAGTGTAATTTACAACAACCCACCTCTTTAATATAACACATATGTAAATTATGATTTTCCTTTTAAAGTTGCTAACTAAGAACCACATAACATCCACATTAATGATATCATGTTCCGTAATTAGTTCTACCTGGAATTCCTTTTACTCCCTTTTGTGTGGTGAGTACCTATATGAAACAACTTTGAAGCTTGTAAAATCACGTATTTGATATATTTAAAAAATTTTTACACGA
This sequence comes from Hesperophylax consimilis, assembly GCF_061612785.1. Taxonomy (NCBI): domain Eukaryota; kingdom Metazoa; phylum Arthropoda; class Insecta; order Trichoptera; family Limnephilidae; genus Hesperophylax; species Hesperophylax consimilis. Next base: position 1,102,862 of record NC_142858.1, read on the forward strand.
AAAGTAATATGTTACCATAAATTAATTACTCCGGCGTCGATGACTGTAAAAATAATTTATGGAAATTTTCACCAAGACAGTGTTCAATAGCGGTTGCATCCTTAGCTAAGCCTAGATAGGAGACATACTATTTTCTTCATATTTTTTCCCTTAACCCTATTGATCTGGTGACTTGCGAATTATGTTCCTTATATCTTAAAAAAAGATACTCTAAATGCTGTAATCTCGTTAACTTTTCTGTCGTTTCGGTATAGATTTGCTTATTTTTTGCAAATTATGAAGTGCTTGAATATTTTCCTGGATTAACGTTATCACAATTCAATTTATCGCCAAAGCGCCATTTTCTAATTAAACCTCCTCTAAGGCGCCAAATAAAGAAGATAGCAGAATAACTCATGGTCGGTGGCCGAGTTGACATCGCGTTTGGGTCCCACCCAGGCGTCACGAGTTCAATTCCTTGGCTGACTAATTCCCCCATCACGACACAAGCAACATTTTGCGCTTACTGTGGTGGTAGTAGAGATTTTAAAATATTGTCAGGTAATGGTAAACCAGGAATGTTTTTTTTCAATAAAAATTAAACAAATAATTAATGGATTACTATCAGCAACACTGTATTACTCAAATCAAAATTTGTTCTAGGACTAAAATAATTAAGTTTTAAAATGTAAATTAAATTCTCAGTACGGAAATAAGTTTTTTTTAATCTATGATAAATTGATAATTAATGATAAAATTAAACAAATAATTAATGGATTACTATCAGCAACACCGTATTACTCAAATCAAATTTTTTTCTAGGACTAAAATAATTAAGTTTCTAAATGTAAATTAAATTCTCAGTACGGAAATAAGGTTTTTTTTAATCTATGATAAATTGATAATTAATGATATTTGAATCATTTCAATATTATAACACATAACATTTAATGAGCTCTACAAGTAATTATTATTATACAAAGCGAAAAGAGCATAGAAAAAACCTTCCATTTTGAACTTACCTCAGCGCGTCACCTTCCCACATTTAAAATAAACAAGATGAGACACCTGTGCATAAATGAAGCGGTTGAATTATAATGGCAACAGTGTGAATGTTGTCACGCTTTACTTTATCTTACGTCATTTCCCCGGGGTCTGAGGGCGGCGTATTGCGGATCCAATTTTGCGCCATTTCCTTCTGTATTGTCCTTTCTTCCCTCTTCCCACTCTCCGTGTTTGAATTACTCGATGGCGGAGGAACTCTGTGGAATAGTTACATCAATGGCGAAATGTTTCGTGTGTCGAAGTTCTGGAGGCTGCGGCTGTTTTGAGACATTTAACGTAACTTGTGAAATATGTCGCCATCGCATAGAGTAATACTGTGAGTAATCCACGATGTTTATGGGACGAACTTGGTCACTGAAATTTGCAACAATGCCGAGATTTTAGGTCTGTGATAGGACGTTGTTAAGTGTATTACGTCGTAAACTGCGTGATAGCGAATTTCTCACAATCATGATGAGAAAAACGACGTATCTTGGGTCCTTATTGTGTCTTATTATGGTTTCTTTGAGAGTTTTAAAAATACACTGTTTACTTATTAATAATATTTAAAAAGAAAAACTTTTTATTTGTTTGTTTTCTTTAATATTCTGGACACGACGAGAAAAATGAAACTAAATCTGTTTATATCTAAGTATTTTTTGTGGTTATGCTATTTTCTATTTATGGAACAGGGACAGGTGGTTTATTTAACAAAAATAACTATTTTTTCTGCATCCCATACATTTAGATACCCGAAGGTAGCAGGTATCACCAAACGCCAGCGCAGCAAGCAGGGCGATGGATAAAATGCCTCTAACGGGATCAACGTTTCAAGCCCGCGGTATTTTATAAATTGTTTGTGAGAGGGTGAATGAGGCTCTCAAGGAGCAGGAAACGGGGAAGAATTACCTCAGTTTTACATTCAAACGATTGAGCGATTGAAGGGATTGCCATTTTATTTCCACTCACCCTGAATTGGGGCCCGATAAGAGGAAAGTTATTTTTTGCCGTAACGAAATCCCTTCAATAAGGCACTTTGGTTATTCATGCTGCTTGAAAGCAAACATTAAAGTGTGTGACATACATGGCGTACGACTTGAAGTAACTTTATTTATGACTATTTTGCTGTCAATCGGAAGGTACCCTCGTCTTCGCCGGCGTATTAATGCAACGTTTTTGATTGGTTTGAGAAAAATAGGGTACGTTGTTTAGTTTAGAAATGTAAATATACTGTCTACTTGGTATGCAGTCGCTAAGCGAGGTTCTTATGCCAGATGGTTGAGAATGAAAGAAATATAAAAATCATAATAATTTTGCATTTTAAAGGGATTCAAACTATGGTTTGAATTCATTAGCGATTCATTTAATATAGTTTTTCTTCAAAATCGTTTATTTTTTCAATTCACTATTTTTATTAGGGATTCTGTAATTTCACTGGATCTAAACTTTAAAAGTTTCACATGAAAATACAAAAAAACCTTGATTTAAGATAGATTGAAAATTAACTAAGAATTTTTATGTTCTTTGTTTTTAAAAACAAACGGTGTGAAAATATGTTAGATTATTATTTTGAATCTGCGTCATACAGTGAAGTTAGCATTACTTTATTTTAAGTTTTTCTTGTTTTTAAAATATTCAAAATTTCATATGGAAAAAAGTTTTATTTTTATTTTATTATTATTTATTTGACCGGTCAGTGGTTGAGTGGGCATAGCGCTTGGGTCTCACCCGAGCGTCGCGTGTTCGATTCCTCGGCTGGCTAAGTCCTCCATCACAACACAAGCAACATTTTTGGCTTTCTGTGGTGGTAGTAGGAGATTTAAAAAAATTGTTGGGTTATTCGTAACCTGGGAATGTTTGTCTTTCTTTTAAATTAAAAAAAAAAACATTTTGGCTTTCACCCATTAGGGATGATCTTGGACATACACGAAATTTTTTTTTTCATACTCAGCAAATGACAGAATATAAATTAACAGATGATTATACAACATAACTTAACATAAACATCACATAACATACTTGACACAAATGGTACAGAGCTTGTAACAGTAGGTAATTATAAACATAGAAAAATGTGTACAATAAAAGTGGGAATAAATTTTTATGGCTCTGCGCTCAAAAAGGGCCTAAAACGTAACTAAAAAAGAAGGAAAATCAAGTACTGTTAATAATCCTCCAATGGGACGAACATATATCACCGGACCGTTTGTCGTATTGTTTTCGTGAAACAATAATTTGCAAATAAAAACATTTCCATACAAAATCCGGGCGAATTTCAGTCTGCGCTTCCCGGTGACAAACTACATTGTCTTTTTATCGGTTCGGTGATTAGCAGAGTTATGTATTCCCGGACAATATTCGTCCAATGGATTATCAATCATTGTCCAAGAAATGTTTGTTCAAAGTGATAAATTACCAATTAATTACTATTTCTCTGTGGTATTCAATTTTATCAGCGTTTTGCCATTTCGGAGAATAATGGGGTTTGTTGTTTCATTGTTTGAGCGGAATCTACCGGAAGATAACAATTCACAACATCAACAAACTATTGATAATTATTGAGGAAATTCATTAAATATCCTTATTCCAGTATGCTTTTGATGAGGTCGTGGAATTTAATAAGCCTAGGCGTACCTGTGATCGCAATAACATTTTCCAGCACATTATGTTGGTTGGTATTTTCGATGTAGACATATAGTTCATTATTTTTATGTATCGCAAGTGAATAAACAGAATGTTTAAGCCCCGATGTCGTAGGTTGAAAGTCGGGCATAGTATGCTCACTAAATCTAAATTGGCATATTTGCTCTTCAAACTTATTTTTCTCCACCTACATTTATTTTCTTTATAAAGTGATAATACAGGTTTCAGTCACAGGCCTTTTTCGTGTGCTTGTTACAGACATAATGGACATTATAAAGTGATAATACAGGACGTTTCAATCACAGGTTCTTTTGTCGTATGCTTGTTACAAATATAATGGACATTATAGAGTGATAATACAGGTTTCAGTCACAAGCTCTTTTTTCGTATGCTTGTTACAAACATAGTGAACATTATTAAATCTGTATATAAAGTATGTACGTGTTTTGTTTGTAGGTGCGTATTATTTGCTGTTGTCTGAAAAAATCTACCTTAATTAACAATTATTTGATGATTGATTGAATTTACACCGAGCACAATAAATCATTGTTTGAAATATAATGCAGGGGCCTATAATATAATGTAGGGGCTTTAACATAATGCCTTCCATTCTTTATGAATATTTTGCACTGTGAAAACGATCTCTGATAATTTGATTGAACTGTGCTCAAACTCATTTGAACTCGTTATACTCTTGACTCTAAAGCTTGTATACGATTATGTGAAACATTGTACCTAGTTAAATAGTTTTAAAATTTAATCGGCTAATTATATTTTTGCATGATATTTGAAACAGAAAAATCTTGATTACCGAGTGATGGCGTTATGAAATTAGAACAGTCTTTAATCGATATTTTGTGGTAAAGAAATAAGTGTATTTTTATAGTGTTTTTCAAATGTTCGATAAGAAAAAGATTTGATAAAAGTGATCTTATCAGTAATAGTTTTCACCGAGAACAAAGTTAAAAAATAAACGAAACTTGATTAAATTCGGGTGGTAATGTAACAAAAATGTGATATTTTTTGCATAATTTAAATTTCACACGAAACTGTGTAACGTGATACTATTTCAATCAAGCACCATCGATAGGTGCGTCTCAATTCGTTTTGAAAATAACACTGGTGCTTTATATTTTCCCCCAAAATTGGAGTTGGTATCACAATACAATAGTTTTCACGGAATGCTAATATGCCGCTGTTTGGTAAAATCTGAATTTCAGATTTCCAACACCGCGAATCAAACTCTCAAATGTATGTTGATTTTTCCGGGAATCCGCGGCGTTTCGTGTTTCGGTCGAATAAATATATATTGTTTCCAAAAAATCGTTAAAACTTAAAAAGTGTGTTATATTTTAAGAATTTTCCGTAAAAGGATTTTAAATTTTAGAAATAAATAATAAAATCATGTTTCATTCTTATATTAGAATATTGATTTATATATTTGTTCAACGTCTTTGTCATCTCATTATTTATTTATTTATTTATTTACGCACTAATGGGCTTTTACAAAAGTAGTTAACAAGTAATACAGTTGTGTTACATAGTGTACAATAAATTATGATTTTTGATCAAATTAAGGTAAATTCAAATTAATAGTGTGGATTACGGAAAGCTAAATATGTATTAAGGAACATATACATATAAAAACCAAACTGTATTTACTACGGAGTTGTGAATTCATACATCTCAGTAAAATGATTAAAAAGATTTCGTTTTATAACTAATACGGAATTTTTAAACATGTCTACAATATTCCCAAATTTATTGTCAAAATGATGTAGTCTATTTATAGGTGTATGAGCTTCATAGTTGGTTTTAAAATTGTCATAGAAAAATGTAGCACTTTGCCTCGTATTTCTAGTTGGTACGTAAAATTTTATTTTGGCGATAATTTCAGGGTTCTCAATGGAATTATTAATAATTTTATTTAAAAGTACAAGGTCAAAGATGATCCGTCTATCTGATAGCGTTATTAAGTTAAGTTGTTTCATCAAAAGAACATAGTTAATATTTTGAATTGGAATATTCAGTTTAAAGTTAATAAATCTTAGAAATTTGTACTGTACCCTTTCAATATTGTCAGAATGCGTTTTATACAATGGGGACCAAATAGGCGAATTATACTCTACCTGGCTTCTTACTAAAGAAGTGTACAATGTTTTCAAACATTCAAGTGACTTGAAATCACTCGTTATTATGTTTTACTTATCTTTTTTTGCTTTCAAAATGTAATTTAAATTAGTTAAAATATTAATCAGCTGATTAATCAGCTAGAATTAAGAAAATCTATGATTTAATGTATGTGTCATCTTTCTTTTGTATTTTACAAATCAAAATGCATGATGCATTAGTGGGGCTTTTAAAATTCGGCGATGTGTTTTTTTATTTTATTTTATTTTTTATTTTTTTTTTATTTTTATTAAATTACATAATACAATTAATGAACTTAAAATGTCCAACTAGGCGATTGCCCGTTTTAGGACATTCCAATATGATAATGTTTTTACATGTAAATTATAGTAAATTATAGTGTTGACTATTCTGTTGTTAAAAAAATACATATGTATATTCATATTCTAGAATACTATATCACGACATATTTTACTATTGTTTAGCTGACATAATAAACTAAAGAAATATTAATAGATAAAAACAAGAAAATGAATTTGAAAATGAAACTGAATTGAAGAAATTCTGTTGGTAAAGTAATACAAATGTATATTCATAATCTAGTATACTTTCAGTTATACCACGACATTTTTTTTTTTTTTTTACTATTGTTTAGCTGATATAATAAACTAAAGAAATATTAATAGATAAAACAAGGAAATGAAAAATAACAAAAAATAAAAAAATGAAAGTAAAGAAGGAACTTTTCCTTTAAGGAAAAATATCACGAAGAATTGAACAATTTTCGAACTTTCTTCATGTAAAAATACAGTTCCTGTAATGCTAATATAATACCAATATAAGTTAAAATGTAAAGAAGAATGTAAAGAAAAACAAAATTTACAATTTAATTACTGTTTTTTAGCATATTCTCGCATTCAGCTCTCCCCAAGACCAGAAGCCAATTGTTTACCTGCATACGCAGAATATTAGTACTCTTTGCCTTCCATGCATCAGGTATGAGATTGAGCAGTTTAGGGCCTAAGTATGAGAATTGTCTCTGTGCTAAAGATGAGGAAGTGGTGGGCGGAACTGTTGGGTTTTTTTTTGCATGTCTTGTATTATGACAGTGGTTTACGGAAGCTAAGTAGTGCCTCTGTTTTTGAGTATGTAATATGATTTTCCTCATGAATAATTGTCTTACATCAAGAACACGAAACTCTGCGAACAATGAATCGCTGGGGTACCTGAAAGGTTTTTTCAGTATGACTCTTATAAGCGATTTCTGGGATTTAGCTAAGGGATCGAGTATGGTTTTAGCACAACCTCCCCAACCTAAGGAAGCATAGTCTAGTATGGAATTGCACATTGCAAAGTAAATTCATTTCAAATCATTTAGACATAGAATATTTCTTATTGCTATAAACAGATGTGTAAGTTTCCTGACCTTTGTGGAAGTAAAGGTTATGTGTTTGTCCCATCTCAGAAATTTATCAATGATTATTCCTAGGTATCTTATATTGTCCACACATTCTAAGGTATTGCATTTACATGTAATAGTGTCGTAACAATGGTGTATTCTAATGTTAATAATTTCTTGTGGTTGACCCGCTTGAGTTGAACTGAAGCAGATGAATTTCGTTTTATCCGAGTTTAGAGTGAGGAGATTACTATCTAGCCACTGTTTAACTTTGTTTATGCCTAATTCAGCTTTAATGCAAGACTCACTCCAGGTTTTGCCTTCGAATAAAAGTACTGTATCGTCAGCAAATGTAATAATGTGGTCTGCAAATGAAGTATTACATAAGTCATTTATATAAACATTAAACAATATGGGACCTAGTGTACTTCCTTGCGGTACGCCATATTTAATATTGGCTGGATCACTTAGAGTACCGTTAATATCCACTCTTTGGCTCCTGTTTTCTAGGTAACTAACAAACCACTTGAAAATTTGACCCTGTATCCCAATTCGCTGTAGTTTATTCAGCAGAATTTTGTGCGAGATAGTGTCGAACGCTTTAGCCAGATCTAAAAAAAGTGCAATGCATTTACTACCTTTATCTAGATTATTGGAGATGATTTTTGTCAAATTAGCGATGGCGTTTTCAGTGCTTAAACCTTTGCGAAAGCCGAATTGTCTACTAGAAAGGATGTTGTTATTTTCGAGATAAAGGATGAGACGGTTCTTTACAATTTTCTCCATAATTTTAGAGACAGAGTTGAGCAAGGAAACAGGCCGGTAATTATGTATCAGTGATTTGTCCCCACTTTTATGCAGTAAAATGACGATTGACTGCTTTAAATGGTTAGGGAATTTCCCTGATTTAAAGCTTAGATTCGCAATGAACGCAATCGGTATGGCTATGTATACTTTAATGATTTTTAGAAGATTTGATGAAATCTTATCGGGACCACATGCTTTTGATGACTTAAGGTCGTCAATTATCTTCATGACTTCGTTAGTTGAAGTTGTGATTGAGTCTATTTTGTGACCGATCCTAGGGATAGTTAAATTGGTGAGAGCGGTTTCTGATTTCTTACACTTATCGAGAATTTTTTTCGCAAGTGTGTCACCCACAGATGAAAAGTAACTGTTTGCAAAGTTTGCCATATCTTTGGGGACTTCAGAGTTTGATGTGTTAATGTATAGCGATTTTATTTCAGAAGATTTATTGATTTTGGATTTGGTTATGTTGCGAAAGGTATCCCAAAAACGTTTTGGATTGCAGTTGTTTTCGTAAATTTTTTTTATAATAATTTTCGTTTTTTATAATAATTTTCTTTCGCCGATGTAATTAATTTCTTACACAAATTCCTATATTTTTTATAATAACATTGTAATACCAAATTCTCAGGATATGATTTTGCCTTTTCATGAAGATGATTTCTTCTGTGAATCGATTTAACTAGCCCCAGGGTGATCCATGGTGTGAATTTAATTTGTTTATTAGATGTTATATTACTTTTTGTTATATGACGGTTATATTACTTGTGTGTTTTGATATATACTCGTGTAGTTTGATAATAAATTCTTTCATTGCTAAGTCAGTATCTGATTTATCTAGAACATTTAGCCAGTTTTCTGCGCTCAAGTCCTCAATTAACTTGTTGAAATTAGTTTTAGCAACGTATTTAATTTTCGAAGAAGTGGGAGGCTTGTTTTTAAGACAAAGAGATGTTGTATAGTGGTCTGAAATAGTTGAGTGTATAACAAAAGTGTCAATAAAGTTAATATTTTTTACATTGATGTGATCAAGACAGGATTTACTCGAGCCCTGTTCACGAGTAAAGCTGGTAATAGTCTGTGTGAAACCATTTTCCGCAAGTAGACATAGATAATCGATTGATTGACGGTGGTAGTCAGGGATGTGTGAATGCGGTGTTCCATTCATTCATTCCCCGGTGGGATAGATGAAGTCCACAGGGCTGCGCCTGATGCTAACAGACCTAGATGCCCCCCTCTGACCCCCCATCATATGAAAGAAGAAAAATAATAAAAAAAATTATCAGATGTGACTAAGTCAATCCGCTAACGGGGCAACTGAAACAGATTGGCTTCTCTCACGGCGCATCTCAAGTTTATAAACACGCTTAGATAATTTTTCAAATTATAAAATGTATAGTATAGAATGACGAAGGACACAAAAGACACTGTCAGTTGTCATTTTTCTTTTTCCAGATTCAACTAATGATGAAGCCGCCATTATTTTTTCATTCTTTTCTTGCATAATCAGGAAGCCTATAGTCGTAAATACATCGGAATTTTTCAACTTCCTGAACGAATTTAATATTTTCCTCTGATCGAGCTCTAAGGCATTGACAAATCGCAAAACTTTTTGACAAACGACTAATATGCGCAACTGGTAACTGAAAACGCGCAGGCAGAGTTGCGAGTAACTGGTTGCATCGCCGTTAAACTCGTTTCTGGTTAGTTGCGCCGTGTGCGGACAGCAATTGAAATATAAAGTATAGCAACTTGAGTTGTCAATTGTTTTTTTTTTCAAATGCCCCGTGAGCCGCAAATTGGCTAAAAACAATGGCGCTACATGGGAGTAGTTCTAGTAGTTCTAGTAGTAGCTCCGAAACGTAGGTTACATTTTGTCACCAATATTGATAGTAGAAAATTGTAACTTATAAAAATCGCAACACTCATATTTTCACACCGGGATGTGTAAATTTTGTGTAAAAAAATTATAAAATTTTAGTTAAGTGGTGGATAATCTTTCAACATAGATGGGGTTCCAAAAATGAAATGTCATGATCAGAAAGTCCCATATATTTGAATTAATTGGACTTTTAAAACAATTGTAAAATTGTCATCTTATGTCATTGAATAGAGAACAATGACCAAATTAAATACCTAAGAGAGGACTTGGCATACCAATAAAAAAATCTGTCCAAACCATAGCATAAAAATGGCTGCGTAGTAGGTGGTAATGCCAGACCGTTTCCATGGTTTGATGGTTTTCATTCCAATTATTTAGTGGCTCCACATTTGGGCCAACAACAATTATTTTTCACTTATTATCACCTATTCCATTGAAATAAAACAATTTTGTTTTGTACAATACTGTATTTAGGTAAGTATAATATTTTTTTCTGGGAAGCCTAAATATCAATAAAATAATGATAATAATTTCAGAAGAACATAATTCCTGAAAAAAAATTTTTTTTAATGTTTTACTACATAACCTCATGTATACTACATAAGGTAATGTAATAAATATAATGTTTTACTACATAAACACAATTACACCGACGTATGATGTTGTGTTGCCGAAACGTTCTTAAACATGTTTTGAACCCAGAAAAGTTCTTCTTTGACTTCCAACCTTCAGGTCGCTTTGCTTTTAAGCACCTTTTTTTCGCTGCTATGGGCACTACTAGGAAACTTGAGAAGTGCACTTCTATTTACTAACATGTCATACATACATATACATAATAATGTATAAGGCCTATGAAAACTGTTTTAAAGTTCAAAATCTCCTACTTACGAACCCATTTTCGGTAATGATTTTATTGTATAATGTGGCAAATTAAGTTATTTATAAAATGATCGAAACACAGCGACCGGACAAATGTTGTGCGGGGCTTGAGAGTCCTTGTTTTCACACGAACCTTACAGAAATACGGATAAACACAGCGACCGGACAAATGTTGTGCGGGGCTTGAGAGTCCTTGTTTCCACACGAACCTTACAGAAATACGGATAAACACAGCGACCGGACAAATGTTCTGCGGGGCTTGAGAGTCCTTGTTTCCACACGAACCTTACAGAAATACGGATAAACACAGCGACCGGACAAATGTTGTGCGGGGCTTGAGAGTCCTTGTTTCCACACGAACCTTACAGAAATACGGATAAACACAGCGACCGGACAAATGTTGTGCGGGGCTTGAGAGTCCTTGTTTCCACACGAATCTTACAGAAATACGGATAAACACAGCGACCGGACAAATGTTGTGCGGGGCTTGAGAGTCCTTGTTTTCACACGAATCTTACAGAAATACGGATAAACACAGCGACCGGACAAATGTTGTGCGGGGCTTGAGAGTCCTTGTTTCCACACGAACCTTACAGAAATACGGATAAACACAGCGACCGGACAAATGTTGTGCGGGGCTTGAGAGTCCTTGTTTCCACACGAACCTTACAGAAATACGGATAAACACAGCGACCGGACAAATGTTGTGCGGGGCTTGAGAGTCCTTGTTTCCACACGAACCTTACAGAAATACGGATAAACACAGCGACCGGACAAATGTTGTGCGGGGCTTGAGAGTCCTTGTTTCCACACGAACCTTACAGAAATACGGATAAACACAGCGACCGGACAAATGTTGTGCGGGGCTTGAGAGTCCTTGTTTCCACACGAACCTTACAGAAATACGGATAAACACAGCGACCGGACAAATGATGTGCACAATAGAGGTGGGTGAGTCCTGCATTTTTCCGGAGGCATCCGAGGACTGCTTCCTTTTAAAAGAACTCGAGTTCTTGGAGTGGGTCCCGGGTCCGAGTTCTTGGGTGCGGACTGGGTACTGGGCGACTACCGGGACGCACGGGTCCGGCCAAGGACTCGGCACTCGGACTCGGATAGAACCCGCGAAAGAACTCGGACCCGTAGCAGGACAAGGACCCGCACATGAACTCGGACCCACACGAGAACACGGAGTCAATCCCGTCACCCATCGCACCCGAGTCGCGAGTTGTGCAGTTTACATTTTGGCGAAGTTCAACGAAATCCATTCGTGTCTTGTCGTGTTCCAGCTGATTGGGCTACGGCTAATGCGAGGCCGTAACGGATGTAGTATTAGGTTCCAAGTTCCAGATGATAATTTTAGCACACGCGTAAGCAGTAATAAATCAAATGTAGTAACATAAATTTCGGTTGTCGTTGAGAATTTGTCGTTTTCATAATCTCTGTCCATCGATATAGATAAAGGTACTTGGTCGAAGCCTCTATCAAATGAAACTCAGTAAAGGCGAGATGTTTTAAAAACAAAGTCAGGAAGTAGTTAGGTACAGCATTGAACTATTAAAATTTTAACAATTAACAACATGTTTTAATATCTATTTATTCCAGTCCATTTTTTTTACTTTTACAATACATACACACTTTGTTCAATATATTATTGTAGGATTTGTGTATATTATATACTTGATTTGTATATTTTTCCTTTTGGTTACACAAATATATACATATATATGTCTCAGGATCATTAAAAATAAACATTTGCCAGAAATTTGCCTTTCGAATGAACACTATTACGACATAGCTAAAAAATTTTAACAAAAGATAGCCATTTTAAATAAACAATTATTGAATAAAATAATCTTGGTACCTAATTTATCGCTTGTCTGAATCTTTCCAATACCAGTTGACAATCAGTTCCAATTTTTAAAATCAAAGCAAATCCATATTCTAGAGTTCATTGAACCAGAGTTACGGATACACAGACAGACACCACTGAAATTTGTATTTTTAATAACACAAAAAATAAAAATAGTGAACGATAATTAAAATAAAACTTTAAAATAATGTCAGTCGATATTATTATTTAACTAATTAGCTCATCGGTTTAGAAAAGCAACTCATAACCCCAAATAACTCCAATAAGTACTAGATATTAAACAATAAACAAAACATCCACTTACTGTAAAGCAGGTAAACAGAAGATGTCTTCACCACCAGAACTTACCACTCACTGCAGGACTCGCGAGGCCGGTGGTGGAGGGAGGCATTCGGGTTCGAGACCCCGAGTCCGAGTTTTCTGGGAGTTGTTGATTAGAGGCATTCGGGTCCGAGTCCAAGTCCTTAGAGGCATTCTCGGGTCCGGGTTCTCTGGGAGTCGTTGATTGGAGGCATTCGGGTCCGAGTCCCAGACCGAGTTCTCTGGGAGTGGTTGATTACGAAAAGGAGTGGGAGTAGGACCCGCTTCCCGCAAAGGACTCGGGCTCAAGGACTCAATCCGGCTGAACCTACACATCGCTAGTGCACAAATCAATATATTTATACAAAGAAGATTAAATGTGATGGGCGGTGGGCATTAGATTGAAATCTACAGTTTTGATGAAATTTTGCACACTTGTGCTAAAACTCTGCTGAAAGCCCTTGCAACGCTAGAGGCTTCAGCTAGTTAATAGTAATAAAAAATTCCATAAGGCTTCATATTTTGAAATTGACAGTAATTTTTTGTTTACTTAAATGTTGGGTAATAATAATAACTGCTGTTTTCGTTTTCAATTTTTCACTAAAAAATATTAATAATTATTCACCATTATTGACCTTCATTTCTAAATATATTTTATTTGAACTGATCCCTCTAAAAGTCCCCGAGGCATATAATCGTTTGAAAGCCATATCAGTCGCCTGTCATAAAATATAAAAAGACGCTACTCTGCCGAAGAGGCATCAACATTTTAAGGAGTTGCCGTCATAAACATGTCATCCAGCATTTATCCTAAGTAAGACTTTTACGATTAACATGAAACGCCGTAAAATAAAATAAAATGTGAAAAAACAATAGCCTGCCAAACATTCAGCATTTTAATGAAAATAAAAAAACAAATGTTTTGTTCATTTGGCAGAATTGCTCGTTCATATTCATTGTCCTGAAACAAAACATGCACTCTGAATCAATCGGCCGTAGTTCTGTTAGCAACTTTCTATTGTCCATTTCCGGAATCTCTGCATTTTCAAAACAAGTAATTTGAAGCGCGATTGGAAGCTTCTAATGGGAAAAGTGCTGATTGTCTTGATGTTAATGGGAGGGTAGAATTTTTATGTCTGTTATTGATGTTCTTTAAAGTTAGATTACTTTGCTTACTATTATAGCTGAAGATTATATTTTTGATGCTACATAATTTGAGATTGCCTGAGCAATTAGGTTAATAAATTCACCTATATGGAAAATTTTATCAAAGTTGTAATTATTTATGTTCGGATTTGAAATAAGTTAGACAACTGTGTAGACAAAATTTGTCTACTTAATCATATTTAACTCACCATTTTAATGGTATGTTGTGATATTTTTGTCACACTGTTACTAGAAAAAAATAATGTAAAAACAAAGTTTACAGTACATTAATAATTTTTAGGTATAAAATAATTTTGCAATTACGAATTAATTTTTTTTTGTCTTCCAAACACGCCGAAAGGGGAATATCCGTTATGATAAGCGATTGCTCGGAAGAAAGAGGTAGAGTGATTTAATCAAATGTTATTTTTTATTGCTTGGGTTAATATACCACCTTCATAAAAACTTCAGAATTATAAAAAAAAACATATTGAAGATGTAGAAACACTTAGCTTAACACCAGCGCCAAATATCCTGTTACTAAATTCATTCTGACCAGCGATTATAATCTTCCAATTATTAGGTGGTCACATGAAGATAAACCCTGTGACAGACCAGGATATAAGTGGGCTATATTCTCGTGGCTTGGCCTATTTCAGCATATCGCTCGGTATACATTCCTACTGGTAGTGTATGGCGAGCGATAAGCTGAAATAGGCTAATTCATGACGCGTCATATGTTTCTCACACTACTACTGTGGAAGCTATAATAAGTGGGATGTGAAACAAACTGCCTGAAATCTCGTAAGGGAACCTGGATATGTCAACACTTTTTGGATTCCTCCACTTCAACAGAGTTTGCAACAAAAGTCAAAGGACATTAGACTTGATAAACAAACTGGACGATTCGTTTTACAGAATTTGGACATTTCATCAAATTTCGAAGTTAAAGTTCGTGTTCTGCTAAAGTTAGATATATTTAAGTTCTGTTATTTTTTTCGGTTCTGTTAAGCAACTGGTCTATAATGATATAACAGCACTTAAATAGAACTTTCACAAAACTTGAAGATTAACTTTGATATTTAATGTATTGTTCAAATTCTATGAAACAATCCTTCCTTAGTATTTTCATCTGACTCCAGAACTATAATAGTTAAATATTAATTTAAAAAATATTGAACAACTGACACCTGCCAACTAACATAACCCACCAAAAATTAAAAAAATATATAATCTAAACATTCAGACAAAGGCGGACTAAGCTAAAATGTTTGAATACTGTAATCGTAGTTACTTTTCGGTCTTTTTTGTCATGTAAAATTAACTTAGAAATTCAAGTAAAACACATTTATACGGTTAATTTATTCCCTAAAAACGAGCAAATCTTTCAGCGACATTAGTTCGCAACTATTTCAAATATAAAATTAGTTTCTCTAGTATCACGTCGCCTCGTGTGTCCGTCCATATACCGTTTTAGGATTTTACTTACTTATGTGTTTTGGGTTAAAACAGATCCTAAAGGACTCTCAATATCAGAAGGTTGTTTTTAATAAAAGAATATTGAAATTCACTGAGTTTATTTGAACACATTGTTATACGCGACAATAAAATTTACATGGACGATTCTAGAATGTAGACGGTAATCTAAAAGGCACAACCAGTCGGGTCCAGCGGGAAATCAAGAATAATTCGGTCGGCTCACTGGCGGACCGTTGTGTTGAACACAGAATGTTGCCATAATAAGGAACTTAAATTAATAATTATTTTGTGCTGTTCGCTGGCAGGTCGCTGGTAGGTACCGTCTACATACTTCGCCCCCAGTTGTTAAACGATATATAAAGTAAGAAACATATAGTAGTATACATGATTTAAAAAGAAAAAAATTATAAAGTTGAGAACTTGTCAGTGATTATAACACACAATTGTACATTTTTAAATTTAATACAACAGGAATTATTTTTTTTAATTATTTTCAACTGTATATCGAAATGTGTTATTTATTATCTCTACATATTAATGGAGATAGTAATATTAAACAAAAATGAAACTGGGTAGTGTCCTCATCCAGTCTGGCATATTCCATTTTTATTTCCATTGTAAACTATTGTTATTACATATATGAAATGCCAAGTAATGTTTACACTTTTCTATAAACATTTGGATAGAATTATCACATAAATTATCACATGTTATATTATATTACTACATTAAAAATTTTTATCATCTGTGAATTTGATATTAAAAAATATAGCCTAAAAGTGCTTAAAATTATAGCTTAAAATTATACAAGGCTTCAACGCGTAAAGCGTAATTATTTTAAATGCAAGTTGCAATTTCTTCGCTATTTGCGGAATGGTGAAAGTATATAAAAAAAAACTTAAAAACTATTAACGCTTGCGGAATATTTTTAAAATTATAAAAAACATGTTTGTACAGTTATATATTTTGGTAATATGTGATACATTGTTTTACATGAACAATATAAGACATATTATTAAGCTATTATATATTTAGGACATTAGCGTGGTGTGACATTTCTAAGTATAGGTATATAAATATTGTAATTTAAATAACAATTCGACGATGATTTTAAGTCCCTATAAATGCTGATTAATTTCAATCCATTTATTTTTCTAAGTAAGTAAAAAAAGAAAAAAACTGTTCTCCATAATGGTATTCTGTATTATTTGTAAAACATTTATGTACTACAGATATAATAACTATTTTATTTATATATGTACGTAAACTTTTCAATGTCACATAGTTAATGTAATAACACTAATAACAATGTATGTAAAAGCCCAATGGGCGTTTAAATAAATAAATAAATAAATAAATAAATAAGATTTGCTTATACATATCTAAGTACATAGGTTAGTTAGATCATTTATTTATTTTTTAGGAAAAGAAATGCCTTTTTATGCTTTAAACTGTCCTAATCTGTCTGGGAAATGAACTCTTCGACCAGATTTTGTGGTTCTGATTATTTCTGGTAATACTGGAACAGATGTAGGAACAGATACATTTTCTTCTGCAGGAACAAAAGCAGGTTTTAGGCGGTCTATTGTGACACGCTTAGGTTTTCCTTTTACAGTAATTAGGAATGTTTTTTCATTCCGTTCTTCCACCTTGTACGGGCCTTCGTACGGATTATGCAGTGGTCTTCTTCCACCGTCAGTTCTGAGGAACACATGTGTCGCGCTAGGTAGGTCTTTGTGGACAAAAAACTTTCCTGTACCATGAACATTGGCAGGGGTTGGTTTAATGGCTTCGAACGTATTTTGTAGCCGTCCAATATATGTGTCTGTTTCCTCGCGTGGTGTTGCTGTGAAGAAATCACAGGGTAATTTAAGGGTTCTACCATAGGTTAATTAAGCTGGTGAACACTTCAGATCTTCTCGTACCGTTGCTCTCAAACCAAGTAGAACTAGTGGGAGGCTTTCGACCCAATTTCGATCGCCACAAGCCATGAGAGAGGCTTTTAAGGTGCGGTGCCATCTCTCGATCATACCATTAGCTTGTGGGTGGTACGCGGTGGTCCTAGAATGTTTTATTCCAAACTTTTCGGTTAGTTTTTTGAAGAGGCAGGACTCAAATTGTCTGCCCTGATCCGAACTGATGGTATCTGGGGTTCCGTGACGGGCAATCCAATGTGTCGTCAGTGCAGTAGCGACGGTTTCTGCAGTCATATCTTTCAAAGGGATTGCTTCGGGCCATCGTGTGTACCTGTCAATCATAGTGAGTATATATTGGTACTCATTACACGCTGAGAGAGGTCCAACCAGGTCGATATGAATATTACGGAATCGATCCTCTGGTAGTAAATACGTTGCTAATGGTGCAACCGTATGTCGAGAGACCTTAGCTTTTTGGCAAGCTATGCATTGTTTGACAAAGTTTTTTATGTCTGTCGCCATGTTAGGCCAAACAAATCTTTGTTTTATGGTCTTTGTCGTTCCCAGGATGCCAGGATGGCAAACATTGTGTACACTTTCGATTACCTGCATTCGCATGCAAGCGGGTACGAATGGTCTGATATGGCCCGTTGATACGTCACACCATATTGAAGCTTCCGAGCCTGGAATCACCATTTGACATAAGGCGAGGGCGGTGTCATCTTTTGCCTTCATAAGTCCGTCGTCTTGACACTGCGCTTTCTCCATCTGCCTGTAGTCAATAGAAGTAGGGCTGTTAATCTCTTCGATTCGAGATAGTGCGTCCGCTACTATATTTTGTTCTCCAGAGATATGCCTGATGTCCGTTGAAAATTGGGCAATGTAATCCAACTGTCTCTCTTGACGTGGAGAGCTAGAGGCTCGTTTCTTGCAAAAAGCAAAGGTGATTGGCTTGTGATCTGTATAGATGGTGAAATTTCGACCTTCAATATGACTTCTAAAATATTTTACCGCTTCGAAAACACCAGTAAGTTCTCGATCGAAGGTACTGTATTTTCGCTGTGCTGGTGAAAATTTCTTGGAAAAGAATGCTAAAGGTTCCCAAGAATCGCCATTTGACTGTTGTAATGACGCACCCATAGCTATGTCGCTAGCATCAACCATTATAGCTATTTTAGCGTTGGTATTTGGGTGTGCGAGTAATGCTGCGTCAGCTAAGAGTTGTTTGCATTCGTTGAATGCGTCCGTCAGTTCTTGATTCCAAGTTATTTTCCTCTTGTCATTTTTCTTATAACCGGCAATGCAATCAAATAATTTAGTTTGAGTGTTGATAGCCTTAGGGAGGAATCTTCTATAATAGTTCAACATGCCTAAAAAACGTCGCAAGTCTTTTGCTGTTTTAGGTAATGGAAAATTTATGACGGCATTCACCTTTTCTTTGATAGGCGACATTCCTTTTTGTGTTATTGTGTGACCCAGGAAGTTGACTGTAGGTACGCCAAATTGGCATTTATTAATGTTGATTACTAGATCATATTCAGCAAGGCGTTTGAGTAATATTTCCAAGTGTTTTCTATGTTCTTCTTCATTTTTAGAAGCAATCAGGATGTCATCAAGGTATACGAAACAAAAGTCCAAATCTCTTGTCACAGCATACATAAAACGTTGAAAGCTTTGCGCTGCGTTTGATAAACCAAATTGCATGGATGTGAATTCGAATAATCCAAATGGTGTGATGATGGCAGTCTTCGGAATGTCTTCAGGTTCCACTTGTATTTGATGATAAGCCCTGGTCAAGTCAATTGTGCTGAATATGGTTGCATCTGCAAGTTTGTGTGCAAAATCATGAAGTTGAGGTATTGGAAATTTATCCGGGATCGTTTTAGCATTAAGACGACGATAATCGCCGCAAGGACGCCACTCGCCGTTGGGTTTTTTTACCATATGTAACGGGCTGGCCCAATTGCTTTTAGAAGGCCTGCAGATCCCTTGTTCCATCAGATATTTGAATTCTTTCTTCGCCGCTTCCAGTAGGGCTGGTGCTAGCCTGCGGGCTCGTTCGGTAACGGGTGGTCCTCGAGTTTCGATGCAGTGGGTCACTGAGTGTTTTTTGGCATCTGATGTCTTCATGATAGGTCTTGTTAAGTTTGGGAATTTGTTTAGAATATCACGGTATTTTTGCGATGAAGAAATTGTGGAAATACCGGATGTAGGTCCCTTATGAGTTATTCCTTTTATGACTAATCCTGTTGACTGGTCTGCGATTGTTGACTTTTTTAAATTCACCGTTAGGTTGAAATGATGAAGAAAGTCTGCACCTAGGATTGGTCTTGATACATCAGCTACAATAAATCGCCATTTTAGTGCTCGGCGTAGGCCAAAATCGAGTTCTACAGTTCTTGTGCCGTATGTCTTGATGGGATTTCCGTTGGCACCATATAGTGTAGCTGGACAGTTGTCAGAAGTGATGTTATTTTTGTTGTATGACGGGTTTCTAGGAATGACAGAAACGTCCGCCCCAGTGTCCACTAGGAATTTTTGTCTAGTTTGTAGATCATAAACAAAGAGACGACATGTGTTACTCGGAATCTCGCACGTCCCTACTGAGAGGTTCCGTTGTCGTTTCCCGAATTTTTGTTTTTGAAATTACATGGTTGGTAACATCTAAAGGATTTTTCGCCATAACGTCTGTGGAAATGACATAATCCATCAGGATTCCTCTTGGGTGATCTACCGCGAGACCTGGACCTCGGCCTTCCAGCGGGATTCTGTTGTGATGAATTGTTGTAAGAGTAATTTCGACGTGGGCTCTGGTTTTGTCGTCCACGGAAGTTTGTAAAGTTGTTATTTTGAGACATTTTTAAACGTGACACTTCATGTGTAAGGTCGGAAATTTGCTGTTGAAGTTGTAATAATATAGAATTTTCCGTATTTTCCTTTCTTGAGGTACCCGGTTTATTTTGATGGTCTACAGCACTGCATTCGGATGACTGGTAGACGTCTATTATTTTATCAGCCGCCAACGCGAGCTGATTCGTGTCATTGTCGGTTAAAGCTGACAGGATTGCTTGGACGTGTTGCGGTAAACGCTGCAACCAGAGTGTTCTCACTATAGCACTGTCCGCTAAAGCTGGTCCGGCAAGTTCCATCATGTGTCGGAGGAGTCCGGTTGGTTTCCGATCTTCCAGCTGGATTCCAGTAAGTAGTCGGGTGAGTCGCTTCTCAGACGAATCTTGCAGTCTGTCAATAAGTGCCGCTTTGAGGCTTAAATATTTGTCAGATATGTCACGTCGGGGTCACCAGTTTAGGATTTTACTTACTTATGTGTTTTGGGTTAAAACAGATCCTAAAGGACTCTCAATATCAGAAGGTTGTTTTTAATAAAAGAATATTGAAATTCACTGAGTTTATTTGAACACATTGTTATACGCGACAATAAAATTTACATGGACGATTCTAGAATGTAGACGGTAATCTAAAAGGCACAACCAGTCGGGTCCAGCGGGAAATCAAGAATAATTCGGTCGGCTCACTGGCGGACCGTTGTGTTGAACACAGAATGTTGCCATAATAAGGAACTTAAATTAATAATTATTTTGTGCTGTTCGCTGGCAGGTCGCTGGTAGGTACCGTCTACACCGTCATGTATGTTGATGAACGCAACTGTTGCGGTGACTAAAGTTGCTCAAGTGCGTCTGGGATAAATGTTTCACGTGTCCATTACAAATTTCAAACTTTCCAAAATGGTTTTCGAATGAGTTAAAACATGGAGGAATGTAATTATTTCTTCCAAGAGTTGAGAGACTCAAGTTGTAGGTATATTTTCTACAATACCTAAATTTGTCGAGTTTTTGTTTTTTTTTTTATTTTATAGATTTTTATTACAAAGGCCGACTAAGCTAAAATGTTTGAATACTGTAATTGAAGTTACTTTTCGGTCTTTTTTGTCATGTAAAATTAACTTAGATTTTCAAGTAAAACACATTAATACGGTTAATGCATTCCCTGCAACGACCAAGTCTTGCAGCGACATTGGTTCGCAACTATTTAAAATTTAAAATTAATTAAAAGTATTAGATAAATATATCATATTTATTGTACATTAAGGTGGAGTGAAATTTTTTTTTTGAGAATTTCGAAATCGACATAGTTGGGAAAGATGCTCAATATATTAACAATTACAACAAAAATAATAAAAAAAATATATTCACAATACCTGGACATCGCCAAAGCTTTATATTCCATCATTTTCACGATTTTACCTAAGTATTTATAGCTCATGTACGCGAAATAAAACAAACATAAAATTTGTATTTTACCATTTATTTTACAGATAATACATTCGTTGATTGTTAGAATGAAACAAATAGTGGAAATAAAAAATGTACATATATTATTTACCGCATTGAAAAACTTGAAAATTACAAAAGTTACTATGAACGGTACTGCATTTTGGTGTTAAAAATAGGCATAAGGTGTCGTGACTCTAACCTTGTTTTTATTAATCCATCTCGCCTCAAGGGTCCACAAACAACGGCTGAGGCTTCTGTTACAATTTTCACACATCTTTCTGTAGCTTGAGTGTGGCAAGGAAAACTCTTTATCATTGTTAGTATGACATCCTCAATTATCGTGTGATCGATAATGGCTTGTAAAATTGTCTCGTCACTTACAAATTTGGTTAGTGGTGTCTCGGTTATATTTTCCCACTTTATAACATCAATATAATCATCTGCTGAAAAATCAAAAACAGGCACATTGAAGGTACGAATAAAGTCTGATTGCATTTTCATTTGCCGAGCTTTCAATATTCTTCTCAACGCCAACTCTCTTACGTATTTTCGGTTGTCGTTTAACATGGCTAACAATATATTTTCGTGATGCCCAAAAAAGCCATTACGCTGGATTACTGGATCAATAATATCTTTTAAATCACTAGGCAAATACCGTGAAAGCACTATTGTTTCGTGTAAATGCCTTGCACCGAAAAGACATAATGGTTTGGTCTTAATGTTGAACCACATAGGTGCGTAAACTGTTAATACAAATGTCGTTAAAGTTACCATATTTTTTTATGGTTTTAGGGTAAAAATGTCAAGTCGAAGAATCCGATTCGCTGTAGTTTAGCCACCTGGATTGTACAATTTTACCGGGATTTGTTTTTGATAAATTTTCATTGCAGAATCCGGAGTCAATAGTTTTACACATTTTCAATAGATACAGCTGATCTGTACTTAAATCCTGTGTATTTGTCATACTTGGTAATGAACATTGAATGATTTTAAATTTCACGACAGGAAGTTGTTCACACTTATTTAAAGATTTACCAATAATTCCAGTGAAGCTTTGCGGTCCAGTCGTGGTTCCGTCGATGTTCTCAAAGAGATGTCGCAAAATGAGTTCGTTTGCTTGTAATTGACAGACAGTCCACTGTAAAGGCCGTTTGAGATGTGATTCAAGGCGCCGAATAACACCTCCTTTGTACCCCGTATTAACTGCAGTTCCGTCGCATCCAATTGCAACAATTTTTTCCAAAGCAATATCTTTCGAAGACAGTAGTGAAATAATTCCATTACTTTTTGATTCAGATTTTCCGGTTTTTAATGAAATTTGTCCCATGCACCCACTACCTGGTTCTTTTACTAAACTAACGTGTTCTTCAGTTATTATTTTTCGCCGGTTGTCCTCCAAGCTTAAAGTTTTGTCCTTCCGTCCATCGAAGTATAAACCAAATTGATTGGAATCGATTACTAACAGCTTACTAGTAAGGGCAGTTCTTTTCTTCATTCGAGCTCGACGAATTTTACTCCTATCCACAACGCGAGATGTATCGTTCTGTGAAATTAAACCAACATCTTGTAATACAACGAAAACAATTGCAGCTCCTGCTCGATCTGAAATACAATATCTGTCTAGTGTTCTGGCCACAACAGGGAAATCTTTCACCTCATGGTGAGAATAATTTGGTTGTGCTTCACTTTGAATTATTTCTTGAGGGATTGAAGACGAAGCACATTTTTTTGAGAGTCTAAAGTTTAAACTACAAGAAGGAATAGCGTCAGTACCCCGATCTACTAGATAATGTCTAGCGGATCGGAAACTTCGCCAAGATGATACGCGATACACTTCACTCTGTTTGATACGCGTTTGGGATAGAAGGATTCGTTGCTGTGTGGGAATAGTTTAACTGTTCCTACAGTCCTACTTTATAATTATATTATAAAATAATAATGTAATTATATCATAGGTAATAAATAAACACTCAATTTTTTTTACATAATTATAAGCATTTCTAAGAATCGGGAGAACATTATTGGTGTTTTCAGTGTTTTTATCAAAAATTCAAAGTGGTGGCGATGTCGTAATTATAAATAAATATTTTTTATATTTTTTATTTAAGATAAGTACATAACGGAGCATCAATCCCGCGTATGTCGAATTCTATATTACGAAAAAAAAAATTCTCCATACTAGACCGCTCCACTTTATTGTACATAACCAAATACGTTTTATTACTGCTAGATCAATTCATAGTAATCTAATATTTATCACAACTACTCGTATATTACCCAAGAGTCACTGACAACAAGAAGTCAAGTTGATTTAGAATCGTCTTATGGATAATTAGTTAGTTAGCTAAGTGATCTGTATTGCTAACAGAAAGCATACAGCAAAAATAGTATTATTATATTTGATTCAGATTTTGGACATTCCATGCCAATCACCGTGCTTATTTGACTTTAGAAATAACTTTAATAACTTTGATTTGCATGCCTGGGACCTAGGAGTTAATATAGAGGAGAAAATATTTTGTAAAATGATAACTTCATTTTTCTGTCAGATCGGTGTAGATCACGCTACTAGGGCTTTTCAGTTCAGTGATTTTATTAGGCTATTATTATTATTATTCTGTTCGTCGACCCTGTTGCTGGCGCGTTACGAAAAGTTACCAAGAGTTAGGTACGCCAAAGATTTATTGTGTATCGGACCGGGAACTTGGTTTCTAGACAAAGCAAACCTTCCGACTAAGATTAATGGCCTGGTTGATCGAATGACGCGTTTTATCTCTACATTTATATTTTAAATAATAAAAAATCTCCATATCACGGCTAACAAACTGTGTTCAAAATCAGAACGAATACCCTGAAAATCCAAACCAAACCTTACCTGACATAAACAACTAATCCAACCAAAGAAATTAGAATACAAGAACCCAAGAGGTAGCTGGTTCATAAATCAAGATACATTTTTAATATAAGAAGAACCTACATAGTAAAATGGTCCATAAAATAACCAAAAAATGTATCTCGTCAAACACGTTGGTAAATAATTATTTTAAATTTTTTCGTAAAAAGAAAGGAAAACAATTTCGTCTTTCAAACGTCACAGTAATTAATCACAGTAAGCGAACAAAAACGTTGCTTATGATGTGAAGGAAGACTTAGCCAGCTGAGGAATTCAACTCACACTAGCAGTTAAAAACCCGCTCCGCGGGTTTTTGCTGCTAGGCCCTGCGGCACTTGGTTGGGCTGCGCCCAGTTTAAGTGATATTAACAACAGTTACATTTAATAGATAGATATTAGGTCATTCACAGAGAGAGGGTGATTATATATTGTTAAAACACGGAACAGGAAGGAGTTAATGAATAATAACATGCTCAATTTAGGCATAATAAGAATGACAGTTGTTTGAATAAATGAAATTTTACGTATTTGTGATGGATTATTTCAAATGAAACACTATTATTGACTACATGTCTACAACTGATATTAACTGTTATTGTACCTAATATAATTTGCTCATAGGAGACTTGCAGTGCTTATATATGTGTTACAACCGTCAATGTCTATAAGTTGAATCAATATCGTATAGTTTGTCACAACAATTAAAGATAGTTACAACAAAGTTGACTGAAATAATACATTATTACATATTGATTAATTGTACCCGTGTTTATGGATAAAAGGAGGGTAATTGTGCAATGTGATCAGCAGTCGGTTTAATT
This sequence comes from Hesperophylax consimilis, assembly GCF_061612785.1. Classification (NCBI taxonomy): domain Eukaryota; kingdom Metazoa; phylum Arthropoda; class Insecta; order Trichoptera; family Limnephilidae; genus Hesperophylax; species Hesperophylax consimilis. Next base: position 1,128,342 of record NC_142858.1, read on the forward strand.
AAAAGGTGTGAATTTTACTCCAACTGGTGGTAATTCTTTTCCTAAAACTGTTACTGTATCTAATAAAGTTTAAAGTTAGATTATATATACACCTTCATCAGGAGAGTAAAAATCTATATATAAAGGTAGATTATTACAATATAGCGCCCCTGAGGTAATATCTCACAAAAGCGGCGCCATGCAAATTGTCCAATTAATAAATAAATATAATGCTTACATTTTATTATGTACGTATGCATTGATATACAATGGAAATAGATAAAATAATGTTATCCGATTAAACTTTATTTTATTAAAAAACAAATAACTTTTTTAACTTCACTTTATTATATACAACCAATACATGTTTCATGAACGAAGTATACACCGAAGTCAAAAATTAAATATAGATTACAATTGGAAAAAAGAAGTGGAAGGAGGGGGGAGGGGTAAGAGTAGGCTGGGTTTATAAGAATTAGGAATTACAATATGAAAGACCAGTTAAGTGGGAAAATATTTAAAAGAGAGTTTATAAAAAAAAATTCTTGTTAATTACATCTACTTTTATAAACATGTTCTCTTATTTCTAAAATTTCGAAATTATTTATTTGTGATGCTTTATATCCTGTGTGAAGTATTTTAAGACCTGAAATTTTTTTTTGCATATAACCATAAAACAATATATTCATAAGACAAATAACATTTAATAACGGTTATTCTAATAAATTGATAGTTGAAATACTAAATAAAATAATTAAACATATTATCTTCAAACGGTATTTTTACCCTAGTTCTTAAGATATAAATAAACAATGGCGTAGAATTCTGTTTGTGGATAACGACACTTCTAAAATTATATATATAAACATTCCTGGTACTATTCAACCGGCGTTTTACACTAATAACAGAATGAATAAATTTATTCTTAATAATATAGATTGCGAAAATCAAACAAAAAAATCAGGAGTTTATAAACTCAATTGGGCTGAATTGTAATTTATTTTACAAAGGTAGAACCAATAGAAACTTTGAAGTCAGAACTAAAAAACATCTCAGGGTTCTAAATGGAAATAGTGAGTCCTGCAGTATCGCATTTTTACAATATTATTAATAATAATAATAATAATAATGTTTATTTCAGCTGGACAGAGCGGTGTGTGCAATGCTCTGCCTGCCATAAAAGTTTACATAATACATAAAAATAAAATGAATAAAGACATAAATGAAAATAAAAATAATAAATAAAAAATCAATACATTGATGTGCACATTAGGACTTTATGGTGGCTTGAGTGAAATTCTCCATCTCCGGTGTAGAGGCGCTCCCTGCCACTGGGCAACGGCCTGGACAAGAGTGTTGTCCGATCTCTGGTAGCGCAGACTCGTCCCGGCTATTCTGTGGCGCATCAAAGCAGCGAACCCATGCACCCTTCCTTCGGTGAACATCTGTGAGGCGCTGCATCGCCAGGGGAGGCCAAATAGGGCTCTGTATGCGTGGTTGTACTGTACTCGGAGTGTGTTCATGACGCCTTGTGTGTATGTCGTCCATAGCTCGCTAGTGTAGAAGCTCATACAATATGTTTGGAAAAGTTGCTTCTTCACCGGAGGACTGCATTTGTTGAATCTCCTGGCAAGCATGTTAGCTCGCACACTCAGTACTCTTCTTTGACGTTCTATGTCTTTTTTATCATTTAGGTCATCGGTGATGACATGCCCCAAATATTTGATTTCGCTGCAAATTGTCAGGTTGGCCCCGCCGAGACGTATGGGTGGAATGACAGTGGGACCAGTATTTGCTTTAAATATCAGCAGGGATGCCTTTTTAGCATTGTACATCAGCCCATGACTATCAACGTAAGCTTCGCATATTGCCAGAAGTTTTCTCATCGCTCTTATCGATGGAGCTAGTATGACCATGTCGTCTGCATAGCTAATATTGTTCATACATACCCCGGCAATATGGCATCCGATTCTTGTCGTATTTAGTGTTTTACTAAGTTCATCCATATACACGTTGAAAAGTACTGGGGACATTGAGCCTCCTTGTCTAACGCCGCACTTTAATTTGGCTGCTTCTGATAGGCTTTCATTCCATCTGACAAAGTTTTCCTGTTGGTTGTACCATGTTCTCAATATATTAACAATTTGTGGTGGAACTTATGAATAAATTTATTCTTAATAATATAGATTGCGAAAATCAAACAAAAAAATCAGGAGTTTATAAACTCAATTGGGCTGAATTGTAATTTATTTTACAAAGGTAGAACCAATAGAAACTTTGAAGTCAGAACTAAAAAACATCTCAGGGTTCTAAATGGAAATAGTGAATATGAGTTTGCAAATCATCTTTTGAATCACACTTTCGATAAAAATTCAGGTCTTAAAATACTTCACTCAGGATTAAAGCATCGCAAATAAATAATTTAGAAATTTTAGAAATTAGAAAACATGTCAATATAAAATCAGATGTAATTAATAAGCAAAAAAAAAATTATAAATAATAATGAAAAATGCCATTGCAAAGTAGAACTAAACTTCCAGAAGAAATCTTATTATTAAACGCTTGATGTTCAAGTAATTTTGCATATTTAAATATACGCGCCAGTCATTTGATTCGTTTCTTCACCGCCAGAGGGGCGCTCTGTCGGCCACCTAGCCGCGATGCGTATCGGGTATCGGCCATATTGAATTAACGCGTGCTTTTTTCGTCAAACGTCAAACGTAATCACGTAATTGTGGATAATTTTCACTGTAATGTAATTAATGGATTATGAACTTTCTAAGACATATTTTCTTCGATATTATCCAAAAATTGTATGAGCAGAAACGATATTTTTTAAGAAATATCGTATTACATGTGGCGATTCTATTTCAGTATGAAATCGTGTCTTAATCTTTAAAGTCTTATTTAAACACAATTTGAATTTGACCAATCACAGGGCCTACACCGTCCAGACGCTGGAGTAATAATATTATCAGATAATATAAGTGAGTTTGTGGTATATATACTATGGTCGTGACCAGATCTGGACTCTAATGTACTTCCTAAACGTCTTTTTTGTCACAACATTCCCCTGCCGAATCCCTCTAGCTTTATGACAACATTGGGAATGCCTTACTTCAACTGGCTCCCGACAGTGTGGACCCTTGAGCAGGATTAGAATTAAACAAATATTATTACATTTACACAACAAACATTATGACTATTACATAACAAACATTATGACAATAGCATAACAAAAAATATTACAATTAAATAAGAAACGTTATGATAATTCCATAGCAAATAACATTAGACATTTTATTTTATCCCTAATAAGTCAAAGAGAAACGCATTGCGATGATGAATAAGGGTAAAGTCGGAACAAAAATTTCGCAAATCGTTCCGGACAGTACTCAACCTTTGATATTTTTAAAGTAAAAAATTTCCTCTTTTTAAATTCTAAAAATGCGAAAAGGGTTGTAAGGGTTGATGGAACTTGTAAAAAAACTGTGCAAAATATTTATTTGTTTGCGATGTTTTCTTTTGCATCTTAATCACTTTTATTTAAGCGTATTAAATTGTCATATTTTGCCTATGTAAGAAGTCAACTTGAGTACAATTCTCCCGTTTGGAACCCACATTATAATATAAATGTACATATGTACAAGTTGTTGAAAGAATACAAAACAAATTTTTACGTTTTATAAATTTTAAAATGGGTATTCCAGCAATTATGTTGAACTACAACAATCTGTTGAATCATATGAATATGCTCAAATTTTCAGAGAGAAGAATTTTCACTGACTTGGTATTTCTATATAAAATGTTAAATGATTTAGTTGATAGTCATGTATTTCTAAAATTCATAAGCCTTCAGATTCCACAATGTAATACTAGAAGTCAGGGATTATTTCAGTACAGAAATTCTAGGACTAACTACCATATGTATTCCTCTTTGCCCAGAATACTAATGGAGGGAAACAATTATACCAAGTCATTGGACATCTTCAATTATAAAATATAATTATCTTTCAAAATTAATAATTACAAATATAAAATTTTGTTAATGAAACAATTAAGTTATGTACAATAAATAATGTATATTTCTTAATATTCACATGTAACCCGAAAAAGGGCGTTAATAAATAAATAAATCTCTATTTCAGCACACATTATTGCCTCATATTGGTGTTTTAAAATAAATCAGGCAACGAAATATCATAACAATAATATAATTAAACATACGTAACAATAAACATTGTGTACCCGTGACATTTACTCTACCAAAAAAAATCATTTAATCCATATTTAAAACCGATTTATCAAATAATAACTGATCGGAGGTGATTCCTTGGATTCCATTTAGTGTAGAAACTTTACAGTTGGTTCTAATTCATTAATTCTATAAGTGATTTCAAGTTATTTTCGATCAAGTGACAGTTGCTGTGAAATCCAGTGTTTATCTGTGTATAAAATAAACACAATTTGGACCAGTCAAAACAAGTGAACCGATTATAACAACATTATGCAGCCCGCAGTGGGTCTCCAGTTGCAACTCCAGCGGCGTCCTCACAAACGGTACCGGCTGGTTCTCTGGCCGAAATAATGGAGAAGCTCAACAAAATCGATGTCGAGCTCACTCGCATCAAGCCGATGTGGGGGGAGATATCTGACATAAAGAAGAGCCTCGAGTTTGCTCTAGCAGCCATGTCCGATACGGAAAAGAGGGTGGAGGCGGTTGAGAAGAGACTGGAGACTGTCGACAAGTTAGTTTCGGAGGTGGCATCCATCAAGAAGAACATGGAAATCTTCAGATACGAACTGGACGAGCGCGATCAGCTCTCCCGTGTGAAAAACCTCGAAATTAAGAACGTGCCAATGACGAAGGGAGAAAACTTACTCTGCATAGTCAAGAAAATAGGCGAGCAGATTGGTTTTGAACTACAACCAGAAGATGTGGACACAGTGACGCGAGTGGCTACCAAGTCCGCCCAGGTTAAGCCGATAATCATCCGTTTTGCAAGCAAACGGAGAAAGGAGGAATTTCTTGCACTATCTAAGAAGGCCAGAAAGATCACCAGTACCGACCTGAAATATTCCGGACCAGAAGCAATAATTTATGTTAACAACCACTTAACAATTAACAATAAGATTCTGCTCTCGAAAGTTAAAAGCAAGGCACGGGAAACAGGCTTCAGATTTGTATGGGTAAAGGTCTGTAAGATCTTAGTGAGAAAAAACGATAATTCACCAGCTTTTTTAGTCAGGAGAGAAGACGACCTTCAGAAAATTTCATAAGAAAATAATGCTCATTCTATTATTATTGTATACTCCTCCCTCTCCCTCCACACGCCCGCTACCCTCCCTCTCATGTTGCGACTGCAATACTATTATATTTATTATACTCTCACTACATTATTATTATTATTATTGATACATTATTTTACAGTATTTCATATCTTAATTCAGTAATGTTGGCCTCACTGGGTTATTTACCCGTGCTGAGGCCCCCATTTTAAAATTTACGAATTTATACATTTAAACAAAAAACAACATTTAAATAAAGATAAATTTAAACTAAAAATAAAGATTAGAAATTAAAATTTAATTAATTACTATATTACATTACCTTATTATATCATCCTGTTCACAACTCCTGTCAACTGCAAGATATTCTCACTTTCTGTACTCATTATAATATTATGTACTTGTCATATTTCAAATGTCACTCGATAATTTTACTCGGGATTCTGTAATACTGATATGCGAAGGGCTCATTAAGCGTTCATTTCCAAGTGCACATTTATGTTACTTACAACGTATTATGCCTCTATGGCATCCACTCCTTTTCGTAACGAACAATTACTTAGAGATATTACTATTATTTTATTTTCTGCAGATAATTATACCTCACATTTTGTTCACGCATTCTCTGCATATCCCTGTTATTGACACTCAACTGAAAAAGAGTCACTGCCTTTAAGTGTTTTTCATCAGAACGTACGTGTACTGAGAACTAAAACTGACACATTTCTTTGTAGTGTTACGAGCGGTGATTATGACGTTATCGGCATAACAGAGACTTGGCTTACAAATACTATTTCAGATGGTGAGCTTTTTGACTCAAGATACAACGTATACCGACGCGACAGAAGTATCGAAGGTGTAACTATGGGTGGTGGTGTGCTCCTGGCTGTCAAAAAGGAACTCAATGCAATTTGTAATTACTCATGGTGTTCTACGGATGAGGAAATATGGGTTACTCTTCGCATCCCACGTGCAACAGGATTCACTAGCGTTCATCTCTGTTGTACCTACCTGTCAAAAAGTTTCAACTTCAATGCTCGAATGATCTAGGTATTAAGCTTTTGAATCAACCAGATGGCAAGTTTCTTATCATGGGAGACTTTAACCTACCCGATATTACCTGGACTCTTCCTGTGGGTGAGGTTAACCTGATTCCTAGCAACTACACTTCTACAATAAGCTCAACATTTATCGACAATATTAATTACTGTAACTTCCACCAATATAATGGTATTCAAAATACATTAGGAAGAATTCTTGATCTCGTTCTCTGTAATTTTTTGGTACGCGTAGCTCCCGCAAACGATCCGTTGGTTCCTGAGGATGCTCATCATAAATCCATGATTATCACTGCTGAGTTCGTTGAACCACCGGTCATAAAGGAAAACTCAATTAAACGGCCCCCATTCCACAAGGCTAATTATGATGACATAAGAGATAGCCTGGCACAAGAAGATTGGAACGCACTTAACCTTACCGATTCCGTCAATCCTGCAGTATCGCATTTTTACAATATTATTAATAATAATAATAATAATAATGTTTATTTCAGCTGGACAGAGCGGTGTGTGCAATGCTCTGCCTGCCATAAAAGTTTACATAATACATAAAAATAAAATGAATAAAGACATAAATGAAAATAAAAATAATAAATAAAAAATCAATACATTGATGTGCACATTAGGACTTTATGGTGGCTTGAGTGAAATTCTCCATCTCCGGTGTAGAGGCGCTCCCTGCCACTGGGCAACGGCCTGGACAAGAGTGTTGTCCGATCTCTGGTAGCGCTGACTCGTCCCGGCTATTCTGTGGCGCATCAAAGCAGCGAACCCATGCACCCTTCCTTCGGTGAACATCTGTGAGGCGCTGCATCGCCAGGGGAGGCCAAATAGGGCTCTGTATGCGTGGTTGTACTGTACTCGGAGTGTGTTCATGACGCCTTGTGTGTATGTCGTCCATAGCTCGCTAGTGTAGAAGCTCATACAATATGTTTGGAAAAGTTGCTTCTTCACCGGAGGACTGCATTTGTTGAATCTCCTGGCAAGCATGTTAGCTCGCACACTCAGTACTCTTCTTTGACGTTCTATGTCTTTTTTATCATTTAGGTCATCGGTGATGACATGCCCCAAATATTTGATTTCGCTGCAAATTGTCAGGTTGGCCCCGCCGAGACGTATGGGTGAAATGACAGTGGGACCAGTATTTGCTTTAAATATCAGCAGGGATGACTTTTTAGCATTGTACATCAGCCCATGACTATCAACGTAAGCTTCGCATATTGCCAGAAGTTTTCTCATCGCTCTTATCGATGGAGCTAGTATGACCATGTCGTCTGCATAGCTAATATTGTTCATACATACCCCGGCAATATGGCATCCGATTCTTGTCGTATTTAGTGTTTTACTAAGTTCATCCATATACACGTTGAAAAGTACTGGGGACATTGAGCCTCCTTGTCTAACGCCGCACTTTAATTTGGCTGCTTCTGATAGGCTTTCATTCCATCTGACAAAGTTTTCCTGTTGGTTGTACCATGTTCTCAATATATTAAAAATTTGTGGTTGAACTTGTCGTTCGGTCAGTTTTTTCCACAACGCATTATGACAAACCCTGTCGAAGGCTTTGCTTAAGTCTAGGAAGCATGCGTACACCGTTGTTTTTCTGGCTTTATAGTATTCGATTGTTTGTTTCATGCTATATATGGCCGTATCAGTAGAGCATCCAGCTTTGAAGCCCATTTGAGAGTCCTCTGTATTGAGCTTGTCTTCCGTTAAATTTAAGATCACCTTTTCGAAGATTCTTGCAATTATTGTGGCAAGAGATATGGGTCTGTAATTAACAGATGATGTCAAGTTCAACTGGCGGCTTTTTGGGATCGGTATTATTATTGTTTTGGACAGCTCTTTTGGAATGTGTCCGAGGCCGATCATGGCAGTGAAGAGAGAGGCAAGCAGTATTGTTAAATACTCCCCCGCATGCTTTACATGTTCTATCACTAGTCCATCGTGACCTGCAGATTTACCTCCTGCCATGTTGCGTATTGCTCGCTGGATCATCTCAGGTAATATGACGATGGACGGCTGTTGTTCTGGTTGATGCGTTGTTGTCTCAATCTCTTTAACCATTATTCGCGGTTGATCTGGTGCGGAGCAGAATGTATTTCTGAAAACTTCAGCAATATCTTTATTTACAGATTTTCCATCAATTTGGCTCGGTGCGGTGTATTTCGCCTTCAATACGGCATTGGTTTTATTCCAGAAAGATGAAAAATTCTTGCATTCAAAGCTGTTTGCTATTTTGTCCATTTTGTTCTGCTCAAAGCTTCTTTGACAATTCTTATATTTTTTCTTAAAAAGCAATCTGGTTTTTTTTCTAGCTTCCATGATGGGACCTTCAGTAGGTCGTCCATTCTGCAGCCAATTTATATGTGCATTTCTAAACGCTTCATAATATAAGGCAACCTGCTCATTCCAACCCGCTGTAGCCTTCCATTTTCTCCCATTTTTTGGCCTTCTCCCTATGTTAAACGCAGATATAGCTGAGTTACTCAATGCTTGTACAATGTTTTTGTATAGGTCATCGATTTGGGCTACATTCATCGTGGTGCTGTCATAAGTTTCTGTGTTGGTTCCATAAATTATCTGAAGTTGACCTATTGCAAATTGGGCATACCTGGAGTAGGACTGCACTTCTACATGACTTTTGGGCCGCCATCGACACGGATCCTCTACTTTTGTGTGACTTGCGGTATATGTGGGTAACCCATTAGTTCTTAGAGTGGTGTGCATTGGTCTATGATCAGACCAGTCGGACTTGTAGTCAATATACATATTTTCTATTGTATTGAGTACTGCCTGAGTCACTAGACAGTGGTCGAGCCACTTCGTGGTATTATGTGCATCGCTTACGTATGTGTAGGAGTCGAGCGGGAGTATGTCAACATCCGCAATTTGTAGGTTATATTCGGAGCAGAATGATTTAAGCTCACGTCCAAACGGCGAATTCATGTCGGCATTAAAGTCTCCCAGAATAATACAATTAGGGTTGTCTCTTTCCTCAATTATCGTGTGCATTTTTGATAGACAGGATAAATATTCCGGTAAATTATCAGTATTGTCCACTGGCATGTATACACTCATGACAAGTAATGTTCCAGTGTTGAGTGTGATATCAATCGCTATTATCCTGGGAGTTTCACAGTCGATTTTCACTGCCTTGAATGATTTCCTCCATAGTATAGCTAGTTCGCCATATGGTCGTCCTCGTAGTGGGCCATTAGAGACGTCTACCGCTGAGGTACCATAGCTCATGAATTCAGGGTGAATTTCGCTAAGAAAATCTAAATCAGTTGGTATAAGCCATGTCTCTTGCAATAGAATGATATCGTTTGTAATACACAGATCAGAAATAAATTATTCTACTCTTTTTACAGATCGGCAATTGATCGAAGTGATGTTTAACTTATTCATTTTGTTTTGTTCCTTTCGTGGTTTGCTCGATAGCTTCTCTGTATCTTCTGAATACGATGCCTTGGGGCCAGAAATCGTGATTCATCACAGTTTTAATGTCGCTTTGCTGGATCATGATTTTAAATGTCCTGAATGGAGTTTCTTTGAAAGGTTTTAGGATTTCAACATTAATTACTTTTAAACCTTTGTTTTCGCAAAATAATTTTACATCTTCTGTGTTTGTTTCAAGAGCGAAACGAGATACATATAGCCCTGTTGAAAGGTTAGCTATTTTTAAATTTCCTTCATTACTTCCTGTTCCACGATTATTTAAGAATCGCTTCTTGCGATGTTTATTCATAACGACCGTAAAACCATTGTTTACGTTTGACGCGTTTGACAGTGAACTGCTTCGGGCTGCTTCGGTTTTTTCCGGCTCTCTTCGGGCTTTCTCACTAACACTAGCATAAGTACGAGCATTTCGTTTAGATTTGCCGTCGTGAGCGGCTGTAGGTTGCGACAATATGTGCGTATTCTCGTGATTTGCATTGTTTTCGTTTGAAATGTCAAGAGAGTTTATGGAAGGACTCACAATTTTAGGTTGTGCATTAGAATTTGAGCGTTCGTGTGTGATATGGCTGACGGTTTCTTTGATTTGACTAAGTTCCTGCTTCAAGGCATTCATATCTAATATTGTTGCCCTTGCGGCAATTTCGGTTTTCAGTAATATTAAATCTTTAAGAAGTCTTGTAACGTCGACGTGGTCAAAAGTAACTGGTGGTAACTTGTTGAGATCACGAGCGACAAACGTAGGAAGTTGGTCTGGATCGGTTTCCTTCATGATCTTTATGATATCTTGCAATGTTTTCGTTATTTTGCCATCGCCTTTTCTCGTGATACGACGGCCAGGGACGGATTCTAACAGGAGGCATTTAGCACTTTCAATTTCTTCCTCTTGGAAGCTTGTGGAACATATTTGTACAATGCTCACTTCATCAAGAACATCCACTTTATTTTGTACGAATGTTAATAATTCGTTAATAATAACTCGACAGGCGCAATTTGTTGACATTTTAATTGAGCGGTTATAAAACGCGACTTATGGCTAGTCAAAACCATAGATATCTCATAATAATTTGATCGCTGATAAAGTTCCATTGAGGCGTACTGGTAAATATTCCTACCCCCGTGGTATAGCTCATCATTAATAAAACTTATTCGTGAAAAGCAGAAATTTCACAGACTATATACAACCTACAAGAACCCTTCCGATTACATTACTTTTTCAAGGCTACGCACCAGACAGAAAAAAACGGCAAAGAAGTGTCACGAAGACTTTATTAATAATGCTGAAGAGAATATCGCCAAAGATCCCAAGGCGTTCTGGTAATATGTTTAATCAAAAAAACTATCTGCATCTATTCCTAGCGTATTAAATCTTAAGGATGTAACAGCCGAGGGTGGACAGGCAGTCTGTGATTCATTTGCTGATTATTTTCATTCTGTCTACGAACCTGCTGACCCTCTGGGGATTTCCTGCGATGACTCTGTAGTTAAGCAGGTTTGTGCGATGGGATCAGTTTTTATCGATGCTGACCTCGTGTCTAAATATTTAAAACGGCTCGATCCTAGCAAGGGAGCTGGGCCGGATGGTATCCCACCACTATTCATTACCGAGTGCGCAAATCATTTTTCACTCCCGCTATCAATACTGTTTAATATATCGATCAAGACTGATACATTTCCAGATATATGGAAAAGAGCCTACATCACACCAATTCATAAATCGGGAACTAAGTGTGAAGCAGATAATTATAGACCCATTTCCAAGCTTTGCATTTTTTCAAAGGTGTTCGAAAACATAGTCTATGACCAGTTATTCCCTCTGTATTAGTTGCTACTAATCTTCTAACTTTTACAAACTTCTTGTCTGCCTTCATGGATAAACGTGTGCAAGTTGATACAATCTATACCGACTATAGCAAGGCTTTTGACAAGATCAACCACAACATTCTGCTTAGAAAACTTGCTAATCATGGTATTCATGGAGATCTCCTTCGTTGGTTATCCTCATACGTAACAAACAGGTCCCAGGCTGTGACAGTGGGTGGATTTTCCTTTGTCTGGAAAATCATTACTTCCGGTGTGCCTCAGGGGTCCATTTTGGGTCCTTTGCTTTTCTCTATCTATATTAATGATATTACGACATGTTTTCACAACGCTCAAAATTTTTCTATTTGCTGACGATATGAAGATATACCTTCCTATAAGCTCCACGGACTGTTCTGCGCGTTTACAAGCAGATCTTGATCAACTGACGGATTACTGTCTCAGAAATAAGCTTTTTATCAATATTTCCAAATGTTGCAAAGTCACATTCACACGTAACCGTGTGAAAATACTGCATGATTACACCATTTCTGGATCGATTTTAACAAATAAAAACTATGTTCGTGATCTCGTTGTTTTCTTGGACTCAAAACTTACCTTTGATAAACACGTTGATAACATTGTCACCAAAGCATCAAAAAGTCTAGGTTTTGTACTGAGAACATGCAAATTTTTCAAAAATACTAAGACATATCTGACTCTCTACAATTCACATGTTCGTCCTCACCTGGATTACTGTTCACCGGTTTGGAACCCGCGCTATATTGTTTATGTTAACAGGTTAGAAAGAGTTCAGGAACGATTTCTCAAATTCCTCAATTTTAAATCATTTAAAATATACAACTCTTACGAAGAAATCGAGAAACATTTTCGAATCACGAAACTACTCGACAGGAGGATTGTCGCTGATCAGATGCTCTTGTATAAAATTATTAACTCAAAAGTTGACTGCCCGGAGTTGCTGAACAAAATAAATTTCCATGCGCCAATTCGATACAGCAGACAAAATACCCTTTTCTACATTGATAGATGCAATACCAATTCCAACCAAAATGAATTTATGCAAAGGACATGTAACTACTGTAATAATAAATTTGCAAATATAGACACTCATGCTGACATATTCACTACTAGTTACTATCACTACAGAATATTCAACTCATATTAACGACTGTTAAATTGATTGTACCTAATATTTTAATATTACTTGTGTGGCAACTTTTCCTTATCCCTCTCCTCCCCTTTCCCGTTCCAACCCAAGTCTATTTAAGAATAGTTATAATCACATTTATTTATGGTTGTTTATGGTAGGCATATTATAGGTTTATCGTTTACAGGTTAGTTTTAGGTTTCTGAATATATATCTGTGAACATTAATAATTGGTCTGTTTTTTTAGTTATTCTCTTATGTATATTGTATTAATAAGACTGTTTATGTTCCTCAAATAAATAAATAATAAATAAACAAGTACAAAATATTATATCATGGATATTGAAGAAATATATGACACCACACAAGCTTTCTAACGGTCCGGAGCCGGTGGGACAATAGCACCCCCAAACGGGGTAGATTTATTATGAGCTGAAGGAGATGGCGTAGTAAACACAGCTGTAGTCATTTTTAGCAATGTTTCTTTTTTGAATGGTTGTTTTTCAGCGATACTGAGAGTACGTACCACTCTGATAACAAACACTATGTCCCAAGTCTCAACTGCTCCCAACCATCTAGAGCCAGTGCGACTTTGGCATCCTCAATTGGGGTATGCTGTAAAGTTGAAGGCAGTGGGGAAGGTAAGGAGATTAGGCAGAGAAAGGTGAGGAAGTACCTGGATATAAAATACCGCTTAAGCCATTTCAAGAAAAAAAAAAATTCCGAATGGTGGTCTTTCACCAGGGCGATACTTAGTTGCGAAATGAAAATTTGGCTTGAAAAGGAAATATCTTTGTATAAGAATATAATAATAATAAATATTTAGGAAGGTGAAGCAGATCAAGACACAGAAAAATAAAAAGGTATTGGTCTACAATCGAAACCATGATATCTGGCCTAACGGGACAACGCCCCTAACCACTAAAACTCTGGGACCTAATTATTTTATGTCATTTTGGTCGATCTCGTATCCCGAATTCAGTATTAACAATATGAAAATGGTTTTCCAATAAGAGGTGTTATTTTGATATTCAAAGAAAAATGCTATTTTTTAATATAAATGATCGAATGTTTATTTCATTATAAAGAAGAAGGTATGCCGTTAATAGTGAAAAATAACATCAGTCAAATGACCACCACGACCACGCCTACAGGACCAAATCCTTTTCATGAAATTTTCCATAACCAAATCGCAAAGTGGCTGCCTTATGTCCTCGATAGCCTCACGAATTCCATCTTTGAGGTCTTGAATCGACGCTGGGCTGTTAGCGTAGACCTTCTCTTCCACGTAGCCCCATTGGAAGAAGTCGCAAGGTATTAAATCACAAGATCTCGGTGGCCAATTGTGATCACCTTTTCGAGAGATAACACGGTCCGGAAACTTTTCCCCTAAAAGATCAATGGTTTCGTTGCTTGTGTGGCACGTAGCGTCGTCTTGTTGAAAGTAAACGTTGTCCAGATCAATACCATCCAATTAAAAAATCATTAATTCCTCAATTAATATTCAAAATAACACCTCTTATTGGAAAACCCTGTATTATCTTCAAAGATTTTTTTCCATATTTTTGGCTGCATCTTTTGAATGATTTCAATATAAGATCGACAAATATGACATAAAATAATAAAGTCCAAATGGCCAAGCGGTTAGAACCGTTTTCCCGATAATATAGGGATCCTGGGTTTGATTCCCAGATGAGATCGTTATTCTAAAAAAAAATCTGTGTCTTGTTCTGTTTCATGGTTGGTTTAGATTTATTACTGTTATTTTATTACTAAAAATCAAAATATATAATTTTCAACATATTATTTTACCCTCAAAAGTTAAAAGGGAATCTTTACGCCAGAGCTCACCGTTCCAGATGTTGTGCTGGTTCAGGGAACGGATTTATGCTTTCTTAAACATATCAATTTCGGTTGTCTGTGATGACGTGCGTGATGTGAAATGATCGTAATGTAATGCGTAAAATTATTCACGTACAACGAACATTTCATTTTCAAAATTTGAACTATTGTCGAAACCAATTGATAAAAAAGGCCCAAATTTATTTATTCATTTATAATACTATATTTGAAACATGTATTTATTTTGATAAAATTTGTGATAAATTTTTTAAGTTTACTAACAGTGTTTATTTTAAAGTTAAATTTGTGAATATCTCTCTAATGATTTTTTTGATAGGCAATGCTCCCAAGGCAAATATTTTATAAATATAAATAGGTAATTCCAACATCACAAATCCTACAATTATAATATCCCGTGTTTTTTTATGCGTTTGCGCTAGGGTATATAAAAGTTATGATAGAATATAAGATATTCCATCATAATTTGACTTAACCCGTTTAGCGAGACCTCCCCTTGGTCCTGCCGGCAATTTAATAAAAGGCAATGTCATGCAATCCATTCAAAAGGTGAAATGGACAGGGTGTGACGACCCACTTTTTGACTTGAAAATTAATATTTTTATTGAAATAATTTATACTTTGAAAATAATTCATCACTTTTTCATGTTTTCTTGAATTGATGCAATCAACATTATTATTTTACGTCAACTTCTTAAGACAATATTTTTTTCCCGTGTCAGCGTGTAATTAAATTTTGATCGACAGTCGAAGCGGTGCTTCGCGCTGTGACGTGGTTCGAGAATTGGAGGTTAAATTGGGCCGTCATTTGAAATGCCAAATGTCCAAAAAACTAATTCCCAATTTGTGACGACGGACGCCATGCAATATCTAATGCTTAGTATACACATAAGAACATTTTTCTCCCGACGAGCCACGAATTATGGGAAAAGAAAGAAGCAACCGCAAGCGGTGCTTCGCGCTGTGACGCGGTTTGAGAATCTGAGGTTAAAATTGGCCGTCATTTGAAATGCCAAATGTCAAAAAAAAACTAATTAACGATTTGTGACGACGGACGCGATCCAACATATAATGCGGTTGCTTTGTTACTTCACCATAAGTCGTGGCTAGGCTTGCAAAAATTTGTATTTAAAGATTTACCATAGACACTTCCAAATAATTATAACTTATACCAAAAGTTATCGACAACCGTTGCCTTCATATTGCGATAGATTTGACAAGGTTTGTGTTTTTTTAAATTCATTTTGTTTTTACGAAATTGAAAAAAGCGAAGTGATCATATATTTTGCCATCATATAATTTATTATATTTTTTAGTTTTGTATATGGTGATATTTTTAAAGTTTATAAGAAAATAATATTTATTTTTGTTTATAAGATTAATAATTTTTAATAGCTAATTTTTTAAATGTACTTCTAGTAATAAAATATGCTGAAAGAGACTTTCATGTGCTTTTAAAAACATTATTTTAAATAATATTAAAATATCAAACATTATTTAAAATTAATATTAAACGGGAATATTTGTAAATAAATCTTGCATCTAACAGATATTTTAAAGTAACCTGATGACCAAATTTTAAAAGATCTCAGAGGTTAATTAAAGAGGTCAACTTCTATCACAAAGCATATACATCTATTTTTAAAAAAATCCTTAAAAAAACAGCGTTTTAAATTTTTTTTTAAATTCGGTAGCATCTTTTGAATACTTCTGATTTGAAGGCAAAGATTCTTCAATCGTACAAAATCCTCCATGAATATTTTTAAGTTAAGTCCATTGTGCTTAGAAGAAATTCATATTATTTTATTTTGCAAAAGTAAAAAAAATATATATATATATATTATTGGAACACCTTGTTTCTTCCGAAATGTATAAAATATGTGCCGGCAGTATTAACGGTACTCTGTCAATGTCAACGTTCCGCGAAGGTACTTCGGTAGAATAAATCCATTCTGATGAAAGCTCCCAGCATTGTTTTTTTTTCAATTTTTACGGAGAAAGGCAAAAAGCTGCTTCATAAATTTGACTAATAATATTTCTATGTTCATATCGAAATAACGAGGTAATATATATATATAAATATAAATACATTCTAACACACTTTTGACTGTTATTTTCAAAGGATCGTGTCGGGAAAATTATCATCTCTTAATAACATGTGTATTGTGGGGAGCCGATGTGGTGATTCGTAATGTAGGTATTCATAGAACTACACTTACCTTACAGTCAAAGAGATAATAATATGTTCATGTTTTAATTAATGCATTTCATAAAGCTAGATGCACCTAAAATCTCCAACAGCTTCACTACATTACAAGATTACCTTTAGATAAATACATTTTTTCCTGTCCAGAGCACCTGACCGGACATCAGAAGGTGCGGGTTCTATTCCCGTCGGCGGCATTAATTAAAAAAGAATACATTTTTGTTATATGTTTTAGTTTTCAAATATAGTAGAGAGCCATCGTAACTGACCATAAAAAATAATAAATGAATGCACTTTAATTAAAAGAAAATGACGAACTTTGTTTCCACTTCTATTTTTAATGAAAATTATGAAGTTAATTATCAGTATGATCAAAACCTATAATTTATTCATTCGGGTGCAACATTTACTAAAAATTAATAATTTCACTGACTTGGTAAATGCAAAAAAATTTTTACATCAGTTATGTATAATTTTTTTTTAAGAGAATTGCACACTGCACAGTGATTATTGTAGTTATTTATAAGTAATTAATAATATGATAGTTATTACGTGTGGTAGTAAGTACATTACAGTGTGAAAGTAAAAAACAGTTATTATTCATTTGTAAAAGAATTGCCTAAAAACGGCGTAAATAATGAAAAAAATAAATTTCAGAACATACGAATAAGTGTGCACAAATAAACAACTATAGTCATAAAGTATTACAATGATGGCGGTTAATTAGTTATTATTAAAAAAAAATAACTCAATCAAATAACTGAAAATAAATAAAATTTTGGTTAAATTATTATTCTATTTACGTGACAAAAACTTTCATAAATGAAAAAGAAACTATCAAGGAGTAACAAACATGGTCTTGTGGCGATCGGAGATTAATCTAGATTGTCTAGCACATTACTCGAACTCACTAGAAGGTTCTAGCCTGTTGCCTAGGAATAATAGCAGCGCCAACGAAAGTTCCAGTAGGACCCAGACTAAGCAAGTTGTCTCCATTTTACTTGCGATCTCGCTTACCTACTGATGCCATCGGCCGGTCTGTATCAATAAGCCCGACGAAGCGAGTCAGTCAGTCATCAGTCAGCCGTCAATTAACAAGGCTCAACGAGTAATCACCCGCGCTCCTCTTACCCGCGCGTTAGGACAACATTCCTGGCTCTGCACGGATTCAACCATCGACTCCATCGTGACATCATCATAGTGCCTTGGCCCCGGCCACCGTCCCTGGTCAGCGCTACACTGGATCACAGCGCCCTGTTTTCAGCGCATCTGACCAGTGCTACATCCGCGCACCTAGACCACGCAGCGTCCTCCCTGGTCTATGCACCTCCCGTACAACCGCCTACAAGGTCCACCGAACCTTTGGTTTTGCTGTCAGCACTGAAGTATCTGAAGATCCATGTTCTTCGCCAGTTCCTGACCATCAACGAGTCCGGTCACCAGCAGCGGCGTCGACTCACTGACCCGCGCCTTACCAGCATATCATCGCCTGCATCCGGAGTGTACAAAATCGGTCCTAAGTCATCTCTCATCACGGCTACCTCACTCAATAACCTTCACAACCTCTTTCATTCCGTGCCTCCTAACCAGATCCCCAAAGTCTAAGTAAAAAACTTAAAATAAAAAAAAATAAATGCAGGAGTAAGAGAGTAGTAAGAAATGTGAGTAAGAGTAATGATATGTAAGAGATGGCTATTGCGAACAATTAATTGGATGTAAATTATATTTTAATAGACTGTTAACACTTTTGCCAATTTCTAATATTTCAATTCAAGTATGTAAACAATTTAACACATTATTTACGGCAAAATAATGATTTTTTATCTATAACTTGTCTCTTTTTGCTTCAAAATAGAGTTAACAACGATTTTGGACACGAGACTAGTGATTACAGTAGGAACACAGGGACACAAGAGTAACTAAGTAAAAATTACTACTTCCTTTGAATCATCAGTTCCTAATAACAGATTCAATTACATCTTAACTACACAGTTTATTGATTATAATTATTTTAACAACATCTTTTGTCAGCAGATTTGTGTAAGGTCTTATACAAACCTAGTATTCATTCAACTATTACTACACTATTAGATATTTATTTTAATTATGTATTGTCTCATTGCACTTCTATTAAAAACTGTATCACTTGCAATAATATTTTTGTGTACACATTACTTGTTCTGTAATTTATTACTAATATTCTCCACTGTATGCTTATAATCCGAAAACACTTTAATATAACTTTTTGTCATATTAGGATAACATTTACCAACCAATAAGTCGAGTATAAAACGGATACCCAAGGTATGTATTTGTACGGGTGGTTATAAAAGAAATACAATCCAGCCATGTAAATATAATCCTCAACAAATAACGACATTATGTATGTATACCGTATATTAACAGAGAAGATTAAAAAGCATTCAAGAATTTACATAAATAAACCATTTCCATTTGTGTTATTTGTAACATGATAAAACTTAGGCAAAGCAAAAAGTTTTATTCTCAGCATCCAATTAAGCAGATTCGAATAAATGAATATTCAAAAATAGCTGAGGAAACAAAATTTCCCACCGCGAAAATTGATCCTCGAAGTATAGAGAAGTACTCGCTGGAAGGAGGTGTGGGTGTTACCATCTCAGTAGAAGCATTGCGGCTCTAGCAATATGTGTCCCTTGTTGCGCCGCTGGCTTTTATTAAGAAAACTCTTCATTCAGTGAAATTCCTCCGCGCCTTGAAATGGTACCTATCTCTTAAGGAATAATGCCGGCTTGGTTTCTAAGGGCTTTACTTCCCCGGGAAAATTCAAAGCCTAGCAACCATGGCCACCTACACACCATGAAGTTCACTCACATTTTTAGATTGTAAAAAGGAATTCGTTCTTTGTCCGTATCGCACTGCGAGCACTTTAAAATAGGCGGGGTACAAAGTTATCAAAGATTCGGCCGGGGATCTTCAAGTGCATGTTTACTTTTTACAATATATGGGATATATTGCTCAGTGCTCGGTATCTCGGGAAGAACAAAGAAAGCATTGGGGCAATCTTGAGATCCCCGTTTTATATTGGTGTTTCCTGGCAACTTTCCATATTATTCCAATCTGAAGTTTTGTTCCAACTTTCATCCGATATCAGCATATTTGAACTAATGATATATTCTGAGAGAACGGCTGCTGGAATAGCATTAGAAGGGGATAAAAACTTGGACTTGTTTGGCGGTCTCGGTGTGGATTCCTGACAAAGATCTATTAGAAAAATGTCACAAACATTTCGACAATCCGTGCAAAACGTCGAATCAAAGTACCTAATAATGAAAAACTCTTTGTTTGAGAATTAAGCCGAATAGTATGCATTAGTTAACAAACTAATTACAAAATAGGAGGAATTATTTCAAGTGATTTTATAATTTGAAGGGTTTTCCGTCCATTACAATATTAATTACTGAAACAATATCAAGGGTATTCACACAAGGTTTAGCTGTACTCGAGAAGATTAGTTGGCATTTATATAAATAATGAACGAAAAAATAAAAAACAAAGAAAAAATTATACACAAGTGTGTATTCATATTTTATCCTCATTTAAAGAGAGCAACTTAACTTTTCCCGTAATATGAAAAATATTTTTTCAAATGAGA
Organism: Hesperophylax consimilis; assembly: GCF_061612785.1. NCBI lineage: Eukaryota > Metazoa > Arthropoda > Insecta > Trichoptera > Limnephilidae > Hesperophylax > Hesperophylax consimilis. The sequence goes on from NC_142858.1 coordinate 1,148,798, forward strand.
CAAGGCTACATTAGGAGCATACATTCAGACATGAGTTCAGAGAACAAGGCCAAAAACTTCTGGTATCTAAAGTTCCATCTGAACCAAGATAAATTTAGAATTTCAGAAGAGCACTTGTATCTTTGTACAAGGAATTGAATACGTGGCATTCGATTGCATTTTTATCTGGTGTTTCTGCATTTCCGACTGCAGAACTTCATCGTTAAAAATATTCGCAAAATTCATTAAAAAAAAATCCAATAACCTCTTCTTCTTCTTTCGTATGGTGGGGGGGGTCAGAGGTGTACATCTAGGTCTGCGAGCCAGTCTAGGGCCTCAGGCTTCACCATGTTGACCTCATCAATCCCGTCGGAGAATGAATGGAGCGGGCATTCGTTGACCACATGGCGACGTTATCTCTTAACATCACTCTCAAATCACTGTAAATACGAAAAATAATATTTTACGTTTGCACAAAATGTTTCATGTCCGATTACAAAAAAATATCGTTTTCTTGTTGTTATTTGTTTTATTTTGCCAATGATGAAGAATATGTAGTAACTTTATTGAGTGATTTTCACTTTTTTATATATAAAAAAACTAATCATTGAAACGATGTTACACCCAAAAATACTTTCTTCAACCTAGATTTGACAGTCTAAAAATTATTAATTCATGTAGCAGTTATTGGTGCTTAAGACATTGAAGCAAACAGATTTTCCGCTTTATCGCCAGAACTTATAAAAGTTTATGTCACATGTTTGATGATGGCATTGTACTCTTATAGGTATTTGGTGTGTAGAGTGTATCGTTACGGGCGATACTCTTAAAAACATGTTTGTACCTCCATGGATCTTAAAAGCGTGACTAATACTTAAGTATGACGGCTAAAAGACCAAAAAAGCTTTGCAAAGCTTAACGACCCTAAGCGAACAAATGTTGTGTTAAAGTGGAAGTATATACGTACGTGCATTACTTTCCAGTGCAATTACAAAACGATCATATTAATTTGTCTCCAACAAACAGTTTCTTGTATTGGTGCACAATACAATATAAGAGAAGTAATTTCAAATACAATTCGACTATTTGATCTCCATACCATAAAGAACATAAAATACAAATTGAGAGAATTCAACATAAATTACTGCACACTAAAAAAAAAAATTACGTTAAAGCGATGCACTAGTTGTAACGATGTAATATTTGAAATTGAGCCGCTATCAATAACAACCCTTACGTAGATGGCGATAAGGTTTAAATTGCCGCTTAACACCATCCGCCTGTTTTGATTTAAACCAGAAAAAAACAAGGCTAAAAAGTGCCTTTTATTTTATTTTGTGGATTTTCAGGAATAAATATTTAATTTTTTTTCGATCATTTTATAAAAACTTAATATTCCACATTATACAATAAAATCATAACCGAAAATGGGTTCGTAAGTAGGAGATTTTGAACTTTAAAGCAGTTTTCATAGGCCTTTACAATATTTTTTTCTGGGCTTATAAAAAGACTTATCTAAAAAATACTCGACTATTTCAAAGGCCAAGATGTATTCCACTCGCAGAATTCAATTAAAGCATCTGAAACATTTCTAGGCAACCAAATTTTCAAACCAAAAACACATGATTTTGCATTACTACGTATGTGGCATCGCCTTAATATAATGAAATCACTTGATTTAATCGATACCTATATTTTTCAACAGAACTTTGGTATTCTGATACAAATTAGTCAATTACTCAAAGGATGCACTTAACAAAGCTAATAACGTTCCGAGTACGAAATCGTATCGCGAAGCTTCCAGTGGTTTTATTTGTTTATTCGGCGAAAAAGAACTATTTAATTGATTCCGCAGGCCAACGGCTACCATCAGCTTGGATATAAATTTAGTTTCGTTTATATTTTCATTAATTCCATACTAATAATTAAATCGGAATATTCCAACTCTTTGTTACCCCAATATTACATATTATAATCAGAAACTTACTTTTTAAATTCAAATTTACCATATTTACACACTGTTAACTTTTTCTTTTACTGTTGATTTTTGCTCTTTACTTTCGTCAGAAAGATTGCTTAAGGCTTGTTTTTTATAGTCCTATTATAAAAATATACTTATGACTTGCATAAAGCAATCAAACTGGTTAAAGTAGGATAAAAGTAAATGATTCCCAAGTCATTAAGAAACTAATCAGCAAATGTTCCCTTCATACCCACTTCAGACTGATTGAGTTTCATGGATGGATCACCAAAACGATGGACTTGCACATAATGGAGTTGCGCAAACCACGTCACGCGAAGTCTTAATCTTCTAACAGATGAATAACTAGGACTAACCGCTTCCTCCACGGCTTTCTTACTGTATTTTCCATTCATTTATGTTACTCTTCTTGCAATAATCTTTATTGATAAAGTTTGAATGGCATCTTGAATAATATCTGTGGATCTCGGGTAAATGGGTACCTCTCGCATTTTTACTCAAATTGAGTCAAGTATAAAGATCGAATGCTATTTTTTTTAACTTCATTCCAGTAAATGGGAATACCAATAAGCAAAATGCGGGTATATGAGAAAGAAAAATGTGGTTTTATGTTTGAGTACCTAAAGGGAAACAATTAATCCATTAGCGCCCGCGGATACCATATGGTTTAAATTATGTTGTTATTTTTTTATTATTTTTTTTATTTTTACTTTAATTATATTTATTAAATAATTAATCAATTTACAGGGGATAATCAATAATATTAACAAAGATAATTCATACGATTTGTACAATTAGTTTTCACTGCTTTTGATTATTTAATGTTCCTATTCTATAGAAGCTTGCGCTTGTGTCTAGAAGAGTGGTGAGTATCAACATGAAGAACATTTAATATTTGTAATTATGAATATTAAAATTTATAATTAATTACAAAGATAGTTTCATCATTTTGGTATTTTTACATTGAACTTCTCTTTAATTGCTTTTAGTAGGTGTTTATCGTTTTCTATTATTCTGATATTTTTGGGTAGGCTGTGGAAGTATTTTTTCCCTAAATATATGTAATGATGTTTTTTTCGTCGCTTTCTTAAAATGTCTGGTGGGAGGTATGATGTGATTGGTCCCATCAGCGTACCAGAGGTATGTGAAGACATCTGACTCAAAGGACAGGAATTTTTAGACACTTATGAATTATGAACGAGAGTCAATCAACCGCTTAGAAAAGGGAAACAAGAAATAAATAGTAAAGAAAATAACGTACCTAGAATAATTATTATCAAAGGTTTCGTAGCCAGAACATTCCCTACATATTTTCTGCAAGGTGATGGTTAGGAAGTGAAAGGAACTGGATAAAATTCCTAGATGAAAATTAATGGGTAAAAGGAATTTCTTTGGTGGGGGGAGAGAAGAGGAGTGGTCATATAAATTAAATACTGCGGGTTACCTGGCCGGCCGAAACTCACCCGGTTTCTTAATGAATGAACGAATAATTAGGCCACTTATGGGATCAAGCAAAATGGATCAATATCTTAAAAGGCTTATTTAATATCACAAACAACATAAACACGTTTAAACTTTATTGCATGAACGATTTCAGAGAGTAACCTGGCCATTCATTGGCCCGATATATTAAAATTATTTCGTTTTGGTCCAAGTATGATTTTCTTTAACCTTGTCTGCACTTGAGCAGTAATCAAAACTCGCAACATTTACTTTACCTTTTCCTATATTTATTTTGTTTCTGATTATTACAAATCCAATAAAGAACATGAATAGAAATTTAGAGAACAATAAAAATTGTAAATAAATCTCAAATTATATCTAAAGAACAATTCACAGTATTTCAAGTGTCCTTTAACTAACAATGAGCCGCAGCAGAGTGGTAAAATAAGATCGAAGCTGAACATTTGAATCTCAGCTCCTAGTGTCAGATTTGAAAACCGTCTGAACATATAACAATGCGTTAGATTAAATTTAAAAAATATATCATGTAATATGTCTGTACAACGAGCATTGTCATCTTTATATTATGCGTAGTGTGGTTTGGTATCTCCGCATTTGCTTTATGAACAAAAGAGAACGGCCTACCATGTGTTATTATTTCTTTTCCAATTTTGGTCTACTAATCAATACCTACCGCTTTGTTCTTATGACACTCCACATTCTGTTAGCATATTTATGTACAGGGTATTAACATCAATGTCAATTATCATGATTATCTGAATAATTTTTGAGATGAAATCCATTAAGAAGGGGTGTTAATTCTTCGTGCCTTATCACCATACTTAATTTTTTTATAAGAGGTACCATTTGTATGAATATAAAAAAGGTTTTACCCTATATGAATAAATCAGATATTTTGTACCTAGATTTGTGATCGTTGCACTTATCAACCTACACGATACACAAAGTGTACATATTCAAGGTATACACTCCATTTCTGTGTGTGGAAGCAAACATAATCGAGGCGTGAAGTAACCGCTCCTTATACAATTTTGCCAAAGGAAAAACAGAGGAAGAAGTTGTCTGGAAGGAGAGCCCTTCATCCTGTAGTGTTATTGTAGTAGTGAGACCAGAAATTTCAAATAAGATTGGTACTTTAGTGATTTGATTTTGGCGTACTATGACGTGTTGCGCTACTTCCTTATTTAGCCAACGTTTTATCACATCTGTCCGAAATGACCAATGAAGAAGGTAACGCGACACGGCATAATACCTCAAAACTAAAACACAAATATATATGTATACTTTTACTTTTGGCCGTGAAAATCTCAAATCATATCCAAAGTTAGTACTTGATTATTTAACTTGTGAAAATACCAAAATAATCAAATTCAAAATCTTGTATATACAATGGATCGTCAACCAAAGGTTGGGCAATAATTATTAGTCAACTCACCAAAATCCAAATAAATTTAGTTATTAGTGTGGTTATTCTCATGAATTTACTCAAAATACCATATCTTTAGGTACTCAACTTGTCTATGATATATAATAAACTATCCCGTTTAGTCAGCCTAGCCAAGCATAATGTTTAATTTGCTAAATATTGTCAAATTATTAACACCAAATCGATTGAATTTGGGAAGTTAAATATTTTTATCTACAAATCAAACATATCGAAAAAATTAAATATTATAAAAAATACAGTAGCTTAGATTATCTGTGACAGTTTCACTTGATTAACTTTTTTGATTTCTTATAAAATTATTTATAAAATAATTAAAAACAAGTTTTTTTCTTGAAATCGAACGTTTCTAGACTCTGTTTATCAAGCGATATTAATGCCTGTTACCTACGATGTAAGGTATACCAAGAATATATACATTTTTGGCTTGTGGTTTCCTCTTAACACTAAAACTAAAGCACCTCACCGGCAGTCAAAAGGCTATGGGTTCAATTTCCATCAGCAATATGTATTTTTTTAAATAATAATTTTTGTTTATAAACTTATGTTATCCTTTGTTCTACACATGAAAACCTTGTCTCTTAAACATTATTATTATTAATTACTGCTGTGTTAATCTGTTAAAAATGTGTTAGGATATGAATTCATAGTATTTTATAGTATGTGATTTTTAGAATAAAAACAACAAAAAAATGGTGCAGGCTAGCCTACGCTACCTTCATATCCACAACCTTCTACAGTGTACAGTATGAAATGTTTTTAAATTGGCTACTTGAAGGCTTTCATCTCAACTTTGTGGAAAGCAATTAAATCGCGATAACGGGGAAAAGTTTTATACACCAATCCTCACTCAAAAGTACTGATACAAAATACCAACAACATCCATAGTATTAAACAACATTATATTATAATAAACTTCGCAAACTCAGAAAAGTTACGTAAACTCGGTGCAAGAAATAATAATTATTTACAATACAATACGTTGTAAAAAAGGCATATTTTGTTTGGAATTAATGATCCTTAAAATAACCTTTAATAGGCTTCTAAAGCTATTCATAAAATTTAATGTGGGCCGAAAATCTTGTAATTTATTATTTCAATTATTCATGGTTTACAATCATGCTTGTTATGAAATATTAAATCCAATTCCTTAAAATTAAATTAAACTTAAAAATTAATCACCCAATATAGAGCAAAGACTGTCTAGTATATTGTCAGTAGGAATCCAAAATTTCAGTCCGTTCGGTGCCATAGAGACCGAGAAAACGACTCCCAAAGTTCGAACGCAGTTCGAAGCCTTTCGTTTGTGCCGGTTAGAATAATGATTTTTTCACTAATGCAACTGTTTGCAGATTTTGATATTTATTTCACTTTTGACCATGATTCTAAATACGATTAGGTTAGATAAGATTCGGTAAGGTTAGGTTGGGTTAGAATAGTTAAGTTTAGGTTAGGTTAGGTTACGTTAGGTTTAGTATGGTAAGGTTAGGTTAGGTGAAGCTAGGTAAGGTTAGGTTAGGTTAGGTTTAGTATGGTCAGGTTAAATAAGGTTAGGTTGCTTGCAAAGCTTCCTTAATTTCAGTCCGTTTGGCGTAATAGAGCCCGAGAAAACGACTCCCAAAGTTCGAACCCAAGTCTTGCATTTGTGCCATCTTGCATTAGAATGATGTTTTTTTTGAAAATGTTACTTTAGCATATTTCGATATTGATTTCACTACAGACCATGATTCTCAGTACGAATCCAAAATTTCATTCCGTTCGTTGCCGTGGAGCCCGAGAAAACGACTCCCAAAGTTCGAACCTTCGAAGTCTTGCATTTGTGCCCGTTAGAATGACGATTTTTCCACAAATGCTCCTGTTTGCAGACATTCTTATTTTTGAGTCTGCACAAATATATATGTACGCAAAACGTCAGAAGTCATTTCACTCGAACAACAAGTGGTTCGACCCACTCGTTGTCCTCTTCAAGAATTGTGGCCCTGGGCTGATACCAATATTACATAATCCGTGAAAAATTTCACTCGAACAACGAGTGGTTCGACCCACTCGTTGTCCTCTTCAAGAATTGTGGCCCTGGGCTGAAACCAATATTACATAATCCGTGAAAACGAAATATATAAAAAAAAAAAAAATTAAAAAAAAATAATTTTCTGTTAAAATATCTCATTACGGATAGGTTCTTAAACATTTGTCAAAATTTTCGAACAAATACTTCCTGTGTTGAAATTGATGACACAAATTTAAACCTAATACCAGTTTAGCGTTCAATAAGAACAATAATATATCTTTCTTGGAAGAAATTTCCATCTATATCTAAAAATACTTGTTAGTATAGTGTACATTTGCTTACAATTTCGTTAAGTAAAAAAAAATAACAATAGAAAATAATAAAATATAAAGAGAAGTTAGTAAGAAGCAAATAGAAATGTAAAGTTTTAATGTGAAGTTTCTAATTACCCTCCGCACTAGACTAGCTTGTGTTGAGGCAATAATTTTACAAGTTAATTAATACATATGATTATACCTACAATTTACTACAAAAGTTTTGTTCAATCAATAATTTAGAATTTTGGTAAGTGCACCGGTAAAGGCCCTATCACGATTTTTTATCCAACTTGAGAACCGGAGTTAGTTTCAATTTCATTACCGACACGTTTCTTAGCTATTTCTTCCAGCAATTATTCTTCTCTCCCTGCCTATTGTTTCAGACAGCACATTGACCATGAAGAGTTGCCTTAGTGTCCTGCAGAAGCCTGGTTCCATATGGCTGGACTCCGTATATCGTCTTAATTACCGTCTTTCTCCCTTGACATATATGGCCAATCCTTGCTTGCTTGGTTCACACCTCACTGGTTATGAGGGTAGTTAGGTCATGAAATTTATTGATACTTGATCGCTCCTGTAAATCCACGATTCTACTGCAATAATAATTCATGATCTGCATTTAGTATCATGAGATAATATAGCACAAACAGAAACAATTATCAAGTTTTAAAAAAACGGCATTTGTATATAATTTCACAAATTTTCATCAAATATTTGTCAAAAATCAAACGTATGGCTGATTTACTTTCTGTAACTTTCAAGTATATTTAAACAACGTTGTTTATAAAAACGGTGAAAACAGATAAATGACAGATTTTTTACACAGCAAAATTGGTAAATTTACGGATATTTGCGAAGTAACTCAAAATCTCGATTTAAAAATTCGAATTTCGCACATGAGGTTCTTTCGCATTACACAAACGATAGTTAATTGAATTTATGTTCATGTTTTCGACATTTTATTGCCTTGTTTTATCGATTTCATTATTATTTATATACATTTGTCATATTCATATATATATATGAGTGTATGTATTTATATATGTTTAATGGTATTCGTAAAACATTAATACTCCACTAGCAGTTAAAAACCCGCTCCGCGGGTTTTTGCTGCTAGGCCCTGCGGGCGGCACTTGGTTGGGCTTCGCCCAGTTTATGTGATACTAACAGTTACATTTAATAGGTAGATATTAGATCATTGGGTAGATATATAATAGAAAGACATTCTGCACCACTAAACACCCCTCACCCCAACATAAATCTCGTCAATGAGAAAAATGTTTCCTCTTCCATACCACCGAAATGATTTAATTTTTAAATCGAAATTAAATTGCAAAATATTTATATGTAATTCGAAAATAAAAAAATTTCAACATATTACAATATTACATATAACTTTGGTAAAATAATATACTCTTACCAAAAGACTGTCAAAGTAATTACATTTTTTTTAAATATATTAAGAATTATTTTATTGGGATAAGTCCTAAAAATCTACATATTTGGGTGAAATAATATTACGCTCTTACCTAACGATTGTCAAAGTAAATACACCAAAACTCTCTTAATTCGCGAAAACCTTACAGGTGGGATAAATTGAGTCATTTTCATTTCAAGGGACACAAAAAACAAAACTTTTTAAGCAAGTACAATTTATTATACTTTTATTTTTTACAATCTACAACATAATATTATACACTTTCATTAGGAAAAAATCTTTTTATAAACAATATTATCCGTATACCAATCAGTCAGAATTTGTATAAATAACGATGACTGCGCTCAAACTGTCCATAAGAAAATACTGGTTCAGGAAGTAACAGTCCACCCCGTTCAAAAGTTTGTCCTTGAGATTTATTTAATTTAATTTGACTGGAAAGTGTTTCCTGCACATATTGAATTATATTGTAACATCCGACACAGTGTTTTAAATTCTAGGAATGAAATGTAATGTACCTTTTCTGTTCCCTGTAATGATTTTGGCTTGAATTAAGTTACAGCTGAAATTTTTATAGCACCGCTTTTGTGAGATATCACCTCAGGGGCGCTTTCCGTTGAAGTACATCCTCATTGATTGCATAAACATGACTATTTTTAGGGCACAATATGGTACGTTGACTCAACTCTAAGGCATCAGCAGTTGTATGTGTCTCACCGTATATATAGTGAATCTTGACAAATATTTACATTGGGAATAAGCACAGATGACTCTAATGTTCCTTCTACAAAAGGAAGTTTGCCATCTTCCAAGTCCAAAAGCCATTTAGAAAATATATTTTCACTTTCTAAAGCTCTGACATTTGTTTTTAATTGAAAAGTTTTGAAATGGTACCAAAGTGTGCTGCTTTTATGCAAGCGGCAATTAATTGTCCTCGTGAAGCACGTTGACACACTGGAAGGATCTGACGAAAGTCTCCGCCCAAAACAATAACTTTGTTACCAAAGACAGAATCACTTCCCATGATATCACGTATAGTACGCTCAATTACTTCTAAAGCTACACCTGTCATTGGTGCTTCATCCCATATTATAATATCTGCTTTCGTTATAATTTTCCGATTCTTTGATGTGACCTTACATGTTGTATTGTCCTGTAAATTGAGGGGTAAATTAAAAGCAGTATGACACGTTACCCCACCTGGAAGCAAGAGTGCTGCAATGCCTGTCCAAGCGACTGATAAAACTCTTTTACCTTTTCGTCTTAGAGTGTGAATTAAAGTTTAGTAAAGGTATGTTTTCCCTGTTTCGCCTGGGCATCAATGAAGAAAAATTTATTGTCATCATTTTCATGTGAAAAAAACTTATTCAAAATAGAATTATATGCTTGAAGTTGTACGTCATTGAGTTTGGCAGCCATCAATTCACCTAAATTTTTTTTTAGAAATTACATTAAAATCAGATACTTTCATCAGGTTCAGGTAAGCCCTGCATTCTGCAAGATGAATTCTCCTTCATGAGAATATCCTGTATGTTTAAAATACAAAGATTAATAGCTGTTTCTTCAGCAACACCATGATGAAAAAAATCTTCAGCCGAAGATCGAAGGGATACATTGTATTAAAATTAAAACAAATAGATGTCTAAGAATTTTAGGCGTCAAATACAATGAAGCCTCCGTCATACTGCGACCATTCTCGTTTGTCATCAATGAACTTCAGTTCACGCGCCGCATCATGAAAAGTAGCTACATAGTAAATTGCCATCAACAGTTCGCAAAGATTCAAAGGATGTAGCTCCAGCCACCTTTATAAGAATCAACCGTAAATGATACAGTTCTATATTTCTAGGAGAAATTGAAGGTATTCATCCAATGATGTTTCCGCCTCCCCGCTGTCGCCTCGTCCACTTTTTACCAGCTGTAAAGACATAGTTATTTGGTACATCTTGATAGAGAATAGAGCTTCCCTCAATATTTTGAAGATTCAATTGGAACCACGCTGTTAAAGAGGTGTTTCTTGTAGATGCTTCCCTGAGAGCCTGTTCCTCCCGCCCAGAGGGGAGGGAGGAACAGGTTTATTTTGTAGAGACAAAATAAACAGATTGGCTGTCGGGTAAATGTAAAGCCAGAAGTAAAATTAAGTGAGATTGATCATGTATAGATAAATAAATACTATCCAAAGAGGAACAAATTTTAACACTAATATGAGCATCATATTTTTTGCTAAGGAATGCATTATATGGAACAACAAATCGATTGTCGATACGTATATCCCGAATAACGTGATTTTCAGAAAAATTATCACGTCTCCTGTAATCTGGGTAGCCTGCGGAATTATTATCAGTAGCGTCTTTAAATGATTTGGGGAATTTTTTAGAGCACTTACCGTCTACTATGCAGACTGACCTTGGATTAAGTACGCCACATGGTCCATGAATCTTATTTTTTTAAATAATACGGTACAAAGCCGAATTCTTCGGATGGGGTAGTTTTGCAGATACGGCATTATCAATATCAGAAGCTGTATACAACTTATCTTCGCTGCAAAGTGTAAACACACCATGTAGATGAGGTAGTCCTCTTTTTTGCTATTCAATTGTATACACCCAATAAATTACCTTTCCAAAAACATGTTTCTCAGTCATATCATGAATAAATTCCTTGACTTTTAGATGGAAAACCTTGGCTACTATATCAGGCCTGTCCGCGGCCGATTGATAATGTTCCAATTCGGTTGGTATATCTGGCCATTTGGGATTGCATGTAAAAGTTATGACGACGACAGGATGACCAAATTTACGTACCATAGCCATTGAAACTTGATAAAGTTTATTCATATGGCGTGGTCCACCAGTAAATGAAGATGGAAGAATGACTGTATTACCTGCACATACTCCTCTATCAGTGGCTAAATTTCTTACATGGTTTTGCAAACCTTGATAGCATTCCACTCTGAGGTGTCGTTGGTTTTTCCTAATGTAATCTAGGCGACCAGATTCATAAATAATGATAATAGATAAATAATGTAAGCATAAATTAAATACTGTTGAAAAAGTTTACCCGCATAATGGATTGGATTAAATATGTTTCTTCGCACTGCTAATTTACTTGCATAAAACTACATAGCAGTTACAGTATGACATTGAGCAGTACAGAAATCAGCATGATGCTTAAAGCCGGGGTCCAACCACATTCACCTGATGGAAATAGTAGTGGGAAAACCATAGGATCTAAATGCTTTGATAAAGTTGCCATCCTTTGAAGTCCTTAACATTTTTAGGTTAAACAGCAATATCTATACCCGATGGCAAATTCCCGTCTGTCTGCTACGTATACCATGGCGATATCGTGAGAACTGGTTGGAGCATTTTACCTCTGATGAACGTGTAAATAATAGACGTATATCTCTCACCTGCCCACCCTCAGCCGCAATGCGTATTTCTTCTTCCTCGACAGATTCTTTTACTTTCTTATACTGATGAGGGCTTATTTGGCGTATTTCACTATCAATTATTTGCATTATATTTTTATAGCAATCGGCATTACATAGATGGATGACTCATACGCACTCTAACAGCCTCATCAGGATCGTATAGATAAAGCTGAGCATAGGAAGGTATTTCACCTGCAACTTGTATACTTCTGGAAGTGAGATGATAAACCTAACCAGAAATTTTTAAACAATATGGACCATTACCTGGGATATTAGCTATTTGCGCTCCAAATGAGGCAAATCTATTAGCACTCTTGTATTGACAAATAAAATTCCTAAAGTTTTTAGATTGACTACAATCTCCGGTCAATAATTCGGTGCTGGATAATAAGCTAAAATTTGTGGTATTATTTTTCCAGTATGACAGCAAGAATGTAACAGTTTACCTTTTTATATGACACTCTTTTGATATGACGCCGAAATAATTCTGTTCTAGAAGCACATAATTAGGATTATTGAGCACACTTCAAGAATACACTACTATCGCTTCGCTTGGTAAATTTCCCTCTCATTCGAACATTCCGAAATTCGACCAATTCTGGTAAAATATTGTCCACATTCCTTTTAGCCATAGTAATTAAATTGAAATAATAATCTGAAAACAAAATATTTATTTTTAGCGATCCACAGGTAGTTTGTAAACAAATTTCTTGGTTATCACGTCAATAATTCTATAATTATCACATATGACACATATCAAACATTGACAGCGCATGGTGGCGCATGAGGTCGGTGTTGTAATATCAAAAAATAATTAATTACGTATTTAAGTATCGAGTGGAACTGGTTATTTTAGCAGCCGCCTTTTTAATGGTGGATTTATTATAATATATTATATTTATAATTATATATTTGTATATATATATAAATATAACTTTAAAAAATTACACTGACATTGTACATTGCTTGACACTAACTGGCTATAAAGGCTTTTTGCATTGATTGGAAATCGATATACGCTGGCAGCACTGAACAATGTGTCTTTCGCGTGAATAATGATAAACGTCAAATTTCAATACGTAATTGTGGATAATTTTTACTGTAATGTAATTAATCCAATGGATTGTGAACTTTCTAAAACATATTTTCTTCGATATTATCCAAAAATTATATGAGCATCGTGTCTTAATTTTCAAATCGTGTCTTAATTTTCAAATCGTGTCTTAATTTTCAAATCGTGTTAATTTTCAAGTTAGCGGAATTTAACCGAAACAGATAATTTAAATTTGACCAATCAGAGGGCCTACACCGTCCAGACGCTGGAGTATTAATACTATCAGATTATATTATATTTAGAACAAATAATGACATTTTGTCGGTGGAGTCCAGCCTTTCTGCAAGTGAGTGAAGATGGCAAGGAGTGTATGTATAGAGCAATGAGAGAATGTGTACTGGTGTCCGAGCTTAAAGTGCACTAACTTCAGGGGGGATCATTCTACATGATTTTAGTAGTCGAAAATAATAATAACTTTTTTTCGAAATTCCAAGGTTTAAAGGTAGTTTTTTAGTAAAGAAGTTGAATTGTTCGTATGGAAAAATAAATATCTATGGAAAATATTTAGGTATGGAAAAGAAAATAGAATTTCGAAAAAAGTTACTTAAATTTTTTTCTTCTACCATCATGTAGAATTAACTCCTGAAGTTTGAAATTTGCAGTTGTGTAGTCACGTCAGTTCATGATTGTACTATCTCTAACGTATTTTCTCAATTGGTATGATAATTGCACCATGTGCATATTATTGATGTAACATTTAAAAAAGTTGTATTTGAACCCGCTGCCTCTGGATCCTTAACCGAGGATCTTAACTCAGATTAATAAAAGTGCCTCTTTGTTTTTCACCCCGTCATTAAAGTGAATGTTACTGGTTTCAAAGTAACAAAACTCATTTTAAAATAAAGCAACCATAAAATTCACTTAAAACCTTACGTACTTGTGTTGTTTATATTCGCTCCTTGACTGGAGCTATTACTCTTTATTAAAGACTAGCTGCCATGTACCCGGCGTTGCTCTGCTTTTTTCTACTTTCTAAAAATATAATACGCACAAATATACAATTTATATATATCGTCCTCATCTGAGTCATGAGGAGTCAGCCGCGTTTTTCAAGATTTTGTCACTAAAAAGTCGTAGAAACTCCGCAGATGTACTATTATTACAAAAAATAGCCACCTCCGTGATAGATTGCCCAGAATTACTTGAAAGAATTCAATTAAGGGTTCTCATCAGACAAACCAGACAAAACCACATACTAAAGATCCCTCATTTTAATACTATTTTTTTTTATTTGGTACAATATTTTTACTTTTTAAGTTTTCCAGTAATGTAGGCCTCATTGGGTGGCTTGCCCGTGCTGAGGCCTTCATTTTATAATATGAAAATATAATCTACATAATACATTTAAAGAGAAAATAATACATTTAAAATTAAAAATACATAATACATTATAATATATTTAAAATTAAAAAATAATACATTGAAAATAATCTTGTGTGTTTGTGGGTGATGTGTGTTTTTATTGGTTTTGTGTGTTACGTGTAGGTTTTATTTTTATTTTATGCCATGACATTTTGGTAATATTATCTTTTTTGTTCTTTAATCCATTTTGTAATTTTGTGTGTGAATTTATTATTATTTTCCTCAATTTTAATTTCAAGTTTCACACTTTTGAAAGCTTTTATAGCGTGGTATTGGTAGTGTCTTTGTCCAAAGCATGAATTTACTGTATTATATATTTCAAAACAAAATACATTCACTCTCCGGGCTTTCCATACTTTCAACAATTCGTACAACACATTTAACTTATTTAACACAACACCACGCATTTTTAAATCTAAAATCATAAAATAACATTCACATTAGCATGTTACTCATCACATAGACTAGATCCATCCCATACCCCTCCCTTCTTCCATCCCATCCCATCCCCATAGGTCAATGTAACTTTTTTCTCTTATATTCATTAAATAATTAAGATACATCAGTGGAAACCTATTATTGGTTGTATTTTATATTATTAATACTGCTACACTTTATAAAATATTATAACTGTTGATTATCCAAATAAAACAAGATAAAATAAAATATAAATATAAACCTTCCGGAAAAAGTTCTCTAAACGACAGTGAAAACCCAATTACAATCCATTACGTAGTTGGTTTAGAAGAACTGAGCGCACAGACAGGCGCGGATAGCGACTTTGTTTTATACTATTTAGAGACAATAAATAATAAGAGTTTTTGTAGATAAATTTCACACCTACTCGTATATCTTCAATTTAAATAAATGTATTGTAATTAATGTTGGAACATGGAACACAACAACCAGCTGGGAATGAAGAAATTTTTTTGTGAATTCCGCCCTAGTACCAACATTCTGGAGTCAGTGATATTTTCAAAGTTTAAGTAATAGTGAGAATGGGAAGGAGATAATGAATATTAAGGTGTGGAAGTCCCTGGCTATTCAGATCTGGTCATTAAAAACGGCTGAAGCCATTTCAGGCAACTTTTCAATTCTGAATGGTGGTCTTTCATCAGAGAGTATCTTACGATTCCATGGTTCCACGAATACACTATTCACATAAAAAATACAACACAGCACTTGTATTTTCTCCCTTTTTTAAATGGAATCTTACCTAAAGACTATTTACCTAAAGTATCCCCCTACCTCTTCTGATAAAAAAAAAACGAATTAACGGAGGGTACAAAAATATACAGGTCTTAAAAAAAATCTCATTTATCAACAATTTCCATGTACGCAATGATTATACTGTGAATTTATGGATACTATTTTACCACTTTAAATATTTTTCAAAATTAATGTAAATATTTGCCAGGAGCGCGAGATTTGCATTTAACGCGCCTGCAAACATGTTCAGTATTAGATTGCAAAAATGGATTTTTACCTCAAATGTGTGAAGAAGTTAAGACATTTTTAAGTTAGTCAATAACTTGAGTCGGACCATGTTAAGAGTCAGATTAGAAAAGGGTACGAGTATGTGTAAAAATGTATAAAGCCATGAGTGTGTGCCATGACCTAGTTGTTTGAAGGTACGTCCTCTAATAATAATAATAATATTTGGATGATTTGTATAGAGCCGTTTATGTCAAAAATCACCTTAAGAGCGTTGTACAAATACACTTTGGAGGATTGTGATTATGGCCAGTTTAAATGGAATGTTGGCTGAATGATTGTGTGGTTCTCCAATCCGCAGAATCCAAGGTTGCGTGATTACTCTCGGTGTGTAATAATGAGAATTCGAATATTTTCGATTTAGTTTTTATTTTAACAAAACTAACATAACAATAATTTTATGAACAAAACAAATAACGTACGTTAAAGGAGATTTAGGGCCAAGCCGGCGGCTAGACCACTGGAGAGAGAATGAAATATTTGCCGCGCGAGTATACCGCGCGATACCAGTCTCACATAATTGTGGGTAAAAGTAATGTTGTTATTATTTCCGGGAGATGTAAACTCCCTATAATTTACCCTACAACACAATATATTTGTATAATTCTCCAACTTAATAGTAACTATAGACTAGACAAAATATTATAACAATTTACGGCTTACAGATTGCATCCACCCGTCAATCAGTAATTCAAATCTATAATATATGTACAATGCAATTTATTTATTTATTTATTTATTTAATATCAACGGTATAAATATACCATAAACAATGATAACATGTCACAGTTAAAATCGTAGAAATATTTTCAAAAAGAATTACAAATATATGTGGCATTTGATTGTGAAATGACATTAGAGAGTAAGTAAGTAAGTAAACAAGAGATACAAGTACATAAGTTTCTATAGTGCAAATAAGGTAGAATTAGATTAAATTAATATTGATTGAAAAGATTTGATAGCATAGCCCTCTTGTACCTACCTTGCGTGCAGTTAAATAGATCTGCCACATCTGCGTATCTATTACTAACTTGATGCAACCTAGGTACAAGCGAGTGTTTGGAATACTCAGTCCTGATATTGTTGCATTTAAACAAAATTTTAGAACGAGTAGCTCTCGTGGGTATATGAAATTCAATGAGGTTAATTAAATCAGGACTGTCTATACTACCATTTACAATTTTGAACATAAATATTAAGTCGGATATAATTCTTCGATCTGAGAGTTTTAATAAATTTAGATTTTTCATCAAGTAATTATAATTTATATTTTCAATGGGAATACCGAGTTTAAAATTAATGTGTCTTAGGAATTTATGTTGAATTTTTTCGATTGAATCTGAATGTATTTGTAGTGGGGGGACCAGATCGAGGAGTTATATTCGACTTGACTACGAACCAGGGATGTATACAAAATTTTTAGTGTTGAAATATTCTTGAAACCTCTGGAATTTCGAAGAATGAAGCCTAGCATTTTCATTCCTTTATTATTAATATTATTTATATGCGATATAAAGTTTAATTTAGAGTCAAAAGTTATCCCCAGGTCATTAATTTCTTCGACAGAGGTAAGGATTGAGTTATTGAGTTTATATGAATGAATAATTGGTTGATTTATTCTGTAAAATTTAATTGAATAACACTTATTTATGTTCAGATGAAGTTTGTTAAGAGAACACCAATTAATTAACCTGTTCAAATTATTTTGTAGACAGATACAATCTTCAGCGCTTTTGATTATTTTAAATATTTTTAAATCATCTGCGAAAAGTAACGTATTAATATCTTCATCAAATATATTTACAATATCATTTATGAACAGTAAAAATAATATTGGGCCTAAATGAGACCCCTGTGGTACACCACTGGTAGCTATAAATTTATTGGAAATGAACAAATTGATTTTTACAAGTAAAACTCTATCAGTTAGATAGCTAGCAAACCATTCTAAAAGTTTTCCGTCAATACCGAGCTTACGTAGTTTGATCAGGAGAATTTTATGGCATACTTTGTCAAAGGCCTTGATAAAGTCCGTATATATGGAATCGACTTGAGTTCTGTTAGCTAATGCGTTTGATATATAGTTTTCATATAACGAGAGATTTGTCAGAGTTGATCTACCCGACAAAAATCCGTGTTGATTCTGAACAATGAGATGGTTAATACATGGTGAAATTTTATCAAGTAATAGTTTTTCAAAAAGTTTAGGAATTACAGATAGCTTACATATTGGTCTATAGTTAGTAACATCACTTTTATTACCCTTTTTAAATATAGGAGTTAGATAACAACGTTTCCAAATATCAGGGAAGCACCCTGTGTCAAGTGATTGATTAAACAATAGAAAAATCGGCTCAGCCAGTGAAGTAATGCAATTTATCAGGATATTGGGATGTACATTATCAGGTCCAGCCTTTTTGTTTCTATCTAAGGATTTGATTTTACTTATAACGTCGTTTATGTTGATGTGTATGACAGGGATATGTATGCTATTATCCAAAAGAATTGACCAACGAACATTGTTTACAGTTTATTGGAGAAATTTAGACAGTTCGCAAGTAGAAGACATAATTTGGAAAACGCTTTATTGGAAATACTATTATTTAAACCTGGTATAATGAACGTTTTTAAAAGAAAGGAAAATCACATTTCAAGATGGGCTGTGCAAGGATTGGATTAGAATTTTTCTTCCTAAATGTGATTCGTCACTCAGTAAGAGAGAGATGAAGGTGTAAAGTGTTAATACAAAAGAAAAAAGAATTTCGTTTATTAAAGGCATTACAATAATCATACTCTCAAGTATTTATATTTAATATAAAGGTATGAGTGCCCAAAAAGGAAGTCTTAAGTTCGGACCAAAATTCTGTTGTGCTTCTGAGGTCAGGTAACTCGGAAATCACGATCTCCAAACTTCATAATTGGCTTGCGCTTAGGTCCCATCAGCTGATATGTTGCTAAATTAAAGCGTTGATAGCCTCAGACCAGAGTTTTCCGGGACACATAGTTCAGAGATGTAAGGTGGGACAATTTCATTGATGAATTTAAACAAAATCCGGCACAATTCCAAACTGGATTCTTTCTTGTCACCTGAGCCAGTAAAGGTTGCAAAGGTAAGCTGATATGTGCAAATATTTAGATACTGCGGTATGAGCCGTACCGCAGCATTAAGCGGGGATTAAAGTTTGTCAGTTTGATATTAATTTTGGAAGACAGTAATCGAGACTTGAGACTATTTAAGAGTTGATTAATAATTTTGTAGACTGACTTTAGCTGTCTTATATTCTGTCAATGCGCTTGTTTGTTTCAACTGTTGCGAGTTGCCAAGTCAACGGAGTCATTACGCGAAATCTTTTATTCACAGATCTACTAATGGGTAATTACTGCGTTCAGCCCGACTTATATTGTTCTAATATTTTGCCCTTTAACTTGAGGCTTAACTACTATCTCAAAAAAAACATTGCATTCCGAAAAAATTGATGTAATAAATATAGTGATGATTGTGTTATTTTCAAAACAATAACTCTAAAAAGTTGTCACATCAGCAAGCAATTTAATTAATTATTAGGTTGGTTTGTGCCGGAATGGAAATGCAGGCTCTGAATCCACATTTGCCTACCATTACCCAGCCTAGTCAGGATCAAATCGGGTGAGTTTCGCTTGATTACCGACAGTCGGTTTCGACGTTTTGTGATTGCCAATCTTCCACCGCATTTCAGATAATGAACTGGCTTATTCGGGCATGTTTTCAAAGGGATCAACTTCAAAGAAATTACAAAATATACAATTCAAAGGTTGATGTAATGTTTTAACTTTAAGTTAAATGGAAATTTTATGTCTCATTCCCGCGCTCCAACACAAAAACGTTCTTTCGACAATGGTGTTTTTTATGGTTTAATGGTAACTTTCATTAATAATTCGCTAACTCGTTAAAATATATTCCAATCGATTTCTTTAGTATCACATCCGACATTGTTGCATTGAAGATTAAATAATTCACGTTGGTCATCGTACAGGATCTTGCGAACGTATTCAAAATAGATAAAAAAGAGAATTTTAAAGAAAACTGTAACTTATTATCATCATATGTTGTTATTGCATTCAGTTTGTCAATCAGTTGTCATAAAAATAGGATATTTCTAGTGAATGACGACTCAAGAAGAGACGTAAGAGTTGTGGGAATTACCTTGCATCATCAAATCATTTCTTCAAAAGCAATGCTTATAGCTGATTTCCTGCATTTTGTTTCACAATTTCCATTGTGCTCACAATGTGGAGCAAAACATTACGAATGGAATTTTGTTCCCTCTCCACGCTGATAATTATCACAATTTCATTTGGAGCGACAGCGTTATGACATCTATTTTTACATGAAACATACAATATAACATCAGTTAGTTTGGTGTATGTAATTTTAATATTAAACCTTTTTGAATTTTATACTAGCTCAAACCCATGAAAAGTTACCGGATATTCCAATTCAATTTTACAAAAAGACAATTAAATAAATTTATATTAAAATTTTTAGTTTATGATTATTATTATTATAATAAATATTTAATCCAATTCCAATACATTCAGTCCCAATTTGGAAAATTAATTCTAAAATTCATTGAACCAGAGTTGAGATTATTATTTGTATTCTAAACATTCTATTAAACATGAATTAATTAAATTCTATTTTAATTGTTATTGTGTTTGGAAAATAAACTATTTGAATTCAACAAATATTAAAAAAGCAATCATTCAAGCGTTTGGTTGATAGGTTCTCTAAACAACATTTCCTCCACCAACCAACAGCCTTCGAGAAATCTGTCCTTCGAAATCGGCGAATTCTTCTTCTCTTATAGCAGAAATTATTAAGAACGTTGGCAGTCATTTGTAAAAAATGATAAATAAAATATTTTTGCATAGTTTTTCATCATTTAAAGTATTACATAAATCAACCCTTTTAGAATTGTTTATTTTCTATCCTGTATAACAGTCATTTGCACGGAAGTGTAGCCGACAGCATTCGAACATAGCATTCCACTACAATAAAACTTTAATACGACATTCTATTCAAATACAGCCAGTGACTTTATACCGCAGTGAAGGAATCAGCTCTCACCGTACATATCAGCCACGTGCGTATCATAAAAAATAACGACAAGATAAAATCGTAACAACAGACCTTTTCAGTTTGGTAAATTTCAACTTGTCCAAGTTTCCCAGATGGACGTGATGTATTACGAGTACGAGCGTTTCGTTACGGCGGGAACATCCCTTGGCCATACCGCAGCGCTATTAAAGCTCAACAAAAAGGTCACCGACACTTAGCATATGACCCTCGGACCGCCGCTGTTGACATAAATTAATGCCGGGTAGTATTTAAAGCAACGCCGAATGGACGGGAGATAAACACAATGGTGCCGGCGCGAAGTTCGTGGAATAGGAGGAGTTGTACGTCAAATACCTGATGTTTAATTGCATATATTAAATCTGTGGCTTAGTGCTGGAAGTGCCCATGTCAAATACTCGTAATGTGAATTGCTCAGGATTGGTGATTGTTGGTTGATTTATTGGCGAAACATTATTTTGAAATTCTCATTACGCCGGTCAGAATTTCATTAATATTGAGTGGCTGACTGAGAAAATAAGGGACATTTTTAAGTACGTTTTGATGGGAAGTTACATTTAACTTTTTATTTTATTTTAATAATAAAGCAATTATTTTATTACTTTACACAAATATACACACAGAAATAGATTATAAAAATAAAAATCGACAAAATTTAGAAAAAGATTCATTGCCAATTTCGGTGAGAATAAAAGAAAATATGCCGCACATAGTTTTAGTGAGAATAAAAAAAAATATATCGCACATACTTTTAGTGAGAATAGAAACAAACATTCCGCACATATTTTTAGTGAGAATAAAAGCAAATATACCCTACATAGTTTTAGTGAGAATAGAAGACAATATACCGCACATAGAGTTTTTGTGAGAATAGAAGCAAATATATCGCACAGAGTTTTGGCAGCCTGGCGAAAAGAGCCGACAAGCCGCCAGGCTGTTTCGTGTTGAAAGAAATTGATTTAGTCTATTGTGTTATAAAAATAATCAAAATATTACATCCTTAAAAAACCCTGTCCAGGTATGGTAAGAGCAAGTAGTATAAAGGTTCCTAGTCGAATTGCAAAAAAATGGTTGCAACGAATACATGACTGAATTCTGGTGCGAATTAAACCTTGGTAGGTGCTGATCAACTTTTTGATTTGGAGGTCAAGTTCTGAAAAGAGTTGGTTTCTGTCAACAATAAGAAATTCTCATCGGTTATATAGGAGAAAACGCTTATTTTTTCTTTATTTTAAATTGAATTTGTTCACATAACATTTTACGTTTATAAACTCATGTGCACATGGTTACATTTCGATATTTTTAAAATTATACTTTTGCAAAATCTAAAATTTTTTGAAATACGTTCATTCTTCAGACATTCAAGCATTTCAACATACACCCTTAAACCTTAAACCTGCGATTCTGTATGTGGCAATCTAATTCTTATTTCTGGTTACATAATTTTGAATATTTTTTTTAAATACTATTTCATCCTTAAAGTATTTAGGCATTTAGTTATTTTTAATTTTATGTATAAAAATTAACACATTATATAACAAGACAATTCCAAACGTGAGACTTACGGTTATACCTACGAACTTCAAATTTATTTATTTATTAATGCGCTTTGTAGGTGCTTTTTCGTAAGTAAAAATTATACATTATATATTTTAGGTAGGTACATAACTAAACGGTCTCAGTAAATCATTATTTGGTTAGTGACAAATTGAAGATCTCTACTGACTCGGTATAATTATTTCTCTCCATAAGTGTTCTGGGAAATAAGAGGAATACATAAAATGGTAGTTAGTCCCTGATTTTCTGCACTGAATTAAATACTGAGTATTACGTAGTAGAATCCGAAAGCTTATCCATGCAAGCAATTCCAGGCAATCAATTTCAGTATTTTATATAGAAATACTAAGGACGGGTTGTTTCGGAGAATTTGAAAAATTCATCAAATTTCAACGTTCATTTTCAAGTTCTGTGAAAGATTTTTTCAAGTTCTGTTTTTATTTCAGTTTTGTCAAGCAACTAGCCTACAATGATATAATAACAGAACATGAATAGGACTTTCACCGAACCCGAAAATGAACGTTGAAATTTGATGAATTGTTCAAATTCTCCGAAACAACTCGTCCTTAATCAGTGAAAATCCTTCTATCTGACAATTTAAGCAATTCAATAAAATTGCTGGAATACCCATTTTAAAACGTAATAATTTGTTTTGTGTTCTTTCCCTTTCCCTTCGATTGATCAATTAAATTCTCTTCTATGCTTACATTTTCAGAAACAAGTAATTTTTTTTCTGCATAGTGTCTCTCAAATTGAACAGAAATTCTTTTTTTCTTTCTTTGGTAAACAAATTTATTAACCAATAATACTCAGAAACTATTCGACCTGCTTGCTGCAGTATTCCATTAGAAAGAGGGCCATCTCCACACGGATTAGTGTCTGTGTGCAATAGTGTCAATGTCGGGAGGCTATCTTGCAGCACCTCTGAACAAACGGGTGGGACATAACCATTACCCCCCTCCCACCCCCTCCCCCTTTTCGACTCGTATTCAGCAACCCTACCAGACAAGAGATCAGGGAAGACTTGTCAACATATTGGCCACGTATATACCTCCCCCTCTCCGTCCGCCCTTTAGGGAACAACGGCTAAGCTTCGTGCTATGTTTTAAGTATAAAAGATGCTGCCACGAATCTAAGAGTATTTAATTTTTTTCATTATGAATGTTGATAATAATTATTTATGTAATAATGGTTTTTGCAATGCATCTCTCACTAAAGTAGTTGGAATTCTTGTGTGCGTAAAACACTTACTTATTTTTTATAAAGAGTTGTAATATAATATTGTATATTTTGTATAGCGGCGTTTTTGTGAAAAATCACCCCAAGGGCACTGACGTTCCATAAATTTTTTTGATTTAATTAATTTACCATGTTTTTTTTTGATTATCAAGAAAAATAAACATGGCATATTCATATATATATTGCAAAGTTTTAAAAATTTTACACAATTCAGTGTTTCCGACTAAAAACTTTCACAAAATTATGTTTTTCAACTAGAATTTTATTTATAAAAAAGTAATATGTCTTATATGATAAAATATTTTGCCATATTGTTTGATCTACATGTTTAAACTGTCTAATAAAGTGTGCTGAAACATGGAAAAAGTCAGAAGGTACCTTCTGGTGTTTTTTTTTTATTTTACAATTGTACTGATTGTAATTGACTGTGTCAAAAAAGAATGATACAGTATGTGGGTATTTTTATCCAAGTGAATAATGTATCCAAAGGTTTTTTTCCCATCACTAAACTGTGAAAAGCTCAAAGCGCGATTATTCATGAAAAGTACGAAGCTTTCCTGTAAAATTTCTAAACGGGGTTGTTACTGAAAATTTATTCGGGAAAATGTGTATGATTTTTTAAGAGATATGCTATCAGAAAAGTTGTGCTGTTAAGAACTCTGCTGTAAATTATTTACAAGTGTAATTCCACTGGAGATGTTTAAATAAGACATCGCAGTAAGATATCATTACAAGCAAAGAATATTTAAGTAATTGAGTTGAATGACTTTTTTTTTATTTATAACCCAAAAAGATAACTCTCTATTTTATAGTGATTTGGTTTTGGGGTATTATGCCGTGTTGCGCTACCCCTTTTTTTGGCCAACGTTTCGGACAGCATTGCAGTGTCCATCATCGGGGCAGATGTGTAATCTAAGGTTATGGTGAAGTGTGTGATACCGTGTTGCCACCTCCAACTCTCTAAGAGTTGACATTAACATATAATTTTAAAATGGTTTTCTGCGTTTAGTTTTGGTGTAGCTGTCAATTACCGGATACCAAGAACTACTGAGCTTAGCTCATCTATTTGTTTTTGATAAATTAAGTGTAAATTGAAATCTATTTTTCTTCCATCAACAATTGAAAGTCGAAAGTATCAATGGCTAGTTTTACTATTGATTACTCTTTATTTAACCTTAGATTTAAATAGGAAATTTTTAGCTCATTGCGGAAATGAGGTTGGATTGTGAAAAAAATTACGTTAGACTGGAAATTCTAGAATTAGTTAGTTAGTTGATTTCATAACACAATAGAGTATAAATAGTATTTATGTCTCGAGATCATCAAATCAAAAATTATTATGTCATGAAAAGCAGAATATTTTCACTCAGTGACAAGTAATTTGCGATAATTCAATATTGCCCCAAGTTAAATGTTTGATGACGAATTCGAGATTTTCATTTAATTTGTTTGACTTGGAATTTCATAAGCGTTTGTTTGATGTTGTTTGCTGAAAGTTTCCCCTGCCGGAACTAAATAGAAACATTTTTCAGTTTATCGCCAAAGTTGGTGGCGACTAGCGTCGTCGGTTAATTTAAATATATCCACATCCGTTGAAAGCTTTACTCCACTCAGTGCTGAGAGGCTCGACACAAAGGCGTGTAACTTTATCGTAAAATCAGAAGATAAAATGTGACTTTTATGCCGACCTTGCTGCTGATTCAAAAGATGCAGATTCTTTACCTAGTGTGCAAATCTTAAGAGCTTTATCACAAAAAATACACATACAAACTATTGAAATATATCACATCTATAATATACGAGCTGAAATCCTCGGCGTAGCCAGACTCTATAGAGAGTTTTTCTAAATCAGATGAAGACAGTTTTCCTGAAGTGTGCACAAATTCATAGAGAGGTATCAAAATTCTACTTGACGGTTTTAGAAAAAGAGTGGTTTTATGAAATCTCTTTTGAACAAGTGGGCAAAATTCATCATTTTCGGGTTAAAACCATAGATTTTTATTGAAAAACAAAGCCACGCGGTTACGTCCCCCGCCACGCCACCCCACACACTCTTTTTAATACGGGATATCTCAAAGAGTAGTGTAAAGCGAAAGTCCAGAGGTAGAACACTTCTGGGAGTACACAAATTATCCCCACGTATGTTCTAGGATTTTTTGTAGTTTTCGGATTATGATTTTGTTCGTATTTTTTGTGGAAACTTGTAATTACAAGAGATTATTGGTCACAGGAACATGAATTATTTAGATACATAGTGAATTTTTTATTTATTTGGTAAATAGTTTGCCTTGTAGACACACGGACAGTTGTGGGCACATATTATACCATTTAGTGAATAGTATGCCTTGTAGTCACACAGTCAGTTGTAGGCAGATATGATACCAATGGGCCATAAAAAAATGTTGGATCTCAAACTTAATTCAAATTCTAAACTTGAAATTAAATATGTTTTATAATATATTAATTTTCATGCATCGTAAAACTTGCATCTCAAACAAATGTTGCAATGCTTCGGCAGTGAACTCTCACCATCGCTTTAGAAATGTACCACCATTCGGAAACTAAGCGTTATTTAAAATTGTTGTTTGAAAATATAAATATTCAGGTACCTTCACTCAAACCTACCCCTTCGACTTTACCTCAACACTTTCTTTAATCACTCAACGATTCCAGAATAGTACATTCCTATGTAGGTACCACTAGCTTCAGGAAAATAGAATTTTTATATGGCATTATTTAAGAAAATAAATGCCAATAAGCAATACAAAAAGAAGTACATTCCTTTATATTATATCAAATTAAAGATATTTTTTCTAATTTGTTCTGCCAATAATAATGAGTCCGATATCGAATAGACGGAGATATTGGTATACCATTATTTTTAATAAGCTTTTCTGCCATTGGGAATGCGGAATATCTTCCCATCCTAGAAATTGGATTAAAAATTCTTCCGTCATACGACATCCCATGAGAATATCATGTTCCGAGGAAAACAAGATAATTTTTTAAAGAAATATATTTTATTTACAACTACATGGCTAATCATAATGTAGCACACGAAGTATTTTAGTTAATAAAAATACGTTATTTTTCTTTAATCCGTTCTTCGAATATATAGGTGTATATTTTATATTTAAAAAAAAAGGATTGTTTGAATTGGTACGCAACCTGAAATAGAGGTTTGGTAATGAGTAGTATTTTTTTTGTTAGTACTGTATTTCAAAATGGATAATATTCGTTTGAAAATTAGTCTGCGTATCATGAAATAAAATAAGAAATCTCTAAAATTCAACAGAGCGAACATTACGTAGCTTGCAGGTATATATTTCCGAAGATGTCAAAAACAAAGGAAACCTAATCATCTGTCAAATGCAAAAATTGAGAAGTCGCTGTAGGGTAATGAAATAAACTAGGATTTTGTTGTTTGCACGAAAAGTTAAAGGTTTCGGTTCCAACCTGCAATTTAAATACAAATAAAAAACAAATTTACAGAGGTATAACAATCAATTTACAGAGGTATAACAATTATATTTTCCAAACGAAAACTAACAACAGATGCTTACGAGAGAGTATACTTGTACAGATCATAGCAGGGGTGCTCATACTTATATCCAGGGATCTAGCTTTAAAATTTGGGGAGACAAGCCATAGATTGTGCAACTAAGAAAACAAACATCTTAAATCACTTTAGTGCATATCCGTTTATCATGTGATAACCGCACAAAAGGAGTAGAGCAATGAGAGGTTTAATCGAAATTTTTTTTATTTTTTTTTATTTACGCCCAAATTGAAATTATACATTGTTATCACTAATATAACATATTTAGCAGGTTATACACCACGTAGTGCAGCAATATAAAATTTTAGGTCATATAAAAATTATAAAAGCACATAAGTATAGCGTGCAAACATACATAATAAAATAAAAATTTTGAGGAATGTCGTGAGGTAGACGGAAGTGTGGACGTAAAGAGAAAGTTTCCAAAGTACCTGGCTGGTCAGATCTAGTCACTAAAACATTCCGACACCGTGTCATAAAATTATTTATTCCCACAATTCAACATGGGCGCCATACACTTGGCCTCTACCTACTAACAGCCCTACTAAAGAAAAACCACTTCACATTCTTTTTGTTATTTGTTTTTGGGGTGTTATGCCGTGTTGCGCTAACTCCTTCTTTAGCCAACGTTTCGGACAGCATTGCAGTGTCCATCATCAGGGCAGATGCTGTCCGAAACGTTGGCTAAAGAAGGAGTTAGCGCAACACGGCATAACACCCCAAAAACAAATAACAAAAATACTTTTGGCCGTGAAAATCTTAAATCATATTTCACTTCACATTCGTTAAACCGTGTTTTTGTTACACAGTGTATAAAGAATGTGAAAATTAAGATTCGAGTTGGTACCAATAAAAAAATATCTGTCACACTATTTTTTTTTAATTTCGCAACAATTGAATTTTTTCATTTCACTCATGCTGATTAAAATATTCTTCAAGCGCGAAAGCCGCGGTTGACAGTTGTTTTTATGTCTCACATATCATGAGGCTAGCCGAATGAAACGTCGTTCCGTGCAAGAACGTCTTGCCTACGTAAGAATCGGTTTTACTCCCCTAGACGGGCCAAAAAATGTCTCACTTCAACAAACCTTATCTCCGCGATCGACTATAAATTTATTAATAACCACCGTTTGAGCTCCCCTGCTGTATACAGGGTGTAAAGGCTATGGAAATGCGCCTATAGGAGGGCGAGGACACATTTGTGGATACTGCGTATCGACAGGGAGGAATTCCTTTACTCCTTAGTTTATGGGCAATAAATTTTCATGGAAACGGAACATAACATTTTTGTCTGGTACAACCATTACATAAGTCATTAATCGATCCACATTGAGTTCTAGCTTCGGCGGGGTAGAACACACATTTGGAAAAATAACCGAGAACAAAGGCGGCCGGGCTCAAGTTAAACCACCTCAATCCAGGCCAGGACGGTCAATCAAATCGACCTCTCATGTCCATAAGATCCTAATACATTGTGTTCATTTTTGAATAAATCATTTTACAGTGTTTCGATGAAGTAGTTATAAACCAAGGCAATCGAGCTCAAGCAAAACCACCTCAACCCAGGCTAGGACACTAAATCAAATCGGCTATTTGTATCAATAAGATCGTCATATTATATTTTTTTAATTAATAAATTTATATTATTAAAACAACTATAATAATTTCAATGTATTTTTAAAGGAAACGGTTTACATGGTTGTCGTGAGCACTCAGGCAATTTTACTTCAATCCTTTTATAGTAACACGGCCTCCTCGATAAACTTCCGCCAGGTTTATTTAATGTAGTAGTTAGTTACACAATACAGAATGATTTACAACATATTTATATAAAAGGATCTTCTACAAATTAATAAGAGGCCGATTTCATTTTGTTTCATGGCCTGGGTTGAGGTGGTATTGGCTCGAAGGGGCCAGTTTGTTTCTATCCCATTTACATGTGAAATACAATAGTCGGAATTAATAAAACGAAAAGCGAAAGCTTATTTTACAATCTTTTTAGGTGCTGTTTCATATATAGGTAAGCAAAGGTATTGATCAGGCATTGAATGTATGGTACTTACCTCGCTCATAATTAGTTATAGGGTATATACATTACGTATATTTTTGTACTTTTTTAACATTTTTTAAGTATTGTGTACAATATCAAAAATATCCTACAAGTTTCGAAAAATGTAATGGTTTTTATAAAACCCGCTTAGTGTATTTTCACTGTTGTTTTTAGATTAGAAAAAATTAATTTTTTTTTTTCAGCAACCCGTGCTTTTATTTTATTGTTGTTTTATGTTTTATTAAATACTTTTTTTTACCCGTCTCACTAGACTAAGTCTGTTTGATAATAAAGGTATTTTATAAGAATGAACGAATAAATAAATTAACACTTTACAATGTGCTATTTTCGATTTCCCTCCAAAATGACTTCTTACATTCGGCGGCGGCGACTGGAGGTTTTCATGTCATAATGATGTTGTAGCAAGTTGGAACCGTTTTAGATCGTTTTTAAAATCAATATTAAAATAACATATGTTTAGCACTATAATCATACTCAGAAAAATAAATAGTAATTGCCCCATTATAATATCGTTGCTAATTAAAAAAATAATAATTATTTTTAAATTATTAAAATATTAATAATTATTATATTATAATAATCATTTTTAAATATTTATGTTGAGGGATCAGTAGGATTTATAGGCCCTGTTAGAAGTTCTACCGAGCCGAACCCTCTGATATGAAAATATCTGGAGTCGGTGAATTATTTTCCCATTTGATCTCTGGTGAGTTGACGTGTTGTTCTTGTATTGTTTTGTATTTATTTTGCTTATATAATGCACTCACTGTTGATTGACTAGATGATCTTTTGTGGAAAAGTGAATGGAAGGGTTAAGTTTTTCCTTTGGGGAAGATTTAACCCGGACAACTAAATCGGAAGTTTAAAAAATACCACACATATTGTAAATGTTAGCAAACAAACTATTACACGTTATGAGTTTATTAAAATAACATATGTTTAGCACTATAATCATACTCAGAAAAATAAATAGAAATTGCCCCATTATAATATCAAATTAATTAAAAAAAAATAATAATACCACACATATTGTAAATGTTAGCAAACAAACTATTACACTTTTTTTTTTTTTTTTTTTATATTTACTCCACACAGGAGGCCCTGAAGAAAATAATTTCCCTCAGGGCCTATGTCATCTTTGGGGATGCTGTGTGGAGGGTCTTTTTGTAGAGAGGAAGGAGTGAACATGGGTCTTGAAGAGTCCCATGTTGTAGGAGGGAGGAAACACAGAGGCCGGCAGTTCGTTCCACAGCCGAGCTGTTGAACTTAAGAACGAATCGTAGAAGCGACCCGTTCTCATGTGACAAGTGTCAACTGTGTACAAATGTTGGGCGCGCGTTTGGCGTGTATCCCGACTACGCACCGGTGCCGAAGGAATCAATGACGCTAGTTCCTCAGAGCATCTTCCATTGTAATACCGATAGAACAAGGACAGCATATCTACCTGACGCCTGTGCTCTAAAGATTGCAGTCCGTCTGTTAAGATTGGGGAATCTATCAAACGGACCGCCCGTTTCTGCACAGAGTCAAGGGTTTTTTTCAGGTATTTTGGGGCTCCAGACCAGAGATGGCTGCCAAATTCGACAGTAGGGCGCACTTGCGATTTGTACAGGGTCAGCAGTTGTGTACTATTAAAGTATCTGCGGGCCCTGTACAGTACGCCCAGCTTCTGAGAGGCCAACTTTACTCTGGCTTCGATGGAGCCCCCGTACCTGAGCTGGTCACTTATAGTTACACCAAGCATATCAATGGAAGGCCTGTTCGGAAGATTGCTTCCGTTGAAGGAGACTAGATTATCATTTGTATCCCTTTTAGACGTAATCAGACAGGATTGGGTCTTTGAAACATTAAATTTGACGAGATTATTTTTACCCCAGGAGGAAATACTCTCGAGATAACCGTCCATTCTCTGCTTCAAAGCCCTCCGAGCCGTTGGAGTTATGCGTTAGTATTATTCATAGCATGATATTAATTTAGATTCAATATACAAGTTATTCACTTCGAAAGGTCGAGACCTTTGAACTTTTAATTATCCACCTCAAACATTGATACTAACACTTACCGAGTAATCTATCTCACTTTATTACTGTATCTTATGTATATTTTTATTGTCGATTTAACGTCAAAATTTTAACTGAAAAATGTAATAATATTCGTTTATCGCTACAATATACACGCACAGGCTTTATTTTGTTGTAACTACACTTTTACTAACTTGATTGTTTTTGGTTACATAAAAATTTAAAATAAATAGATAAAAATAAAAATCAATTTTGGTATTTATTAATTGATTACGATGACCGTATGGATATAATAATATATTATTCAGCAAGCAAAGGATAGTCGGTGAAAAGTTGATGTGAAGACGTTTTGATCATTTCACATTTCACATGCAGATCAAAAATTGTAAACATGACCACCATGCTGAAACTAAAATTTGCTTAAAATAGCTTTAGCCATGTTATGTGAATAGATCTGAAAATTGAAAAATTGTAACAAACACAAAACTATTGCCAAATAATTTTTGAGTAATATATATTTCATGAAGACATTAAAAAAATGTTTATTTCTTTGTTTGAGTTAAACAAATTACAAAAATCTAAATTAATATAATTGTAGTTAAATACACGTCTAAAATATAAGTTGCAAATGCTCATGCAAAATAAATTAAAATACCAACTGTGCGGATTGCTTCCTGTCAACCGGACGATATTTCAACACTGAGGACGGGTTGTTTCGGAGAATTTGAACAATTCATCAAATTTCAACGTTCATTTTCGGGTTCTGTGAAAGTCCTATTCAACTTCTGTTATTATATCATTGTAGGCTAGTTGCTTGACAAAACTAAAATAAAAACTTGAAAAATCTTTCACAGAACTTGAAAATGAGCGTTGAAATTTGATGAATTATTCAAATTCTCCGAAACAACCGGTCCTGACACAATTTCAACAAAATAATGACATTTCTGTTAACCTACTTGGTCTGACATCTTACGGATATCTGCACTGCAGGAAATCCCAAATAGCGCCATATACTACCTAAATAAATCTCTTTCTTATACTACAGGATATGTATTTAATAGATATTTTGCAGTGCAAAACAACCCAACTTGAACAAAGTGACGATAGCACGCAATATTTTTTTTTAATGGTTAATATAAGCAAATGGGGCTGTAACAAAGAAAAATGGAGTATTATCACGTTCATCATGTTCAGCGGGATTTGTATTGTTATCGGACAACATGTGCGGCGGCGTCGAAGGTAGGGGATTCAGCAGAGGGGGAATCTGAAATAATAAAAATAAATCTATATTAATTAGTAACAAAATAAAATCAAATATAAATTTAAAAAAAACATTACTAGGTTAATTTAAAAAAAAAATAATTTTCAAAATAAATAACTAACCATAATGCCAATTCCTTGTAGGGGTATGCAGAGAGGACGGACCCCCAAACGACTCGGACTTGACACACACTCCTTGCTTCATACATATTCTTCAATTATTCTCACTCTTGACTTTACTCAAGTATCTGATTCACTTGATCGTGCCATGTCTTCCTTGGGCGTTCTCGAATTCTGCTCCCATTCACATTTGCGTCATATATTCTCCTTCCACTCCTTTTTTGGCATTTTTCTCTTACATGCCCGAACCATCTATGTTTAAGTTAAGTCTAAGTTTCTTAATCTTACTCGTTACGCTTACATCAGCCTTTCAACAAAATTTCAACCACCACAAACTAGCATTAATAGTCCAGTTAGATGAGCGTACTTATAAAACTCTGTCGATACCCTCAAGCTTTAGACAAAGCATTCAGAAATCTTAAACTCAAATGAGGAAAAGTAAAACATTTCAGAAACAAAATTAAATATAGATAAAAGAACAAAAAGGGTGATATTACTTTAAAAAAAAAATATACAAAGTAAACAAATATATTAGGCACAACCGTATCATTAATTGCATGCACATAACTAACTAACTAACTAACTAACCATAGGTCCGTCCAGAGGACGGACCGCCAAACAACTCGGTCTTGGCACACACTCCTCGCCTCATTCACATTCATACATCGTCTCATACATACTCTTCTATTGTTCTGACTCTTGATATGGCCCGACTCAAGTATCTGATTCACTTGATCGTGCCATGTCTTCCTCGGGCGTCCCCGACTTCTGCTACCATTCACATTTGCATCTTATATTCTCCTTACACTCCTTTCTTCGTTCATTCGCTCTACATGCCCAAACCATCTAAGCGTCCCTTTCTTGATCTTACTCATTACGCTTACATCAGCCTTGCACTCTTTGCGGATCTCCACATTCCTCACACGATCATACATGGTGTTACCACACATACGCCTCAGGGACCTCATTTCAACAGCATTCAATCTACTTTCATCCTTTCTTTGCCAGTTCCATGCCTCACTTCCATACATCAGGGTAGGTACCAGCACTCCATTGTGGACTGCTAACTTTGCTTCTTTGGACATTTTTTTGTTAGCGCCAACTGCGTTCAGTCTTCCATTAATGGAGTTACCTGCATTTACTCTTCTTTCAATATCTCTGTCAGCCTTCCCATATCTCGTAAACATGCTTCCTAAATACACAAACTGATCCACCTGCTCCAAGTATTCCTCATTCACAGCTATATTGCACACTATTTTCGTACTCTCTCTTTCAAACACCATTACTTTAGTCTTACTTACATTCATCATTAACTCATTTTTCATGCATACTTCGTTCATCTTAGACATGAGAGACTGCAGATCATCCATACTATTAGCAATCAGCATCGCATCATCAGCATACAAGAGGCAACATACTTTCAAATTACTCAAATTCGCTCCCAATCCCACCTCTTTCAATTCTTGCACACAATTATCCATGTTATAGATTGAATAACCATGGTGACATTACGCAGCCTTGTTTAACACCTTTTGTGATATCAAACCACCCCGTAAAATCACCGTTCACCCTAACACATGCAACGCTTCCCCATACAGAGACGCAATTGCTTGAGTCAGATTCGTATTCACTCCATACTCGGACAACACCTTCCATAGCTTTTTCCTGTCGACTCGGTCGTATGCTTTTTGTAGATCTACAAAGGCACAGAAAAGTTTCTGGTTTTTTTGCCAGAAACTTCTCGGTGAGCATACGCAATGAGAAGATCTGGTCCATGCACCCCCTTCCACTCATAAAAGCACCTTGCACATTCCATATTTTATCCTTTATTTCCTTTCTTACCCTTTCAATCAAAATTCTACCATACAGCTTGCCAACTGAACTTAACAGGCCAATAGGCCTATGATTCCCACATTCCATACGTGACCCTTTACCTTTGTATAGTGGCATGATCACTGCCCTTCTCCAATCTAAAGGCATGCACATTGTCTAATATATTTCTTTTTATTATTGCCTTCATTATTTTATTTGCATTACTTTGTCTAATTACTATTTTACGTTATTGCTTAATATTTAATTTTTATTTGTTTGATTGCAATGCAGTCCATTTTATAACAAACCTGTATATTTTATATTTTCTACAACTATAAAATGAAGTCCTCAGCACGCACAAGAAATCAGTGAGGCTTACATTACAAAATAATGATTTATAAAAAAATCCCGTTAATGTATCAAAAATATAAAAAATGTTTACTACGTAGTGCGTTGTAGTGTACAAATCTTTTAACAATTTACTACCAACCTGCTTTAGAGACCGACTGCATTACAATAAGAACTTCAATACACACTATACAAGACGGAAAGAAAACACAAATTACAAAGAACGCACAAAACAAAACACATAATAGTTTACTCTACAGAAAAATTCCTTAACGCATTTCTAGTGGGAACACGTCCAGTGGTGCTAAAACAAAGTTCGGATTTGTGCTGGGATAGGTTGAGCCTGCAATGGACGGAAGTTGCTAAAATAGGTCAGGACAGATTAGCCTAAAGTCATTTTACCGAATCGGTAGGTCGCCGAACCGAATAGGAAAAGATGAAGAAGACGAATTCGGAAAGAAATTACATTTCTACTGTTGCTTCTTCAGGTTACTTCATTAATTTTAAGTATTTCTCCGTATTCTCCATGAAACGGTTGTGTACCAATATTTTACGGAGACCATTACAACTTGGAGGTATGGTGTAAGTATGAAAAGGTCGTAAAATCAGTCTTACTATTTTTTTACATGCATCAAAATACAGTTGCTGAACAGTTTGTAAGTGACGTTGAAAATGTCGATAGTCAATGCAGAATTCTTATCTGTTGATTCGCGCATTCTCGTAGGCTAAAGTCCTCGCTTTCGGAGCATAAAAATGCATGGGAACTCCCACTGTTGACGCAACTATCTTCATTTAACATTGTCCTTGCGATTTTTCCCATCCTATTCTACCTACAAGTACCTGTCACTATCCGACTATATCCACTTTTGTGTGACATTTTACAACAATAAACGTAACTGTCAAACCAGTTTATTAATGAAGCCTGTTTTATTAACATCTGTTTGTGATCAGTGCTTTTTATTGATATTAACTCGGGGTAGAAGACTGTGCAGTGAACATATCCGATTCCCTCAGTATGTTTCTTATCAAACCTAGATGTTATGAAAGCTTGTGTGTGTAAATCTCTTGTCTCCTGTGAGTGAAACCAACCATCAACATCGTTGAAGAACATCAAAGGGGTAAGTCGGATTCCTTCCTTACTCCATGTTCACCATCTCAAACCATAGTTGTGTCAACTCCAAAGTTCACAATTAATTTTTACAGTCCACTTTTGATTGCGATCACACCGACGATTGAACTTGTTAGGATCGTATAAGTTTTCCTTTTTCAAAACACGTGTATTAAATATTTTTTTAGTGATTAATTTATAAATCTTTACTAAAAAATATGACCCATAGAGTAAATTATGAACAAGAATCTTTGAAAATTTCAGATTTTGATTGAAAAAGCTACTCGCAATTTTATGGAGCTTTTGGATATTAAAAAACATCTTGTCCATATGATTTAAGATATTCACGGCCAAAAGTATTTTTGTTATTTGTTTTTTGAGGTGTTATGCCGTGTTGCGCTAACTCCTTCTTTAGCCAACGTTTCGGACAGCATTGCAGTGTCCATCATCAGGGCAGATGTGTTATTTGAGGTGGTGGTGAAATGTGAGCTTATGTATGAGGTTGTGATATCGTGTTGCCAGCTCCAACCCTCTGAGCTAACATTAACGTATCATTTTTAATTAAAAAATTATAATCATGAAATATATCTTCTATATGAAATGTTGTATTATTATTATTCTAGTTTGAAAAAAAAAAAAAAAAAAAAAAACGAAATGTATTAACTGTATTAACTGCATTGTATTAACTGTACACGTGACTTTATTTGTACATAATATGTGAAATGTTAACTCTTCTTCCATCCACAAGCTAAGGCTTTTAATGGAAGACCACTAAAATTATAATAGAAAAAATGTAACTAATAAAATTATAATAAAAAAAAAATAAAAAAATAAAATAAATAAATAAAAATATTTTCAAAATCGCTTTTTGGCGTCATTTTAATTTAAATAAAATCATTATACCATCGAAGAAAGCAAACACTTTGTGGCTTGACATTATACAAAATAAAAAAAAGTTTTTTGTTTTAAATCAAAGATTTAGGAACGGTAGATACCCTCAGTACCCTCCTGGTGAAAGACCACCAATAGGACTCGTTATGTTGCTTGAAATGACTTTAGCCATGTTTCTTAACGAGATCTTATTAGCCTGGTACTTCCCTCCTTCCTCTACCATATCTCCTTACCGTCCCCTTCTCGTAAGCCCCACAACATACCATCTTTGTGGATACCATTGTCCCACTAGCTTCGGGCGGTTGGGACTCGTGTTGGGTGTTCAGTGTTCACATAAAAAACTATCATTTTGATAAACATAACATAGATACAAGAAAAAAACAGTGATGACAAATTTCTTCTCTTCTCTAACATTACTCATACATTTACCAGTGGCGGTTTTCTCTAAAGTGCGTTTGTGCGGCGAACCCCCATTAAAAATATGAGAAAATAAAACATCCTTGTTTTATAATAATATAAGCACATTATAGATAGCACGCTATTAAAATTTCGCCTTCAAAACCCGCGCCACCGAAAAATACGATGCCTATTCCAAATTTGTGCGAGTTAAAATCCGCGCCAAACTCTCCATACAAATTAATCTTAGCCGGTACAGACCCTATGACGGTGATATATACAAAATTTGGTCTTTCTTTGCAAAAATAAGACAAATTGTGTGCGCCGAACACGCGTTGTGATATCACGTGACCTCCGAACATTGACGAATGTAACCGAAGAAACCCGAGAACTTCGCGGCCGACGTTTAACCTTTGAACCATAGGGATGCAAGTTAAGTGTTATTTTTTTATGTTATATTATGGTATTTAACTTTGTAGTCATTTTTGTACATATTTTTGTTTTCTTGTTTCTGCATTTCTCCAACCGTTTGCTTATGGCATTTGTAAATCTACTACCTATTTTTAAATTTATTTCGTGCCACCTTTATTTGTTTTTTTGATGTTTTAAAATATCTATTATATATTCTACGAAATTATTCTTCTCTAAAAAACAATAATAATTAGCAACGTACCTACATTGAGTGCTATAAAAACATTAAACAATTTAATTCCTATAAAACTTTTCTCATTATCTAATAATTGTGTCTAGGTAAAGTGATTTAAAAACAATAATATGTAGGTACCCCTCCCACTAACTTTATTTAAGTTGTGTGACTGCTGCCGTATTCGACTATTTGACGTAGGACAACAGTAAGTAAATCTTAATTAGATATGTTTATCTTCTCTTGAATTTCTGAACCCCCTGTTAAAAAGACCACGAACCGCCACTGACATTTACCATCAAATAATTATGAGAGAAAAATTCGTTTCGATTCCTTATTATTCGTTTCGTTGGCTGTTTACCAATTATTTGTTGATAAACAAACATAATATTTTTTTTCACATTTAAAGATAATCACTCTTTCTGCCGTGTGAAATTTGAAAAATATATTTTTATTTTATTTTGCAAATATAGCAATAACCCGTTTATTTTTATTTGTTTGCGTAACCATAGTGACGAGATGGTGTGTGTTAGCAGAAAAAAATTTAATATGTTTTTATTACACTGGTCAACACATTTTTTGTCCCTTTAACGAAAGTAGCCAAATCTGACAGAAAATTTCACGCTGATTTCAGATATGTGATTAGTTTTTTTCTATCACGTCAGGTTTTTATGGGTTTTAAGTTTTACTAAAATGTGTATTAATTCATATTTATTCGTGAGTTATAATTGATTTTTTTTATAATATGGCAACACAAGGTTCGAATGTCATTTAAATGTCACAAACATGAAAGAGAACTATGACAACATGAAGCTGCTGCTAACAAAAAATAAATATGCAAAATACGAATCGAAAATATGTGGTGATCTAAAAGTAATAGGGCTCCTACTAGGACTGCAAGCGGGATACACAAAGTATTGTTGTTTTCTGTGCGAGTGGGACAGCAGAGACAGGAAAGACCAAGGACTGGCCTACTAGAAAGCACCTTAAACCTGGCACAAAGAATGTTCAACATGCTCCCTTAGTGAAATCTAAATATATCTTACTTCCACCCTTACACATTATATTGGGTTTGATGAAAATTTTTTTAAAAGGCTTGTCTAAAGATGGAAATGGCATGATTTACTTAAAGCTAAAGTTTCCTAAGATCAGCGACGCAAAAAATAAAGAAGGAATATTTGTGGGACCACAAATAAGGGAGGTCTTGACTGATCCGAATTTTATAACAGTGTTGAGAACAGTCGAGCTAGCCGCTTGTTCATCCTTCAAGAATGTTGTCGAGAGCTTTCTTGGAAATCATAAAAGTGAAGACTATATCAGCATTCTGTCTGAAATGCTCATGGCCTATATAAATATGGGATGTAACATGTCACTAAAAATACACTTCCTTCACTCTCATTTGAATTTTTTCCCCGAAAATATGGGAGATGTCAGTGACGAGCACGGCGAACGATTTCACCAGGACATTGCGGCTATGGAAAAGCGATACCAAGGAAAGTGGAGTCCATCTATGCTAGCAGACTATTGCTGGACCCTGCAGAGAGACTCTCAAGATACTCACAAGCGCAAATCAGGAGCAAAAAAAATTAAATTGAATTAGTTTTGAAATTTTGTTAAGTAAGTACCCGTCATACTATGGAAGAATTATGTAAAATAACATTGTTAAATAATAAAAAAAACCTGACCTATAATTTTTTTTTTGTTTCATTTAGTGTTTATGAATACTAAATACATATAAAAAAATTAGCTATGCTTAAAGGACTGCACTTAAAAAAATAAATGTCGACCAGTGTTATTAGCGTTA
The DNA here is from genome assembly GCF_061612785.1 of Hesperophylax consimilis. Lineage (NCBI taxonomy): Eukaryota > Metazoa > Arthropoda > Insecta > Trichoptera > Limnephilidae > Hesperophylax > Hesperophylax consimilis. The sequence continues at coordinate 1,188,777 of NC_142858.1, forward strand.
GCAGAAAATTGTGTACTTTTGGTGGAAATAATCAGTGATTCAGAAAACCTGTGATACGGCGATAATTATTTTGATTATTTTTTTCCTTTTTTTTTTCTTTCATTTATTCGTAAAATATATTTTAGGTTTTCGACTACTACACTAGATTATTATTATTATTGTTTTATGTTGTTCTCACTTACAGCGGATGGATAAGAATTCTCATGATGTAACTGATGTTACAGAAGATACCATGAAATAATTTGAATCCGATGATTGTTATCCAAATGTCAGCAATCAGCAATTTGGAAGAGCTTATTTTCAAATTGATGGGAGATCAAGATCAGTGAAATATATATATATATATATATATTTAAGCCTTCCGGAAAAAAATCTCTAAATGATAGTGAAAACCTTATCAAAATAGGTTGTGTAGTTTAGAAGAATTGAGCGTATAAACAGACAGACGTGGATGGAGACTTTGTTTCATACTATTTAGAGATAAGTACCAAAATTCTATAAGTTTTTGTGAAAACAATCAGGGATCCTTAAAACTAGTGTTTTGGGGACAGTTATTGCTTTAAGATACTCTTATTCACTGTGGATCGATGAGACTTATTATCATGATAATGACGTTACAGAAGATGTCATGAAGTAGTCTGAAGTCGATGATCATCATTTAAATGTCAGCAAACAGCAATTTGGAAGAGCTTAGTTTCGAAGTGATGTTAATTACCCTAAGGAATTGATTACTTTGAGTGGCTTACATATAATTTGGAAAACGTTATGGAAAGGAAATATATAAATGCCCTGAAGGCGTGGTTCTGTAGAAAAATGCTAATTTATCGATTCAGGGAGAGCTGGCAATTAACCGTCTGCCAACAACGTATCCTAAGATATTTTGAAACTGCGAACTCAAACCTGAAGAAACGCAACACCTGCAAAGTGAAGGCAGGAGAAGCCAAGAACTTTTGCCGACGCGTTGGAGTGATCAAATATCATAGGTGTTCGGGTAACGATCTTCCGCAAACAAGCAACAACTAAGAAGAGAAGAATTTGATATATTAGGTACACATTAGTAAGACTTATGAGAACGGGCATTAGTTGTTACTAATAAACTATCAAAATGGCTGAAGATACTAGCGCAATCAGTGGATATTACATTTTGCGAATTATGAAGCAATTTACAACATTTTTTTTAATATTTGCCTCAGGATCATTGCCTTTCTTATTCCGGTTCTCGGAGCGGAGGTAAACCTGCCTCTCGAATTGTGGGAGAGATAATCAATTCCATTGATGGTCTGGGGCCTAGGAGTCAAACAGATTAATTTGTAGTTAGTCGCATGTCATATGTTCTATTTTCCGTCTAGAATTCGATAGTTTTAAAATATTCCTAGAACTTCTCCATCCAGAGTCGACAGCTTACTAGAAATATCATTAGCCATGTTCGGTGACCAGAACCGAATAGCCAGGTACTTCCCAACCTTCTTCTTCTTCATATTCTTCCCTTCCATACTTCTTTGAGTCTCACATCATACCTCGGTGAGGTTGCTTTTCCCCTGGCTTTGAAAGGAATGTCCTCTAATGTAGGCGTAATGGATTCAATAATAGGGTACGTATGTAATAGTAAATTATTTTTTCTTTTTAATGATTAACTACTATTTATAAGACAAGATTGGTATACATAACACAAAGGAGAAGAAATATTATATGCATTATTTGCCTGAAATACTCATCCATATAAACAAAAAATATCTCCTGAGTAAAAATAAATGCCGCCGACGGGAAATAAACCCACACTCTTCTGATTGCCATTCAGTTACTCTAAACCACTAAGCTACATAGGCTTTTTCCCAATCCTTCAATATGGAGTAGTATTTCATTAAGCAATTGTGGCTTAGTAAATTATTGTACTACAATGAAAGCCCATATTCACCAAGTCGTAAAATTATATTTTTTAATGAGAATCGAAAATATTTGTTTTTGAAAGGCGTGAATCCTGAATGAAATATTGTATAAATACAAATCCTACAGACATTATGTATTGACCGGTCGGTGGCCGAGTTGACATCGCGCTTGGGTCCCACTCAGGCGTAGTGTGGTCAATTCCTCGGCTGGCTAAGTCCTCCATCACAACACAAGCAACATTTTCAGCTTACTGTGGTGGTAGTAGGAGATTTTCAAATATTGTCAGGTTATTCGTAACCCGGGAATGTTTGTCTTTCTTTAAAAAAAATAATAAAAAATATTATACAGGGTTTTCTAATAAGAGGTGTTATTTTGATATTCAATCGTAAAAGATCAATGATTTCGTTGCTTGTGTGGCACCAAGCGCCGTTTTGTTGAAATTAAACGTTGTCCAGATCAATACCATCCAATTCAGGCCATAAAAAATCATTAATCATCTTTTGATAGGGCAATCCATTCACCGTAACTGTTGCTCCAGCCTCATTTTCAAAAAAGTAAGGTCCAATGACTCTGCCGGACCATAAATCGCACCAAACAGTCACACGTTGAGGATAGAGAGGCTTTTTAACAATAACTCTTGGGTTTCCCGAGCCCCAGATGCGACAATTTTGCTTGTTGATGAAGCCACCGAAGCCAAAATGGGCCTCATCACTCAAAATGATTTGCATTTGATTCACTCAAGTGAATTTTAATAATTTCAAGGCGTTGTTGAAGCGTGTATTGTTCCATTTTATTAATTGCGTAGTTTCTACTTGTCAAATGTCAAAAAATAACAGCTTCACAAGTAACATCTACGAAATAGAGAGCTATTCAAAATAACACCTCTTATTGGAAAACCGAGTAATATCCAGTATTTTTATAATGTGTCTATACTAGCTTGCCTAACAACGACTATTGACTTGCCTTTTAATGGAAAATATCAGATGGAACATAACACGTCAACCGGTTTAATTGTTGGCATATGAATCATCTAAATGCAGTAAAGATCGACGATTAATTTCATGCATTCACTTCATTCATTTAAGATATATATGTTTACTTTTTTATAAATCCAGTTAACCCATTGGGTGCATTTTGTACCCGTGTTCTAAAATTAATAATGAAACACCCTTATATTGTAGGAATTCTATTTCTGACGCTACTTAAATTAGAAAGATTATTCATTTTTCATATTTTTAAATATAAGTATGTTAATTGTATATCATTAAGATAGTAGTTATAGGCCTTAGTCGTAAATCACTAGATATAAGTCTCAGATGTATGTCACTAGTTTTAAGTCAGTAGTTCTAGTATTAACTATTTAAGAAATATATTTGTACAGCGCCCTTGAGGTGATTTTTCATGAAGACGACGCCATATAAATTATTATTAATCATGTTTATAATAACTTTAATATTTTAAAAACGATATAAAATCATAAAACCGATTACCTCATGGTTGTCAGTACAGTAGACTTTTTAAAAATGTGGATTAAAAAAAACATTATTAATCTTTTTTCATGGATGGCAAAAGAAATATAAAAGAGCGATAATAATTTCCAAAAGAATGCTCACTGTATGAACTGCGGGCAAGTTCCTATTTTGTCGTATATATATTTTTTAAATATTTGATGCTATTACATTCGAATTTCGGAATCTATGTTTCTTTCTTTAAACAAAAATAAAATCGTGATTAAACGGCCTTAAAATTTTATATTATTTGTAAATATTATACAAAACTATTGCTGTTTGAAATCAACAGGACTGTAACATGAATGTAAGTGCTTGTTATTTCGAAATTCGGACATCAATATCATTTTACAATATAATATGAATAGTTATTTGTTAAAGATAATTTATTCGGTTTCTTTATAGATGTATAGAGACGAACCTAACATGATTCCGTCAAAAGAGGTCCAAAAACAGGCAATTCCTCAGCCCATTCCAACAACTACCACTTTCATATTGTTAGAGGATCCAAGACCATCACAGAAACTGGTATGCTCTCCATCAATAGGAAAAACAATTTTATGTATTGGCATATTCTGTTGTGTTGGTTGGTATGCTACCGTTTTGTTGCGGGCTGCTTAAATAATTTTCTACGTGCATTGTTTACAACACAATAAATAACATCTTTCATTACATTCAATGAATGTTTTCTTTTAAGTTTAGTATTGTTTCAAATTATCCGTAGACAGTAACTCTGGCAAATAAGCAAAATAATGTGTTTTAGTTCGACAAACAATTTTATTCCACAAAAGCTTAAAGTAGGTAAGCCTTTCAACATCAATATGGTATAGTCGTTACTCAGGTAAGTATATTTCTGAAGCGGGAGCATCTTCAACAGTTTCGAGGGCTTCAAGACTTTCTGGCCACAGAATGCTACTACTCCAGGGGTATTCAAGCAGCACCCTGTGGGCCACAAGCAGTTCTGGCAAACTCGGTAACGGTTACGAGTTTGTTGTAGATTATCATGTCACCCGTTGACGAAATGTCACCGCATTTTCGTAGTACGTAGATTTGTTCATTAAAACCCTTAAATGCATACTGTTGTAAAACTGCAACATACCGTTCAAACCACCTTTCTCTTTGGTGTATACTTAATGCATGCCGTTTTAAAATTATCAAGTTCACGGTAATATATTTTATCGAGTGGCATCACCTTTTTTTTTCTTTCGCGAATGTCAAATGTCACTTTTTCTTCAACAAAGTGAAGATTCTCGAAAATTGGTTGGAGGTTAGAATTACAGTTTGGTTTTGCTGTTATTATTTTGATTTTCTTAGGTAAGTAGATACAATAATACAATACTTATATGTAATAACTCGTATTTTTCCGGTACACTTATTAGTTTTGAGATTTTTTTTTAGGTTTTTTTTTTTTTTTTCATACGTAAATTGTTCATATTATTTTTTTATTAAATACATGGTGTTGTAAATTTGCAACAATTTTTTTTAATCAAATATCATTAAAAAATTACAAATAAAATAAATTCTTTATATTTCCTTGCATATGCATGTAAATATCTGCAAAATATTTTTTTTCCAGAAAATTTAATAAATCATGCATTTAAGGGTTAAGTATTTGAAGGTCACCTGGAAATGGAACCGCTACAAATCAAACCAAGCCATACATTCAAACATAATTTTACAGAAAAGCACGTATATACATTAAGGTGGAGCGGTCTAGTATGGAGAATTTTTTTTTTCGTAATATAGAATTCGGCATACGCGGGATGGGTGCTCCGTTATGTACTTATCTTAAATAAAAAAATATTTTTTTATAATTACGACATCGCCATCACTTTGAATTTTTGATAAAAAACACTGAAAACACCAATAATGTTCTCCCGATTCTTAGAAATGTTTATAATTATGTAAAAAAAGAGTGTTTATTTATTACCAATGATATAATTACTTAATTATTTTATGATATAATTATAAAGTAGGACTGTAGGAACAGTTAAACTACTCCCCCACAGCAACGAATCCTTCTACCCCAAACGCGTATCAAACAGAGTGAAGTGTATCGCGTATCATCTTGGCGAAGTTTCCGATCCGCTAGACATTATCTAGTAGATCGGGGTTCCCTCGGACAAGGACTTCTCCTACTTAGGGTACTATTGTTTATTGGGGTTACGTATTGCGCAATGCGCATGCATCTCTTCACTGTTCTTTGTTTATCATGGTGCGCGTCGTTCGAGTTTACAATTTACGTAGTGGGTACTTGTAATTGTGCGCTGCAATAGAATAAATCAATTAATTTTCGAAGTTTGTGTTTATATCGACTGTTCTTTGAAATTCGAACATTATGACAATGTTAAGAAGTGAACTAACTTGTCCTGTATTCGGTTCTGGAAGTGATTTACCTTTGAATGTTTTGCCTACTTGTGAAGATGTATTAAGAAGTGTTTTGTGGGTGCACCATTCTAAAAAACAACAATTTAAAGATACATATGAAGTAATTTCCGTGAAGTTAGAGGATATCTGGAATAGAGCGTCAATTCCCATTATTAACCACAGGAGCTTTACGAGAGGAATTCGTACGTATTATAATAAGTACTATAGTTTAGTAAATAAGTCGTACAAAAGCAGAAAAAATATTACGGCTCATTGTCAAAAACTTCAACATTTCAAATAAAAAACCCCGTTTCTTTTTGATATAGCGACATGCAGATGCACATCTTTTGACTTATGTTTGTGTGAAAAGAAACGAAAAATTCCTATCAAAAAACAAAAATTCCTACTGGATCAGCGAACGGATCGAAAAATGATGATAGGAGGTCTGGACCGAGATGCTACATAAAAAACCATGAATTTATCGACAAGGAAAAAACCAATTAACTGACGCTATTCCTTCTTGTAGTTTAAACTTTAGACTCTCAAAAAAATGTGCTTCGTCTTCAATTCCTCAAGAAATAATGCAAAGTGAAGCACAACCAAATAATTCTCACCATGAGGTGAAAGACTTCCCTGTTGTAGCCAAAACATTAGACAGATATTGTATTTCAGATCGAGCAGGAGCTGCAATTGTTTCCGCTGTATTACAAGATGTCGGCTTAATTTCACAGAACGATACATCTCGCGTTGTGGATCGGAGTAAAATTAGTCGAGCTCGAATGGAGAAAAGAACTGCCCTTACTAGTAAGCCGTTAGTAATCGATTCCAATCAATTTGGTTTATACTTCGACGGCCGGAAGGACAAAACTTTAAGCATGGAGGACAACCGGTGAAAAATAATAACTGAAGAACACGTAAGTTTAGTAAAAGAACCAGGTAGCGAGTACATGGGACACATTTCATTAAAAACCTGAAAATATGAAGTAATACGTAATGGAATTATTTCATTACGGCGGAACTGCAGTTAATACGGGGTATAAAGGAGGTGTTATTCGGCGCCTCAAATCACATCTCAAACGGCCTTTACAGTGGATTGTCTGTCAATTACATGCAAACGAACTCATTTTGCGACATCTCTTTGAAAACATCGACAGAACCACGACTGGACCGCAAAGTTTCACTGGAATTATTGGTAAATCTTTAAATAAGTGTGAACAACTTCTTGTCGTGAAATTTAAAATCATTCAATGTTCATCACCAAGTATAACAAATAAACAGGATTTAAGTACAGATCAGTTCTTGTCACATAAATATTATGTGACTAGTGCAGTTCTTGCCTATTTGGTTATTTTGTCTATGGTATTTTTTTTTTGAAGTTTGGCAATCTTTTTGGGGAAGACAAATAGTTTTTTTGTTTATGGTCACTTCCTCTCGTACAGCCATGGGCTGGCTGCACGCAAATTAGTCACTCACCATGAAGGTGTTTTAATCTAAGTAAATCATGTGAATACAAGTTGTTTTTATCTTTAAAAAGGGAGCGGGGTGTTTTTTCTTAACACGAATAGTTCGTGTAGGTTTTTATTTTTAGTGGAGGTTATGTGAATCCCACTTTTTCGGTGTTGGCAGGTGGCCATTTTTGTGGAATTTGTTTTTTGACTTGAAATTATTAAGAGATTGGTCCTGGTTGTGGCTAGAATATATGCCTGTTCAACCCCGCGTCGCGAAGTCACGACGAGACTGGTTGGACCACGTGCTTCTCGGATGGAGATTCTTGAGACGCTCTTTGGAGGTGTAGCGCCCTCCTCCCCAAAGTGAAGGATGACCTAGGTTCCCTGGATTCGTTATATCGGATAGGACCCCGGTTGATCCGTGGTCCCGTCAAGGGTCCGTTCCCCTCTACCAGAATCAAGTTTTCGTTCGCCATCCCTTGTTTTCCTACGATATTCGGCTACGTTTAGTTAGCATAATGTGTTCAGGAGTCCATCTGGTATGTTTATGTTTTATATTCTTAATGTTACTTTGGTATAACTTTGAACTCCCATGTTTTTTTCTTTTGATGGTTACATTATAAATTTATAAAGTTCATCTTTTTTTTATTTACTGATTTCCTACCTACTTGACAGAAAACTAATCCCATAATCCTGAGCTGTGGTCTCTGCTCTGTCGTATAAATTCCACTACTTTCATCCTGATTATCTCACCATTACATTTGAATTTATCACCATTACACTGTATCTACTGAAAATGTGTAAAACTATTGACTCCGGATTCTGCAATGAAAATTTATCAAAAACTAATCCCGGTAAAATTGTACAATCCAGGTGGCTCACTACAGCGAATCGAATTCTTCGGCTTTTCATTTCTACCCTAAAACCATAAAAAATATGGTAACTTTAACGACATTTATATTAACAGTTTACGCACCTATGTGTCAACATTAAGACCAAACCATTATCTATTTCCGGTGCAAGGCACTTACACAAAACAGTAGTGCTTTCACGGTATTTGCCCAGTGATTAACTCTTAAACCCTACCACTCTGGGAATGTAATTATTCCTACCACGGGGTACTGCAGTACCCCGCGCAAAAAAAATGAATAAAATAAAAGTCTTTGATATTTTTTAAAATATTATTTTTACTATGGCAAAGTAATAAGTAAAGACAATAAAATTTATTAATAAAAACTAATAGACATTTTTGTCGTTACATGAAGGACAGATTTTGTATTGATGGTCAACACAAATATGGCGGCGACAAGTGTTACAGACAGATCGAGATTTTCTGTCCTTTGTGCGCGGACAAAAATATCAGCGACCAGGTTTGAGATTATTAGGGACCGGCCTATGATCTTCACTATGAATATTCAAGACTCCACGTATAGTTTCTCTGATATCCCGGGGTAAACTTTGCTATTGTAATTTTGCTCTCATATGAGGCTTTATGAGTGCCATTGACAAACACTTAAGAAATTCACGCCGCTTGGTTATTTTCTCTTCATCAATGTTAGTTAACAGCTTGAATAAAACCCAAGAGTTGACAATAACGGCATTTAGCAACCCGTAGAAGAGACACATGGGCCACCTTTCGATGTTCCTGGACGTCGAGTATTTCTTACAAAGTTTGTCGAACACATCCACCCCGCATTTGGTTTTACTATAGAAATGTATTATTTCTGGAAGGTACACTTCATCATCCTTTTCAGGGCTGTCATGCATGGTGGACAGCATGATTACAAGTTTCTTCTTAGCTGACTTCAGAGGACAATACGACAAAAGTGTGAGAGGTCCGTCGTAGGCAAACATTGATGTGTATCTCTCTCGATTTTTAGTGTCCAAGAAAACAGGAGGAATTTCTCGTTTATTCTTCTTTACTGTTCCAACTAATGTTATAACTTTTTCCAGTAACTTTTTGGCTGTGGGTATAGACGTGAACCAATTCTCACATGTCAGGTTTCTGTTAATACGTTACCAGGTGGGTGCAACAAAATATTGCGGCGAGGCATTCTTGAGCGAGAAGGCTTAACACCAGTCCACTTTTGTCGATTATTATGACCTTTTCCATACATAACTAATGGAGAATCAACCAAGCGCCTACCGTCTTCATTTATACCAGCCCAGTCATTTTCAGGCACTAAATACTCTTCATCTCCTTCCACACTATCTTGATCACCGTCTTCACGAGGTGCGACTTCAGAATGGTCCCGGAAATCCTCGATAACACCGTCGGGCTCATCTTCTGAATCTTCTCCTAGGTTGAGCTCTTCGTCATCAGATACCAACAAAGCAGCTGCAATTTAACCCTCCCCCCCAAGACTTCGAGTCTGGGATGCCATATTTGAAAACAATACAGACAACTTATTACAATACATACACTTTCATTACATTCATAACACATTATTAGTCCATGAATGTCTCGTTATTGGGCGCAGGCCCTCCCTATCAACACTGTACTCTAACCATTATCACAAAGTAAAGTAAATCATAAATAATGTGTAAACTTACCAGAGAGATGTCGAAAAATACCTTCAGTAATTCAAGTATAACTGGAAGGAATAACTAACAGTATTCCTACCACGGGGTACTGGGGTACCCCGGAACACCTGTGGACGCGAATGCACTTGCCGGGCGGTGACGGCTTCCTGACGTACTTACGCGCCAATTATCGAGAGTAGATTAGCTAGAGCAATTTTTGCAACAGTGCAATATTGTTAAAATTGTTGATATTTTAAACACCAGGGGGGTACTCCAGTACCCCAGGTAGGGTTTAAGAGTTAAAAGATATAGTAATCCAACGTAATGGCTTTTTTGGGCATCACGAAAATATATTGTTAGCCATGTTAAACGACAACCGAAAATACGTAAGAGTATTTTACATACATTTAGTATACACTAACCAAATTTGTAAGTGACGAGACAATTTTTCAAGCCATTATTGATCACACGATCATTGACGATGTCATACTACCAATGACAAAGAATTTTCCTTGCCACACTCAAGCTACAGAGAGATGTGTGAAAATTGTAACAGAAGCCTCAGCCGTTGTTTGTGGACACTTGAGGCGAGATGGATTAATAAAAACAAGGTTAGAGTCACGACACCTTATGCCTATTTTTAACACCAAAATGCAGTACCGTTCATAGTAACTTTTGTAACTTTCAAGTTTTTAAATGCGGTAAATAATATATGTACATTTTGTATTTCCACTATTTGTTCCATTCTTACAATCTACGAATGTATTATCGGTAAAATAAATGGTAAAATACAAATTTTATGTGTGTTTTATTTTGCGTATATGAGCTATAAATACTTAGGTAAAATCGTGAAAATGATAAAATATGAAGCTTTGGCGATGTCCAGAAATTGTGAATATATTATTTTTATTATTTTTGTTGTAATTGTTTATATATAGAGCATCTTTCCTTTTATGCTGATTTCGAAATTCTCAAAAAAAAAAATTCACTCCACCTTAATATACACATTTATATCATTTTATATGTTTATAAAATAGCAAGATGCCATCAGAATGTATAGGAAATGTTAGAAGTTGGAGCTAATAATAATATAACGGGGTATTTGGTAATATATAAATTGGATAATAACAATGAGTTATCGACGGAGCTTGAGTTAATGCCTTTCATTTAGATTGCTCCTTATTTCAGTTTGAATAGCATTTTTCTTCCTGTTTTTAACTACCTACGTTATTGTAGTATTACGTCACTTTCCCATCGTTATCCTGCGAAGCCAGAAGGTTGCGTACCCCTGTACAAGTGGGTTACAATCCATTGAGCGCCTGCCATTCCGAAAAGCGACCTCGGGGGAGAAAGACAAAAAAGGCCCGACCAGTAAGTAATTTAAAATGTACATAAAGGATATATTGATATTATTTGCATTTTCCGCTAGGGGATTTACAGTGGTATTATACTGGACGCATATTGTTATATCTACTTTGTCTTTTTTAGTGTAAAACGAATAGTTTTAGTATGATACAATGAAACAATGTGACTTTGTTTGAACCACTATATGTTTATTTTTTAATAAATGTCGACCGGTTTCTGAACAACCGTTTCTTTTTCAAGGAAAAATAAATACTAACTTAACACTGTAAAACAGAGGCTGAACACAAAACATTACGTGAAGTGGGCTAGTAGTGAAGAGTTTTGAAAAAAAATACACGGATAAATAATATTCTTCATATTAATAATAAAATAAAAAAGTTACATAACCTAGAAGCCTTAGACATAAAGAAATCTCTCAATAATAATGAGTTAATAATCAATTAAAAAATGTTATGTTACAGTCCCATTTTAGAACTTTTTCCTTTCAAGGTACGTTCCAGTTGATTCGTTGAAATCAACAAGGCGGTATTAATCGAACATCAGAAAAAAAACTAGTTTCGTTAATGGTGTAATTGTGTTACGTCCTGCAAAGGTCTATAATCCAAGAACCAAACTAAATCATTAAATCCGAGTTACTGAGCCAGGCAGAGCCATTATTTGGGGCTGTAGTCGACCGTGGTCATCTATCGGATTATCCTTTATCTCATCCCATCTTTCATGTCAATAGTCTATAGGCAAATAAAAAACTGAGTAAAAAACCTCCATGTATTATTATGTTCTAGCGAAGACCCGCGAAAAAGCAGGGATATTAAAGTTGTAAAATGTTTGAAGCCGAATTATCAGAAAATATTTGCACCAAGATCACTTTTCAAAAAGAAACCTTGTCAATTTTCTTTATAATATACAATAATTTCTTGTTTTTTTGATAAATTATAGAGATAACCTGTAATTTATCTTGTTGATGAAGTAGGTATAATAGTAAGGATAGTTTTGAGATTTTCACGGCCAAAAGTACTATCGATATTTATCTTTGAGGTACTGTTGCCGTGTTGCGTTTCCTCCTTCTTTAGCCAAATAAACTACCTTAGTAAATTTGAAAAATCACGAAGTCAATCAAAAATATAAACAAAATTAATTCACATTTCAAATACGTAATTATTGAAAATAAAACATATATTTTTTTTAATAATACATACTTCAATGCTTTCAATGTTTAAAATAAGTCTTATATTCAATTGAGTTCACTGAACGTGATAACTAACATTTCAGACACAAAAAAACGACTGAAAGTTCACAAACAGACAACCGATTAACATTTTACGCACAGACAACCGACTAACATTTCACACACAGACAACCGACTAACATTTAACGCACGTTCAACCGAAATTACGCTGACCAACGCTGAAGAGAAACTGTGACTTATGATTAAATAAATATATTTGAATTTAGGTTTATATTTTTATAAATAAAATTATTATTGGGATGATGTCTTAGGAACGGGACGAGTAATGCAAAAGAAATTTCCAACTAGGAAAAGTAAAAATCGAGCACAAACAGATTAATTACATACTAGGCCTTTCAACTGTAATAGAGTTCTGAAAGATTAGAAAATATATTTAAAATTTAAGAAACCTGCCCACATTAAATTTGAATGCTTTTAATAGTTTATTTGCCAAATTTCCATCTGTAAATAGTATGAAACAGAATCACTATCTGTGTCCGTCTGTTTGTGCGCTTATTTCTCCTAAACTATGCAACGAAGTTTAATAGGGTTTTCACTATCATTTGGAGAATTTTTTCCGGAAGGTTCATATATAGGTATAATAAATGGAAATTAGATTTATTGAAAGTAGAGAAAATTCGAGCAACGCCGGGTTTACGTCAGCTTGTAGATTAATATGAATAAATTATTAGCACGCATGATGATGTGAACAGACTCAAGATAAATAAATAAATATTGGCTACTTGCAGACAAAACTGCACATTCACCGAGCCACTCCTAACTAGTACCTTAAATAATAATATGCTTAAACAATGACGATTGGTGGAAAGAGCAGCAAACACTATTAGAGTCACAATTGATTTCTTACATTTATGTTGCCCTTTTGACTTCTTAATTATCTACTTGATGGTTGGTGCGGGGGACTACTTGAAAGAGCAAAACGGACAAAAAATAACCGTCACGGGACACCTGGTAGATGTGAAATATCGAAATTGATTTTTATTGAAGGAAGTGTAAATGTAAGTAAGCAAGTCTTCATATCTTCGATTAGATCCTTGATTACTTAGATTAGATTCATTATTTATTATGAATAGAAGCAAATATACCGCACAGAGTTTTGGTAGCCGTTGATTTGAAGTAGTTGATTCTGCTACATTTGATTAAAAACTTTTCTGTGGATCAATGAACCATCTTCGATTTACATACAGACACAGGCTGAATAATATATATCAGTTGTGGCTAGCATAGACCTCAATTACGTGAATGCCATAATATAGATAACGCCAACATACTTCTCACAATATTATTTTACCTTATTTAGAAAGGAGTTGGGGGCGTTTTTAAGGAATGAATAACTTTGCATTTATATGCTACTATATTCGTAGCGGAACTATTTCCGGTACGGATAAAAGTCCGCCTCTGGCTCCACAGTTTCCATGTAGCTGATGTAATACGCAGAGACATAAAAAAATATGCAAAGATAATCCAATTGTAAAGGAACCCACGCTCACCTTTTCCTACATGCAAGCAATGGTTATATGGGGGGAGTTTTTTTTATCTGGCACGACTGGGGCGAGGCCAAGCAAACTAGACGGAGTGCGAAAACGAGTTGAAGGTTGTTTTATAATTGAGTTTGTAAGTTACGGGAAAAATAATGCAGAAAAGACGTATGGCGGTGATAATAATATATTATTATAACCACCTCTGTAGGAGAGGGATTAGATTTTTTTAACGTTAATTCCTCACAGATGTGTCATCTTTGGGATACTGTGTGGAGAGTCTTTTTGAAGAGAGAAAAGAGTCAATATATGTAATTAAGAGACAAAGGTTGTAGGGAGGAAACACAGAAGCCGGCAATTTCTTCCACAGCTGAGCTGTTGAACTCTAAAATATCATCTTGACAGAGCGGTAAGATCCCTGACTATAAGCCCAACAGTTTCATTATCTTAAACCAACGATAATATAGTTTCAAAAGATAGAAGTGAAATGTTTGGTGTGTAATTAAGGATAATAATTTCCCTCCATCAAAATTTATTGAACCTGTCAAGTAACAAAATATTCTGCAATCAATTTTGTTGACTTATTTAAATTGATTACATAAAATTTCGACACTGCGTCGACATTTACCCGGGGGTTTTTCCCTCCTCTGGATTCAGTCTAATTTCACGTACTTTCTTTGTCAGTTTCATGCATACGTCATATATCAGTGTTGGTATTATAATTCCATTTAGAACTCACACCTTTATTTTCTTTCGCTTGATCTTATTAGTGGCTATTGCACTCATTCCTTTATTAATTAATTATTTATTTTATTTGCGTTATAAACAATCTTCACACATTCATATTACACAATGTTTTTATGTCATTGACCGATAAAATAACGACATTCAAAATTAACGACTAAAATAAAAATAATACCAAACAATAACAATAAACAGTTCTGACATAGTGCGACTTCAAGAAACAAAGTTTTTTTTAAATTTATATATCCAAGGATTACATTTAAACATGGAATGGGTTTCAATAATAGCAATAAGAGGATTTCATGATGTTCAATTAAAACTGCTAAAAGCAAAAAAGGAAAACGAATGACCGACCGAATGTTGTTTTTTAGGAATGTGAGGTTCGTGTTAGACACATCGATATCTGTGCGTAATTATGAACTTCTTCTTATGAATACATTTTTCCAAATTAGTATTGCTCTTAGAAATATAAAATGTGTCCAGAGATCGAGTAACTCTTTTTGGAATAGTTACAATACTATATCCTTTTTATCACTCACACCTTCCATGTTAATTGAAAAGGATATTTCACTAAATTATAATTTCTATTTTGTAATTTTACATTTTATATCATTAAATTGCGCATTCGGATAGTGGAGTCTGGGTAACGTAACCGCAGTATTCCACATGGAATAATGGTGGCAGTAGAGTTATATCTTATAATCTTGAGTTACAAGCGATCGGGAAAATCTACCAATACCACTGGAATGCAAAACGAAAGATTGTAACATGCGATCATAAATACATTTTTGGAATAACTTAATCATTGATGTCAATATCAGCGACTCTCAGCTGAAAGACAAACTAAGTTAATAGCACTCAGTCGAATTATAATAGATTTAAAAATTAATTTAGTTCATATGGTCGAATTAACTCTGAGTTCAAAGCACTTTCCGGCATTTTCTAGATGCTACTGAATCTCTTCTGGTTCACATCTATCGTTTGAATAGTAAAGTAATAAAGTTTTACTAACTAAGTTTTTCAACTATAAAAATATTCACCCAAGACTTGTAAAATAGTCAATAGATGTCTTTATAGCACATTAAAATAAAAATGGATATATTTATCCAAAAAACTATGTATTGGATTTAAATCGTGTAGAATCTTGCAATCATAGATTTTTTTACATTAACCCCACACAGGAAGCTCGGAGGAAAATAATTTCCCTTAGGGCCTATGTCATATTTTGGTGGGACTTTTTTAAGGAAAGAAAAGAGAGAAAGTTCTGCAAAGGTAAAGGGTATGATAATGGTGGAAAAAGAGGAGAGGAGACAGCACTAGGGCAACTGAGCACATCACATTGAACTAACTCAACCGAGCTCAATTGGGCGAGGCCTAATAGGCCAGTATGATTTCTGAAGGAGTAGACTGATCTTGCACAAGCTATAAAGTGCTATTGTTATCTCTAAATGATGAAATGCAGTGTGAAGTTTTGAAAAAAATATTTGGAAAAATGTGAAAAACTAGGGATGACATTACTTTTCACGTGAAATTATTATTATTATTTATTATATTTGTAATTAAAAACTCGCGTTTCTAACACATATTTTTGACCCTTTTTGTCGTAGCAACCTGCTTTGTATAGCAATGTTATGCAATAATGGGTTTTGAAGAAAGTTACTTAGGTCGAAATCGCATAGCTTTGGCTTGTCGGATGGAAAATTGTTATTTCAAAAGATCAGTAGATGTTGATTTCATTGTTTCTTTTAATTCCGATAGATGCTTTTCGCCATATTTACTTAAATAAAAATTAAAAAAATCATTAAAACGCATTTAATTATCTAGCGTACGTTGCATGGCATGTGAATTATTATTTTATAAATAAGATGTTTGTTTATTTCGTTTGTTGCACTTCACAGCAAACGAAAAACGTTTTGTTAAAAGTTTAAATTATACATGAGGGAAGCGTTGCATGTGGTGTAAACGGTGAGTAAGTATGAGCGTAAGGAGGATATATAATGCAAATGCGAATGGTAGCAGAAGTCGGGGACGCCGCGAGGAAGACATGGCACGATCAAGTGAATCAGATACTCGAGTCGGGCCATGTCAAGAGTCAGAATAATAGAAGAGTATGTATGAATGTGAATGAGGCAAAAAGTGTGTTCCAAGACCGAGTTTTTTGGCGGTCCTTCCTCTCTGCCTACCCCTGTGGGGAAACGGCGTGATGGTTAGTTAGTTTTTTTTTTTAAAATTATAATCATGTTTTAATTAGCGCCATCTATTGCTGTACCGAGATGAATGAGCGTTTCAATTTAAAATTCCCCCTGCACAACAGGGTTCTGTCCTCGAAGTTCGCCACAAAAATTTTGTCGGAAATGTTCGTATTACCACCTCCTCTCCTTTCCTTCTTCCGTGGGTATGAGGGTTGGGTAGGAATCTAGGGATCAGTTTGGTCGTGGGACCAGTTGGAGAGGTCGAAGATCTCCTCGAACCAGCCTCTCCCAATCTGGCATGCCACGAGGCTGGTGGGCAGGCGCATCATGAACACACGTCAACCGATGAACCCGGGCACCCCTGCTAAAACACCAAACCTACGACCTATGGCAGAGATGTTAGTTATCCAATAAATTGTGTCTGGGGCGGCGGTACCCAAACCCACCTCTCAAATTGAAATATGAGATAAAGATAACAGGCAAAAAAAACATGAGTTAAGAAAATGGAGTTAATGTTGGTAGCTCTCAGTCGAAGTCATGATACGGTTAAAAATTAAGTTGATATGATCGAATTAGCTCATTGGTCAGAGTACTTCCCCGGCAAGGAAGATGTCTTGGATTCGATTCCTAGTTGTAACGGAATCTTTTATTTTTTTATTCTTTCTTTTACTCTACGGTCTAGTGTCGTTAAAATTGGCTTAAATTATTAAATAAATATATTTAAATAACCATTCTCACTTGTATAGAATCCAATAACCAAGACTTTCGCGTATTTAAAATGTTCTTATTGGATTGTTGTTTAGCTCGACGTCATATTATTATAATTTAGATAGATATTATTATAATTTCCTCTTAGTCTAAGCGAATACAGTATGTCTCATGATTAATTAATGGCCTGCTCATTAAGAAGCAAGTCGCAAGAACGTGTTCATGAATATTATCTTTTGAAGGCAGAGGAAAAAGTGTAATGTGTATTAGCAAAACTTATCAAAAGCTTTTACATATAACTTGATTGTATTTGTGTAAACGGAGAGTATTGAAAGTTTAAAAACTAGTTTTGAACATGCCAGCTATCCCTTTTTACCCCGAAAATGCCTAAAAATGATAGGTCCTAGCGAATTTTCTCAACTCTGCTTAAATTTATACTCGCGATTCAATTCGATAATTTTATTTTGTTCATTATTCAACTTTCAAACAAAACACAAATTTAAAAATTGATGTTCGGAGGTTGCCACTCAAGAAAACTTATTCCACTCAAGAAAACTTCTGCCACTGAAGAAAACTTCTTCCACTCAAGAAAACTTCTGCCACTAAATAAAACTCCTTACACTCAAGACTGCAACTCAAGAAAACTTCTGCCACTCAAGAAAACTTCTTCCACTCAAGAAAACTCATTCCACTCAAGAAAACTTCTGGCACTGAAGAAAACTTCTTCCACTCAAGAAAACTTCTTCCACTTAAGAAAACTTATTTCACTCAAGAAAACTTCTGCCACTCAACAAAACAATATGGATTGAAAAAATCACATGGTTGTGAAATTAATAATTAGAAAATCTGTAACTTCATAATATTTAACATTTTTCAAAAATGTAAGGGTATACTTATACTATGATGTGTATAAGCATCCTTTCTACTCCTTCACAAAGAATGTTTACAATCTATAAAATGATTTTTATTTTTAAAGTTCACCCTTTAGAATTTGGTTACTTTACTTGGGTATTTAATAAGTCACTTTGATCTCTAATATCAAAGGTCAAATGGCGAACAGGTTCGTTAGCGTTTTGCCAAAGGTCGTAAAGGTCGCAAATTTGATTTTAAATGGTGCTGAAATATTTATTCTACCTACACTTGAAATGGTACCCAAATTAAATCAGCTCGTATTAGATATGAGACCGAGTAATAAACAAGAACAATGATTTTTTTTTTAATTACTGAGTATCCGTCGCTCTAGTTCGTTTTTATCCAACAGACCAAAGCGTAAATCCGGTAGAAATAGCGCTTCGAAGTTTTTTTTACGAAAAACGCATTACCATGAAATAAGCTCAATTCTAAACTTGCTAAAATGATTTAAAGTTATAGAAATTATTATTTTTAAGTGAAATTCGTTCCAAATGTTTAAAATTACGCAGAAAAAACGTTTTTAATTTGGATGTAGGACAAAGTGTTGGATAAACACGCTCGGAATGTTGTTTAATTTTGATGGACTTAAGACAAACTGCGTTTTGAAAACACATTAAAATATTTTTTTTTTTCACTTGTATTGTATAAATTAACGCTTTCTGAGAACAACTGCATACTTAACTAAATTTCGTCCAAAATAGTCTGTTGGACAAAATTGAAATAGAACGACTAATCGTTAAGCTGAACATTTAGCTAATAATATTGTAAAATATCAGTGCATAAATAAATTTTCCAAGGAAAATAATTCTTATTGAAAAAGCTTTATCTCTGGACTGCCCTATAGTAAAAACATAGATAATTGAACGTCGTTCTGCGCAATGAAGAAGTGCAATAAAATTTAAATTGGTACCTTGCTTTCATCGCATTAATGTCTTTAAAGTTTTGGAAATATTCAAATAACTTTTCGTGTTAATTAAATACTTTAACAGGTACTTATTGTATTCTTTGTTGGCGCTATTTAACCATCAACGGAGCTCGGTGTAGATGCTCTATGGATATAAATAGTTTTTGCGCACCTAAATTATGCCTGGGTTCAGTAGGTAATACGGTGTATGCCCCTTTTGTTAACCATAAATAGATTAACATCAATTGTGAACATATTTCTAGGGCATATTCAATTCATTTTTACGGATATATTTTTGGAAAAATAAACAAAGCTAGAAATTAAGGCTCGGATCTCGCAAGCGGTGCTTATGCTTCTTTCCCTGCTAATCCATCAGCCTAATTGAAGGAGGTGACAGATTACCAGATTGCCATAAGTTAAAAGAGATTTCAATCCCATACAGACCTGTCATACCTAAAATGATGAAATGTTACAAGTGTGGGCGTGGCAACGATATGCGCTGTGATCTGCTAACCAGGCTATATTCGAAAAGTATATGACCTTCTCTCCGGAACGCCGTAATTACGCAGCTGTTTTCTGTATAAGTGACAGATATCGTGCAAATAAATGATATTCCGCGGCAGTTCCCACAATTGATCTCACCCCCTCTCCTGAGGAAGATTATAGTGTAGTGTCACCCCAACATATAATACATATACACCACGCCTAAATTAGGCTTGATACAATATTTTTGATAATTTTTAATACATTTTTGTCATGGTACCGAGATCAAGGTTATTCTTTCGATGGTAGCAAGTTTGTCAAGAATAGTCCTGCATTCCATCACCGGCCGGAATTGCGTCGCATTTCCAGCGTCGTTACAGCTGCCAATACCGTCGATGGCAATCCATCACCGCGTAAATCATATATGACCACTTTGCAGGAGAAACAAAAAAACCGGGGATAATTTTACCTAAGCGGAAGGCAATTGAGATGTGTGGTGTTACTTTTTTCGTTGTTTCATTATTCCGGTGTAGGTTGATTACCGCCGTCGAATGGCATTGCAAGATGACGTACGCAGTGATGGATTGTTTATATTTTTATTCCTATATCTGATACATACATTCTTCTATGCGCACGCGCAGGCTAAGACAGCTTTCATCTTCGCTTAAAACATGGTACATTATATTCCTATTGGTTTACTGATTTTCCTCCAATCCCTGCAGACAGACCCCGGCCCCAGCTTTTTCTCTATTTTAGACCCATCTGAAAACCAGTTTTGTTCCTATTTGGAGGGTGAAACTGAATTTGTGTCCCATTTTTACCTTGTGGGGTACATCACTCTAAAGAAAGGTTATTTATTTACAATTTGATTTGAAATGGTGTGAATAAAATACCAGCGAAAAATAATTCACTCGCATGATAAATCTTTACACCAGTCATAGCTCTACCACGGGGCATTTTGAGCCCTTCAAAAAACTTGTAAATTTTTACATTCGCTGCCCACTTACCATTCCGCTGGAAGTGTTAAAACTTAAACGTTAAAACGTTATAGAAGCACGTTATATTTTGATTCAGAACCATCCCGTAATAAATCTCCGCAGTTTTGCCGTTGCTGATTAATTCGCGGAGTAAGCAGGCGGTTCCGGGCAAATTTATATTGCCTATCATGACTTGGCATGATTGGGCGAAGACTTCTGACAAAAGAGACTGTTGAGGGAGAAAATTACGTACATATAGGAAACTGCCATGAAGAAGTACTCACTCGCACACGTGAAGTGATGCTTTTATCACTTTGAAGATTAAGAATACAATATTGGTACCAAAGTGTTACGAGATAATATTTTAACCAAGAACTCTTTTTATAATTAGTTCTAGTAAATATAAATTATTTTGGCAACTGCTAAATCTAACCTTTTGCATAATGTTATTAACGGATGCACATAACGGTCTTAATAAAAAATTATTTGCTACCGTTCAACGGTGTTTTTGTTACACATTGTACAAAGACTATACACTTTTTATTACTAAAAAAATGTCTCGCAGCATTGCATTTTTAAGACTTATGCGCGTCATGCACGTCAGTTTTCCCGCAAATTACGGTGTTTAGAATCATGCTTTTAAAAGAAATTTCCATTCTAATGATTAATTCACTATTATGTTTGTATAATTCAATATATTTTCTGGTATTTATGGTATTTTTCATAAGTTTTAGTACATTAATAATGTCATATTGTGAATAAAATAGTTTCATATTGTCGAAAAAACCTTTTAATTTCGTAGTTAATATTTTAAATCACTCGATGAAAGTGATGTTTTTTACTAACATAAACGCTTTATGCATGTGTAGGTGAATGCAAAGTTTAAAAAAATCGATATTTTTGTTATTCTCTTGAAGTATTATTACAATTTTTAATCATTTTTTTATTGTGTGAACGAGATTAAAAGGGAAGCGACCGTTTTCTTGTAAAATTGTTAAATAAATGGACATTAATCTTTAAATCTCTTATTTTTATGATGTTTTGATTGAGCCTTTTTTTCGTGTTCAAAATTAAAATATTACAATTTTTAAACATTACTATCCTTATTAAAGAAAACCAAATCACATTCATTAAACGGTGTTTTTGTAACACATTGTATAAAGACTGTAAAAGTTTATATTCGAGTAGGTACTAAGAAAAAATATTTTTAACTGTGCTCCGAAAGAACTGGCAACGTTGGACTTTCCATTTTCGTTGAATTTTGGACACATTATTCTATAATTGACTATTACCGCGTGAATTTAATGAGAATTCTATGAGAGTGGTTTTTTTTTAAGAACTTCAATGTTATATGTAAGTGTAGGTAAATATAAATCACAAAAATCAACGTACGTATTACGCTAACAATGAGTTCACGATCTCAATTTTGTTATTATTCCCTCAGCCGGTTCGGGCATGACAGGTTCGCATACGTACATTTGTAGGGCAGTAGTTACCGTGGAATGCGCACCTACATTAAAGTAATCCGGAGCCACTCGCAAATATCAACATATGAATCTGATTTTCCCAACTTTCCTATGTTTAATTCATCAAGTTAAAAGCCTCCGGCAAAAGGCCTGTAAATTCAAGCGAGCCACTCGTATATCACGGGAGTGCGGCGTAAATGTTTCGGGACTTGAGATTAACTGGAAGAGTTTAAAGTGAAAACATTACTAAGCGAAAATCACAATTTACTTATCCGTATGGGGCTGGCGCATCTGCTTCGTGGAGAACCTACCGTATAGTTTTGTTGGCCCGAAGAATCCTTCCCGAATCTCTTGATTATGATTTTAAGAGCTTTCTTGCTTTGTTTTATTATTGCAATAAACCATTTTGGAAATGTTTATGTAGTAAGATAACATATTATTTTCACCCGGAAGTTTGTGTTTTCAAACTTTCAACAGATTTTGGGTACTGTGAAAGGTTCAAGAAAAGTAGAAGAAGAACTTAATCTACAACACCACATCCTTGGGAGGCGGTGGGATATTAGAGGTCATTTGTCAAAACTCGATGGATTCCAAGAAGATGTCTTAAGTTGATAAAGGTTAATTCGTACACAATTCATTTATTGTTCGACGTAGCTTATTTAAAATCCAAAGATCCGGATATTATACAACCTTTGTATTCATCCTTTTTCTTAACGCTTTCTTCTGACAAACAAAAATTAATATTATCGCTAGCTTCATACATCATACTTTTACAACAAAGAATACATGAGCATGTAACCGTTATCATTTATATTAAAGATTCATTTGAAAATAAGACTATTTGACAGGAAACTAAAAATCATAACCAAGTGGAAGCAGCCTAGAGGTAGACCAAGAATGCGGAGGAATGGAAATTGAAAATTAAGGACCAGAACCGAACGAAATTTTTTTGTTTAGACTTCAGGTTTTCATTCAATCCAATTACAACATTTGATGAATTCCAAATAAATATAAAATAAAACAATTGGTACAATGAGTATTGTTTATTAACAATATTAAATCACAAGATTCTTTTGTCGTACATTCATAATGTGTGTGTTATTACATAAATAATAATAAAAATTTAAAATTACGACCTGATTGTCATTATAATTCCATATTACACAATATCGGTTTATTAGCTGAAAAATACACATTGGTGTTAACAACAGCATATAACAAACTTTGTGATAGAAATGAGTAGTTTTTATACCATTATGCCTTGATAATATGAACTCGTATTGGATGAAGATTTTGAGAGGATTCAAAAATGATATATATAAGTAGAAAAGTTTTTTAATGATGAAAGTATTCCTCATAATATAATAAATTTATTTGCATAATATAATAAATTTATTTGCATAATATTTACAATTAGTACTTAGCTGATATACATTACTTTACAGCATCGGATAATTAATTTAACTCAAAATTATATTTTTTTAAAGTGCATTATTTTTAAAACATTTGTTTTTAAAAAATTTCACATCCAAATATTAAAAATATTACTTCCCTTACACCGATAAATAATTAAATTTAAAAAAAAATTGTTTCAATGGCCACATTTATTTAATCATATTTACACTTCTTCAATTTATTTACAAACCAAAATAAAATTTTATTTATATCTAACATCGCTTATGTAAATAACATTCAGATTCTTTCAAAATGTGAAATAATGAAATATATATTTTATCGAAAGGGAGGAGATTCAAGTAGATGACCACTTTTTTGTCATTTGGAAATGATCACAAGAAAGTTATGAAGTTATTTAATAACATCTTTATTATTTGACAAAAACACTCAGATTGACAATTGAAAAGGGTTATATTATTTTATCATTTTTCCTTTAGGATCACATAATACCGTTTAAGCACTGCCAAAATCACGAATGTGAAAAATACTATTTGAAAAACTCAGCTTATAAAATTTGGGCGTTCCTGCAGAGTTCGGTTAAAAATTCAATTTCCCAAAAACCGGAGATAACAATATCTGTGCTCCAAGCCAACAGTATATTTATGGAAAACAAACACACAGCGAATGTAACTTTGGCAACACTGTAACGATATCATGTTATATTTATTTATACGTAACATGTTAATGTTATGATGTATTGACGTTTAATTGACCGGTGTGAATTGTTCCATGTGGAATGCGTTACTGGTGCAATCCCCATTGTCTTGGGGTGAATCGGGGTGCTCCTCTGGCCCCACTCCTTGGGTCCTCAAATCATCACGGATCTTAAACAAACATATTAAATATTATAAGGTTTACAATTGACTGATTGGAACAATATGGATCCCGACCTTCAGGTTCCCACCTTATTTATCATATACTCGGTCTCTACAATACTCGATAGCTAAACGCCATCTATCGGTAACCTAATAGACTAATATACAGTGCCATCTATGTGTGAGCTTTTACAGTTATACAAGGTGTTCGGGGGTAAAGTGCGCTAACTTCGGGAGGTGATTCTACATGGTGGTAGAAGTAAAAAAGATAATCAACTTTAGTCGAAATTAATGTTTATTTTCCCATACAAATAAAAATTTATTTCCATCCAAACAATTGAACTTTTTTTACCTAAAAAACTTTGGAATTTCGGGAGAATTATTTTTCTTTTGCTTACACTATCATGTAGAAAATTTCCCCCCGAGGAAAGCTCACTTTACCCTAGGGCACCCTGTATAACGATATTACTCATCAGAAATCCTAAAAATGTTAATTATGTTATACTGTTAATTATTAATTAGTATTCAGTTTTGGCGTTGTGATCTTAGCAGTAATTTTAATGGAACCACCGAAGATATAAAATAATAGAAGTCTATTGTGGGCGTGTGTGTGTTTTCGAAGTTAGGTCAAGAGTCGACAGACGTTTATAAAATCTTCATTAACACCATTATTAAGAAGTGCTGAAATTTATCAAACGTTTTCACATTAGAGTAGGTCAAAAATTTACCTTGAACAGAAAATAAAACAAAAACAGTTCATGTGAATAATGTAAGAGTCCAACCGTATGGAGTCAGTGAAACTATAGCATCCCCAATTGGGGTATGCAGTGATGCTGAAGGTAGTGGGCGGGGAAGGATATGGGGAAGAGGAAGATGGGGAAGTACCTGGCTATTCAAATATGGTCACCAAATACGGAAAAAAGCAACTACAAGCAACGCTCCAATTCTAGATACTGAGAGCATCTTCCGCTTTGGAACGTTCCGCAAATATGCTCTATGTTCTTTTTAATTAATAAAATTTACCTATTTGTCCCGTGGACATCTGGAATGCTTACCCTTCGAAAACTGAGGCCATTAAATGACCTGTATGGGGCGTAGAAGTTCAAAGGTCTATGTATATTAGCGACACCTGTTTTCGTTTGTATCTACGGATTATCTGTTTGATACATGAAACGTATGATTTTTGATAGAAAATTTATTAAAATACGTAAGTACCCAATCTGACACAAGTAAGATTTTTTGCATATAGGCTATCTTATTAATTCTGTTGAAGACACTTAACTCGCCTTTCATCTTTATTTCTTAGAAAAATAATAATTAACTTTCCGATATGCCCATGTTTTAAGATACCTATAGAAATTGACTCCATTTTATAATCTGCCTCATCAACAATAACTTTGTTCAGTAAACAGAAATCTTCGTATTAATTTTGTTAAATTATCGAACATTAATGGAAATGATGTGAAATTATCGGTTTTCCAAGAAAAAATACTTAAATTCGAAATATTTTAGTATCCGTTTCAATACCGATCGGAAAAAAATTAATGCTTCAAGCTACACCTATAAACATAAATGTTAACTTTAATAACAATCATATCGAACCTTCTCAAACTTGTTCCCTGCTGGGAATACAACTAGATGCAAATATAAACTGTAAAGAACATGTATCTAAAGTTGTAGCAAAATCAGTACCTTTTCTTTTGCACCCTTAAAAATATCTTAAACAATCAGTAATCACCCCATACTAAGGATACGTATACTTAATGATAAAAATTTTGGGGAAATTCAGTAAACGCCAAAGATGTTTTTACCATCCAAAAGAGGTGCCTACGAAAAATTACAAACTCTGATCACAGAAATTCATGTAGACCAATTTTTTAAAATCTCAAACTTCTGACAGTGACGGACATATATATAATGGAGTTATGCCTGTTAGTTCGATCATCTCCAGAAAAGTTCCCACAAAAAAACTCAACACATAAAAACGCTACAAGATTCACAAAAAACTTATTAATGTAAACAAAACTATATTTCAAAAAGGACCATACTACATGGCCATTAAAGTATATAACAACCTTCCACGTAGCATCGAACAAATAACCGACAAACTTAAATTTAAATCATCACTAAAAACATGTATTTTAAAAAAATGTCACTGTTCCTTAAATAATGAATACCTCACATAAATTAAATACCTCTGTTTTTTTTATTTTTTATTTACATACATTTGTTAACATGTAATTGTTGTGTTATGTAATATAATGTATATTTGTTGGGTTTACTGGGAGAAATAGGACGTAACCTATATACCCTTTGTACTCTTTTTGTGCAATAAATATTTTTTTTGAATTTGAATTTTTTTGTATTGAGTTGTGTTTGATTTAAATTATCTTCAACAGAGTTACGTATTATTCTGCAAAAGAGCTAAACCATAACAAAATTTTCAAAGATACTCCCTTGGGTCGGACAGTGAGGATGGGTTGTTTCAGGAAATTTGAACAATTCTTCAAATTTCAACGTTCATTTTCGGGTTGTGTGAAAGTATTACTCGTGTTCTTTTAATATATCATTATAGGCTAGTTGCTTGATAGATCTTGAAAAAATCTTTGACAGAACTTGAAAATTGACTTCAAAATTTGAAGAATTGTTAAAATTCTCTGAAACAACCCATCTTTAGAGTCGAGGTTACCAAAACATACATACGTTGTAAAATTTTGGGTATTGTTCCGAACATTATATACATTTATCTCTTCACACAGTGATATCCTTTCAAAACCAAAAATTTTCCATTCCTAACTCGAATAACAAGTAAAAACACACGATGTCTTCAAGCAATGCATTTGTGTGAGTTCTGTGTTCGCATCAACTCTCGCTGTGGTATGTACTCATAGAAAATAGCTAGAATGTTAGTGGTTGAATTTCATCGAATGTGAAAGTTCTGCTTCCCGCCCGAAATTGGATTATGAAATTGTGAACAATTCCGCTCAATACAACTGCTCCGTTGTTTCTAAAAGTTATGAAAGAAGATTTACATTTTTTCCCGTAAATATATACCTCCACCCGCACGTGAGAAGTTTATGAAAAGGGTCTATACTTTATGGTAAGGAACATAAGTCAAGGAAGTCCGAGACAACAAATTACTGACTTACGGACTTATGTAGGTACTAAAGTCGTAATAATCAACAGACGTGCTCTTTTAGAAAATGTGCATAACTGATAGATTCCATGATATATCATAATATTATTTACGTTATCTGGTAAGAAAAGAGTGCCTCGTCTATTTCCCATTTCGTAAATAATAAGAAAAAAAATCGGTTTGAATTAGGAAAGTCAAAAACTTGTTTCTATTCGATCATCAAATAATAAGAAATAAATTATGGCACAAAAATAACAAAAAAATATTTAATTGCTCTGTAAAAAAACTAATCTCCAATATAAAATTGCAAGCATGATTTTTTTTTAAATAATTTCGCTGCAAATCTGAAGAAAAACGATTGAATCGCAGGAATTGAAGTGTATGAAGTAATTTTATCTCGATAATCAAAATTTTGATTTGAAAAGCACAATTCAAAATGAAAACAGATTCGGATTGTGATTAGTAAAAATTTTATCTGAATTGGTTTCATTTCTGACACTTCTGAAGGTTTCGAAACATCATCTACCCGTTTCATCTACCTGCTTCATTTATCTGCTTCATCTACCCCTCTCCAATTCACTTCCGCTTCAGAACATTACCTGATTGGGGGTTCCCAAGTCTCTCTCGTTGCTAGGACTCTTGAATGGAGTAATAATGTTTCTAATTCCCAGTGGCAATGTAGATATTAGAACCCCGTAATATTTCAAATGGAGGATGTTGGTAACGTTATGTACATCAAAGGAATTTTTTTGGTGATTATTATAAAAAACGAGGGTGTAAACTATGTTTTTAAGTTAAATAATAATAATAATTGTGAATAAATGAACAAAAATGATAGTTTCGTTTGTGACGAACAAACCTATTTGACCAAATACGTAATATTTAATTAAACAAACCCCAAAACAGTTGGTGAATAAATTTAAATAAAATCATGGTTAAAAACAAGATGTTAGTTTCATTTATTAATATATAACATTTGACGACCTTAGTGGCTTAGTTAACAGGTGAGAAAACAATTATTTTACTATGGGCATAAACCGCTTACTTTTGATTGCATCAGGTTTCAGAGAATGATACTTTCAGTGTTAAATACGTTGCTTGAGGTTGCGTTAGCTTTGATTAGCGACCATATCAAAACAGCCAGGTATGCAAAACTATACATAATATACACCCTATATGTTTGCAATCTCATTGCGCGAGATTTTATGGGACTCCGTAAAACACTACTTTTGCAGATAAATAACACCGTTACACTTAAAATGTGGAGTATTTTTTCCTACATATATGTAAGTATCATAACATCACACTTACAAGACATCAAATAATTACAAAGAAACATAAGGTGATTAATAGTATACAAAATATTTTAACATTAGTAGTAGTGGGCATTGGAATATTATTTTCATAGAAAACCAGGTTCATTCATTATTTTATTTTAACAGAATCAGATCGTACTTGTGCAAATGTGGTTAATAATTTTTTGTATTTCTTTGGCATTCACTATGTAACAATTTCTAGACATTTTTTGTTTTTAATGAGTTTTTATTATTCACAATGTACATTTGTTACATATAAATTTTTTTATAAAATTAGCGACCGAGTTTTAAAATAGCTAGTTAATGACACGGACGTGTCGAAACCGGTCGCTAATTTTATAAAAAAATTTATACGTAACAAATGTACATTGTGAATAATAAAAACTCATTAAAAACAAAAAAAAGTGGTTAATAATCTTAATTAAGGAAACAGTGTAAGAATAAAGATCTCATTAGATTGTTTAGTAATAGTAATGTCGAACTTTAGAATAATCACATACCTTTTCAACCTTCTGCATAACCCTAAGTATGTTTAAGCCGGCGAGGTTCTTTAGCTCCTGCACGCTCCACTGGCCGCTCCTCAGCAGTTCCGCGAACAGCTCGGGGTACTTGGACACGTCCTCCAGCCCGCGGGGCACCCTGGGGACATGGTATAACGGAGGGAATGAAAGCACTGAGCTATTGATTCAGGAACGATATTGGTTGTAGAGTGTATGTATATACTACAACCAATAGACTGACTACTCGGATATTGTATAAGTCTTGTAATTAGTATTTGAGTGAACTATCTTATTTGCTCGATGCAAAATAATAATTTGTGAATATTGGGGGAATCTTGGGAGTACGGAATAAGGCAGGTAATCCGGAGACGATATTGGTTGTGGATTGTGCATAGTCTGTATTTAAAATTGAAATATTTTTATGGTTATTCCAATACAGTTCCTACCTAAATTGTCTTTTCCTTTATTTTCCTTTGTCGCCCCTTCGTAATAAATGTAGATTACATTGAATAAGTGTTATTTTCGAGAGTGATCAAGGGACCATTCATACTGTGAAATAATAACTATTTGACATTCAAAAACCATTCATATGGTGAAAAAACATTAGATGTACATCTATAGACTATAGTGCCCATATCAAGACCAACATCAGAACTACTAATTGAAGCCACAACTTTGAAAAGGTAAAGACCTCCTTCCCATTTCTATTTGTTACTTGTGATAAACGAGATTGTTCATTCTTATTTTCTCGTTAAAAATTACAGTCCATCGAGTCTTGTTTACTATGTTACCTTTAAAGAAGACAAAGACGTTGTTGCATTGTATTTTTGCAGCTCTCATTGGCTTGATACATAATAATATTTTATTCATGAATACTCTGGGCACCTTGTAAATACGGAATAACGCAGGTAAGGTATGCAATTGGTTAAGAAACGATATTTATAGCAGAATGTAGTCTACTTCCTCGATATTATATGAGACTTATGTATTACACTTTTTAGTGAATATATATTGAGTTGGGAGTAAAAAATATCTCTCAATAGCTCACATTGGCTAGATGAAAAGTTGCTGCAGAATGCTTTTAGGATTCGGAGGTAAGGTTGACGTTATCAGATAAAGTTGACGATATGATTTAAGATTTTCACGGCCAAAAGTATTTTTGTTATTTGTTTTTGGGGTATTATGCCGTGTTGCGCTAACTCCTTCTTTAGCCATCGTTTCGGACAGCATTGCAGTGTCCATCATCAGGGCAGATGATGGCAGACACTGCAATGCTGTCCGAAACGTTGGCTAAAGAAGGAGTTAGCGCAACACGGCATAATACCCCAAAAACAAATAACAAACAAAAAAAAAAAAAAAAAAAAAAAAAGTTGACGATGTCATATACGATATTGATTGGGAAATGTCCATAATCTACTCAAAAATTTTAGTATGAATTTTTTTAAATAAAAAAAAAAAACATTGTCGTTTTGTATTTGTTTTTCTTTTATATAAAATGGTTTTTAAAGAAAAACCAAAAACAATATGCATATATATATTTAGATGAGAGTGAAAATTGGCGCATTGCATTTTAAAGTAAGTAACTCTCATAGGGTAGAATAAATTGTCCGTGATGCTTTTGAATACATTATAGTAAATTAACTCTATTTAGATATTTATAAAAAAATCAACAAATCAAAAACCTTGGAAAAAAGGTTTCAAAAGCCGTTCGAATCCGATCGCAGCGCCTTTGTGAATAAGTTCAAATCACGCCATTTCACGTGTTTCCAACATGTATTTAGTAATCTTGCACTCTTATATCCGTACATCCAAACAAAATATTATTGAAATCAAATAGTTACCTATTTACACCGTCATAGTCACCCCCCAAGCCAATGTGTTCAGCTCCAATCATTCTTTTGATATAGTGGATGTGTTCTGAAACAATAAGAAATATGTTTGTAATATTGTAACCTGTAATATTTTTAACATTGTCGATTTTTATAAAATGGAACAAATAAACAACTGTTTTTTTAGCGTAACCAATATTTTCTAATAAATTGTTTCCAAATCATTTTGAGAGTAGGAAATAAAGATTCCGGGAAAATATGCTAGCCATTATTTTCGCAATAAAACCTTGAAGAAATATTTTCACAGGCGGGCGGCCCTATTAAATTCAATCTCAATTCCTTTTTACCGAAATATTTTTTCTTAAATCTCTTGTTTTCTTCGCCGTAAGATTGATGGCTCAAAAGTTGAAAAGTTTTTGCTATTATCTTCACTTTCTAACGTTGAAACTTCGAGTAACTCATAAGTAAGACCGTGTAAAAAATTATAACTCCTGATACATCTATCATCCAATGTTTTGGCAAGCAATCTAAATGTCAAAAATTGGTAGAATGAAAGTATTGGGTTTATGCATAAGTTCCATAGACATATGAATATTAGTAGACCTGCCCTAAGTGATTAAAAGCGTATTATCCCCACTCCCCATACCGGTTCCATTGGAGCCGGCTGGGCTCGCGTATGGCCTCAAGTGAAATTTGAAAACGTGACGTCATCATTCTTGTGCGAACTATGGTCGAGGCATCATCGGTTCATTTTACGAAATAACACGGCAAAATGTTGACTTGTGATATGAAAACTTGTAAAAATAGATGTGAAAAAGAGAATAAACCCAATTGTCGTATTACATTCCATAAGTAAGCATTATTTTACTTTATTTTAAGCTTATTCACACCGTATTATATGGATCAGTTTTAGAAACATATACTATCACATCACAATGTAGCGATTCTCAAGTGTGCTCATCGTTGTTTACTGGGGTAAGTAAATTATGAAACATTTGTAAAAGTGTCTTAACTAAATACTCTGAAACTAACTACGACTCTGCAAACAGAAGAAATTTACTTTGCCAAATTTGGACTTCGCAAATTAGTTCATAACGTGGCGAGTAATTTGCGCTCCCACGTAAAAATGTCTATTCATTCAAAAGCAGATTTTACTTTTAAGAACTAAATGGTGATATTATAATGCGAGATGCCTATTTACTGTCAGATTGATTTATTGACGAATCACAGTCAGCTTAACCCCCTTCGTTCTTCAACAGTTGATTTTACCCCTCGCCATTATCTTCTCGTCTATTAATTCCTATGTCTGTGATAAGTTCTTAGTTTTCTCTTAAAATAAAAATAAAGAAAACTTAATTATTCTTAATAAAAATACTTTTCCTCTTCAATAATATCGCCACGAAGCCGCGAAAAAAATGTTTTGGCAGACTGCAAGTTTAACATATAAATTAAATATTCGTTTGTTAAAAATCTGAAAACTCCAAAAGTTCTTCACCGATTGATTTTACATATTGACACAACCTTGCATTCGAATACGCATGTGTTTTTATATACCTCTATTATATAGATGTCACATGTGGTAAATAATTGCTTTTAAAAATAAAAAAGCGCCTTCTGTTAGACGCAAGCAACACGAACAAATATAAATACCTAACACTGAGACCGAAAACTGAGCCAAAAAATCGCGTGGCGGGGTCCAGATAGTTTTATTATAATAAAGTGCAATCATTTGATAGTTTTACTTATGTTATTAAATTAAACCAAAACAATGTTTTGTTTTAACCGTTGATGTATTTGGTCAATGGTTTTAATCGCTTACTTTACTTACTTATTAGTTTCACTTCAGTCGAGCTTAAAGGGGTTATATTATTAACACTAACAAACATACCCAAGAAAAAGTAACAGTGTGACAGAGAAAGATTTGAAAGGTATATATATTAAAGAGAGTTATAACATATAAAATGAAAGAGACAAAACACCAAAAGAGCATGGGACTAATTGTAGAAATTGAGGATTTAACAAGAAACGTACCTAATAAATCTGTCCAGAAGTCCTATAAAGTGACTGTTTCATTATATATTATACTATGCGTCAACTCATTATATAAAAAAACATAGTATATTTATGCAAAATGCGCATTTTTTAAGCTCTTAGCAACATTTTTTCTAAATGCACATTTTTTTAAAGCAACTCGCGAGCTTTTTTCCCGCATCAAAGGAGTTTTATTATTTCTATAAAAGTAATTTTCCCTTCTCGGTGAAATAAACTTTGATAAACCTGCCAAGGCAATACAATTTTACACACTACAACACAGATAAATAATACTACCACGCAGGTTCCCCGGGGTAGACCGGGAGGAATGGCAATACATTTTTTGGTACCGATGTGCCATCTTTATTCCCTGCGCATGAATGGAGCTGATTCACTCTCACAGCCATTGGCTCCTGACGTCAGAATCATTGAGAATAAAACTTATGTTCCGCATTGTTCTTCTGGCAAGCTGTCAGTGGCGTATGGTAACATTTTTTCAAAAGTAAAAGCTTACCCTTTTCCCGGATAACAAAGTTTGTTCGAAATAATCAGTGACAGTTTGTTTTTCTTACTTTCAAACTGAATATGTAAAAAATGTTTTATTCTGATTAAAGTACACCGAGAGCAGTAGTTATTTTTCATGCTTAAGTACGCTAAGAGGAGTAGTTTTATAGTGTTATTCTGACTGAAGTACACCGAGATGAAAAGTTTTATTTCATGCTTAAGTAGAAGTACACTAAGAGCAGTAATATTATTGTGTTATTCTGATTGAAGTACACCGAGAGGAGTAATTTTATTGTGTTATTTTGATTGAAGTGCACTGAGAGGAGTAGTTTTATTTCATGTTTAAGTACGCGAAAGGGAGTAGTTTTATTGTGTTATTCTGATTGAAGTGCACCGAGAGGAGTAGTTTTATTTCATGTTTAAGTACGCGAAAGGGAGTAGTTTTATTGTGTTATTCTGATTGAAGTGCACCGAGAG
Organism: Hesperophylax consimilis; assembly: GCF_061612785.1. Classification (NCBI taxonomy): domain Eukaryota; kingdom Metazoa; phylum Arthropoda; class Insecta; order Trichoptera; family Limnephilidae; genus Hesperophylax; species Hesperophylax consimilis. The sequence goes on from NC_142858.1 coordinate 1,223,048, forward strand.
GAGTAGTTTTATTTCATGTTTAAGTACGCGAAAGGGAGTAGTTTTATTGTGTTTTTCTGATTGAAGTGCACCGAGAGGAGTAGTTATGTTGTGTTATTCTGATTGAAGTACGCCGAAAGGAGTAGTTTCATTGTGTTATTCTGATTAAAGTACACCGAGATGAATAGTTTTATTTCATGTTTTAGTTTTTTAACAAAAATAAAAACGGTATATTTTTATTTAAGTCAGTACATCACAGTATCATTATAGTAATGGTACATACATATTTAAGTAAGTAAGTAATTAATATATATATATATTTTTTTTAAAGGAAACACAATTTTTTCAAGGTATAATACATATAATTCTCCTGTGTACCTACACTGTGTACTCATGATTTTATTTTAAATACCCAGAAGTATTTATCAACCATTTAGTACATCTTTTTATATATGTGATTAAATTTTAAATTAAATTTATTCCCAAATTGATAGATTACAATGAAAATTATTATAAAAATACGAAAGAATCAATACAATTTGTTGTATTACCTACTATTATGCCTTAAACTACATCTATTTATAGATATTTTTTTCTTGATTGAAAGAATTAAATGCAATGTTGGAAATTGAAATTAATCCACTTTCCGACATCAGATGAAACTCGACAGATAGATAGACACATGAAAATGCATTCTGTTGATATCATTTGGTGGCACGTACGCACAACAACACACGCGCACACACACGATTTTTTTTCTTTTTTTACGGGTTAATTTTTTATGCATATAAATAAAGAACAAAATTAAAAAATATATCCTGGGACTATGCGTTTATCTTGAAAAATATAAAATATATATTTTTTTAAAGAATATTATAAACTTTAGGCCACTTGCAAGAGACTTGAATGATTTTCAATTGCGCCGATTTTTGTAGTACATGTGGGTCCATATAGACAAATTTTTATCAACTTGAAATATTTAATTTCAATCAAGTTTTTTTTATGCGTTCTACTGTACAATGTTTGTCCTTTAAGTAATTTTGCGTAGCTACCCTTTCTTGTACCGTCATTTTCACACTGCCTTTCAGTTTTGATAATTAGAACGGATGATAAAAGTGTAAAACAATATACAACATTTATGATTTGAAAGGGCGTATATATGTGTAACGTGCGGACAATTGGTATTCATAAAAAAATGATGATCACCAAAAGAAAGGGCAGTAAGCGCAATATGATAAATTACAAGAACCTCATAATTAATCTTTAATTATTAACTTACCTCCCTTGATAAAAGTCATCAATCATAACATTAATGTTGGTACTTGATGTTATTATGAAAACTGTAGTTGATAAGTTGATTATATACAACTGTGTGTTCTGATATATATATATATTAGTGTATGTTTAATAACCTCTGCGTATTAGGTACTGTTGGCTTAAATGAATGCTCTAAATTTTCTAATAAATAAATTAGTATTTGCTTTAGCATTGTAACGTCTTCTATTACACGTAAATGAACTGTAAATCAAATCCACAATAAAAATACGACAGTGTAAAGCTCATTCAATTGGTTTTGAAAAATCACGGGAAAAGTGGAATGAAGGAACAGCCTACCTTGAATTCCCAAGAATCCCGGTAATAGGGCTCTCGACGAACTTGCACTGTTCACAGGGTGAAATTTCCTTCGAAACGAGATAATCTTTAATATGATTTTGATATTTGCAAACCGAGCACAAAGCATGAGAATAATACGACGAGGAAACTACGATTTCACCTTCTTGCTACATGACACGACATCGAATGTTTTACTTGCGACAATTTATAATGCAACAAACTATCCTCTTCTTTCCAAGTGTGGGTAAGGCTGTTTTTAAGGAATGAAATGGATAGTATATGATGGGAAAATTTGTAGGTATTATCCAAAACTGTTTCAATACTAAACAAGCATTCTCATTTACATGTCATTTTTACAGAAGTTGACAGTCTATTAAGACGATGTATCTTCGCTAAATGAACACATGCGTGTTTCTTGTTATTAATGCTTTGACTGAAGTTCAGCAAATTCGAGAACAATGTTATAGCTTAGTTGGGTACAAATAAATTAGTCACCATTAGTTTATACCTAACTTTGCCCAAGATTCAACATTTAATCAAAGAAATATTATAAAAATATGGAATTAACTTAACATTCACGATGTCATGTCTTTATTACTGTAAAAGAGTGGGTCGTGGATCCAGTCACTCGCCTTTTAAGGGGTTAATCTGAGTTAATCATGTGAATAGAAGTTATTATTTTCTTTCAAATGAGGCGCGGGGTGTTTATCCTTTCACGAATAGTTCGTGTTGGTTATTATTTCTAGTGGGGATTATGGAATCCCGCTTTTCATCCAGTGTTGGCCGTTGGTCATATTTGTAATACTCGTGTTTCGGATCTGAAACCGTAAATGGATCGGTCCTAGCTGTGGCTAGTAGTTGATGGCTGAGTATCCCCGCGTCGCGAAGGAACGGATTGCTGTTCCCGAAGTCTGTAAGACGAGTCTGGTCGGTTACCACGTGCTGCAGACCTGATGTTCCTGCAGGCGCGCGTTGTAGGAGTTGCGTCCTCCCGTTTCACTAAGAGAAGGATGTCCTGGCTCCGTAAGAAAAGTCTGGTTGCTTGCCTCGTCCTGCAGACCTGATGTTCCTGCAGGCACGCGTTGTAGGAGTTGCGTCCTCCCGTGTCCACCAAGAGAAGGATGTCCTGGCCTTCGTCCCGGGTCCGTTCCCCGCTACTGAAAACAAGTTTTCGTTCGCCAACCGTTGTTATTCCTTCGTTTCTCGACCACGTAAAGTTAGTTTAGTTTGGTTCAGGAGTCCATCTGGTATGTGCCTTACTTTTATTCCTATTGTTACATGGTTATTATTTTGTACTCCTTTGTTGTAACTTTTGATGGTTTCAATATAATTTCTATTAAGAATTTACTCGTATTATTTCTGATCACCCAACTTACTTGACAGGAAATTAATCCCACAATCATGAGATTGAGGTCTTTGCTCTACCATTTTTGTATACATTGGAATGTACCTACATTACTTTTTACACCCCAACAAACTTTACCATTACATTTGGCGCCCCAACTTTTACCATTTTTTTTATTTTTTTTTATGTGACACCTCACAAGAGTGTCCCTGCCTGTGCAGTGCACAGACAGGTGAACTATGTCACCACCCGGTTGGGCGGCGTTGTGAGGCGGAGTAAGGTAGGGGCTGTAGGAAGGGGTTTGTTAATGCGGGCCTTGAAGAGGCTCGGATTATAGGAGGGAGGAAAAACAGATGCCGGTAGCTCGTTCCACATACGAGCCGACTTACACAAAAACGAGTCGTAAAAACGGCCCGTTCTCATGAAGCCAACGTCAACCGTGAACGGGTGTTCAGTTCGTGTCCGTCGAGTTTCGCGCACGTGCACCGGTGCATCAGGAATCAATGCTGCTAGCTCCTTGGAGCAGGCTCCATTGAAATACCTGTAGAACAGACACAGCATGCCTACATTGCGTCTATGCATCGGAGAAGGCAATCGGTCTGTTAACAACGGATTTTCAATCAGACGGATCGCTCTCCTTTGCACAGACTCAAGCAGGTTTATCAAGTATTTTGGGGCACCAGCCTAAAGGTGGCTCCCAAATTCAATAGTTGGGCGGACTTGAGACTTGTACAGGGTCAGCAGCTGGTCACTGTTGAAGAATCTCCTAGCCCTGTACGAGACGCCCAATTTTTTGGAGGCCTGATTTACTCGGGCTTCTATGGATCCCCGATACTTGAGCTGGTCTGATATAGTAACTCCAAGCATTTCAATGGAGTCTTTATTGGGGAGAGTGCTCCCATCAAATTTCACCAGACAGTCATTGATCTCCCTCTTTGCCGAAATCAGACACGCTTGGGTTTTTGAGACGTTGAAACTGACCAAGTTGGCCTTACCCCAGGCACGAACCATCTCTAGGTGGTGGTCAATTTTTCGCTTCAAAACTTCCCGAGCTGTTCGGACATCATAGGTGGAAGGGGGCCTGTCAAAAAGATAACCCTCGTGAACGGTGCTGTCATCAGCGTAGCAGTGAATTGGTGCACATTCAACGAGATCGTTGATGCTTTCTGTTTGTGCAATAAAAACAGCGTCGGAGACAGCACAGATCCTTGTGGCACCCCCGCATTGATTTGGTGCGGTGAGGAAGAAGAGCCGTCAACCACGGTTTGAATTGTTCTTCCCCTCAGAAAGTCCGCAATCCAACTATGCAGGGTTGGGTGGATCCCATACGATGGTAATTTCCCGATAAGCGCCCGGTGCCAGACTCTGTCAAAGGCTTTGGAGATATCCAACCCAACGGTTTGGGTTTCACCAAAACGTTCCATGTACCGCCCCCAAATATGCGTTACATATCCGAGTAGATCGCCACACGATCGGTTTCGACGAAATCCATATTGCCGATCGCTTAGGATATTGTTATTCTCGAGATATGTGAGCAATTTGTTGTTAACCACCCTTTCTAATACCTTCGAGAGTATGGAAGTGATGGCTATGGGGCGGTAGTTAGAAGGGTCGGAACGGTCCCCCTTTTTTGGGATTGGGTGGACGATTGCTTTTTTCCAAAGATCTGGCACCTTTCCACCTTTGAGAGAGAGCCTAAATAATTTCGCGAGCACTGGAGTCATTTCTGCAGAACACCTCTTGAGGACCAAGGCAGGTATTCCGTCCGGCCCACTGGCTTTGTCGACTTTCAGCTCGTTCAAGACTCGGAGAACCTCTCTGTTCCGGATCTTCGGTTCCTCCATTTGAAAACCGCAGTGCGGAATGGAAGGGGGAGTCTCTCCGTTATCTTGAAGAGTTGAGTTTTCCGCGAAAATTTTGCCTAATAATTCAGCTTTCTCGCGGGCCGAGTTAGCCAGCCGACCATCAGGCTTGGTCTGAGGTGGGAAAGTGGTTCTGCAGAAATTTCTTCCGATCGAGCTAGCGAGTGACCAGAAAGCACGGCTACCAGTGGGGCAGTCAGCCAGCTTTTTCGCAATTCTCTGGTCGTGATCGCTCTTAGCTCTATTTAGAACTCTCTTACAATCCCTTGCCCGTTTTCGGTATTCCGAAAGGTTATTCATGGAGCTAATCTTCCGGAGTGCATTAAAAGCCGTATTTTTGAGTCTGACAGCTTCAGCACAGCGATAGTCAAACCACGGTTTTGTGCCCGCTCCAGAGAATTTGACGGAGAAGGGAATGTAGCAATCCATTGCTGATGTGATTACTTCTTCTACCTCGCGTGCACAAATTGATGGGTCCTCGGAGCTAAAGCAAACAGTACTCTAAGGAAAGGCGCCGAAGAAAGACCGCATGCCGTCCCATTTTGCTGCCCTGTAGTGCCATACCTTCCTCTTTACATGTTTGTCGGGTTGACGGTTCATGGAGGATGGGACAGAGGTGGTAATCAGGCAGTGGTCAGAGGATCCTAAGGGCGCTGTCACCTCCACTCTGTACCCGAGTGGAGGTGAGTTGGCTTAGTCCATGGATAAGGGCAAAGGATTCCGCTGATCTACCGGCAGAGTTTGTTGGGCCCGAGAACTTCAGCCATTGTTCATTATGAACATTGAAGTACCCCAGGATTACAAACTCGGCCGATGGGTAACGGGGCAAGAGAATATCTACAGTGCCAGTGTCCTCAAGTAAAAATGAGTGTAATCAAATCAAATATTTGGAGTCAAAAATCTATGGTAAAGATTACTTTTTCAGACGGTTTGACATTAGATTTCACAAAACATTAATTTTAATGAACTACATTTTCTCTAAAACATGTTATTTTATAAATCTTACCCAAATACTGTTGACAAAAATTCAATTTCGGTTGTGTTTTTATTTAGGTTATAATAACAACCATCAAAATTTTAACTTCTTTCCAGCGTTTATTTAACGATTTTCATTGTTGAAAAAATTCTTTCCGCCAAGATAAGAAAACTCCTTGAAATTAAAGTGAAAAGCGAAATTTAAAAACAGGAATCCCGACGTGAAATTTAAGACAATCACCATTTTTGATCCGAAAAAGTTGGCGTGTTAGTTTTTTTCCTTTTTCATAAGCTTAGACTTAATTGGCAATTTTTTTGGATTGTTTCGTGGCGCCCGGGACCATTTAGAAAAGGAATGTCAACTTAAGCCCCCGCTTTAAACGTAACAAAGTAACGTTCTCATTTTACGGTAAGTATCAGGGCTTTTTTCTTCATAATATTCCTCTTAAGAGTGTATTTTCGGAAAACCTACTCGTGCCATCAGGGCACACAATAGAATATTATTTTTTAGTAAAACACTACATAACTTTTAGACAAGTTGTTTATTTTGCACGGACCAGTTTACCCGTTTACTGAAATCACAATCTTCATCAAACTTGATATAATTGAATTTCAGTAAAATGTGAAAATGCCGTAAAAATAAGTGTTGAAAAAACGTTAATAATCTTAAAAGCATATGAAGAGACAAAGAAAATTACGAGATTAGGTTCTGACCTAGAATAGAACTCGGTACCTTTGCTCTATTGGGATAACTTAAAGCATTATTATTCAACTCTGCCAATTCAACTAATTAACACGTCATTATTCAACTCTGCCAATCCAATTAAATAACACGTCATTTTTAATAAGTTAAGATATCACCAAAGTCTCACAACCGTCTGTAGTCATGATCAATGAATATTGAATGAATATTGATCATAACTACAGACGGTTGTGGGGCTGAAGGTAGTGGGCAGAGGAAAGGAGATAAGTAAGAGGATGAGTACCCCAGTATTCAGATCACAAAACACGCAAAAAAATAAAGCCATTTCAAGCAAAGTTTCAATTCTTAATGGTGTCTTAATTACACCAGGGCGATCCTGATAATATATTTCAGTATAAGACCTGCCACAGGCATACTATATATTATTTTTAATGAATAAATTGTGAAATAACACAAATACATCAACAACAAAGAAATATTTGCGCACGACAAGATTTGAGCCCGCGACCTTCGAATCGTTAGTTGAGAGCCTTACCCCTCGACTACGGAGGCCGTCAATAGAAAAGTAGGTAAGCATTTACCATTTTTTTATGAAAATGGTCTAAATATCTCAAGATTGAAATCAAAGCCAATAAGCTTTTTAAAAATATTTTTTTACCGTCGATCTAAAGGTCTGAATAAAAAGTGTTATAAGAAATGTGGTCTTTGGTGATCTTTTCAGAATAGATTGGGATAAAGCATCACCGGTGTTTTGACAAAGAGGAAAGTTGACCTATAAACTATCCGGGTATATTTTTCATCGAAAACATAAAGCACCTGGGATAAGAGACCCGATTTCGTATAATAGAGTTAAGATGAAATCAATAAGACTTGATTTAAATGGGGTTTTGATGAAAGAAGCAAAAAAACTATTCACTTTGCTTCATGGAAAAAACCGAACGGAATATCTATTATTATTTGGGTGAAATGTTGACGTTGACAAAAATATGTTTTCTATAAAGTTCGCGATTCTGCTTTTTATTAGAAAAAGTATGCAAGGGCAAGGTATTTTGTACAAGGTTTTCGTTTTTCACAAGAGATTCAACTATCCGGGATTAGTGGAACTATGATATCTCCATTTGAGTGAAACAGGGGATGGTCAGAATATTGTAGTTATTCAGATCTTGTGAATTATAATTGTCACGTGCGCGGTGTCTTTTACGCACACCTTTAATAGTACTACCTCCTTCTTTAGCCAACGTTTTGAATAGCATTAGAGCGTCCATCATAAGGGCAAATGCGTAATGGATCGTTTATAAACCTGACCTGAAGTGTTACACTGTGCTACCCTCTACTACTACACTGTAATGTTATTTGAAACGTTGGAAAAATAATGAAGAAGCACAATTTTTTATTTTTTTATTTTTTTATTGTTGCTACATTATTTTACAATATTTATATTCTGATTCAGTAATGTTGGCCTCACTGGGTTGTTTACCCGTGCTGAGGCCCCCATTTTATAATATAAGAATTTATACATTTAAAAATAAAACAACATTAAAATAAAGATAAATTTAAACTAAAAATGAAGATTACAAATCCGGTCAGTGGTTGAGTGGGCATAGCGCTTGGGTCTCACCCGAGCGTCGCGTTTTCGATTCCTCGGCTGGCTAAGTCCTCCATCATAACACAAGCAACATTTTCGGCTTTCTGTGGTGGTAGTAGGAGATTTTCAAACATTGTTATTCGTAACCTGGGAATGTTTGTCTTTCTTTTATAAAAAAAATATATATAATTATCACACTAAAAGAAAAATATTAAAAGAGAATGGAAATCGGCATTTATAATGATTTATGTGTTTGTGTGTGTTGCGTGTTTTATATATTTTTTTGTGTTGCGTGTTTATGTTTTATTCTTTTATGTTATAGAATTTTGGTAATATTGTCTTTTTTGTTCTTTAATCCATTTTTTTTATTTTGTGTTTGAATTTATTTTTATTTTCCTCAATTTTTGTTTCAAGTGGAAGACTGTTGAATGCTTTAATAGCGTGGTATTTATGGTGTCTTTGTCCAAAGGTAGTGTTTACCGTCGGAGTTTTTATGTTTTCTTTGTACGCTTGTCTGACCGGTCTATTAGTGATATTTTGTGTTTGCAATACAGCATAATACCCCAAAAATAAATCAATATAATACTTTTAGCCGTGAAAATCTCAAATCATGTTGTTATATCCGAAACTGCTTCCGAATTGCAGCTTCAGATGAACATGAATTACGGACTGTGATTTTTATGAAAGAAGGAAAAATGGAGACCAATCACTAACCACGAAGCAGCACATAACACAATATAGTTAGTTCAAGCACAACACAATCACATGCGTTCCACCGCGATACCTCGAGGTAATAACTGTGGCCACAGCACGACGAATGTAAAGCACTTTTAATATAATTGAATTCCTTCTTTTCAATTATTAAACACATGATAAACATCAACAACTTGCTTCCAATAATTCAATTCGTATTCTGTCTTTTCCAAAACAAATGCACTCATGACCATGACCGAACAACCAATTTGCAAAGTGGTCTTGCCATTTTTCTAAATAACAAATCCTTTTTCAGCAAGGTGATGGTTGGAGGTAGGTAGGAACTGGATAAATAATATTCCCGTATGAACTGTATATATTTTCATTTCTAAACCAAACACATGTTTTAGTTCTGATTAAAATTTTATATGAAAACGCACATACCTGTTACCATGCACCATGAAAATACGCCACCCCATGGCCCAGATCAGACAATTTCACCGTTTTGCCACGAAGGTCAGTGAATATTTCCAATAAAAATTATTAAATCAATTTTGGCGTAACTTGTTCATTAGAATTACCCCTCTTACGTAAGTGTTTTAAGGCCATTTAAATTCCTTACCTACTTGAGGTTACAAAGGCACTATAATTATTTGCCTGAAATCGGATATTAACAACAGTATCTTCAGGTCCAAACTGTAACTCGTTGAAAGAGAATTATGGGTACCTATATATTATTGTTATTAAGCTGTCCACTTAACCAGCATTAAACTGAACTTAACTATTAAACCATAATAACCAAGCAGTAATAGTGCTGATACAAGGATTTTACTAGGTAGTAAAAATAGCTTGGATGATTTTTTTAAAAAAATTTTTTTATAGTGAATACCTCACAAGAGTCCCAACTGCTCCCGTCTGGAGCCAGTGAAACTATGGCATCCCCAATTGGGGGATGTTGTGAGGCTGAAGGTAAGTGGGGAAGGTAAAGAGGAAGGTGGGGAAGTACCTGGCTATTCAGATCTAGTCACTAAACACGGCTAAAGCCATTTGGAGCAACGTTTCAATTCTGAATGGTGGTCTTACACCAGGGCGATACTGGTAATATCTTCCACTCTGGAACGTGCCGCAAATATACTATATATTATTTTAATTAATTAATTGTGAAATCACACAAATTAATCAAATAAAATTTATTAGCGCACGCCGGGTTCGAACCCGCGACCTTCGGAATGGCAGTCCAATGCGTTACCACTGGACTATGCCGGCCGTCAGATATGCATCGGCATCTTAGCAGTTAAACAATTAGGATCACTAACAGCAACTAAATGATGTATGAGGGTGGGTTTAATTAAGTTTTGATTCATTGAAAATGTAACTAGATTTAACTGATTTAGTAACTGTAATCATTGGAAAATCACTGTAATAAAAATAATAATAAATAACTGAATTAGTAACTGTAATGAAGTATCTTGATGATTCTAGATTTTTTCTTGCAAATTGTTTAAGTTTAATGTATGAGGCTGGGTGTGATGAAGTTTCGAGTCATTGAAAAATCACTATACGTAACTGAATTAGTAACTTTAATGAAGTCTCTTGATGATTATAGTTTTTTTCTAGCAAATGGTAAGTTTAATGTATGAGGTGGGCTTATTGAAGTTTTGAGTCTTTGAAAAATTACTAGATGTAACTGAATAAGTAAATGTAATGTAGACTCTTAATGATTCTAATTTTTTGTTGTCCAAGTTTTAAATCTTTTAGAATCGTATTTTTTTATAAAACTGTTGCCGGAGAATGAATATTTATGGCATAAATGAACTGACCTATTAAACCACAATAATAAATCAGTTAATGATTTTATTAGGCAGTAAAAATAGTTCGATTAACATCTGTAATGAAACGCCGCAGTAATATATATATAGAATCATGAAGAGTAATTAAAATATGTATGAGGATGGGTTTCCTTAAGCGAGTAGTCAAAATTTGCATCGAAACCTAATTAATAATACAATCGGCAAACATTCCGGCCCAACCTTGAGTTGTGGGATAAATTTGCAAAGCACAAAGCGAATTATTAATTCAGTTAAAGTGGTGTGGCGACAAATTGGGTTGAAAGTTAGTCTCGTTTCGGTCGATAGAGAGTCGCTTAGAGCCTTTAACGGTTTTGCAACAAATACTCTAACAGAGAGGGGAGAATATTTGCAGCCTAATGGAAATGTCTGGGTGACGTTTTTGTGGTAAGATTCATAAAACCCCCCTCTTAAAGTGCTTTAGGACATATAAACCATAGAAAAGTTCCTATGGAACCATAGCATAAAATATAAGAATACAATATATCTCCCAGTATCCCAACTGAGTTTACAAGTCTAGAAATACAGAATTTTAAAAATGTGTCTATACGAGGGTACACAGTATTGATTAAACTTACCTTTCATGAAAAGGTAACTGAAAACTGCGGTACTTCTTTTTTTTTAAATAGTACGAAAGCTGTTTGAGACTTAATAAACTTCTTATCATCACGGTATAAATACAAACTCCGTTTGCCGACAGCGAAACATTTTCAATCAAATAAATATTTGAACTGCCGAATTGTGATGTATATGTAAATCAGAGATTTTTAATTTTATTTTAGCGTTAGCAACTATCTCTAAATGGGATAAATCAAAAATATATTTTAATGCCATGAAAGGTAATAGGTAAGATCGTCAGTCGTCAGTAACCATGACAATGAAACCATTTAAAAATGAACTAAAATAATTTAAAGAGTTGAAATCGCGCTTGGGTCCCACCCAGGTATTTAATGTTAATTTCCTTGGCTGGCTAAGTTCTCCAACACAACATAATCAATATTTTCCGTTTGCTGTGGTGGTAGTAGGAGATTTTCAAATATTGTTATGTGATTCGTAACTCGGGAATGTTTCTTTAAAACAAAATTATACAAAATAATAATATTTTTCCATTAATGTTTAATTATGATTATTTCTGTCAACAAAAACTAAAATGTGCTCTTAATTAGCGATTACAATAAAAATGTCGTTATGAACTTCCACACCTATTTGTGATAGTGTTTGTATTCTAGTGATGTTTGCATGACGCCGCTTCCTAGCTGTTTGCTAAAATTCTGTATTGTTCGTATTTATTATTTGTTCATGTATCAATTATAAAAGTATTTGTTTTAACAGCTGGTAAAATCACAAATATGAATCGATTCGTTTGTACAACACAACACTTGTCCGTTTGACATGATTTTGAGATTTTCTCGATCAAAAGAATTATCTTGGTTTATTTTTAGGGTACTATGAGATGCGCTTCCTTCTTTATAAAAGTCTACTAGTACATCAGCACTACATAAGTTTGGATGATCTACCCTGATGATGGACACTGTAACGCTGAACGAAAAGTTGGCTAAAGAAGGAGAAAGCGCAACCCGTCACACGTTTGTAAATGCGGCAAAATGGGCAGCTAGACTTCCTGAGACTGTTGAGTGCAGAACGCTCAAAATGATTTGAATGGAATCTAATTACTTGTAATGTGTTTTGTGAGCGGAGGGGGTCTTCCGACAAAAGAGTCTTTTGATTCAAAGAAACTTTCTTTGAATCGAACAATATCATCCGCCAGGTACAAGGAAAACAAATGTCGAGATTTGATAAGGTTGTATTCTTCCCATTCTTTCTTTGTACTTGATTTCTTAAGGAAAAACTTGATATAATGGCTTTGTCAAAGCCTTGAAACTATGGCGGTATATCATTATTATCTACCTGAAAATATTTTATTATTTTAAGAATTCAGAGGACAACCAAAGTTCTGAAAAACTTAAGATACTATATTAAATATCAATAAATAAATAAAAGCAGTGTTTTTTAATACATTACCAGACAACATAATACAAACAAAGAAATATCTAAAATAAAAACACATCCCCATATACACTAGCCTAGCTTTATTATTGTGGTTGTAATGATCTACCCTTTCTACTTCAAACTTTTCCTTCTCTTCTTTCTACGATACATTTTCCTTAAGTCCCGTAGGTAACTTTTCCATAAGGCTTTGGTTATATATATATATCCGGGGTAGGAAGGTCCTCCCTGCCGTCTTTTCTTTATTACACACCCCTTCAAGTGTGTACATCCTAGTTTGTCTACGTGACGTACGACCTTGAACGTACTCATTTCACGTGACGGTTCAGTATAAAAAGGCTTCACCGAACGTTGTGTTGGGTTTTTGTTTCTCGGTTTAGAAACCTAGTTATTTATGTTTTGTGTGGTATCCCTTGGTTCTTTTGAGATAGAGTGAGTTGAATCCATTACCGCTGTTTTTCAAAACCATTTTATAAACCTTATCTTCTAAGTCGCCTGCTCACCCCCCCCTAGCTACTCGATTCTACCTATCGTTGGGTAATGTGAATATAATAAAGTGTTAGATTTTATATATGTGATATACATACGATAAATTTATGGTGTTAGTTGTCGGCGCCATCCATGTATATATTTTGGGAGGGGAAGGAGAGGAAAGGAAATGAATTTTTTTCAAGTTAAGATTGGCTCCTCCGCTTACCAAACAAAACTGATGGATGATAATTTGAGCAAGGCGATCGATATCTGCGTGTCTGGATATCACAACCGGCCGGGTCTCCCCTTGTTCCAAATCGGCAACCTTCACGCCAGAATAAAGAGAACCAGGTCTCTTCACCAATTTCAGAATTGCCCCAATCTCAAACACCTCCAGGATAAACTACTTTACTGAGTGTAGAAGGGGAAAACCATAACATCCCTTTATCACGAATCTAGTCGCGAAAATGTGACACGTAAGGTCCTAAGTTACGTGCCACCTCTAGAAAACGTTGTAACTCCCACGTCGTCGGGGATTTACATCCCTTTCTAGGTCAATACACATATAACACACGACGATCTTGTCGACATTCTGCCTGCTTATTAACGATAGGTTGTGTGCCTACCCATTCAGCCAATTATCATGTGAGATATATGTAAGGTCTACTCGATATGCCAAATTTGGGATGAGGACTGTCTGTATTTTAATATTTGGTTCCAGTATTTATTTTATGAGGTTACTAGCATCCTCGTGTATTAGGTATGGGTAACTTCTACTGAATACCTATCCTCTCAGGTAAGGTATAAACGGATAATTGGTTTGATTTTTTGCATTTAATTTAAAGAGGCTGCCTACCTCTCGAAAGATACCTGTTGAGAAAAGTTGTTCGGTTGGTAGTTTTATTTCGGAGATTGCCATCTCCCTCTTTCGACTTTAGATTTGTTTTTGTGCATCCCAATTCGTAACTTAGAAAGTCAAATAATAGATGAAAAGTATTAAATTAGAAGGTCAAATAACAGAAGAAAAGTTTTCATTTCGTTCCGTCTGGTTGTATCCGATCGCTTTCAATTTGGGACGGCATACGCTAGCAAAACTTCCCCTTTGACTGACTGTACTCCGCGCCTCTCGGCCTATATATGAAAAGGTCGTTGACTCGTCTCTCGCTCACAGCTGATTGACAATGCGTCTAGCGTATCCCTTCTTATGGGAAGATTATTTGGGTTGCAGGCGTTGCAAACTCGATTCCTGTACCTCGGTTGTATCCTATTATTTAAAAGGTCCTCTGAAATTTTATAAATAATATAAAAAACTCACCCTGTTAGTCACCTCCAAATCCTTGTGTGAAACTTACCTGGTTACACTATATAGCTAAATCACTTTAATTTTCGACCTCCTCCCTACGCTTATAAAAGGGTAATTAAATATTCCTGTAAATAAAATTGTACCTCCCTAATCTGTTAGGATTCGAACCCACAGTTAATAATCTATTTGATTCTCTGGTTTTCGGTCTCCGTGGATAGAATGCCATCTCGCCAAATCAATAACTTAGCCCGATTAAACACTTCCTGCCTTTAAGTACATTCACTCTATTTTAAAAACGCAATCATTATTATTTTTATTATTTTCATGTTTTTAAGACAAGCAATCTAGTTCGAACTGTATACGAAATCACGATTAAATCAACACAACTTTGTAACACAATCGCGATTGCACAACACCTGGCGCCCCTGAGGTGGGTTTTTACAAAACGGCGCTCTACAAATTATCCAATTATTATTATTGTCATTATTATTAATTGTTTTCTCACTGAGTCCAACCACTTTCACTTCGCACAAAACCGGTTCAATAATATTTCACTTTAGTTCAAAATTCCACAATACTATTAACACCAACTGAATCCACTAATTCACTGCAATTTCACATAACACTTCTCATTTGTATAGATTTCATGGAGCTGTCAACGCACTCAAGTTCCAAACCTGACTGTCCTCCGGTCTCTCCTTTCCCGTGGGAATCTGTTTACTCAAGGCCTGTCTGTCAATAAATCTTCCGTCGTTGTTTAAACAAAAAATTTTTAGAGCACGTTATTTTATTATTTATCGTTTATTTTTGTGGATGTCCAAAACATCACAGCCTCCCTTTAGTTCTAAGCCCAACGGGTAATCTCGCTTCCTCGTGTTAGTCGATGGGATTAGAAATAACTATAGGTAATTTACGTTTCTCGAATACCTCTGTATTTATTTTTTATTTTTATTTTAAATTTTATTTTAATTCTTCCAAAATGTTGAGCGCCCCTGTTCTTCGTTTCTAACCTAGCATCTGTTTATTTTTTTGGTTCCCGTGATTATCGGCTTGTTCTACTGGTGAGTTTTTTTCCGCCCTCAGCTTTTCAAGTGTTTTTGTGTCTCTATGGGTAGAAATTCAATATGTCATGTCACACTTGTTTATTTTTAAACTCTGAGTT
This sequence comes from Hesperophylax consimilis, assembly GCF_061612785.1. Taxonomy (NCBI): domain Eukaryota; kingdom Metazoa; phylum Arthropoda; class Insecta; order Trichoptera; family Limnephilidae; genus Hesperophylax; species Hesperophylax consimilis. The sequence goes on from NC_142858.1 coordinate 1,238,594, forward strand.
ATTTGTTTAAACAGTGTTGTTTCACCTCAATACGTTATTTGTATTATGTTCGAGTGTTATTTATTTTCATGTTGATTTGTTTTTATTTTGTGTCCTCGGCGGTGATCCGATGGTTTTGTCTGTCTTTTATTATTTATGTCTTAAACATTCTCTGCCTTTTAGATCTGGAATAAACAATAATTGTTTACATTTATTCAAATATCAACGGTATAAAATATGCCATATACTTCACGATATCTGAATGCAATGTTTATTTTAGATTTGTCCCAGCTATCTTATTCTTGTGTTATAATTAATCCGATTTCGATGTTTGTTTATCCTTTGGCTTCGTTGTTTATGAACATTTTAGATGTTTTTTGTCGTCACAATGAATTCAATGTTTTCCGGGTCTGTCTGTTTATTCTATTTTGCCTTTGAAGTACGATGTCTCTGTTATCATTTTTGACGATAGGTACCATTTCTTTTGCTGTTAATGTGAATTAATAAGGTTTATGAAATCCATTTTTTTTTTCAACAACAGTAATGAATTCAAACCAGCTTGTATATCTATCTCTCCTGGTTTGCGGCATCAGATGTAATGATCTACCCTTTCTACTTCAAACTTTTCCTTCTCTTCTTTCTACGATACATTTTCCTTAAGTCCCGTAGGTAACTTTTCCATAAGGCTTTGGTTATATATATATATCCGGGGTAGGAAGGTCCTCCCTGCCGTCTTTTCTTTATTACACACCCCTTCAAGTGTGTACATCCTAGTTTGTCTACGTGACGTACGACCTTGAACGTACTCATTTCACGTGACGGTTCAGTATAAAAAGGCTTCACCGAACGTTGTGTTGGGTTTTTGTTTCTCGGTTTAGAAACCTAGTTATTTATGTTTTGTGTGGTATCCCTTGGTTCTTTTGAGATAGAGTGAGTTGAATCCATTACCGCTGTTTTTCAAAACCATTTTATAAACCTTATCTTCTAAGTCGCCTGCTCACCCCCCCCTAGCTACTCGATTCTACCTATCGTAGGGTAATGTGAATATAATAAAGTGTTAGATTTTATATATGTGATATACATACGATAAATTTATGGTGTTAGTTGTCGGCGCCATCCATGTATATATTTTGGGAGGGGAAGGAGAGGAAAGGAAATGAATTTTTTTCAAGTTAAGATTGGCTCCTCCGCTTACCAAACAAAACTGATGGATGATAATTTGAGCAAGGCGATCGATATCTGCGTGTCTGGATATCACAGCCGGCCGGGTCTCCCCTTGTTCCAAATCGGCAACCTTCACGCCAGAATAAAGAGAACCAGGTCTCTTCACCAATTTCAGAATTGCCCCAATCTCAAACACCTCCAGGATAAACTACTTTACTGAGTGTAGAAGGGGAAAACCATAACATCCCTTTATCACGAATCTAGTCGCGAAAATGTGACACGTAAGGTCCTAAGTTACGTGCCACCTCTAGAAAACGTTGTAACTCCCACGTCGTCGGGGATTTACATCCCTTTCTAGGTCAATACACATATAACACACGACGATCTTGTCGACATTCTGCCTGCTTATTAACGATAGGTTGTGTGCCTACCCATTCAGCCAATTATCATGTGAGATATATGTAAGGTCTACTCGATATGCCAAATTTGGGATGAGGACTGTCTGTATTTTAATATTTGGTTCCAGTATTTATTTTATGAGGTTACTAGCATCCTCGTGTATTAGGTATGGGTAACTTCTACTGAATACCTATCCTCTCAGGTAAGGTATAAACGGATAATTGGTTTGATTTTTTGCATTTAATTTAAAGAGGCTGCCTACCTCTCGAAAGATACCTGTTGAGAAAAGTTGTTCGGTTGGTAGTTTTATTTCGGAGATTGCCATCTCCCTCTTTCGACTTTAGATTTGTTTTTGTGCATCCCAATTCGTAACTTAGAAAGTCAAATAATAGATGAAAAGTATTAAATTAGAAGGTCAAATAACAGAAGAAAAGTTTTCATTTCGTTCCGTCTGGTTGTATCCGATCGCTTTCAATTTGGGACGGCATACGCTAGCAAAACTTCCCCTTTGACTGACTGTACTCCGCGCCTCTCGGCCTATATATGAAAAGGTCGTTGACTCGTCTCTCGCTCACAGCTGATTGACAATGCGTCTAGCGTATCCCTTCTTATGGGAAGATTATTTGGGTTGCAGGCGTTGCAAACTCGATTCCTGTACCTCGGTTGTATCCTATTATTTAAAAGGTCCTCTGAAATTTTATAAATAATATAAAAAACTCACCCTGTTAGTCACCTCCAAATCCTCGTGTGAAACTTACCTGGTTACACTATATAGCTAAATCACTTTAATTTTCGACCTCCTCCCTACGCTTATAAAAGGGTAATTAAATATTCCTGTAAATAAAATTGTACCTCCCTAATCTGTTAGGATTCGAACCCACAGTTAATAATCTATTTGATTCTCTGGTTTTCGGTCTCCGTGGATAGAATGCCATCTCGCCAAATCAATAACTTAGCCCGATTAAACACTTCCTGCCTTTAAGTACATTCACTCTATTTTAAAAACGCAATCATTATTATTTTTATTATTTTCATGTTTTTAAGACAAGCAATCTAGTTCGAACTGTATACGAAATCACGATTAAATCAACACAACTTTGTAACACAATCGCGATTGCACAACACCTGGCGCCCCTGAGGTGGGTTTTTACAAAACGGCGCTCTACAAATTATCCAATTATTATTATTGTCATTATTATTAATTGTTTTCTCACTGAGTCCAACCACTTTCACTTCGCACAAAACCGGTTCAATAATATTTCACTTTAGTTCAAAATTCCACAATACTATTAACACCAACTGAATCCACTAATCCACTGCAATTTCACACAACACTTCTCATTTGTATAGATTTCATGGAGCTGTCAACGCACTCTCAAGTTCCAAACCTGACTGTCCTCCGGTCTCTCCTTTCCCGTGGGAATCTGTTTACTCAAGGCCTGTCTGTCAATAAATCTTCCGTCGTTGTTTAAACAAAAAATTTTTAGAGCACGTTATTTTATTATTTATCGTTTATTTTTGTGGATGTCCAAAACATCACATGGTACATCTTATATACAGGGAAATTTTGAAATTTTGGAATCCGGTGACATTTTTGATGTTTTTTTTTGTTTTCAACTTAAAACATATAAAATCAATTAGTATTGGACAGTTAGGATCAGGGTGAAAGGTTGGTCGTTTACTAGGCTGAGTGATCAGTGACGACATTTAAAAAAAAAAATTCCTAATTTGCAAAAACAATTTTTGATAAAAAAAAGTCACCGGATAACAAAATTTGACTAACATTTTTTTATTCCAAATAATGTCAGGATTCACTAGTTAAAGTAAGTCAAGTATGTTTCTTTAACACCCTGTATAACATTATGTGAAATGATTACTATTCACACTGTAACACATTGTATGTAATCACGTAACATAAATTATTTTACTTTTATAATATTTGTTAAAGGTAACCTATACCTGTAAGTATATGTATATTGTAGAATGAAATATAGTATTTTATGATTTTCAATTTAAGTTTATGTCTGGTGTTAATTATATGTACTAATATCTTATTGATAATATTTCTGTATATTTTTTTAAAATTTTATGTTCTTCAAAACAATTGATTTTAGAAATATTTTTTCTAAAACAAAACCGCTTTACCACATTGTTGAGTTTTATCATTAAACTTGTCTGAATAAAGTAAAGGTATTACATTACATTTTGAATATGTGAATAATAATGCTGAATTAACGAAACCTTTAATTTAAAAGCAATCACGCGGTGGATTCCATATTTTTATTACGAAAACACATCACTAGTGAAATTTACGTGTTTTGTTAAAAAATCGATAGATATAATATTGTAACCAATCAAAATCACTGTAGATGGGGCCTGTAGAATGAAAAATCGCTTTTACATTAGGTACAAATAACACATGAAAAAAACTCAATGTTTGCTATCAATTAAACGATTGCAAAAAATCTCGCTGCCAAAACAAAACATTTTTTTTGTTTTCCGTGAGATAGATATATTTTTATTGGTTGTTCTCGACTAAGGGGAGAATGTTTATCCAATCCTCGTTTAATCCTACAGTTTTACAGCGAGAGTGTTCCTGGTAAATCCCCCTCCACCCCATACCTCCACAAACAAACCCCCTCCAAAACAACATTCTGCAAAGTTTTACAAAAAAAAATGTTTTTATTCTTGTTCGGGAAACACTTCAGTTGGTTAATCCTTCTGGTCAACTTCCCGGGAGTTACGTGACTAGTGTTGGGCAAACGTGTTCTGCAAGTTTATATTTCCACCATTACAAGTCTGTTAGTTCCGTAGACGTCAGACATGGCCCTACTTGGTCTGTTAGTTCCGTGGACGTAGGTCACAGCCCTATTTAGGAATACAAAGTGGCGGCGAGTGTGTACCGTAATCGATTGTTTGTTTTTATGCCATTCTTTGAAAGAAAATAATCTTCACACTTAGTTCGGGCTTTTGGTGTATCTTTTAGTTAGGGCCTACAGTCGTTATTTGTTTTGGTAGTTTGTTTTATTTTTGTACGGAAAAAGAGTACCTATGTGTAATCTGCGGTTTTATTCCGAGAATGATGAAATTTTGCACACACACCAGAGAAAAATCACTGTCCACGTGAAGTTTCGAAAAACTCATCCAATTATCTTTTCCCTCTCCTTCAACCAAAATTTTGAAACTTGTCATTTTGCACATTGAAAACTAGAGGAAAATTTTTGTGTGTAGGCACCCAGGTTTTTAATGATGCGATGAAAAGTATTGTAAATAATTTACTTGAACAATTTTGAAGAATTTTTGTAGTTTTAAGAAAATCGATAAAAAGCGAATATATTTTGATGCAATATCTTATTAGCTAGTTTATTTTCAAATTAAGCCACCATAATTGGAAACAAATATTAAAAACACTCGAATAATTAGTCATAATTAACAAACTGCTACGTAATATTTTCATATCCGTTGAGAAAAATCGGTGAAAAAACAAAAACTGAAATTTAAATATTAAAAAAAATCAAACGCATTAATGGCGGGTCGGGATGCTTCCATGTCGATATAGACCTTCCAATCCCTGGGGAGTGGTAATGAGTATTTTTTCAATAAAAAAATAATTAAGCTAATTGAAAATATGCTGAAGGAAATAAGATGAACAAAAAACCTCTAATTTATAAAAAAACTGCTAACCAGGTTTGTTCACTCTGTTATTAATTCTACGCCAAAAGACAATGAATATTCAATTTTAGCTAGAGCGGACAACAAACGTGAGCACAATATGGGGATCAGTTCGGTCTCATCTGCACATTATAATGTAACGACATAAATACATCATTAACAACCCTTTTTAGCTAAGATGGTATGCTTGTTAAGCTATATTAAAGTTATGCAATGCTATCCAGCGTTCAGTTCGTAGCTTATAATTATTCCATTAGAATGCAGGTACTCCTCTCCGACGAACATTGAAATAACATATAATTACACTATAAAAACCGATCGGATATAAGTGGGTGAAAGCAGCGAAAAATCGGCAAAACTATTGAGATTTAAAAAAGGGCAAGAAACACTTTTAAATAAATATATTTTATTAAAATTGAAATAATGAATTTAAATATGGAGAGTTGAGAGATACGCATCATCTCATTGCCTCCAGTAAAAGATGGCTCCAGAAGAATATGTTAAGAAAGGTACTTATAACGAAGAATAAATGGTTAAAAGAGTTTCAAACATTTAATGTTTAAAAGTATATTTTAGTTAGTTATAAAATTTATTATTTTATATCTAGTGTACACCTATTTTTAAACTACCATAAAAATATTCCATTACCTACGTACTTATTTTTGGACTTCACAACATGCAGATATAATCCACGTAAAATTACAACACTTTTGGCTTCCTTAACATTTAAAATGAGTTCATTGAACATTTTGAAACCTTTATAATAAATATCATTTTGTTTTGCTGATAAATTTGTCTAAGAAAGCCTAAAATCGTTGCAGCTTCTCTTAGGATAGCCATGGACTGTACAATTGATACTAAGAAAGCCGAAACTCATTACCGTGTCATTTCCAGCGTTTTGAGCTTACGAAATAAAAATTATTATATTCCTTCGACAATTTAGTCTATTAAAAGGCTTGTGCAAACACGATCTACTCGCCAACACCTACAGGTGTCCGTAAGGTGTCTCGGGCGAGATTTTACCTTCTGGCGGTTGGTGATCGAAGGAAAATGCTCATCGTTAAACCTGCCACGCTTAATTTCTCTGAACTTAAATTTACCTTACGTGAAAATACACTGAAACTTCACACTTCTATGAAAATTAACCGTACTGAGTATACTGTCACTGACGTACTACTGAGTTAACTTTATTTATATTAATTATCTTTTCAGTTCGCTAAATTCAGAATACTTTTAATTAATATGTAATGCTGAAAGAGACTAAACGAATTATTATTTTTGACACCGTGGGAATTTATTTACATTCGACCATCTGTTCAAATTTACACATCCCTCACAAAATAATATAATATTATCAAAATTAATAAATCTCCCGAAAAGGTCAATGAGTAATTAAATTATCATTAAAATATTTAGTAGGAACATTTTGTTTACTTTGATAGAAAGATAACGTTAGCACCATTAAAACATTAACACTAGCAACTCGTGTTTATATATAATTAAAGTTTGTTTATTTATTTATTAATTTTCGGGAAATCGACAGTTTACATTTTCATCAGTTTGTAAATAATATTATATAGCCAAAATAAAACCAATTATAGATTTCCTCCTTGTGACTTTACCTCTACTGAGATAGCATAATATGGAATAAGTAAATAAAATGTGTAAAAAAGGAATATGAATCAAAAATTTTATACAAAACAAAAGATTATATAAAACGAAAAATTTACAAAACAATACATTTATTGCCATGGAGAGAGTTTGTAGATATAAATCAAATCATAATAGAGATATAAACAATGGAGACATAAACATTATTCACAAACCATCAGAGAAATATTTTTTTGTGGATCTCTTGTATTTGGTAAGTTTGCAATTGAAAATATCAACCTTGGATAATACGCTATTGTAATTATTGCAAAGTCTGTTCAGAAGAATTCTGCTTAGAGTTAGTTTTGCATTGATCAAGATTAAATTAAAGTTTCTTTGTTTGTCTGGACTAATTTCAAAATTCGTTCTGATTAGTGTCACGAGTGTTTAGAGAGTGGATTGCATGGAATGAGATACGCAGTCAAATTAAAGACAATTTTATGTAGGTTTTTTAACAGCTACAATGTGGGCTCCATGAAACTATATGAAGTAAATGGTAGATAAAGTCGGAGACGCACGAATATAACATCGAGCGAAACGAATACTACAATGAAGATTTTTTTTCAATTTTTTGATAGTATATTATTTACACCAAAAAAATTCACTATGATATCATTAACCTTAGAATACACGACCTTCAAACTTTGAGCTCCAAGCAATTCATATTCCCGAGCGACGCCGGATGAATGTCAGTTAGTTAATTATATTTCCCTAAATACATGAAATGAAAAACAAAATACATATCAAAAATAACCATCTGAAAAATATCAATCTGTACGTTGGTGTAATCAATGTACATATGTTAGATAAACTACGTTCATTGTTGAGAATATCAAAGTAGTTGTGCAATGAAATGTTCGCATTAAAGTTAAATTTATCATTAAAGCATGTTTCATTTAATTAGACTCTTACAACCGGTATGGCTTTCTGATTGACTAGATCGAATAATAAAACAGTGTCTATCTTAAATGGCCATATTAATTATAATTTAGTACTAGATCTCCTTAGAAGGTAGCTTAATTTAGCGCACGCGGGTTGATCGATACTATGAGCCCTGTTTACTTTGGCAAACATGTGGCTAATTGAAATTATTTACATATAGCTATGATATCCGTTACGTCTAGGTAACACAATACCATTGTAATGGCATTACCAGGGAACAGGGTAGACGAAACATGAATGGACCGGGTGCTTAGAGATATATTTTGCCTAATAAACTTCGGGATATTGAAAATTGGTATTGATTTTAAAACTTTGTTTTTATTCACTGTCTGCCTAAGCGAGTAATCTATATCGTGGCATGTTCCACAAGCTTAGGAATTGTATAAAAATATGTGGCTGAAAATACAATTTACATATTTTTATATTATTATTGTCGTCATGGGTGCTTTATAAACATTTTACAGGTATCTAGGAATAATTACCAATACATATAATAAAATAATCAAAAAATCTCAATACTTTGGGTAGGTATCTATGTGGAATTGAGGCTCTGGAAACAGTTGCGGTTTTCTATAATCAGCGGCAGTGGAGTGAAGCTACGACGAACAAGGCTCACTTAGATTATTATATTACTACAGTATGAATAAACTTATCAATACAAGATATTTCAAAACTATAGATCTCAATGTAAAAAAATGTCTAAAATATTGAAAATCCTATACCTTCCAACATTCAGAACTTTTTCAATCATGTTAACTCTCTAAGAAAAAACAAACAAGGCTTACCCAACTCAATGCATTTCAAAGAAAAGAGTAGTACTGATATGAAAGTAAATGTTAACTACAAGTATCTTGCTGACTACTTCAAATGTGTTTATAACGAAGATATCCCAGACAATTACATCCCACCTTCATCCATTAACGAGACCATACATATCAATATAATCCAAACATATCAATATAATCCCTGTCATACATATCAATAAAAACTACGTTAAAACTAAGATTAAATACTTAGGCAAAATCAAGAATTCTATCTATATAAATTGTATTGATTCACTGGCTGAGCCGATTTGCTTATTGTTTAATCAATCCCTTGATACAGGTTGCTTCTCTAACATTTGGATACGTTGTTATCTGACTTTGACCTTTATTCAAAAAGGGCAATAAATGTGATATAACTAACTATAGACCAATATAGAATCTATCCGTAATACCGAAACTTTTCGAAAAACTATTACTAGATAAAATTTCACCTTATATTTACCAACTGATTGTTCTGAATCAACATGGATTTTTGCTGTGCAGATCAACTTTGACAAATCTCTCATTATATGAAAACTATATATCAAACGCATTAGCTAATAGAACTCAAGTTGATTCCATATATACGGACTATAAGGCATTTGACAAAGTTTCCCATAAAATTCTCCTCGTCAAACTATGTGAGCTCGGTATCGATGGAAAACTTTTAGACTGGTTCGCAAGCTTTCTAACTAATAGAGTTCTACTAGTAAAAATCAATTCGTTCCTTTCTGTTATGTATGGCCATGTTGGCAGTCCTGATGCGTCACGTGGGAGATTATAACGAGGTGCGCAGTGTCAATAAACGTCATAGGTCTGAGTCAACAGTCTTTTATTTTTAATAATCCCCGATATAATAATTGGCGACGAGGATAATCGAAAAAGTTAAATAAATAACGAGTAATATTAAGTCCAGTGTAAAACAGTGATTTCGTCTTTGTTTTTTCAATCATTTTAACATGTCTACGAGTACTTTGCCAGTGCCGCAATACGAGTCGAGTTGTGAAACCTTCGTAATGTTTTTAGAACGTGTTCAAATTTATTTAAAAGTAATTAATATTACGGACAAAGAGAAAATTGGATATCTTTGTATGATTATTGGTGCGGAAAAATATAAAATTTTAAAAGAAACAGTTCATCCGAAAAATATTGAAGAGTTAACTTATAACGAGATTGTAACAACACTTCAAAATAAATATGAAGAAAAAAAATGTACGATCGCCCAAAGATATAAATTTTATAATCGTCAGCAACAGTCGAACGAGGGAATTGATGATTACATTTCAGAAATAAAAAGTCTGTCAATATCATGTAATTTTGGAGCATTTCTGGATGAAGCCTTGAGGGATAAATTGGTGTGCGGTGTGAAAAATGAAGCCATGACTATAAGATTACTGTCTGAAGATGAATCGCTGAGTTTCGAAAAAGCAAAAAAAATTGTGAAGAATATGGAGACAGTAAGTTGTTCTGCAGAAATATTACACAAAGAAGATCTTTCATCGGGAGTTTTCGAAGTAAAGCCGAAAACGTCACGTCAAAGGAGTACTAGTCCGCAACAAGGTCAAAGGAGTTCAATGTCATCAAGTCGTATTTCATCTCCATCACGTGGAAATCCCAGAAAAAGATGCGAGAGGTGTTTTATCAGTCATCAACCAGAGTCATGTCCGTCAAGGAATTGGAAATGTTACAAGTGTAATACATACGGTCATACGTCAAAATTTTGTTCTAGTGTAAAATCAATTGTTATTAATCATGTAAAATGTGTGGGTAATATAAATGTTTTAAATATGTCCGTGTCTGAAACAGCTAATATTGATTTGTTTGTAAACGGTAGGAAAATGTCCTTCATGATTGACACAGGGAGTTCATCGACCTTGATAAGTCACAAAATGTACATAAAATTTTTCAAAACTTGTAAATTAAGTCAGTTCTATGGTAATTTGTTTACAGCAAATAGTCAAAATTTATATTGTTTTGGATTTTTTATTGCAAAAGTAAGTGTAAAAGATGATTCTAAATTGGTCGTGGATTTACCAGTATTAGTTATTAAAAATCTATCGTCTGAAGCTATTCTTGGTAGGAATTGGATAAATGTTTTGAATCCGTCTTGGGAAAATACATTTATAAATTCTTTTATGTCAAATATTGGTAATGATAATACTGTAAATTCAGTGTCTGTCAGTGGAAAAAATAAATCAAACATTGTCGAAAAATTGTCACAAAAATATTTAAATTCTTTTTCTAAAACGAATAACGACATACCAATTAAAGAGTTTTCGGTAAATTCAAGTTTAAAAAATAATTCAACTCCTGTTTTCCACAAAGCATATGAGGTCCCTTATGCACTGCGTGCAGAAGTATGCCAAGAGCTAGATCGTCTTGAAAGCGAAGGCATAATTTCTAAAGTTAAATATAGTACTTGGTCTTCTCCAATAGTTTGTGTACCAAAACAAAATGGAAAAATACGTTTATGTGCAGATTTAAAATCTACAGTCAATCCACAATTGAGAATTGATCAATATCCTATTCCACGTCCAGAGGATATTTTTAATAAATTTTCAGGTTGTCAAGTATTTTGTAAATTAGACTTAACAAATGCATATTTACAGTTGTCTGTGTCAGATTCTAGTAAAGAATTACTTACAATTAATACATGTAATGGTTTATATGTTTACAATCGTTTACCTTTTGGGTTGTCATCGGCTCCTGCCACATTTCAAATGGTCATTGATACAGTCTTGGGAGGCATAAAAAACTGTGCTGCATACATTGATGATATTTGTGTAGGTGGTAAAGATGAAACGGAGTGTTGTAATACTTTAGAAAAAGTTTTGTCAAAGTTAAATGAGTTTAATATAAAAATTAATGTGTCAAAAAGTGAATTTTTTGTATCTTCTTTTGAATTTTTAGGTTTTACTTTGTCAGGTCAAGGCAAAAGTCCGTCTTTGTCGAAAGTTGAGAAAATTAAGTCTACTGGGTGTCCAGAAAATGTTACTCAACTAAAATCGTATTTGTCAATGTTGAATTTTTATAGGAATTTTATTCCTATGTGTCCTACTGTACTAGAACCACTCCATAATTTATTAAGAAAGAATGTAGAATGGTGTTGGTCTGATGAATGCGAAAAAGCATTTATAAATAGTAAGTCTCTCTTGTCAGATAAAACTATGTTAGTTTTATTTGATCCGTCAAAACCATTGTGTCTTACAGTCGACTCCAGTGCATACGGTGTCGGATGTGTCTTAAGTCATGTCGTAAAGAATCAAGAATTTCCTATAGCTTTTGAGTCTGCAACGTTAAACTCAGCTCAAAGAAATTATAGCCAATTGCACAAGGAAGCCCTTGCTGTTATTTTTGGAATCAAGAAATTTCATAAATATTTAATTGGTCGTCATTTTACTATATATACTGATCATGCTCCATTGTTGTCTTTATTTGCCGAAGATAAAAAAGTCCCCGTTTTAGCTGCATCACGTCTCATAAGATGGTCTATAATATTGTCCGCGTACAATTATAAATTAGTTTTTAAAAATGGACTGAAAATTCCTCAAGCTGATGTGATGTCACGTTTGCCAAGTGAACAACAATTTAATGTAGAGGAATGTAATTTTGTATACATGTCAACACCCTTAATTCCATTTTCAGAAGTTGAAAGTCATTCTGAAAAAGATGAAATGTTATCTAAAGTCATTAAGTATGTTTCAATCGGTTGGATTGAAAACTTGTCAAGTCCAGAAATTAAAAAATATTTCAAATTCAGAAATTTACTGTCAGTCAAGGGAAAATGTCTTTTATTTGGTGACAGAATTGTAATACCAGAATCTCTTAAGTCTAAAGTCTTAAATTTAATACATTATGGTCATCCTGGTATAGTCAGATCAAAAATTCTTGCTCGTTCTTATGTTTGGTGGTTAGGTATGAATCAAGATATTGAAGATATTATTTCTAGATGTGAAATGTGTCAGTCGGTACAAAAAGCTAACAAAAATGTGCGTCATAATTGGCCTATTGCTGAAAGTCCATGGGAAAGAGTCCATTTGGATTTTTTTGACTTAAAAGGTTCCAAATACTTGTTAGTTTGTGATTCATATTCAAAGTGGATAGAATGTTTTTATATGAAAAATACTAAATATTCGGATTTGTTATCAAAATTAAGTGAAGTTTTTTCCAGATTTGCGTTTCCGAAAACTATTGTTTGTGATAACGGTCCTCCATTTTCATGTAAAGAATTTTCTATTTTTTGTAAAGAAAAATCTATTAAATTATTATTTTCTCCACCATATAATCCCGAGTCAAATGGATTAGCAGAACGATCTGTTCAAACATTCAAAAAGATTTTAATTAAATTTATGTTTTCAAAAAATTCTAAATTTTTGTCACCAGCTCAACGTCTAATAGATTGTTTGTATACTTATCGTTCCACCCCTACTTCTGTCACGGGTTTGTCTCCTATGGCTAAAATATTTTCGTATGAGCCACGTACACCTCTTCATGTTTTGACAGAAGAAAATAATGTAAATAAAAGTAAGCAATCAAGTAAAAATGCATTGACAGAGTATGAGGAAAATGATAATGTATTGGTATACTTAAGACATTTGAAAGGTCCTATGAAATGGGTTCAGGGAACTATTAAGTTAAAATTAAGTTCATGGGTGTATTTAATTCTTTTAATCGGAGGAGAGGTAAAAAAGGTCCATGTTAACCAAATAAAAAAAAGTTGCATAAAGTTAAAATCAAATTATGAAAATCCCGATAAATGGTATGACTTGGGAAGTCAAGAAAATAAAAATGATAGTGAGCCTTTACCCAGCACTAGTGGGAAAACTGATGTAGTAACTAGGGCTGGCAGATTGGTGAAACCTCCTGTCAGATTTAGTCATAGTGATTATGTTTAAGTTTTATTTGGTATTGTAAATTGTTTGAAAATAAAAAAAATAATAAAGGAGGAAAGGATGTTATGTATGGCCATGTTGGCAGTCCTGATGCGTCACGTGGGAGATTATAACGAGGTGCGCAGTGTCAATAAACGTCATAGGTCTGAGTCAACAGTCTTTTATTTTTAATAATCCCCGATATAATACTTTCCAACCAATTTATAGCTACAAGTGGTGTACCACAAGGGTCTTATTTAGGCCCAATATTGTTGTTACTGTTTAAAAACGATATTGTCAATACATTTGATAACGATATAAATAACTTTTTGCAGACGATTTAAAAAAAATTTAAAAAGTAAAAACTGTTGAAGATTGTATCCGTCTACAAAATAAGAATATAAAAATAATAAAAATAGGTTAATTA